>NC_067148.1:6837118-7477952 GCF_903995435.1 Acomys russatus
AATTATGATCAGTTTTAAAAAATCGTTTTCTTGATTGCTTAGTTTTGATCCACTGGAAGTCTGAGGAAGTGCTAAATGAAAGTATTATTATTCCTTTAGGACAATAGTCAACATACAACACATATCTATATTAAATAAGTGTAGCAGATTAATGTCTAATATAATTTTGGTGATTTACATTTAATTTCTAATATCAATTGCAATTTAAATAATTTATGTATTAAGAATTATGTTAAATTTTAATCTGAACATTTTTCTGCATATATGTACGTGTATCATGTGTGTGCCTGTGGCCTGTAGAGGGCAAAAGAGAGTACCAGAATTCCTGGAATTGTATTTATGGATTGCTGTTTGTTATTATGTGGTACTGAAAACCAAATTTGGGTTGTCTGCGAAATTAAAGAGTTCTTTTAAGCACCAAGGCATCTCTCTAGTAAAAAAAAAACATAGTTTATTATTATAAAACTCTAAAGTCCCTGGTACTTTGGTGCACCTGTGATCCCAGCAATCAGGGAGGCAGAGTCCGGCAGATCTCTGTGAGTTCAAGGCCAGTCTTGTCTACAATAAGAATCCAGGACAGCCAAAGCTACACAGAAAACACTGTATCAATAAACCAAATATTAAAAACAAAACAATTAAAAATATTCTCTAATGGCAAGTGCTTTTTGCATGTAAAACTGAATATTAAAGAGTTTTATATTTTTCAGAAGTTGTTCCTTAAAGAAGAAAGGAAGAGGCCTTTCATTACATTGAAATGTAGACAGTCCGAGGATTAATGCTTTAGTTGTTGTATCCAATGTCAAATTTAATAAGTCTGTACATTCCTCTGGCTAGTGTCTGGGATGTTTTGCTTTCTGACTGAAACCATTGTGATTTATTGTGAAAACCAGAGTTATAAAACAGCTCCATTTCTGAGGCACGAAATTGATTCCAAATTCAATGCTAATGTCCTATACATTATGATCAAATTAAAATGATATTTTAGTTAAGACAAATTATAATAAAATATGTAATAATCGATTGTGAATGCATTCAACATAGAACACTTTTCAGAATTTTTTTTTCATGTTGACACCTACAATTTTTCTTTTAAAGTTAATTTATTAAATATGTATAATATAATGGTTAATCTCGATTAGCAACTTGATGGGGTTTAGAACAACCACAGAAACAAATTTCCTCAGCTTGTCCTTGAGAGTTCTTACATTTTGAAGTAAGGAAAGCACAAAGAACCACATTAAAGATGGTGTTAGCACTGCATTGGCTGCTGCATCAGCTGAGTAAAAAACGGATGCTAACTGAGCGTAAGATTCACTTCTGTCTGCTCCCTGACTGTTTATATAATGTTGCTGTCTATCTTCATCTCCTGCATGCATACATTCACCACAATAATGAGCTACGTTTCTTGGTACAGTAAACCAAAATGTTTTCATTTTCAGTCTTATACCTTCTCTCTCTCCTCTCCTCTCTCTCTCTCTCCCTCTCTCTCTCTGTCTCTGTCTCTGTCTCTCACTCTCTCTCTCTCTCTCTCTCTCTCTCTCTCTCTCTCTCTCTCTCTCTCTCTCTCTCTCTCTCTCTCTCTCTCCCTATTCATGTAAGTTTGTATGTTTCAATGAGGACCTGAGGGCATACATGTACATCAGCAACCATGTGGACATCATAGGATAACCATGTTTGATATTTGTTGTTCATCCTTGTGTATGACAGAGTAGTTAGTCTCTGAAGTTCCACGTACTTCCATGTCTTCAAATCCTATCTCCTTCCCCCATCTCTGCACAGGAAAATTGGTATCAGACTCCTCAGCTATGCATCTGAGTCATCTGATTTTTACATGGGCTTGAGGATTCAAACTTGTACTAATGCTACCATAACAAGAACTTCTACCTACTGATCATTTCCATAGCCTCTTAAGGTGATTTGCAAGGCATTTTCTTACAGCAAAGAGACAAGTATCAGAAATGGCTTTTATTTTGGTGTTCCGTATATGTATGTCACTCTGCTTTGTTGTAATTTTTACTCTCCCTAAATGTCTTCTTTCATCCTCCAACCTTCTTTTGCTTTCAAACACACACACACACACACACACACACACACACACACACACACACACGCAGAGGCTTGTGTGCGTGTCTGTGTGCACATGCAGTAATGTGTGTATAAGCACACATAAAGCATGTACATGAACACACACATGCATTCTAATACATTTTTGTATGAGATGACACAGATACATGCATACATATACGCATACATAGAGAGATATCTCTAATTTTTGGATGTGCTTTTGATGCTGTCTGCTTATTAGTTTTTTGAGGACACAATATTTGGTAGGTAGGTAAGGGAATGGACTGGGAAAAATCAAGGCTATGATAAATATGCTCAAAATGCATTATGCAAAACCCTTGAAAAAATTAAATACATAGGTAGGTACATAGGAGAGAAATCTTTGATTCAATGATTAAGAATTTCATTTTTTAAAATTAGCTGACTACCAGACTTTCTGAGTGTCAGTGTTATTAGGAGGTACTCAGGGAGAGCTCTATGGTCTTACAACTATTAGATGCTAAAATAGGCCTGAATATAGGAAAGCCAAGGAATATTTCTATCAAATTTCATGAAGATTTACTTATAGAGGTGGGAGACAGATACTATGAAATTTTATATATATATATTTATATGTATGTATATATATACACATACATACATATACATACACACATACATATATATATGAAGAGAGAGAGGACAGTTTTAAATATGGAACCTTTCATAAGAAATGATAGTTTAAAATGTGATGTGTTAAAAATAGAAAAAGAAATATATCTTTTATTTTAGGATACTTTCTTATGAGTAAGTGCGCCTGCAAAGGCAGGTCTGAGATGACAGTGTGCTCCACATGGCTATTCATTTAATGTAAGAAATGTAAGAAGACAAGAACGGCTGGAAAAGTTAGAGAATGGGGCAGTGACACAGAATACCTTAAGCTTCTAAATATTTAAACTGCTTATTCAGAATTATAACTCTATTTTTTTTCTATTCAATAAAGTCTGAGTTTAACATTTTATTCTTCATTATTTGAGCCCATGTAAAACAATCCATCACATGGATTATGTGAAATTGCATGACTTGTACAAAAGATGAATTAAGTGAAAAAAAATTTGAGGAAAAAAACTGTGTGTTGATAGCTTGGGAAACATGCTGAGACTGGTTCTATGTATGGACAAAAGCTGATCTGTTTTCGGTTGGGGATCAGCTCACAGAATCACAGAATACTGCACAGAGGCCTAGACTGATTTTGGACATGCTATAAGATTTTGGACATGGCCTAAGAATTACAAACAACAACAACAAAGACACTATACTGCTGAATATGGACCATTGTTAGTACCTAAGAATCTTGTCTGTGAAAAATCCAACATACTGCATTGGAAAGTTGCACATTCAAGAATATTTGACCATCACAAATAGGTGTCAATGGGTTTAAATCTTTGAAAGGACATAAAGTTGTATTTTTAGGGAATGAAATGGATCTAGAAAGGAGTCAGGGTTAAAGTGAATATGCTCAACACATATTGCAAAATACTCTTAAATATTTGTAAATTTAAATTATATCTATAACATATTATCCAAGTTTTTCATAACTTAAACACATATTATGTTTAGTTGCAGTTATATTTGTCCAAAGAATTTAAATATTCTTTTTGGAAGATCCAACTCACACAGTTAGTGATAGTTAAGTTACAAGAATGTGCATCTTTATTAAAATAAAATAACATGGCTTACTTCTAAAAAAGCACATTTTCCCAAAAAGTTCCTGAAAACATTTCCAAAAAAACTAATTAAAATAGAACTAGTGGCAATATTTTTAAAAAATGAAAAAAAAATCACATAAAAACAGAATAAATTTAATGTACATCAAAGACGTCATCATGGGAATGGTTCTTGAACCAAAGCCTGAAGGAGAATAATGTGGCCTCAGATCATTTCTGAGCCTAAGGCATGAATCTTCCATGAAAAATGCTGTTTGTCTGAATTCTTAGAGTGAAAATATGGGCATCCGCTGAGTCAAATCTCAAGGGAAAAAGAGAAACCTACCAAAAATTTTGTGAAAATTTCTTCACTGTGGTAATGAGATTATTAAAAAAAAAAGTGTGATTTTAAGCTCTAGGCATTGTTTTTAATATTTGCTTTTGCTGGATATACAAGGTTGAATAAATTATGCAATTTTTCTGAATTACTGTTCCTTGTGCTTTAATAAAAGTGTTTGAGGTTAGCAATATATCAGTATAATATTTTGATATTTGTTTCCATGTAAAATTGCATGCACACTCATTAAACTCTTAGGTGCATACTAACATTTTTAATTTTTAATGAAAAGAAAATGTACATTATAATTTTATCATGTTTCCCTCCTCTGCCTCCACCCAATCCCTCCCCATCTCCCACCCACCAAACTCCATACCCTTTCATTCACTCTCCTGTTAAAAAAAAAACAAGCATATAAACAACAACAAAAGCAGAACCACACACACACAAAATCAGAAAATTGGAAGTCATGATATAGAAGCCAAAGACTAGCAAGACAAAAACAATGACCAGACAAAACAGTATGAGATTGATGCGGGACTTGGTGGCATGCACCTTTTATTCCCCCACTAAGGAAGGCAGAAGCAGGTGGATTTCTGTGAGTTTGAGGCCAGCCTCGTCTCCAAAGTAAGTCTAGAACAGCTAAGGGTATACAGAGGAACCCTGTCTGGAGAAACAAAACAAAATAAAAACTATCAATGAACTTGTTCTGTGTTGTTCAGCTACTATTGGGCAAGCAGCCTGCCTACCCTTAAGTGTGGTTAATATGCCCATTGACACTCCATCAGAAAAAGAAATGATTTCTTGGCAAACAGATGAGGATTTGAGATTGTATCTTTTTGTTGCTGTTGTTGTTGCTATTGTTAGGGCTGGGGGCCATGCTGCCTTGGTTATATGTCCCTCTGTCCTGTTGTGTCTCACAGGCACCATTGGTCATCTCTCCTCTTTTACTCATACAATTCTTCTGCCTCCTCTTCAGTATAGCTCCCTGAATTCTGAGAAGAAAGGTTTCATAAAGACATCCTATTTAAAGCTAACTTTTTCAAGGTCACTCACTCACTTTCTGTACATGCCTACCTGTGAATCTCTGTGTTAGTTCTCTTCTTTGGCAATAGGAATCTCCTTTGATGAAGGCACTTATATACGGGTAAAGCAGAATGTCGTTAGGAGTCATTGTGTTACTGTGCTCCTCTTGTAGAACAATAGCATTTGCTTTTACTTTGGGCCAATTCCCTATCCAAACTCAGGTTCTTGACCACTTGAGCAATGTCCATCATTGTTTCTATCTCATGCAGTGACTTTAAACCCAGACAGTGCTTGGTTGCAGTAGTGTCTGTGCCGCTATTGCACCATAACGTTATGTGTGCCGTTCACCATTGTCAATTGCAAATTTCATAGCTGGGTTGGTTGCCTTTCTTCTCTGGCAATGTGTAGAATACTTTCTAGTACCCTGAGCACTAGGGATGAAGGCTCTAGTTAGGCACCAGATTGTCTGCTTAATGTTTAACAAGATATATGTGTAGTTTTTAGCTAAGTCCTTAATATCAGAAGTGTACTTTTATAGTAGCTCAAGGTATTATCTCATAGAGAAACTTTTAAAGACAGAACCCAAAACTAATGATCTGGAATGCTTTTCTTCTAGTTTTATTCAATGTTTCATATTTTATAATTCACACAATATTTTGAATGTAGTTACTGTGGAAATAATTTAGTAAAGCATTCATAGTTTCTGACAATCACTATATGTAATCTTCTTAAGGCTCCAAGAAGAAAAACAGTCTAATAGAAAGCAATGAGGTAGAAGGGTTAAACTGCAGAAGCAGAAATGTCTGATATCTAGGAAGACAGTACAAAGACTTCATAAATGAAGTAAACATCTAAGAAAAACAGAAACTAAAATAAGTCTTGATATTGTAAATAAAACAAAAGGAAATTGTTGTAGTGATAACAAAAAAAAACATAATGTGTTTTATAAAGAAATCATGTAGAGCAAACAATGGGAACTTCTTCTAGAAACAGAAAACATTTCAGGCTTGAGTTTCCGGGAAATTGAAAGTTTTTAATTGTGCCTAATGTTACAATTCTTTCCTCTCACAACTAAAAAGAACATATTTAAAAGTAGTGTCATATATCCCTAAACCATTCAGTAAATGCCAAGTACATTTATAGAGTGGTTAGATAGCATGAGCAGTTCTTGGCTTTGCTTCCCAATATAAAACTGCAAACAAAACCTAACGAATAAATGGGAGCTCTAGTTTCGCTGTAACAACCCAAGTGAAGAAATACAGAGTCAAGAAGAGCTACTACAGGCACAGACTTTCAGTGGTGCCTTTGAGCAATGATGGTAATTATTTTCTAGATCAAATTACTGGTAATAGGTGCATTGTAAGTTCATAGGAAATTATCACTTACTTTGTTAAATAAAAAAAAAATAATAGGTTTTTATTCCATCATAGAAGACACATTATCTTCTTGAATAAACAATGGGGTTTTCTCTTATTTTTGTTGCCTCCTCTCTTCACATGGAAGGGATACATTCTCATCATCTCAATTATTGGCAGTACTTGTCCTGTGCTAATGTGCAGAAAGGACAGTTAGAAACTCTGTTATGAATTTTTTTGTACCATATCTGTTGTCTTATAGTTTATGTAACTATGTTTGTGGTGATTTCCCTGTAAGCTTTAACATAGGTAGGGAAAAAAGGATCAGGGTGATGTAAGACTAAAACCTAGCTTTGCCCTATTTTATTGTAACCTGTGGTGGGCCAGGACATCCAGAGTCTGGCCCAGATCATTTTACTGCAGCAATATTTAAGCCGAGTACAACTGTGGGCAGAATGTTTTCTGATAACAATTAACTCAGCCCCAAGGGCACAACAATTTAAGACATGTTACACTAATATTCTTTACAAAGTACATCTGGTTTCTTTCACTAGAATAGGTATTGTCGACAAAGCTATAGTTTCCCAAAGTTTGGAATCTAGGGAGCTTGAGTGAGGTAAGCCTAACACCTGTGGGTGTCAGGATTGGACTAGCCCTAAAATAACAGAGCAGTCATGTAGGCTGCTATAAGGCTCAAATGACATTACTCATAAGAATGGGTTATATGGTCCCAAAGTAATGCTCAAAGTTTTTAAGAGGAAAGAATGATGTTTAGAACTGAAGGATATTCTCTGGAATAAGTAAATATTGGAGATATAGGCAGAGCCTGTCTCATCAGACAGCAAAGGCTCACCAGGTTGTAAAGCTACAGCATTCTTAGCATTCCAGGAAGAGCAGCTAAGCACCTCATTCCATAGAAGGAAGCTGTGTGTCTAACTTTCCTAATTTTCCAGTGCTGATCTGTGTGCACAATGCCTTTTTGCCCTCTACTTATCTCTATTCTTTTTACCATTAATTTTTCTAAGTCAGTTTCTTTTTCTTTTGAGATAGGGTTTCTCTGTGTAGTCTTGGCTGTCCTGGACTCACTTTGTGGACCAGGTTGGCCTGAACTCACAATGATCGACCTGCCTCTGCCTCCCAGTGCTGGGATTAAAGGCGTGCATGAGTACAGCTAGGCTCTTTATCAGTTTCTAATCTATGAAATTTTGTTGCTTATCTTAAACTCTTAGCTAGAATCTTGTTCCTTCCTCAAAGTCATTGCTATACTAGGTTTTATGTCCCATTCCCACTGCCTCCTACCAAGCCAATAATCCTGTTATTTTCATTAACTTGCTATTACACTCCCAGAATTTTGGCAGTTTTAAAGAAGTTACATTGTCACATTCATCTTTTTACTTCCAATATCCCCATAGTACATTGTGTTAGAAGATGTTCAATAAATGTTCACTAAATGAATGCAGAATAAATTTATGTACACAACCTATGTGTACGAATTATGAAAAATAGGAATAATTGGTGAAGTATGAAATCATTAGCAAATATACTTAACTCTATAATACAATATTTAAGGAGACATAAAAGTTGAAAAAAACCAGAGAGTCATTATCATCTTTTGAGATAAGAAGGGCTCTTTTTCTACTCTCTCTCTTTGGATGTGTCTGTGTGAGGGTGTCTTGGAAACAAAAGGCATTAATAGAGAGAAAGGCAGTTTTCAGAGAATCATTCCTTCATAATAATGAATTAATTGTGAAATCTGTTTTACTTCCTTTTCCTGAGTGAATAAAATTAATTAATAAGTCTTAAGCTGTAAAAGGCTATTCTAAAACTGTATGCAGACTCAGTTGCTATGGAAACCATTTTTTTAGACTAGTGCAACAAATGGTCATCTAAAAAATACTAAATCCACTTCACCCTGCTGTGGTAATTATAAGCAGACTAGGAGTGAAATATCTATGACATATTTTGCTTTTAGGTTTGCTACCAAAGTATATTCGTTGACACAGTAGCATATTTCTTTACAGAAAAAAGACTCAAAATGTTTACTTGGAGCAGTAAGTTTAGGTGTTGAAGGGGAAGGACAAAGGCTTCTACTTCACACTCCCCTAAGGTCTGTTCCCTTTCACCTTACACACATATGCAGAACATATAAACAGATGAGGGTAATAATGTGGTAAAAATACAAATATTCTAAAGATTTTACCAAGTAAAAGACAACAGGACTTGAGAATTCTGTATGTGCAAAACAGAGTTCATTCTAGATTCTTTCCCCATTGGCTTTAAGTCCTTATTAAGAAACAAAATACCAAGGCAGATAAGATTGTGGAGGAGTAAAGTAGATTATAAAGAATTATACTCACCAACAATTGGCTCGCAACGACCAGTGAAGGACCCCAGAAGATACCTCCCAACATCAGACACATCAAGATGACTAAAGGCCAGCGAAAAAACATGAACAAGACCCAAAACAATATTGCATCTCCAGATCCAAACTAACCCAAAGTAAGAAACCTGGAGAACTCAAGCACAGTTGAAATACAAGAAAAAGACCTCAAATCCCTAGTAATGAATATGACAATGGAGGAAACAAATAAAATCCATAAACAAATGCAGGACGAGGCAGCGAAACAGGTAGAAGACATAAAAGAGGCCTATAAAGAGTCACTGGAAGAAATCCAGGAAAATTCAACTAGTTGAAGGAAATCAATAAAACAGTTCAAGATCTGAACATGAAAATGGAAACAATGGTGCGGAGCAGGACAGAAGAAAAATGGGAAAGAGGATGCTTAGAGAGGAAAGCAAGAAACACAGAGGCAAATTTCTCTAACAGAATCTAAGAGATGAAGGAACGAATATCAGGCCTAGAAGATACATTTGTAAGGCTTGAAGCAACCATCAAAGAAAATGCTAAATCTGAAAAATTCCTGACACAAAACATCCAAGAAATCAAGGACACCATGAAAAGACGAAACCCGAGAATAATAGGCATTGAGGAAAGAGAAGATGCCTGACTCCAAGGGCCATAAAATATTTTCAACAAAATCATAGAAGAAAATTTCCCAAATTTAAAGGATATATCTATAAATATACAAGAGGCCTACAGAACACCAAATAGAATAGACCAGAAGAGAAAAACCTCCCATCACATAAAAATCAAAACACAAAATATTTATAGAACAAAGAAAATATTTTAAAATCGCTGAGAGAAAAGGGCCAGGTGACATTTAATGGCAAACCTATCAGAATTACACCTGACTTCTCAGGAGAGACCATAAAATCTAGAAGGGCCTGGACAGAGATCCTGCAAACCCTAAGAGGTCACAGATGCCAGGTCAGACTACCTTAGCCAGTGAAATTTTCAATAACCATTGATGGAGAAAACAAGATATTCCATGACAAAAACAAATTCAAACAATACCTCACCACAAATCCAGCTTTCCAGAAATTAATAGAAGGAAAACTCTACCCCAAAGGGACAAGCTGCAACCAAAGCTACAAAGGAAATAGATAACTGCATCATCGCAAAACACAACCATACAAATTCCCTATGGTTACCAACATCAAAATTAAGGATCTTAACAATCACTGGTCATTAGTATCTCTCAATATCAATGGACTAAATTATCCAATAAAAAGACACAGACTAACTGAATGGATGCATAAACAAGATCCAACATTCTTGTATTCCTGAAACACGTCTCAGCCACAAGGATAGACATTACCTCAGGTTAAAAGGCTGGAAAAGATATTCCCTGCAAATGGTCACAAGAAGCAAGGTGGTGTAGTCATTCTGATATCCAATAAAATAGACTTTCAACCAAAATTAATCAAAAGGGACAAGGAAGGACAATTCATACTCATCAAAGGGAAAGTCAACCAAGATGACATCATAATTCTGAACATCTATGCTCCCAATACAAGGGCACCAACTTTTGTAAAAAAGAACTAGTAAAAAAGCTTAAACCACACATAGTTCCACACACATTAAGTGTGGGAGACTTCAACACCCCACTTTCACTGAAAGATAGGTCATTGAAACAGAAATTATGCCAAGAAATAATGACATTAACCAACATCATGAATCGAATGGATCTACAGAATTTTTCACCCAAACACAAAGGATTAATCCTTCTTCTCAGCACCCCATGGAACCTTCTCCAAAACTGATCACATAGTAGGTCACAAAGCAAGCCTCAATAGATACAAGAAATAGTACCTTGTATCCTATTAGATCACATGGCTTAAGGCTGGACTTCAACAACAACAGAAATAACAAAAAGCCTACACATACGTGGAAACTAAATAACTCTCTACTTAATGACACAGGGGTCAGAGAAGAGATAAAGAAAGAAATTAAGGACTTCCTGAAATTCAATGAAAATGAAGAAACAACATACCCAAATTTGTGGAACACATTGAAAGCAGTGCTAAGAGAAAAATTCATAGCACTAAGTGCCTTTATAAAGAAAATAGAAACATTACACATAAGCATCTTAACAACACATCTGAAAACCCTGGAAAAGAAGAAGCAGAAACACCCAAGAAGAATAGATTGTACAAATAATCAAACTTAGAGCTAATATCAATAAATTAGAGACAAAGAGAACAATTCAAAGAATCAACAAAACCAGGAAGTGTTTTTATGAGAAAATCAGCAAGATAGACAAACTATTAGCCAAACTAACTAAAAGGCAGAGAGACATTAACCAAATCAACAAAATCAGAAGCAAAATTGGAGACATAACAACAGACTCTGAAGAAATAAAAAGAATCATAAGATCCTACTTCAAAGGCATATATACCACAAAGGCAAATCTAAGGGAAAAGGACAGTTTTCTTGATCGATTCCACTTGCCAAAATTGAATCAAGAGCAGATAAACAAATTAAATAGTCCCATTTCTTCTATAGAAATAGAAGCAATCATTGATAGTCTCCCAAGCAAAAAAAAAAAAAAAAAAAAAGCCCAGGGCCAGATGGTTTCAATGCAGAATTCTACCACACCTTCACACCTTCAAAGAAGAACTAATGCCAACACTCTTCAAGCTACTCCAAAGATAGAAACTGATGGAACATAACCAAATTCATTCTATGAGGCCACAGTCACATTGATACCTAAACCCCACAAAGACCCAACAACAAAAAAAGAGAATTTCAGACTAATTTTTCTTATGAACATTGACACAAAAATACTCAATAAAATACTCACAAAATGAATACAAGACTATATCAGAGATATCATCACGATGAGCAGGTAGGCTTCATTCCAGCATCCAGGAATGGTTTAATATATGGAAATTCATCAATGTAATCGACCATGTAAACAAACTGAAGGAAAAAAACCACATGATCATCTCCTTAGATTCAGAAAAAGCATTTGAAAAAACCCAATACTCATTCATGTTTAAAGTTCTGGAGAGATCAGGAATTCAAGGCACGTACCTAAACATAATAAAGGCCATATACAGCAAGCCAATAGCCAACATCAAATTAAATGGAGAGATACTCAAGGAAATTTCTCTAAAATCGGAGACCAGACAAGGATGTCCATTTTCTCTATATCTCTTCAATATAGTTCTTGAAGTTCTAACCAGAGCAATAAGACAACTAAAGGAGATCAAGGGGATCCAAATGCGAAAGGAGGAAGTCAAATTTTATTAGCCCGGTTTGCAGATGATATGATAGTGTACATAAGTGACCCCCAAAATTTCACCAGAGAACTCCTTCAGCTGATAAACACATTCAGCAAATTATCTGGATACAAAATTAACTTAAAAAAGTCAGTAATTTTCCTATATACAAGTGAAAAACATGCAGAGGAAAAAATTAGAAAAACTACACCCTTCACAATAGCCACAAGCAATATAAATTATTTAAGAGTAACTCTAACCAAGCAAGTGAAGGACTTGTTTGAAAAAAACTTTAAATCTCTGAAGAAATTGAAGATGACATCAGAAGATGGAGGCTTCTCCCTTCTTCATGGATCGGGAGAATTAACATAGTAAAAATGCCCATATTATTAAAAGTAATCTACAGATTCCATGCAATCTCTATCGAATAGCTACAAAATATTTTAAAAACATTTAAAGATCAATTCTCAACTTCATATGGAGAAACAAAAAACCTAGAATAGCAAAAACAATCTTATACAATAAAAGATCCTCCAGAGGAATCTACATATCTGATCTCAAGCTGTACTGTAGACCAACAGTAATTAAAACAGCATAGTACTAGCAAAGCAATAGGCTGGTTGATCAAAGGAATTGAATTGAAGACCCAGATATGAATCCACACTCATATCTTCACCTGATTTTTGACAAAGAACCCAAATCTATTCAATGGTAAAAGGATAGCATCTTCAACAAATGGTGCTGGTCTAACTGCATTTCTACATGTAGAAAAATGCAATTGGACCCATATTTGTCACCATGCACAAAACTCAAATCCAAGTGGATTAAAGACCTCAACACAAAACCAGAGACACTAAATGAGCTAGAAGAAAAAGTGGGGAAAAGCCTGGAACACATTGGCACAGGAGACAACTTCCTGAACAGAACACCAACAGAACAGGCCTTAAGGTGAGCAATTAATAAATGGGACCTCATGAGGCTAAGAAGCTTCTGTAAGGCAGGAGACAATGTCAATAGAACAAAGCGACAGCTTACAGACTGGGAAAAGATCTTCACCAATCCTACATCAGACAAAGGTCTAATATCCAAAATATATAAAGAACTCAATAAATTATACACACCAAACCAAATAACCTAATTAAGAAATGGGGCTCAGAACTAAACAGAGAATTCTCAACAGGAATAGTGAGTGGGTGAGAAACACTTAAAGGAATGCTCCACATCTTTAGTCATCAGAGAAATGAAAATCAAAATGACTCTGAGATTCCATCTTACACCCATCAGAATGGCTAAAGTCAAAAATACAAGAGACACCACATGCTGGCAAGGTTGCGAAGAGGAATATTCCTTCATTCCTGGTGGGAATGCAAACTAGTACAACCACTTTGGAAATCTATATGGTGCTTTTCAGAAAACTGGGAATAGGGCTTCCTCAACACTCAGCTAGTCCACTCCTTGGAAAATACCCAGTGTATGTTCAACCACACAACAAGGACATATGTTCAACCATGTTCATAGCAGCCTTATTCATAATAGCCAGAAACTGGAAACAGCCTAAATGTCCCTCAGTTGAAGAGTAGATAAAGACATTGTGGTACATTTACACTATGGAATATTATTCAGGTATTAAAAACAAGAAAATCCAGAAATTTGTGGACAAATGGATAGAGCTAGAAATGATCATCCTGAGTGGGTTAACCCAGAAGCAGAAAGACTCACATGATATATACTCACTTATAATTGGGCACTAGCCTAAAAAATATGTCCCATGAACTCTTTTACCTACCAGGAAAATGGGATAGATGTGAGGACATCCTTTTGGGACTCTAGGTGAGAAAAGTATGGGAGAATGGGGAAATAGAAGGATCCAGAGGGTCCTAGAAACCTACAGGTAGGACATTATGACAGGCATATCTGGGCCCAGGCGTTCAGCACAAACTGTGGCACCAACCAAGGATAATACATGCAGTAAACATCGAACCTCTACCCAGATCTAGCCAAGGGACAGAGCATTCTCCACAGTTGAGTGGAGAGTGGGGTCTGACTTTCACATGAACTCTGGTGCCACATATTTGACCACGTCCCCTGATGGGGAGACCCAGTGGCACTCAGAGGAAGGATAGCAGGCTACCAAGAAGAGACTTGATACCCTATGATCATATACAGGAAGAGGAGGTCCCCTCAGTCACAGTCATAGGGAAGGGGAATAGGGTGAAAGTAGGAGGGAGGGAGGAAGGGGAGGATAGAAGGGTTTGGATAACAACTGAGGTGTAATATGAATGAATAAATAAATAAATAAATTTTTTAAATGTAAAAAAAAAAAAGAAGAAGAAGAAGAAGAGGAAGAGAAGTTGCCACCAAAGGAATAAGCAAGGAGTCCTTCTGTGGGACTCTACTTATTTCCCAGTAGTATGAGGAGAAAAAGTTCAAAGTTCTTAAAAGCAGTCTTCTTTGAAAAATTGATTCTCAAAGTTGATTTCTTCAGTGTAGTACTGAGGCCTCCATCACATGCTAAAGATTCCTTGTATTCTAAAAAAAACAAAAAACAAAAAACAAAAAAAAACCAACCTATTTTGAATTTATCATCAAACCTGGTTGTTCTATAACCTTTGATTCTTATATTAAAGAAATAACAAAGAATAGAATTAACATCATCTGAGTGAGGCTTATCATATACAAAAAGCTAAGAATTACATTCCTTACATATTTCATTATAAGGAAAGAGAAACTAGCTATGTTATTTAACTTGTTCCTAGAAAGATGAATAGTAACTGACATTCAACATAATATGCATATGTATAATATAACATAAAATGCTGTAGAAGCCAAGGAAGAGGAACAGACATAGTTTATATCACAGTTATTCATAGACATTTTTTATTGAAAAGTACTTACAGTAATTTTTGAAAAGTACCATTGTCCTTGCTAGATATTTAGCTGGAAACATAAAAAAAGAAAGAAAAAGAAAAAGAAATCAAACAAGCAAAAATATTTTTCTTTTCTTATAAAACTAGGTGGTAGTTTCAAGCTGTATTACTTTCAATGACATCCAAGAACAAAATATTACAAACTAAAGGCCATATACGATATACAGGTAAATAAAATTATTGCCTATTATGAATTAACCTTACCATTTCATTTTTTAAAACTAGAACTCAAATAATATTCATAAATGTGAATGTGTTGGAGCGTGTAAGCACATATAGTGAGCAGAATGTCACGGGCAGAGGGTAAGGGGTGCCTGGCTCGTTGATATCTCAAAACACACATAAATTTCCGAGGTTAAAAAGTGTTCTTGTTATTAGAAAACTCCTGCATGCGTTCCATTGACTTCGAGTATACTTTTTAAACACTCAAAGCTTCATTTAATACAAATAACTTTCTTCCTATTTCTAGGCTGCTATCCCCCTGTGATGCACATGGTATATTTTGGAGAAATGATCAGTTCACCAGACGCATTATAGAGCTGTATTTCCCAGAGGTCCCAGAGGGAGGCGGAAACAGAGAGGAAATGCCCTGTTGACATTGTGTGAGATGAAATTGCTGCCAACCACAGGTGTTGCAGTCCTCAGAAGCAATCCATTGAGCCCATCCTAACTTCCAAGCTTATTACAAAACAAAACAATGCCTCCTGGGCTGTATGGAAAGGGTTTCAAAATTAATAAGGACTCGAAAGAGAGCTTTTTAGGAAAACTCAATTCATGATTACTTAATAAAGTAAATATTTTAACAAAATATTTCCTTTATCATGGACTTTCTGTCAAAATTTTAGCAAAATATGCCAGAAGTATACTCAGAGTCAATAAAAATAATTACCTTTACTGATGATACTGATTACTAACTTATATTCTAATGTCAACAAAATTATATTTGGCATCCCAACTAATTTTATTTCCATAATACTAAAATATATATGTAGAGTCAGTAGCATAAAAAAGTATGTCACTTTTAGTGCTTGGATAGATTGAATAGATGTCGCACAGTATCTCTTGTTTTACACAGCTTGAGCAGGGAGGTGTTGACTGAGTGTGTCACTTCCCTGATGTCTGGAGGCTGCTGCTTCTTGGGAATAGTCTCAAATACTTTGTCTTTTTCTGTTAGACATGTATACGTATTAATAACTCCAGTAAATAAAGATCACTGATTATCCTTTAAACAAAGCCTCTCTCACTAAGCAAAGTCATGACTTATGGTTATTTATTTAATCTCATTTCCCAGAACATCGTCAAGCTTTATCCACTCAGAGTAGCAATTTACATAAAACGGGTTCCAAGAGCCATGTGTCACATTAGACTGAGCAGGCAGCTGCTTTAGTTATTAGCAGAACCATGCACTTGATTATCACTTTCCAGTGGAAGTGTCTGCATAGGAGATGATGCAAATGAACCCAGACAATTGTGAGCAGGAAGATGAACCACAGCTGTGGAGCTTTCCCTCTGGAAGGATGCATTCCTTTTATGTTGTAGGAAACTATATTTGAAGGAGTAAGTACCTAGCAATAGAAAGGATGGTTTCTGCTTACTGCTTATCAGAAGCAGTCACTATTGATAGCTAACTTCTCTTGAAGCTAATGTCATAAAAATATGCTTATTGTTTGCATTATTTGTTGTTTCCCTTTTTGCTCTCAATTGATTAATTCTGTCTAACAATGCCATACATATATATAATATAATCTAATTAGTGTCTCCTTCCTCTCTCTAATCTCCTAGTCTCCATCAAATGACCACTGCCTGTTCTACCACCATCAGTCCTGTGTCCTTGAATTATTTGGTTTTGTAGCAGATTAAATTTAACCAAGGCCATCTGTATCAATTGAAGCCTATTGGGATCATCCTTGGTATCAACCTCACTGACAGCAATGGGTTTCCTCTCCCTGAAAGTATCCATCAATAGCACATAGTTTGCTAGTGAGAAGTGTGGTTCCCTGAGTCCCTTCTTCATTCACGGCTGATGGTCAATGGACCTATAACAACCTTACATACATAGCCTGTACTGTGATGCTGCTGGTTTTGTGGGAAGAAAACAGGTTTGGGGAAATGTTCAGGTCATACGGACTTGTGAAATTATGATGTCAGGATTGGTTTGGTCTGGCCCAGGGTTTAGCCTTCCTAATCACTGGGTTATGTTGTTGCCAGGGTTAAGTGCTCATCAAAAGAAACAGCAAGAAGTAAAGAACGCACAGCTCTTTTGTGCAGGGAGAGACATAGTGCACTCTGGCAGAGCATCCAACACCACAATCCTTGTCAACACATTGAAATTCAGAAAGAAGTGGGTAAACATTTTTAAATGATAATGTTTAAACATCGTCATTACATGTTTTAAACTAATCGTAGCAATGACCTTCCTCCTAATACCATTGCACAAAGGATGAAAGTTAATAAACTTTTAGTCAGAAAGTCATCACAGTATTCTAATGAACATTACTTTGTCAGAGGTAATTAGAATAATAGTCAGAAGGGTCACGTAAGTGACAGAAAACATTATAAAATGAGAAATGTGAGGCAGGATGAAATACCAATGTATTTGATGCTAATAAAGGAAGTGATGGATAATAAGGTGAATTCATTCCTTCATCATCACAAAATAAATCAATTTGGCTAAAAAATTACATAAAACATTTTCATGATGATTTAATGTATGCAATTAAAGAATAAATTTCCATGGATATCTTTATATTTACTTCTGTGGTTATGTGCATTTGTGCAGAGATGTGTACAATATTCTGTATGAACATATCAATAGGATAGCAGAAAATAATCCACTGGCCCATGAAAGGAACTCCCGCAGGTAGGGTAGGTCATCTTGTTAACTGGAGGTCAACAGTCTGTCCCATCACTATTCTTTATGAGTTGGTCTCACTGCAACATGTGACACTCAATTTTTCAGGCTTGGTGACTGGAATGTATGTTTCTCAAAGTCGGCAAATTCAAAACGAGCATGATAGGACACAGTCTTATACTCGACCTACCTATTTAGTAAAGGATAAAACTGCCTAGTGAATAAGGCCACTGCATTCCCTTTTCAGTGTGTATTTTGCCAGAAGATAAAGTACAAAGTGACACACAATCAGGAATGTTTGGGAAGAAACTTGAACTGGAAGATTCGGTCTAAGACACACGCCTGGTGTCATATGATTAAAGATGATGAAAATCCAGACTTCTAATATTAACCGACTGTCTTGACCTTAAATGTAGCACTTTCTCCACTGGACAGAAACTGACCTGGAAACACCGAGCTTTACCATGCCTTTATCAGTTCAAAAATATGTTTATGTCAACTTACCAAATTTTTGCCTCATCAGCTGGCCTCTGCCATTTAGACCAACAGTGAGCACCTGATCACAATCAATATATCCCCAGGTGAGAGCTATTACCACCGTGTGCCTCATTCAAAATGATGTGTTAAGTTTTGCAGAATATTGCATAGGAATATGAAGAGTTGCCTAATACGGACGTACAAAAACTGGAATTAAACATACAGAAAGGGTTGAAATGGTTCACCAACACAGCCAGGAGAATAAGGTCAGGCTACAAAGAAAAACACCAAAAGAGAGGTGAGATTTTCCTTTATAGCTCGTTCATTTAAGCAAAATCGTTTATTTAAAGAGGTACAAATTTCCATTTTTTAATATTCATACGCAAGTCAAATCTCTCAATGTGGTTTCCTTTCCTATATTGTATTGCATATAAATGCATATCTGTGATTATTATGCTGTGTAATTAGTGTCAACATTTCTTTTTCTACTGAGCATACTGCTATCCCATATAGCAAGACCTCACATTATTTTTAACTCAGAATCGCTAAATAATTATGTTGGTAACTATACCTCATGGTACCCCCAATATTTATTAATACTAGGTTTTGAAATTGCAAATACTTTGTAACAATTTCATTTATTACTATTTTTTTCTTGTTGTTGAGGTGTTTTGTCTGCATGTACACTAATACGCTTAGATATCTCTAGAGTGAGACAAATCCTGTGGTGCTAGAGTTGCTGATGGCTGTGTGTGTCATATGGGTACTGAAAGCTGAAACAGGAACAGGGTCTACTGAAAGTTCAGACAGTGCTCTTCACAAAAGAGCCATCACACCAGCCTTAGTCACAAATATTTTATTATAGCGGTAGTTATCATTTTACAAGTTGCCATTTACTTTAAAAGTGTGTTTGACTACTGTAACAAACTTTTCTCCAAGAAAACATTTCTTTGGGAACAAAATTGGAATAAATAAAAGTAATTCGGTAGACACAAAGCTAGTAAAGTTTAAACTGTTATATTTAAGAATAATTTTAATCGATCCCTTGCCCTTCTCAGATTATAAGCACAGTTTATTATTTAATGATTTCTAAGTATTTTATATTTACGTGAACTTTTGAACTGTACACTTTCCACCACTCAATACTAGATATTTTTAAAAAGATCAAAGGGGACCCCTGGCAGCTTATGAGATGTAAATATAAGTGCTTGGAAATGCAGTGCTCTATCATAACGCGTTCTGTCTTTACCAGAGACTTTTTAATGTCATTATATATAAAGATCATGAAGGCCTAAATATAGATTTGATACCTAAATGGTTTCACTTATTTTTCTACTAAATGGTTTGAATTCAGACTTAATTAGTAGCTTTAAAAAAAAACCATTCACTTAAATCACAAGTCAAGTCAGCTTGATCAGTCTTCTTCCTTTAGAATGTCATTTTGATGCTGCCCAGCAGTGTACCGGAATTTCCTCATTGTTTGAGTTGGATAGCAGGATATGAGAAGCACAAATACAAGCCCATCCTTATGTTGCCAGTCAACATGTAATTTGTAAGGTCTTTTAAATTGTTGACAGCTATGTTCAATCAGGATTTTTAAACCAAATTCTAAACTAATAATAATTTGGAATGTGGAATTATGACATTAAGATTAAGAAACAAATTTCAGATCTGACCTTCTCCATGTTAAATAAACTGTTTACTTAGTGAAGGAGATCCTACTGATTTCATTAGTAAGTTTTGAGTATCTTCTAGTATATTCACTAAGATTCTTTAACAAAATGCTTTTGAAAAATTTTATACTGGTGATCTATTTTCTATACGGCATCTAATGGCATGAATGTGACAACAGCTAATTAACATGCAGAGGTTATTATATGCTTAGGTTTAGAGGCAATGAAATGTTAATTATCACTGTACAATTCTTTCTGTGTGCACATATAATATGAAATACTCAATAATAATTAGATCATGATTCAAAGTATTGATGAATCTCAAAGTTGTCAACACATATTTATTTAAATGTAAGCTATCATGCTGTTTTTAAAAATGAGGTAGTATACTACAGAAAATATGTTTGCTCTATATGTGTGACTATGTGTTTTAGTAAGAATTTGACTGTTAATTTTCTGTTGTTGAAGCATCTGCCTAGCACACATATTTCCTTAGTCAACATTTCATAACTGTATTGTGTTCAAATAATTAATCAAACAACTTGCATCTTGGTCTCTGAAAACTGCCATGCTTGTATAGGGTAGTCACAAACCACTCACAATATCGATCACCGATAATTGCAAAAACAAAATATGCTCTCTTTTTTTGTTAATTTTTAATGTCAATGATTAAGAAAACTAGGCAAATTAAAATATTCATTTTTAGAAACTTCTTTAAATTAAAGTCAGTGTTCTAGGTACTCTAAACAGTACCCAAGAAGGAAGATATTTTTAAACATGGTAGGTTATATTATCATGCTTGTAAATGTTTGTTTACTATATCCAACATAAAAAGAAAAGAGTTATAATTAACTACCTTCATTTTTATGTAAGTGTGGTTTTTGTTTTTTGTTTTTGTTTTTGTTTTGTTTTGTTTTTTCCACACAGAGTTTCTTTTTGTAGCCTTGGCTGTCCTAGATTCACTTTGTAGACCAGGCTGGCCTCGAACTCACAGAGATCCCCCTGCCTCTGCCTCTTGAGTGCTGGGATTAAAGGCATCACACCTGTCTCTTCCTTCGTTTCTTTTAACAACTAAAACATACATGTAAATTAAAAATGTGGTTTTAATAAAAACTGGCCAGTGTTTTACAAAAATATACTGTATAAATCTGTATAAATTCAATATTCACCATGGTAGCTCTCACCAGGACCCAGGGGGCTGCAGGCCTGAGAGATGGTGGACTTTGAGTTGCAGCAGCAGAACAGATGTGAGAGCTTGTCTGGAGCTCAGATGTGAGCACGGGGTTGCAATTAGTGCTAGACTAGGGAGTCCACCCCAGGGCCTGGAGCTGCTGCTTGTTGCTGCTGGTGCTGCAGGGGAGGAGGGGCGGGAGCTGGGGGAAAATGTATAAGGCCCTGGTGCTGCCTGTAGGTTGAAACCATGACCCTCACGCTGTAGTGCCTTCCGGGCAGCTGGAGACAATGGAGGTGTGCAGAGATCAGGAGATAGAAAGTAGCCTGCCCCTAGAAAAGCCTGCCCAGACCTAGGATTACCCTGACTCCTTTGAGAAGCAGCAGGGTGTCAGAGATGAAGAGTCGGTTTTTCTTTTGATTGAGTCTCCTTAAGATACTGTGCCTCAGGAGGCTGTGTTGGTGTCTGTGGTCCATGGTACTGTCAGAGACCAGGCTGATGTCCGTGATCTGTGCGGCTATCAGGGACCAGGTTGAGGCCAGAAACAAGGTTGATTTCGACAGTCCACGCTGCCCGCGAAAACCATATGGGAGTCCTTGGTCCTTGCTGTCGCCGGTTGCTATGGGCAGTGGAATTTACTTTGCATTGGTCATAATTGAGAATGAAAGACATTGGCAGCTTCTATTGCAATGCCCCACTCTCTGCAAGCAGTAACATTCGGACAGGAGCCCTTTGAACAGCACCCTTGAAAACTGTGACTAAGAATCTGAACTGTACCTCTTCACAGTTTACGGCTTCCGGTAGGGGTAGTGGGGAAGGGGGGCGCCCAGTGATCTTTATATGCACCACATCAAAGTAGTACATTATTTGGTCATTGTAGGTACATAACAATAAGACTACAACACAGCCAAGTAATTTCTATTATATCATGATGTTATAACTGCAGCGCTGTAGCACAAGAATTGATAACCATGTTTGTGGTGATGTTGGTATAAATCTTCACTGCTTAAAGTCCTATAAAAGCTTGGTACATACACTATTGTATAATGCATTATAATAGTACTACAAAAGTATTACAAGAGTATTATAGTTCGTATTATTTTATCAGTATTTTAGAGTGAATATCTACTTGTGTAAAAGTTAACTATACTCAGTATTTCATGTAATGACGGGAGGACACTCATGTCATGTTCATATTATCTCTTATTTACATTAAGAAGTCACCCTGAATGACTTAAACTCACTGTCTAATTTTCTGAGCATAAACTCATTATCTAAGTCTCTCTACATATACTCCATAATACCTGCCTAATAATAAAATAAACTTAGAATGTAGCTCTCAGAACATGTAACCATCCTTAAGTAATATATACTTTTACAACAAAATTGCTTACCTGGAAATAAAGCTACTTAATAAGATGTCAGAAATAGTGCAATAATTTTCCAGAAAAATTTAGGTGTGGTAATGCAGTACTGTGGTCCAACAGTGGGAAGCTGAGGCAAGAGAATCACAAGATTAAAGTTAAGTTTCAGTTCTGATGAAGAGATTTATTTTTCAATATATAAAATATATTTTGAAACATATAAATACTATGAAAAGACATTTAGTATGATTTTATGATGAATGCCTAACTGATTGGTAAAGAAGAAAGACACTTTAGTGGTCTTGTGCTACTTTTAAAAAATGAGTAAATACTACATGCAATAAAGCTTTCAGCTAGACTCCACCAAAGGACAGTACCGATGCCTCTAAGCTCTTGAGAGTGAAACGTGCAGTTTCAAAGCTGAAGATTTTTCAAGGACCACACCGAGCCTTTTCTTAAGTTAATGCATTTATCTCTGGTACAATTTTCATGACCCTCTCAAACATTTCAGTAAGGCTATTCACATTCTGTGGTTTATTGTCCGTGAGACACCATTTAAGTCATGGGAAATAAACAGTTTCCAATGAATAGACTGACTCTTTAGAAAGTTCAATTTAACTTTGATATTTCAGACTAAGAACTCTGGTTTCTTTTAGAAGCCACCTTGCAACTGTCTGGGTTGTACAATATATAAAATAGTTAACCAGAAATTTTATCCTCAATATAAAATGGTTTCCTGTAGTAAAAATTAAGTAACTTTAATGCAAAGAAAATTGTCTTACTTCTCATGAGCAACCATCTTGTAACAATCAAGGTTAAAGTTTTAAGAGGTTAGTTTATGCCCCGACCTGCGGGATTCGACTAAAACTTGGAAGGAAGGTCACCTGTTGAAAAATGCAAGACACAAAGAAGGAGAGAAAGTCTGATTGATCAAACTTTCAAACTTTATTAGTCAGACAGCAGATTTTATAATTCAGAAGGCAGGGAAGCATATTGCTATAGCAACCCAGCTGCAGGCTTTTCTCAAAACACAGGGAATTCCAGGCAGGGTCATAATGTCCTGCCACACAGGGTATCTAGCGCCCTCTTTGTCTAGTCTAACTGCTAAACCATGACAGGGTCGCTCCATCTCTATCTGTCTTTAGTCTAACTGCTGACCCACAACAGCGTCAGCTAGTTTCTGGTGAAAGGTAAGCTCTGGGAAAGACAGACTTAAATGTGCAGGCTCTGACAAGATGGCTGAACATTGGCCATATGGCCTATTGTCCCCAACAAGTTTATATGTTACAATGCAAACTTATATTTCTTCACATAACATGGAATGAGTTGCTGTAACATCAACTTCCAACTATGGACAGAAAACAAATAAAATGCATGCATGAGTACAGATGTTATGCTAATAGGATTTTACATTACTTTTATAAATATATTGCTACAAATTGAGCACTATGTTAACTACTGCTTCTAAAAACCATGAGTATCTACACCCTCTGAGAGTACATCCAATTTTGGATCATTCCTTTACACGAATAATCATTAAAATCTTGTAAATTGATTTTAGGTCTAGGTAGGTGTTCTAAGATGATAATGACGATATGTGATGGAGATTGATTTACATTCAGAAATTTAGATGCACCAAGATAGGAAAGATGTCTTCTTCAAGGCTGCAAAAACAAATAGCCAAAACACTAAGAATGTAACATTTATATAATTACTGATTGTGTCATGGTTCTTCTTGCCATAGGTTATCTATTGTATATATGTGTAATAATATAAACGTATATGTACAAAATAAAATAATTTAAAGAATCTCCTAAATTGCATACAAATGTGAAAATTTCCAGATATTAAAATATCTTTTTTGTCAGTGTGTTTCTTGGTAGTATTAGAGCCTGTTATTTTAAAACATTAGGAACTGTACATAGTTTTAATATTTTAAACTGTATGCCTCAACCTTATTATTCTATAAGTATTCATTATTACAATGACTTTCACAAAATTACAAACTACCCACTTATTACCCCTTATCAACTAATATTGAACAAAATAAGAGGAAAAGTTTTTGTAAATATATATAAAATCTAGTTGACTTTCAAGATTTTCTGCCATTAAATATTAACATCCAGTAAGAAAATTCTTTGGGAAACTTAGATGTGTTAAATTGATTCTGCACTAGTATATATCCCTCCCAAAGTCTGTCCATATGATATTTATGGCTACATTTCAGTATAATCTGAAAACATTAAGATAAAATTATAGAGTCTGGAGAATAAAACTTTCTTATGGCCTATATGAATTTTGATTGGATGAACATATTTGATATTTGAGTCATATTTGATAAGTGAAATAAATTTTACATTTGACTGTTACACCTAGTTAGGAAGGCAAAAGATATCAGGCCATTGAAATCTCACTGCTCCGTGTCTCATTTTAAATTATGAGAACAAACCAAATAATCCAAATTGAATGGGGTACAGAATTAAACATGGAATTCTCAAGTTGAGAAATATCAAATGGCCAAGATATGCTTAAAGAAATGTTTCATGTTCTTAGTCATAAGAAAATACAAATCAAAACAACTCTGAGATTCCATCTTATGCCCATCAGAATGGCTAAGATCAAAACCTCAAGTGACAGCACATACTGGTGAGGATGTGGAGAAAAGGGATCACTCCTCCATTGCTGGTGGGAGTGTAAACTTGTACAAGTACTCTGGAAATCAATCTGGTTCTTTTGCAGAATTTAGGAAATAGTGATACCTCAAGACTACCTTGAGACTGTACAGCCTATAGACTACATTTGAGCAGGGGTTCTAAGTCCTCTCTATGCATGGTTCTTCTTTGGTGCATCAATCTCCTGGGCTTTAATCATTCCTGGGCATATACCTGAAAGACGTTCCACCACATAACAAGGACATTTGCTCAACTGTGTTCATGGCAGCTTTATCATAATAGCCTGGATTTCTCAAACAAAGGAACGGATAAAGAAATTGTGGTACATTTACACAATGCAATACTACTCAGCTTATTAGAAACAAGGAAATCTTGAAATTTGCAGGAAAATGATGGAACTAGAAAGGATCATCCTGAGTGAGGTAACCCAGACCCACAAATACACACATGGTATATACTCACTTATAAGTGGATATTAGCCATAGAATACAGGATTACCATAGTCCAATCCACAGACTTAAAAAAGCAAAATAACGAGGACCCTAGGAAGGATGCTTACTTCTCATTCAGAAAGAAAAAAAAAAAAAAAAAAAAAAAAGACACCACAAGCATTTGAAGAGAGGGAACAGGATGGGAGCCTACCATAGATGCCTTCTGAAAGATGGCACCCAGCAGGTGATCGAAGCAAATGCTGAGACTCATAGCCAAACTTGCTGATAGAGTATAGGGAGTCTTATGGAAGATTTTGGGGATAGAAGGACCCTAAAAGGACAAAAGTTTCACAAGGAGCCCAACACAGCCAATAAATCTGGGCCCAGGAAGGCTTGCAGAGACTAATGTACCAACCAAGGATCATGCATGGAGAAGACCTAGACTCCTTGCTCAGATGCAGTCTATAGGCACCACAGTCTCCACGTGGGGAGCAGAGGCTGCCTTTGACATGGATCTTGTTGCTCACTTTTTGATCACTTCCCCTTGCTGGGCAACTGTGCCAGGCTACAGAGGAAGAGGATGCAGGCAGTCCAGATGAGACTTCATAGGGTAGAGTCAGAGGGTAGGGAAGGAGGTCTCTACCTTTCTGAGGAATGGGGGAGGGGGAAGGGGGAAAAGGCAGGGAGAGTCGGATCAGGAGGAGATGAGGGAAGGAGCTACAATCAGGATGTTAACTGAATTACTTAAAATGAATAAATTAAAAAATTGAAATTAAAAAAATTATTGTTTGTTGTTTCTGTGATGAGGAGGTTGACTTGTGTATATTAATTGATATGAAAATACAGAGATCACTGTGTATTGAATCCTTCCTCAGACAGGAGCTGTGTAAGTGTTGAGAAGGGGCTAAATATAAGTAAGCAAGTATGCATGGAACTTTCTGTCTCTGCCCTGCTGAGTTTGTATGTGGCAAGTTCTTATCCTGTAATAGCCACAGTGATGGACTATCAGCTGGAGTCGTAACCGAAACAAAGGGTTTGCTCCTAAACCAACCCACAAAAATATTGTACTCTTTGAGCAATATATTTTATTGTACAAAGAGATCTTTTAGAAAACTAAGCGTTATCGACAGTGCCTTAACCAAATAAACAGGGTATGGTGCTCTCACTTTGCTCTTGTTACATTTATACATAAAGAATATGCCGATTGGACCATTTCCCTCAAAACTTTGCTTGATTAGATAATCTACTAAGCCTGGTTTAATCTTATGTATATGAGAGAACAAAACCTCAAGCATCTGATTTTCTAATTCTTTAAGTATTTGTAAATGGTAATCTCATAAATTAATACATTTCAAAACATTGATTTATGATCAGATTACTAGGTTATATGTGAGACTCATATTTTCTAATTATGATTTAATTATAAAATGTTTCAAAATAAAATTTAATGAAATGTGAAAATCACTAAAGGAATTATTCTGTTTTGAATTATTTTGGAATTCATGCCACAAACATAGATGAATTTATTTAGAGACCACCTGACACTACTTACCTATTTGCTTTTGCAGGTCTTTGCCTACTTATTTATAAGGTATATAAAAATAAATGCATCCTTACAACATAAATATTCATAGATTCTATGTATTTGAATATTTATATAGCACCTGCCAACTACTTTGACAGGCATGGTAGCTTAGGATGCATTTTACAAGATTGTGGGATATTTATTTGGCATTGAATTTTCTTCTGAAACAACTGCAACACTATTTTATACAGAAAATGGATCAGTCATGGTAGATTGGGTAGGTTTAATACTTACCTTTATACATATTAGGCTGAAATAATTTCTGTATTTTGAAATTAAAGAATCTCATTTTAATTAAGGATAAATTACTTCCCTAAGTAAAGTCTTTGTCTATCCTTTAAATATGCTGTTGTGCCACCTATGTGCAGATATGAGCTAAAGATTCAGACAAAAGAAAATTATAAGATACAACACTTAATTTTCTCCTCTGTGATTTTTTCAAAATGGTAACTTGTACGTAGGGTCCCAGGTTTAGAGTTACCCAAATGCTCAACATTGCATTACTTCTGCATGAAATCTTATTTCTTTAACCTCATTTCACATGAAAACCTAAAACTAAAAAGAAAAAAATCTGGAGAACACAGAATAGGAAACACACAATGGGTTCATTATTGTTTGAATTGACCTGCATTCTTGACTCAGATTATCAGAAGATGATGCTTTTCGAGGACCTAAGACTTGTTCTTTGCCTTTGTAGATTAGAGTGTAAGAACATCAATACCATTCACACCTTACCATATGCCCACCTCCAATACCTTTCCAAGTTTTAAACAACATGTTTCTTATACTCCTGGACCCAGTTATTTCTAGAATACAAAATAGGTATATGCACTCTATTTACAGATGAAATAAGACTGACTTCCGTTTCTGATATTTGCATGAAATGTGAGATTTGGAAACATAACTATTTATTGGTATAAAAGGTTATAGTATAGAATACATAATAGGATAAGCTTAGTAGTCTGTTGAAAATATCAAAGCCATTGTCTATGACGCATTTATATCTATCCTTTACTCAGAAAGCTCAAAATATTTCAAAAATGACTTTGAGCACAAGGCTCTCACACTCTTAAACTTTCCCTGAACAATTATACCTGTTTTCTTACCTGATATTGTGATCTGTCAGTGAGCAGTAATTGTTAACCACTTCCGTGCTGGCTAGGGACTCTCTCTAATCTACTATATGACTAGAGACTATTGCTTAATTGGTATTTTTAAGAGAATCCCTTCGCTAACTTTACTTAGAATCTTAGAACTTGATTTCTTTCCCTCTAGTGTAGACTCTGCTATCTCCTCTCTGATATTTTATTCCCTTTAATATGTTGAGTCAAGACACCTGTACTGATCTAGCAACAATCAGACCTTCCAGCTCTTCAGATGAGCATCAACAGCACAGCCCTAGGTGCATACCCATTTCCTCATCACAGTCTTCTGACATGCCCTCCGGAACCCATTTTCTCCTTCATGGTTCTCTACTTTTTCTTTTAAGATTTAAACTGAGAAGGAAAAGTCTCACTTTCTCTAACTAATGAGTTCTGATATTTAATCCTCAAGCAATATTTCCCCAAGAAGATTTAGCTCCTCTTTGATTTTTTTTTTTGAGTCAGTGTAATCTTCAAAGACATACGATTGGCAGCATGGAGAATCTTAATGTCTTTCCACTTTGAATTTTCAGTAATAGACATTGTATTGTTTTACTTTTAATAAGCTAGATATTTATTTCTTTTTTAAAAAATTAATTACTCCTCTGTGAATGAACCTCTAATACAAAGCTAAGTCTTGGCTTCCTAAATTAACAAATTCAGAGCCAAGTCTTTACCAGATGGTTTCAGGTTACTCTGATCCTCTGGATGAAGCATAAAATATTATTAAGATTGGAATTGTGCTGCTATCTAGCACAGCTCACTTATATTCTGAACTAACGTTTTAATGCTGGAATGTTCTTATTCTTCCATTGCTGATGTGGAACTCAGCTGTTTCAGAAATTTAAACATTAAACTTGCAGAGCTGACTGAACAAAACTATAAAAACTGAAAATATTGTCACTGAAATTCTTTCTACTTCACAGTGTGGCTTCACTGAGTCAGAAAGACTCCCACTTCTGTAGCTTCTCATCTGATAATTAAGGTGGAAAATACCCATAAGGTTTAAAGTTTACCAGTGAAACACACATAGTAAGAGGCCTGTAACAAGCATTTACATTTTTTTCCTATGGAATACATTTACTTCTCCACCGAAGCATTTTTTTTTTTTTTTAATTTCTCTCTACCTAGTGATTGCTGAAGCTGGCATACACTATAATGATATGCCAAAGGAAAAGTCAGTTAAACCAAATGTTGATAATCTGTGGTTCAAGACCTATTTTTTCTCTTCCATGGTGGTATATGTTTAAAGAAAGCACTTGAAGTAGAAAAAAGAGGTCAAGGGATTTGTTGTGCTATCTTTCAAAATTTTCTACTGTATTACCTGTTTTAGTTCCCGAGATATGTCACATCTATCTCTGTAACTCTGTCAAGACATCCTCTACTTATCTTTAGAATCAAAGTTCTCCTGGACATCTAAATGTTTCCTCTTACTCTCTTCCCAATATTAGGTGCTTTTATTTAGTATACTCAGAAAATTACAAAAGATTGCCACCTATTTTATGCTGTTTTCTATGTCTCTTTTGATATTTAAATTATAAAGTTGGATATGGTCTGTTCTCTAATTCCGACTCTTGTGATGATTGCAAAAATAAAAGACAATGGTTGTGAGTTCAAGTCCTGCCTTAATTGGATTCAGTTATGCTTGGCTAGTCTCTGTTTGTCTGTATCTCTGTGTCTTGGTGTGTCTGTCTGTCTATTTGTCTGTCTGTCTGTCTGTCTGTCTGTCTGTCTCTCTCTCTTTCTCTCTCTCTCTCTCTCTCTCTCTCTCTCTCTCTCTCTCTCTCTCTCTCTCTCTCTCGTGCTTGCATTCTTGCTCTCTAGCTCTCTTTCCAGGGTTTCTCTATGTAACAGTGATGGCTGTCTTGAAACTCACTTTGTAGATCAGGCTGTCCTAGAACTAATGAAGTCTGCCTGATTCTACCTCCAGAGTGTTGGGATTGAGGCCTGTGCCACTAAGCCTTGATTTTATACAGCAAAATTCTTGAAAAAATAATGTCAGGGTCTACTTAATAATTATGAGTGAATTAATGAATATAGAGAATTATATATTAAGCCTCCTATTTAGCTTTATTTTGAAATTAGTAAGATTATATGTTAATGTTTCCCAAGGCATAACTCTCTTAGAAACATCTATAGTTGGCTTCTGAATATATTGGACTTCCAGGGGAATTATTATTTGACCATGTCCCCTGGAGGGGGAGACCTGGTGGCACTCAGAGGAAGGATAGCAGGCTACCAAGAAGAGACTTGATATCATATGACCACATAAAGGGGGAGGAAGTCCCCCTCAGGCACAGTCATAGGGGATGGGACTAAGGGGAAAATGGGAGGGAGGGAGGAATGGGAGGATACAAGGGATGGAATAACCATTGAGATGTAACAAGAATAAATTAATAAAAAAAACTGGGTAAAAAAGAAAGAAAGAAAGAAAGAAAGAAAGAAAGAAAAAATATACCTAACATTATACAAAAATAAAATAAAATTAAATTAAATTAAAAAAATTCATTTTAATGTAGTGCTTAGAAAACATTGGCTCTTCACAAGCCTTCACATTTTACTTTAATGATATAGTGTTAATTTAGAAGTGTGTTCCTTGACTCAGCAATAGGAGTTTGCAGGTCAGAATTAATAATCTACATCTTTTTTCCGAAAAAGGAAATTAGCCTAGTGAGAAACTAGAGCAATACAAAGGTAATAATGAGCTACTTGTGAACTTCTATCTATCTATCTATCTATCTATCTATCTATCTATCTATCTATCTATCATTTATCTATATTTATCTTTCAGTCATCTATCTATCCATCATCTATTCATCTATCCATTATATATATATTCTATCTTTGTGTATGGATATATCCATTTGTATGGGCATGTGTACATTTTAGTGTATGTCCATTTTTAAAGGTACATTTCCCATGGGTAGTACATGCTAGTCATGAATTTGAGATTTCCATGCTTATACTTCTAGATTTATAGGCATCGTGGTGGTGTGTTAATATTTAATATTGATTCATAATTTTAGTATAACCAGCAGTTACTCCTTAACTAGCTTTATACCCAAATAACCACACAAAGAGACTAGGATATATATAGTTGGCCAATACCACAATGCTGTGCAATAAATACTCATTTCTAAACCTCCAAGATAGTGTAATTTCCTCCCTTTCAGATTTCTCACATTATACTTGCATTTTATTCATATCCTAAGTCTGACTCGTTCCTCCTAGTGCTTCCAGGTCATAATGACCTCTGTCTCCTTTTCTTCCTCTTCTTTCTTCTCTCATTTGACCAGGACTTCCCACTCTATTCTCTATTATTGCTCAGCATTGGCTAGTTGGCTTTCAGTTGTGATACAGAGAACAAATTGTGACATGTTTACACAAACTTGAGACAGGAGATATTTAAAACAAATATCATATGTTATGCCTGGAGTGAAACCAGATAGTTGGGTAGGGAAGTCAGTATTTGAATGAACAAGGGAAAACTGCACATAGTCCACAGGAAAACTATGGCAATATTTCTCCTTTTAAGTCCATTAAAAAGCTCCTTTTCTTTCAATAATAACCTAATATACAATAATAATTATGGAACATTTATGAAATGCATAAGGTAAGATTTACATTGGCAATGTCAATTCCATATATATTTGGCAGCTTAGGAGAAAATATTATCTATATTATCTATGATAGTCTAAAGTTTCATATCTAAATTATTTTCTATCAACCTATTAACCTAAAACATCTATGTAGAGTTTACTTTTTAAATTCATAAGCAGCTAGGCTTAGTTGTAAGCTATAGTAATCTATTCTTCAACCTCATCATAGACTTGAGAAGGAATAAAATGAATTATCTCAGTAAACAGGAGGTGTGGGTTAGCAGCTTAAAAAAAAAAAAAAAATGGCAGAGACAATTTGCTGCCTGGACAGCCACCCAAAAACTCTATAATATTGTTGCATCATCTTTAGCCTTCTGGCCCAGTGTGACTGATAGACATATTTGTGAACCAGGAACTATTAAGGACTTTCTTACCATGTCTCGGCAGAATTTGCAGTTGGCTTACCGTATATCTAAGCTTGCCCATTTTAGGCAGAATTCTGTCTGTGGCAGAAATGAGGGTATTTTTTTCTTTTTCTTTTTCCCTTGGTAGCTTTCCACATTCAAAACCATGTCCATAAGGAGGTTCTTTGTCACTCACCATCTTCTTTGAGATAGGCTCTGTGCTTCTAGGAGTTGATCTATCTTGTTAAAGAATCCTTAAAATACTAAAAAACAAAAAACAAAAAACCTCGAAATGTCATATTCTGTAGATCTCTGAGGTATCTGAAGACTTATTTATCTATTTTTCTTATATAATCTATCTATCTATAGAATCATATCTACCTGTTCAACCTTGGATGTATATTCTTGTGCTAAATTGCACTAGGATTTGATATAACCATGAATCTGATTGACTACCTATCTACTTGCATTAATTATCATAATCAGCCTACAATTGCTGTCTGAAAAGTATTGGAATTGAACTTTATATTATAAAGGAGTTGTATAGGTACCATAACTCATAAAAGAGTAGAAATCTTTACAACTTAAAAAATGGAATTCAATACCATTATATCAAAATAAGCTTATTTTTGCATCAATATATAAAATTTTATACCAATGAATTAAAAACAACCCTATTTAAGAGTAACAGTTAAAGCTCTCAGTTGAAGAGTAGATTCAGTAATCTATTTTTTGTCCTATCATCTCTTTATGTTTTTTATATTTTGATTTTTTTCTTTTCTGCCCCTCTCTTCCTACCTAAGAAAGATAGACACAAGAAAAAGAAAAGAGGGAAATCCCTGAGCCTTACCTCATTTTCTCTCTGAATAAGATCATTAAAAACTTACAACCAGTCCCCAATGACAATAAATATCCATAGCCCTAGAAAACAACCAAGAACCTATCCCTCTTTTCCTTGAATTTCCTTATAGAGGGCTTGGTAAATGGTGATCACCAATGAACACATTGTAACCAAGTCCATAGCAACAACAACCAAAACAAGCCAGAAAATATCCAAGCCCCCTTTGCCATTGCATTCTGCACCCTAGGTGTAGTTTTGACCTATCTATGTCTAGAAGGCTGCCTGCCTCCCAATTTTGCATCTCCAAGCCAGCATGTGTCCATGGTTTACACAGCACTGTGACAGCTGAGCCCACAGGCAGCAGCAGGGAACAGCACATTTGAAATGCATTTATTAGCCTATAGCTCAATACTGAGCAATAATTACTCCATCCTAAAATTCAAAGCTAGTATAGTTTCCTCCTTTTCAGATTTCCCACCTAATGCCTGCATTTTACTGATATACTATGTCTGGCTTATTCCTCCTGCTGCTTCCCAGTCCTCTTCACGTCTCCCTCCTTTCCTTCCTCTTATTTCTCCTCTCACTGGATCAGGATGTCACACCCAATTGTCTGTTATTGCTCATCATTGGCTAGATGGCTATTAGTGGCAATACAGAGAACAAATGGTGACATGTTTCCACAAACTTGAGACAGACAGGAGATACTTAGAATAAATATCACAATGTAATGTTGGAATGAAAGCAAACAGTGCAGTAAAAATTAGCATGTGAGTGAACAAGAGTAAACTGTACACGGTTCACAAAAACATTATGCCACAGTGGTTTGAATAAGTATGGGTCCCATAGATTTAATTGTCTGAATGCCTGGCCTATAGAAAGTGGCACTATTAGGAAGTTTGGCCTTCTTAGGGAAAATGTGGCGTTGTGGGGGTGGGGGCTTTGGGTCTCCTTTGCTCAAGCTGTTCCCAGTGTTGACATAGTCTCCATCTGCTGCCTTCAGATCAAGATAGAATTTTCAGCTCCTTACACAGCACCAGGCTTGCATGCAGTTTGCCGTGTTTTCCTACCATGACTATAATAGATGAAACCTCTGAAACTGTAAGCTATCCCTAAATAATTGTTTTGCTTGATGAATGTTGTCATGGTCATTGTGTCTCTTCACAGGAATGAAACCTCAACTATGGGTTGGGTACTCCTTTATACTTGCTCAGATGTTTGAAATTCTGATATTATTAAGTGCTATCCTGACACAGCCTTTCAAATGTTGGTCTATGTATGTATGTATGTATGTATGTGTGTATGTATGTATCTATCTATGTATCTATCTATCATCTATCTACCCACCTACGAATCATCTATATAGCTACCTACCTACCTATCATATATCTATAATTTCTATAAATGAAGCCAGATATGTGGGAGTGATTATCTTAGATGACACATTTGATGAAGCCAGTCTAGTATTCCTCAATATATGAATGAGTGTGTCTAAGATTTAATAAATATCTCCCAAACTTGAGCTAATCAGATATCTCAAAGTTGTATCAAAAATTATAACTTTGGTGAAGGTGGCAAAGATTTTTTTTTTTTTTTTTTTTTTTTTTTGTTATACAGCAGATTTATTTTTCATTTTTTGAGGAAACTCCATCTTGTTTTTTTTTTTTTTTCATAGCAGGGGTAATCTACACACTCACTGACAATATCCAAGGCTCCCTTTTCTTTACATCCACAGGAGCACTTGTTGTTTTTACTTCTTCTGGTAATTACCACTCTTACTGGGGCCAGGTGGTATCTCATTGTGTTTCTTATTTGCATTTCCCTGATGACTAATAATGTTGAACTTCCCCTCCTCTCCCGCTAATACCAGTTGTATGTCTTAAGAAACATCAACTAGGGCTATTATTCATTTTTCTTTTTTCTTTTTGGCATTATATTTTTTTATTAATTTATTCTTGTTACATCTCAGTGTTTATCCCATCCCTTGTATCCTCTCATACTTCCCACCCTCCCATTTTCCCCTTATTGCCCTCCCCTATAACTGTTCCTGAGGGGGATTACCTCCCCCTGTATATGCTCATAGGGTATCAAGTCTCTTCTTGGTAACCTGCTGTCCTTCCTCTGAGTGCCACCAGGTCTCCCCCTCCAGGGGACATGGTCAAATGTGAGGCACCCGAGTACGTGAGAAAGTCATATCCCACTCTCCACTCAACTGTGGAGAATGTTCTGACCATTGGCTAGCAAAGATCTTTAATCCCAGTACTTGGGAGGTAGAGGCAGGGAGATCTCATTAACTTTGAGGCCAGGCCGATCTATAGAGCTAGTTCCAGGACATGGAAGGCTGAGAAAGAAATCTTGTCTAGAAAAACAAAAATAAAACAAACAAACAAAAAAAAATAGTAAATCTTCTTTAGATCACTATAATTCAAAGTATCTTGTAAGGTAGTAATTGCTTCCTATAACGATGTCCTGTGTTTCTTTATTTTAATAAGACAATCCCTCTTCCCAACATTTTTTGTACTTTCGTTCTAGGTGTTAGGTTTATTTGCCCTGCTTTATAAATAATTAATATGTTAAACTTACAATTTTATCCCAAAAATGGAATGTATATCTCAAGTAGTTGAGGATTTATTTTTTTCTGTGCAGTCTCAAATTCCTACAAAACATTGAATGAACATTGAGTGAGTGTTTAATTACTTAATATCTCCTAGTGATTTAGTTTATTCCCACATAAGGGCTATTTGGTTCTCTTAACTAAAAGCTTCCTTTTTTCTTTGATTTGGTTAATATACTCAGAGTTATCAACTTCATTATAAGGCAATTACATTAAACCATTAAAATAATTGAATATACTAAAATGTACATGAATTACTCTACAATTATAAAATAATACCTTTTTTAAAAGTCATTTTTTCAGATTACATCTTATTTGCCATCCCCTCACTTGTATCTTCCAGTTCTCCTTCCCTACTCTTTCATTCTAGGTCTTTCTTTTATCCTTAGGTCTATGACACAAGAAGACCTTGTTCCCCATTATAAGATCACAGCTCATCAGGTCTCTTCCTGGTAGCCTGCTTACTCTTCCTCTGAGTGTCACCAGGTCTCCCCACCAAGGGCAAGTGGTCTAATAGGAGGCACAAGAGTTCATGTCCAAGTCAGTCCTGCTCTCCACACAATTGTGGAGAAAATATCTTAATGAGGAAATTCATAATTATTTCATTTCACATTATTATATTTTCTGATTGTTACTGTACACAATGTGGATTTCTTGTTTGTGGTAATGTCTCATGTAGTTATTATTTTATAATCTCCTAATAAGAAAGATCTCTTGCTTTAGAAAGTCAAGAATATAAGATGATCCAAGATGGCAGGCCAGATCACACACTGTTTGATCAGCAGGACAGCAGTGACTGCACAATGACAGAAGGACCAAACTGAGGGCTCCAAAACACCAGTGCTCATGGATCCCAGGTGAAAGGAGACCCCATGATATGGAACACAGGAGGGTCTGGCCTCTGATCACCCAGCTAATCCACAGAAAAGTCTGAGGCTTTCTGTAGGTATGTGCTGTCTCCAGCTTATAGCCACAATGTGGATGGCATGCTGCAGCAGCATGCTTCACTCTGTGTCTCAGTCTTAACTGTGGGCCACAAAACACCAATGTCTGAGTCTTGCAACCCAGAGGAGATGCCAAGATGGGAAACATAAGTTGACCTGATGTCAGGTCACCTGGCTAATCTAGGAAAAGTTTCTAGATCCATGAAAGCATGGGCATGTTCCCCAGTGTTTAGCAACAAGTCAGCCCATAGCACACAGCGGTCCCTGGCTCTGACTGAACTGGGGGGGAACAAAACATCAGGGTCAGAGTCCCCCTGCAGAGAAGAGATACCACAGTGTGGAAAACAGGTAGATCTGACCTCAGATCACCTGGCTGGTCCACAGAAAATTCTCTGGTCTGCCCTCAGATCACTTGGCTGATTCAAGGAAAGGTTCCCTGGTTGCCACAGGCAGGGCATCTCAACCTACAGCCACCTACTAGCTGTTCAATAGCCAGGAAAGAGCTCCAGAAACTACCACACAATGACAAATGCAGCCAGATAGCCAAAGGCCAGCTTAAAACACAAACAACAAAAGCCAAAGTAATATGACACTCTAGAACAATTATCCCAAAGTAATAGACACAAGTTAAACACAAGAAAATGACAGCAAATATTTTCTTATTGATGATAATGGCCAAGCATGGTGGTGCATGCCTTTAATCCCAGCACTCAGGAGGCAGAGACAGGTGGATTGCTTTGAGTTCAAGGGCAGCCAGGTCTGCAAAGTGAGTCCAGGACAGCCAAGGCTAACACAGAGAGACTCTGTATCAAAGAAGAAGAAGAAGAAGACGAAGAAGATGAAGAAGAAGAAGAAAGAAGAAGAAGAAGAAGAAGAAGAAGAAGAAAAAGAAAAAGAAGAAGAAGAAGAAGAAGAACTAGAAGAAGAAGAGGAAAATGGAGGACATAAATAAAATTCATAAAGAAATACAAAAAGATATAGTGAAAACAGATTGAGGCCTTTACAGAGGCTATGACAGAGGAAATGAATAAATTACTAGAAGAAATTCAGGAAAATGCAAAAACTCGAGTAAAAGAAATCAATAAAAATGTTCAAGTCCTGTCTAAAAAATTGGAAACAATAAAAAAGCACAAACTGAGGAAATTCTGAAGTTAGTGAAGAAAACAGGAACTACAGAAGTAAGCACCACCTACAGAAATCAAAAGATAAAGGAAAGAATCTCAGGAAAAGAAAATACAATGGAAGAACTGGATACAACCATCAAAGAGTGTATACAACCTAAAAAATTTCTGACACAAAACATCAACCAAATCAAGGAAAACATAAAAAGATGAAATGTAAAAATAATAGGAGAATTGAGGAAAGAGAAGATGCCCAGCTAAAAGACCAAGAAAACGTTTTCAACAAAATCATTGAGGAAAGCTTCCCCACTTTAAAAAAAAGTGATGCCTGTATACGTACAATAGACCCACTGGACACCAAATAGTGTAAACTAGATTAAAAAATACTACCACCACATATTATCAAAACACTAAATGTACAGAAGAAAGCAAAATTTTAAAAGCACCAAGGGAAAAAGTCAAGGCAACAAACAATGGAAAACCTATCAGATGCAGTCTCTGCGCTGCAATTACCCCGAAATATCTAGCGAGGAACTGCGGGTTAAAGAGTCATTCCAGACAGCAGGTCAACCATACTAAGAGAATGCCGTTTGATGAGTAGGGGCCAAGGCCTTTTATACAGTACAGAGGCAGGTGGAAAAATACAAGTCGATGTAGGTGGGAAGTCCCCAGGACAAGAGGAACCATGTAACCAAGGCAACCAGGGTGTAAAACAGGAACTTGTGGTTAGTGCAGTGAGGCACAATGCTCACAACATGAAGCTGCCAGGATGGAGTAACAGCTGCATACCGACCCAGGGGGCCCAAGACTAACAATTCCCAACAATCAGAATCATACCCAAATTTTCAGCAGAGACAATACAAGCCAGATGAGTCTAACTAGATGTCTTTAAAAACCTAAGAGACCACAGACACAAGTCCAGACTACAATACCTAGCAAAACATTCAATAAACATAGACAGAGAAAAGATGTTCCATGAAAAAACAAATTCAAAAGTACCTATCCACAAACCCAGACCTACTGAAGGTATTAGAAGAAAAAACTCAACCCATGGAGCCTAAATACAACCAGAAAAACACAGGAAACAGATAACTTAATTTCAGCAAAATGAAAATTAGACAAGAACAAAAACACACTAGCACAACCAACATCAAAATAAAATAAAATAAGAGGACCTAACAGTCACTGGTCATTATTCTTTCTAAATATCAATGGACTCAACTCTCCAATGAAAAGATATAGGCTAACAATGCTTGCATAAACAGGAGCCAACATTCTGCTGCATACAAGAACCACACCTCAACCACAAAGATATTACTTGTGAGTAAAGGGCTAGAAGAAGGTCTTCTCAGAAATACACATGAAAAGCAAGTCGGAGTATCCATTCTAATATCTAATAAAATAGACTTCCAACCAAAATTAGTCAAAAGAGATATGGAAGGACACTTCATACTAGTCAAAGGAAAATTCAACCAAGTTGACATCTGAATTCTGAACTTCTATGCTCCCCAAACAAGGACACCACATTTGTAAAGAAACATTTATAAAGAGTAAAGTACATATAGATCCCAACACACTAATAGTGGGAGACTTCAAGACTCCCCTTGCACCAAAGAATAGGTCAGGGAAACAGAAATGAAACCAAGAAATAAAAACACCAGCAGATGTCATGAATCAAATGGACCTAACAAAAACCTACAGAACTTTTCATGCAAACATAAAAGATGATACCTTCTTCTCAGTATCTAATGAAACCTTTTCAAAAATTAACCATGTAGTACATCATATCATAAATCAAAATAGACACAAGAAGATTGATAAAACACCTTATGTCATGTGAGACATCAAGGACTAAAGCTGGTCTTCAAAAACAACAGAAATAACAAAAAGCACACACATAGAACATGAACAGCTCTCTACTAAATGACAACTGAATCAGGGAATAAAGAAAGATGATATGATAATGTTCCACAAGAGAACTCTTATATCTAATGAACACATTTAGCAAAGTGGCTGGACACAAGATTAACTCAAGGAAATCAGTAGCTCTCCAATATACAAATGACAAGTAAGCTGAGAAAGAAATTAGGGAATCCACACCCTTCACAATAGCCATAAATAATATAAAACATCTTGGTGTAACTCTAACCTAGCAAATGAAAGACTTGTATAAAAAAACTTCAAGTCTCTGAAGAAAAAAATTGAAGAAGCTTATTAGAATATGGAAAAACCTCCCATGTTCGTGGACTGGGAAAATCAACATAGTATAAATGGCTATGCCTATTAAATTAAAATTTTTAATGGTTCTCTTTACTTCATTAAAGGGGATACAGGGTCCACATAACAATTCTTGTCTTTCTTTTTTGATATAATTTTAATTTGTTATTCTTTATCCCTCACACACACACATGGTGACTGAGCTGACCATTGGCTACAACTGAATAGGGGGTAGGTTTTCTAGATACAATCCCTATTAAAAGCAATCCCTATTAAAATACCTATACCATTCTTTACAGACCTAGAAAGATCAATTCTCAACTTCTTATGGAAAACAAAAACCCAGAATAGCTAGACAATACTACACAATAGAAGATCTTCTAGAAGCATCTCCATCCCTGATCTCAAGGGAGCAAGAGTATATACACAGCTATAGAGCAAGAGTAATAACACAGCATGGTACTAACATAGAAATAGGCTGGTTGATTAGTGGCATTGAGGGGAAGACCCAGAAATAAACCCACATACCTATGGACACATGATTTTTGACAAAGAAGTCAAAACCATACAATGCACAAAAATAGCATCTTTGACAAATAGTGCTGGTCTAACTGGATGTCTACATGTAGAAAACTGCTAAAAGATCCATATTTATCCCTCTAAACGAAACTAAAGTCAGGTGGATTAAAGACTTCAACATAAAACTATATACACTAAATCTGTTAGAAGAAAAAGGGAGAAGAGCCTGGAACTCATTCCACAATACAACAAGGACGTTAGTGCAACTATGTTCATAGCAGCTTTATTGGTAATAGCCAGAATATGGAAACAACCCCATGTCCCTCAAGTGACATATGGTTACAGAAATTGTGGCACATTTACACAAGCGAATACTACTGAGCTATCAAAAACAAGGAAATCCTGAAATTTACAGGTAAAAGGATGTAACAAGAAATGATCATCCTGAGTTCAGTAACCTAGACCCAGAAAGACACTCACCTGTATACTCACTTGTAGTTGATATTAGTCCATCACAGATGTCCTTGGAGCTTCTATACCTAGCGGGGTATCGGTACAGATGCAGAGACTCTAGGCAGAGTGTTGAGATTCCTATGGAGGAATGGGGGGGGGGGTGGGTGGAAGGACCCAGATGGGTCAGGAGTCCCACAAGGAGACCACCAAGGCCCAGTGGAGCCTGCACAAACTGATACACTAAACAAGAACAATGCATCCCTGTATCCCCTTTAATGAAGTAAAAAATGTAAATTCAAGAGAACCATCCACTCCTTGGAATATACCCAGAAGATGCTCCAGCACACAACAAGAAAATTTGCTCAACCATGTTCATAGCAGCCTTATTCATAATAGCCAGAACATGGAAACAGTCTAAATGTCCCTCAGTAGAAGAGTGGATAAAGAAACTGTGGTACATATATACTATGGAATACTACTCAGCTATTAAAAACAAGGTTTTCCCGAAATTTGTGGATAAATGGATTGAGCTAGAAATGATCATAATGAGTGAGTTAACCCAGAAGCAGAAAGAATCAAATGGTATATACTCACTTATATCTGCATACTAGCCCAAGGGGCATGTCCCACAAAAGCCTTCACTTACCAGGAAACTGGGACAGAGGGGAAGGCATCCTATTGGGACTCTAAATGAGAGACGCATGGGAGAACAGCAAAATAAAAGGATACAGAGGGTCCTAGAAATCTACAAGTAGAACAATATGATAGGCAGATTTGGGCCCAGGGGTCCCGCTCAACTAAGGCACCAGCCAAGGACAATACAGGAGGTAAACTTTAAACCCCTTCCCAGATCTAGCCAATGGTCAGAATATTCTCCACAGTTGAGTGGAGAGTGTGATACGACTTTCTCACATACTCTGGTGCCTCACATTTGACCATGTCCCCTGGAGGGGGAGACCTGGTGGCACTCAGAGGAAGGACAGCAAGTAGCCAAGAAGAGACTTGATACCCTATGAGAATATATAGGGGGACGTAATCCCCCTCAGGAACAGTCATAGGGGAGGGGAATAATGGGAAAATTGGGGGGGGGAATGGGAGGATACAAGGGATGGGATAAACATTGAGATGTAACAAGAATAAATTAATAAAAAAAAAGGGAAAAAACAGAAAAAAAAAATTTTAATGTGTATAAACATTGCTACTCAATGGATAGGTGCTGAAATTAACCAGTTGTATGTTGCAGGTTGTTCCCTTAAATATCACATTAAATTTGATTTTAAGATCTTTCCACTCCAATTAAAAATACATTAGCTTTGACACAGTTTTGGCAGTCATTTTATACTATATTTTATTAATGAGAGAATCTTAACTTACTTTTAAAGAAGAAAATATGTAAAAAATGCTACAGAAAAGTTGAGTTCGTTTTATTGATATTCATAGTAATAATTGTAATATTTAAAAGGGCATTTTCAAAAAATGCCCTTAAGGTTTCTTTCCTAAAAGTTAAAATCATGATCATTCTGCTTAACAATCTTAAAAGAGTTGTAAAATATTGGGAACATCTCTAAGTTCATAATAATAAAACGGCATAATTTTTCAAGACATAGTAATTATGCTGGCTCTCACCCCATTACTGATATAATGTGAAGCTAATAAGCCAAGTAATTAGTATGCTCTAGGTCATACTATTCACCTCAGTAACTGAAGGGCAAATGAAGACAGAGCTGTATAATATTAAACATACAAGCAAAGGAGTAATACATTATAATGAAAATCTGAAAGGCCCCTTAAGAATTAATGAATTTTTGTTTGATCATGAAAAAATTATATGACACTAGTTTTCAAGCTTAGAGAAATTTAAGACACCTTCAACTATACTGCTAATAGATATGAGTGATATACAGCAGACTATTAAAAGAAATATATTATAAATACCTGTCACCCACAAGGTAGACTATGTTCTCTATCAGCTATTATTGTAGTGTCTTAGTTGTAGGTACATTTTTTTCTGTTTTGAAAAGGAGTTATAAGTTTGTGTCAAGGATCTGATGTTCTCTGAATAAAAAAAAAATAGTTTAATAAATTATGATGATATAATTTTGTTTTTGTTTTTTGTTTGTTTGAGTTTTTGTTTGTTTTTTCAAGACAGGGTTTCTCTGTGTAGCCTTGGCTGTCCTGGACTCACTTTGTAGACCAGGCTGGGTTCGAACTCACAGCAATCTGCCGGACTCTGCCTCCCGCATGCTGGGGTTAAAGGAATGGGCCAGCTCCGCCCAGCTCGGTATAATGTTTAAAAGTAAATTCAATGAAGCTAGATTTAGAGAACAATTTGCTCACAGGCCCATGATTGTGACAAGTCCAAAACTGAATACCAAGGCAGATAAACTCCCCAAAGCTCAGACAGATGTTGGAGAAAAACAACATTCTCCACTCAGTAAAGCTGATATGTGATTCTGGCTAGTCAGGATATACCCCAACTCAGAAAAATGGCTCTCTCTTTTGGATTTACAGGAGGATTCTGCTGAGGGGATGTTCTGCTTTTTATGAGGAGTGATGTTCTTGCCAGTACCCTCAGTTTGAGTTCTGAGGAAAAGAGGCAGATGTCTGGGGAGTGTTTGTGGGACACCATACAGAAGAGAATTCATGGAACACTGAGGAGCAGTTGGTAAGCTTTGTTTCAGAGCTGTTTAATGAACTCCTACTTTAATGACTCTTCTGAGTTGATCAAAGCTGGATAACGCATCATGCCTCTGCAACCTGATATTGCTAAATGGCCACTGTATTTATAGTGTACTTGCAAGACTATACTTTTCTTTAATCTTGAATCCTAAGTACACTGATAAACAAGTGTTATTTCCTAGCAAAAGAATTCAGAGCAGTTTTTCATTCATGAGACTGGTCTCTGTAGCATGATGTAATATCTATTTTACTAGTCCTACTTAATCATGGCAAGAAATTAATTCAAGAACATACAGAGAACAAAAATATATGATAACATTGGCCCTAACACTTTTAATGTTCCATATGCAACACAAATCACAAATGATGGGGCTTAAGTTTAAGAATTGATTTAACAGAAGTATGAAATCAGGGACTTAAGCATGCTGACTTGAAGAATGGGGGTATATGCAGCTATACAAACTTCTTGTGCATACCAATGGGAGAGAGGTCATACAGTGAGTTTTGTAAGTACAGTAGAGAGGATGACTTAAGAATGTATTGAGGAGATCCTCAAGATAGTGACACCCAGGAAGCACTGTATCTAATGTACTGTATAGAGACTAGGGACTTGAATGGATCCACAGACTGTTAAGTCCAGAGAACTTTAGGTGAGTGGGGTCCTGACCAGTACAGACCACCAGCGGGCTTGGTCCCAGGTCAAGTAACAGTCCACGGAAGTCCTGAACCCACTCTCAAGACCTCCTATACAACCCACATGCAGGCTACAACTAGCAGATAAACCCCAAATTCAGGGTGTGGGTTGTTACCAGAGCCCCTGGCCTGTGGAAGTCACAGGGAAACAGGTGAAGCTGCCCTTGGCCACATCCACCCACCTCACACAAATTTGTTGAGGACCCTGTGCTGCATGGAAACACAGGCATCTGGGTTCACCTAGCTCAGAGAGCACGTGTTACTGGCGGGGCCAAACCGGGCCCACATGGAGCAGAGAACGGGGCACTGAGCTGCCTGGGTCCACATAGATCAGAGAGAGGTGCATGAAACCCTTAGGAGCCAAATTGGGCCCCCATTGGAACAGAACACAGGGGACAGAGCCTGCAGATCCAAGTGGTTAGAACCCACCTTGGACACTTTGCACAGTCTCGGCAGGATCTCCCATGGGGCTGGGTCCACCTAGCTCAGAGTGAGTGGCGGGCAGCATGCCGGGCCAAATCAGGCCCGCCTTGGAACAGAGCACAGGGGACAGAGCCTGCAGATCTGAGCAGTTAGAACCCAGCTTGGACAATTCATACGGCCCAGGCAGGATCTTCCACCCTCTTGGGAAAGGCTGGACATCCCAGAGGTGTCTATATGCTGATCTAAAAGGCACTCATAGCTCAGTGGGTCTGGACTACAGGTCCATGAGAAGTCCAGGCAATGGGGACCATCTTGCCCAGCCAGAGCTTGCCGGCCTCAATCTGAGACCCCATAACAGCTGGCCTGAGACACAACACTAACGGGAAAGGGACCAGTCAGAAGCCTACATTTTCTGACTCAGCCTGGAGCCTAAGGTGTAGAGCAAAGTCTCCAGGAGTGGAAACTAGGTCATCTGCCTGTGTCAGGGAAAAATTCCCTGATCTCCACAGGCAAGAGCACATGACCTATAATCATTCACCAAGTATCCACTCTCAACGACCAGAGAAGGACACCAGAAACCACATCCCAGTAACACAAACACAAAATGTCTAAAGGACAGTGTAAGAACACAAACAACAAAAACCAAAACAGCTCAGCACCTCCAGATCCCAGCTATCCCAAAGAAAACAACCCTGAGAACCCAAAAATGATCGAAATACAAGAAAATGACCTCAAGTCCTTAGTAAGGAAGATGAAAATGGAAGAAATGAATGAAATCTGTAGACAACTGCAGGAGGATGCAACCAAGTGGGTGGAGGACATAAAAGAGTCATATAGTGAGGCACTGGAAGAATTTCAGGACAATACAAACAGACAGGTGAAGAAAATCAATAAAACACTTCAAGATCTGAAGACAAAAATGGAATCTATGATAAAGGAACACAAAGAAGAAAAATGTGACTTAGAGGCTGTAGAGAAGAACACAACCAACAAAGAGATGGCCTTCTCAAACCGACTCCAAGAAATGGAGGAACGAATTTTGGGACTTGAAGACACAATTGTAGAATTTGCAACAACCATCAAAGAAAATGCTAAATCCAAAAAGTTCCTGACACAGGCCATCCAAGAAATCAAGAACACCATGAAAAGAAGAAACTGGAGAATAATAGGCATTGAGGAAAGAGAAGACATCCAACTTCATGGCTCAGAAAATATCTTCAACAAAATCATAAAAGATAATTTTCCCAATCTGAAGAAGGAGATGCATATGAACATACAAGAAGCCTATAGAACAACAATTAGAATAGACCAGAAAAAAAATCTTCCAGCCACATAATACAAAATATACAAAGCAAAGAAAAAATATTAAAAGCTGCAAGGGAAAAAGTCAGAGTAACATACGATGGCAAACTTATCAGAATTACACCCAACTTCTCAGCTGAGACCATGAAAGCCAGAAGGGCCTGGACAGAGGTCCTGCAAACCCTAAGAGACCACAGATGCCAGGCTAGACTACTGTACCCAGCAAAATTATCAATAACCATTGATGGAGAAAACAAACTATTCTCTGACTGAAACAAATTCAAACAGTACCTATCCACAAATCCAGCATTACACAAGTTACTAGAAGGAAAACTCAACTGCGCAGGTATGAGTTACAAGCAAAACTTCACAGAAAATTGATAACTACACTATCGCAAAATCACAACCACACAAACTCTCTACTGTAAGAAACATCAAAATGAAGGGACTTAACAGTCACTGGTCATTAATATCTCTCAACATCAATGGCCTCAATTCTCAAATAAAAAGACACAGACTAACTGAATGGATGCATAAACAAGACCCAATATTCTTCTGCATCCCAAAACACATCACACCCACAAGGACAGACTGGGTAAAAGGCTGGGAAAAAATGTTCCAAGCTAATGGTCACAAGAAGCAAGCTGGTGTAGCCATTCTAACATCTAATAAAATAGACTGTCACCCAAAATTAATCAAAAGGAACGAGGAGGACATTTCATACTCATCAAGGGTAAAATCAACCAGGACGACATCACAATTCTGAACATCTATGCTCCAAATAAAAGGGCATCCACATTTGTAAAAGAACTCTTAACAAAGCTTAAACCACTCATCGATCCCAAAACATTAATAGTGGGAGAATTCAACATCCCATTTTCACTGAAGGATAGATCATTGAAACAGAAACTAAGCTGAGAAATAACATCACTAATCAATGCATTCAATCAAATGTATCTAACAGATGTTTACAGAACTTTCCACCCAAACACAAAAGAATATACTTTCTTCTCAGCACCCCATGGAACATTCTCCAAAATTGATCACATAGTAGGTTGCAAAGCAAGCCTCAACAGATACAAGAAGTTTCCAGATTATCAGATCACTATAGTCTAAGGCTGGACTTCAAAAACAACAGAAATGATTTAAAAAAAAAAAAAAGCCTACTCACATGTAGAAACTAAACAACTTTCTACTTAATGACACCTGGGTCAGAGAAGAAATAAAGGAAGAAATAAAGGACTTCCTGAAATTCAATGAAAATGATGGAAAGACATACCCAAATTTGTGGAACACATTGAAAGTGGTGCTAAAAGGAAAATACATAGCACTAAGTGCCTTTAAAAAGATATTGGAAACATCCCACATAAGCAACTTAAAAACACATCTGGAAGCCCTAGAAATAAAATAAACAGAAAAAAAACCAAAAGGGGTAGATGTCTGGAAATGATCAAACTCAGGGCTGAAATCAATAAATTAGAAACAAAAAGAACAGCTCAAAGAATCAACAAAACCAGGAACTGTTTTTTTTTTTTTTAAATCAACAAGATAGACAAACCATTTAGCCAAACTAACTAAAAGGCAAACAGACACTATCCAAATCAACAAAATCAGAAATGAAAAGGAAGACATAACAACAGACACAGGAGAAATAAAAAGAATCATAATATCCTACTTTAAAAGCATATATGCGACAAAATTTGAAAATCTAAGGGGAATGGACAATTTTCTTGATTGATTCCACTTGCCAAAATTGAATCAAGATCAGATAAACAAACTAAATAGTCCTATTTCTCCTTTAGAAATAGAAGCAATTACTGATAGTCTCCCAACCAAAAAAGCCCAGGGCCAAATGGTTTCAGCACAGAATTCTATCAGACCTTCAAAGAGGAGCTAATACCAATACGCTTTAAGCTACTCCAAAATATAGAAATGGATGGAACACTACCAAATTCTTTCTATGAAGCCACAGTCACTTGATACCTAAACCTCACAAAGACCCAACAAAAAAAAGAGAACGTCAGACCAATTTCTCTTATGAACCCAGACACAAAGATACTCAATAAAATACTCACAAAACAAATACAAGAACATATTAAAGATATCATTCATATTGATCAGGTAGGCTTCATTCCAGGCATGCAGGGATGGTTTAATATATGGAAATCCATCAATGTAATCTACTATACAAACAAACTAAAAGATAAAAATCACATGATCATCTCCTTACATGAAGAAAAAGCATTTGACAAAATCCAACACCCATTCATGTTTAAAATGGGGAGATTGGGGTTACAGGGCACATACCTAAACATAATAAGGGCTATATAAGCAAGCCAATAGCCAATGTCAAATTGAATGGAGAGATACTCAAGGAAATTCCTCTAAAATCGGGGTCAAGACAAGGCTGCCCACTATCTTCAAATCTCTTCAATGTAGTCCTTGAAGTTCTAGCCAGAGCAATAAGACAACATAAGGAGATCAAAGGGATCTAAATGGAAAAGGAAGAAGTCAAATTATCCCTATTTGCAGATGATATGATAGTGTACATAAGTGACCCCAAAAATTCCACCAGAGAACTCCTTCAGCTGATAAACACATTCAGCAAATTGGCTGGATAGAAAACTAACTGAAAAAAATCAGTAGCCTTCCTATATGTAAATGACAATCATACAGAGAAAGAAATTAGGAAATATACAATCTTCACGTTAGCTACAAGCAATAAAAATTTCTAGGCGTTACTCTAACCAAGCAAGTAAATGACTTGTTTGAAAAAAAAAAAAAAGACTTTAAGTCCATGAAGAAAGAGATTGAAGAAGACTTGAGAAGATGAAGGGATCTCCCTTGTTTGTGGATTGGGAGAATTAACACAGGAAAAATGGCCATCTCACCAAAAGCAATCTACAGATTCAATGCAATTCCTATCAAAATACCTACACAATTTTTTAAGACTTTGAAAGGTCAATTATCAACTTTATATGGAAAGACAAAAAAACCAGAATAGCTAAAACAATCTTACACAATAAAAGATTCTCAGGAGGAATCTCCATACCGGATCTCAAGCTGTACTATAAAGCAATAATAAATAAAACGGCATGGTACTGGCACAGCAATAAGCTGATTGATCAAAGAAATCAAACTGAAGACCCAGATGTGAATCCACACACATATCTTCACCTGATTTTTGACAAAGAAGCCAAATCTATTCAATTGAAAAAGGATAGCATCTTCAACAAATGGTGCTGGTCTAACTGGATTGCTACATGTAGAAAAATGCAATTAGACCCATATTTGTCATGATGCACAAAACTGAAGTTCAAGTAGATTAAAGACCCCAACATAAAACCAGAGACACTAAATGGGCTAGAAGAAAAAGTGGAGAAGGGCCTAGAACACATTGGCACAGAAGACAACTTCCTGAACAGAATACCAACAGCCTAGGCCTTAAGGTCAACAATTAATAAATGGAACCTCATGAGGCTAAGAAGCTTCTGTAAGGCAAGAGACACTGTCAATAGAAGAAAGCGACAGCCTACAGACTGGAAAAAGATTTTCAACAACCCTACATCTGACAAAGGTCTAATATCCAAACTATATAAAGAACTCAAGAAATTAAACACCACCAAACCAAATAACCCATTTGAGAAATGGAGCTCAGAACTAAACAGAGAATTCACAACAGAGGAATATCAAATGTCTGAGAAACACTTAAAGAAATGTTCAACATCCCTAGTCATCAGTTAAATGCAAATCAAAATGATGCTCAGATTCCATCTTACATCAGAATGGCTAATATCGAAAACTCAAGTGATATCACATGCTAGTGTGGATGTGGGGAAAGAGGAACACTCCTTCATTGCTGGTGGGAATGCAAACTAGTACAGCCACTTTGGAAATCTATCTGGTGTTTTCTCAAAAAAAACAAAAAAATGGGAATAGGGATTCCTCAAGACCTACCTATACCACTCCTTGGAATATACCAAGAAGATGCTCCACCACACAACAGGTTACAGTCATATGGGAGGGGAGTTGGGAGAAAGTGGGAGGGAGGGAGGAATGGAAGGATACAAGGGATGGGATAACTGCTGAGATGTAAAATGAATGAATTAACTTAAAAAAGGACATATTGAGATATTTCCCCATCATAGTCAAGAAGATTAGATACTTGCTAATTTATATGACAAGAATAACTTTTTAAAAATGCATCTTCCTTTGTTTATGTCTGTAAATAATTAAGAAAAAAGTTTGATACCCAAGTGTGGTAATTAATGTCCACAATACCAGTAAAATGATGAACAACATTTGGGAATTGTCATGAGTTTATGCCAATCTAGGCCATAAGTAAATTTTAAGTCAGCCTTGTGTTTAAAAATTTTTGTCTTAAAATTAAACAATGAGATGAAAAATGGAAGGGATTAAGGAGAAAGGGAGGGAGAAAAGGGAGTAGAAGGAAATAATTAATTAATGGAAACGTCAAATGGTAAAGAAAAGTCATAATTTTAAATCACATCAAACCATAAAGATCACATCAAATTTAAGCCCTCCTAAAAGAGATAAAGTATGCACAACCCAAATGTATTATGGAATTAGAGTATGTGACCACTAGAAAATCTTTGACACCTAGAGCCAACAGATTTCTTGATCTTTTCTACACAGAGTTAAAAGTTCTGAGGTATGTTATGCTCCTTTTCTTATTGCCAGAAGGAATCTATACCCTTCCCTTCAGGGAACTCAACTTAATACTAGCCTCTCGCACTCCCCTCTCTTTGTTGCCGTTCACATCTTTTCCCTCAACCTTCTATCTGTTAATATAGCCCCATGTCTCTGGCTGACACTGGGTTTTGAAGAAAGTGCATGGTAATGCGTTTTGTTGCCATTCACATCTTTTCCCTCAACCCTATACCTGTTGCTGTAGCCCCATGCCCATGTCTGGGACTATTTTGAAGAAAATGAAAGCTAATACAGATAAAAGTTTTAAATGAAAATACCAGATCATTTTATTTTACCAATAAAGACTCAGGAGCCAGATGTTGTGGTGAAAAATCTGCTAGAAGAGAGGATGAAACTACCTACTCATCTTACGTCCCAATGGAGAAGGCCCAAAAGGCCCACAAGCTCAGCTGACAGCCCAGGAGGAAAAACCCAAAAAAACCAAAAACAAAAACAAAAAACACAACAACAAAAAATAAAACAAACAAACAAAAAACCAAAGCTCCAAAGGCTTGCTAGCTCAAGGCCCAAAAAGCCAAAGGCCAAGGACTTGAGAAGCGCAAAAGCTAAGGAGCTAAGAGCCAAAGTTAAAAGGTACAGAGCTAAACTTAATATCCCAAAAGTAAAGCCAAAGATCTATAGGGGCCAAAGACCCCTTCTACTTCTACAAGCTGTCTTAAATACCCCTCAACTCAAAGTTGCCCCTACTTTTTAATCCATGTCAGTTGCTTTCTTGCTCTCCCTCTTGACCTTGGTTTAATTTTATTAAATCCTGTGTACAGGTAGCTTTTGGATTAAAGGTATGTATAAGGCTGGTGTAACCACACATTAGTCACCTGTTTAAAATAGAAACTTCTTGGTCTCAACCACAAGAAACAGATACTTAAAGTTCAATCTCAGGGATGACAATGTGATTATTGGCAGGTTTTTACAGTTCACAACTTCAGGGCTCACCATGGGATCAAAGATAGGTTTTTATAGTTTACAACTTCATGGATCACATTGAGATCAAATATCCTGCAACAGATAAAAAACACATATTCTTTTATTTCTTAAAAACCATTTTAATTATTCTTGTATAGAAATAAAATTTTGTAGTTACAATATGACATAATATAAATGTTTAACAAGAGATATTTCATTGTCTATTCCTTCATTATTTTTACCAATTTATTTTTTATTTTTTTTATTAATTTATTCATATTACATCTCGATTGTTAGCCCTTCCCCTGTTTCCTCCCATTCTTCCCTCCCTCCCATTTCTCCCCTTCTCCCCTCCCCTATGTCCGTGACCTAGGGAGACCTCCTCCCCCTATACATGCTCTCAGAATATCAAGTCTCTTCTTGGTAACTAGCTATCCTTCCTCTGAGTGCCACCAGGTCGCCCCATCTGGGGGACATGGTCAGAAAAGGGGCACCAGAGTTCCTGTGAGAGTCAGATCTCACTCTCCACTCAACGGTGGGGAGTATCATGTTCGTCGGCTAGGTCTTGGTAGGGGTTCGAAGCTTACTGCCTATATTCTCCTTGGCTGGTGCCTTAGTTTGAGGAGGACCCCAGGATCCAGATCTGCCTGTCATAAAGTTCTTTTTGTAGGTTTCCAGGACCCTGTGGGTCCTACAATTTCCTCTTTCTTCCATGCTACTCTTGCCTAGAGTCTCAATCGGATATCCTCTCCTCTGACCCACTTTCTTGGTAAGTAAAGATTTTCATGGTATGTATCCCTTGGACTGGTGTTTTGATATAAGTGAGTATATACCGTTTGTCTCTTTTTGCTTCTGGGTGTACTCACTCATTATGATAATTTCTAGCTCAATCCATTTGTCCACAAATTTCGGGAATTCCTCATTTTTAATAGCTGAGTAGTATTCCATCGTGTAAATATACCACAGTTTCTTAGTCCATTCTTCTACTGAGGGACACTTAGGCTGTTTCCAAGTTCTGGCTATTATGTATAGAGCAGCTATGAACATGGTTGAGCATATGTCCCTGTTGTGTTGTTAGGGGTGCAATTTTCTGGGTATATTCCAAGGAGTGGGATAGCTGGGTCTTGAGGAGCCTATTCCCATTTTTCTGAGAACGCACCAGATAGGCTTCCAAAGTGGTTGGTACTATTTTGCATTCCCACCATCAATGGAAGGATTGGTCCTCTCTTTCCACATCCCTCGGCCAACATGTGGTAGTCATTTGAGTTTTGATCTTAAGCCATCTGGATGGTTGTAAGATGGAATCTCAGTGTCGTTTTGGATATGCATTTCTCTGAATGACTAAGGAGGACGAGCATTTCTTTAAGGTTTCTCGGCCATTTGATATTCCTCCTGTTGAGAATTCTCTGTTAAGTTTCAAGCCCCATTTCGCAACTGGGTTGTTTGGTTTTGTGGTGTTTAATTTCTTGAGTGTCTTTATATATTTTGGATATAAACCTTTGTTAGATGAAGGGTTGGTGAAGATCTTTCCCATTCGTAGGCTGTTGCTTTGTTCTCTTGACAGTGTCTCCTGCCTTACAGAAGCTTCTCAGCCTCATGAGGTCCCATTTATTAATTGTCGACATTAAGGCCTGGGCTGTTGGTGTAAATGTTCAGGAAGTTGTTTCCTGTGCCTATGTGTCCCAGGCTCTTCCCCACTTTTTCCTCTAACTGAATTAATGTCTCTGGTTTTAAGTTGAGGTCTTTAATCCACTTGGACTTGAGTTTTGTGCATGGTGACAAATAAGGGTCTAATTGCATTTTTCTACATGTAGACATCCAGTTAGACCAGCACCATTTGTTGAAGATGCTATCCTTTTTCCATTGAATAGATTTGGCTTCTTTGTCAAAAATCAAGTGAGCAAATGTGTGTGGATTCATCTCTGGGTCTTCGATTCGATTCCATTGATCCACCAGTCTATTGCTTTGCCAGTACCATGCTGTTTTAATTACTGTTGCTCTGTATACAGCTTGAGATCAGGTATGGAGATTCCTCCAGAGGATCTTTTGTTGTATAGGATTGTTTTGCTATTCTGGGTTTTTTATTTCTCCGTATGAATTTTAGAATTGATCTTTCAATATCTTCAAAGTATTTTTGTAGGTATTTTGATGGGGATTGCATTGAATCTGTAAATTGCTTTTGGTAAGATGGCCATTTTACTATGTTGATTCTCCCGATCCATGAACAAGGTAAATCCCTCCATCTTCTCATGTCATCTTCAATCTCTTTCTTCAGAGGTTTGAAGTTTTTTTTCGAATAAGTCCTTCACTTGCTTGGTTAGAGTTACTCCTAGATATTTTATATTGTTTGTGGCTATCGTGAAGGGAATAGTTTTCCTAATTTCTTCCTCTGCCTGATTGTCATTTGTATACAGAAAAGCTACTGACTTTTTTGAGTTTATTTTGTATCCTGCCAATTTGCTGAAGGTGTTTATCAGCTGTAGGAGTTCTCTGGTGGAATTTTGCAGGTCACTTATATACACTATCATATCATCTGCAAATAGGCATAATTTTGACTTCTTCCTTTCCCATTTGGATCCCCTTGATCTCCTTTTGCTGTTTTTAATTGCTCTGGCTAGAACTTCAAGAACTATATTGAAGAGATAAGGGGACAAGGGGCAGCCTTGTCTGGTTCCCGATTTTAGAGGAATTTCCTTGAGTATCTCTCCATTTAATTTAATGTTGGCTGTTGGTTTGCTGTATATGGCCTTTTATTATGTTTAGATAAGTGCCTTGTATTCCCGATCTCTCCAAAACTTTGAACATAAATGGGTGTTGGATTTTGTCAAATGCTTTTTCTGCATCTAAAGAGATGATCATGTGTTTTTTCTCTTTCAGTTTGTTTATATGGTGGATTACATTGATGGATTTCCGTATGTTAAACCATCCCTGCATGCCTGGAATGAAGCCTATCTGGTCATGGTGAATGACGTCTTTGATATGCTGTTGTATTCGCTTTGCGAGAATTTTGTTGAGTATTTTTGCATCAATGTTCATAAGAGAAATTGGTCTGAAATTCTCTTTTTTTTGTTGGATCTTTGTGAGGTTTAGGTATCAATGTGACTGTGGCCTCATAGAAGAAATTTGGTAATATTCCGTCCATTTCTATCTTTTGGAATAGCTTGAATAGTATTGGTATTAGCTCCTCTTTGAAGGTCTGGTAGAATTCTGCACTGAAACCATCTGGCCCTGGGCTTTTTTTGGTTGGGAGACTATCAATGGTTGCTTCTATTTCTATAGGTGAAATAGGGCTATTTAATTTGTTTATCTGGTCTTGGTTCAATTTCGGCAAATGGAATCGGTCGAGAAATTTGTCCATTTCCGTTAAATTTTCGAATTTTGTGGCATAAATGCCTTTAAAGTAGGTTCTTATGATTCTTTGTATTTCTTCAGTGTCTGTTGTTATGTCTCCCTTTTCATTTCTGATTTTGTTAATTTGGACAGTGTTTCTCTGTCTTTTAGTTAGATTGGCTAACGGTTTGTCTATCTTGTTAATTTTTTCAAAGAACCAACTCTTGGTTTTGTTGATTCTTTGGATTGTTCTCTTTGTTTCTAATTTATTGATTTCAGCCCTGAGTTTGATTATTTCTAGGCGTCTACTCCTCTTGGGTGTTTCTGCTTCTTTTTTTTCTAGAGCCTCCAGATGTGTTGTTAGGTTGTTTATGTGGGATGATTCCTTTTTCTTTTTGAAGGCACTTAGTGCTATGAATTTTCCTCTTAGCACTGCTTTCAATGTGTCCCACAAATTTGGGTATGTTGTTCCATCATTTTCATTGAATTTCAGGACGTCTTTTATTTTCTTCCCTTATTTCTTCTGTGACCCATGTGTCATTAAGTAGAAAGTTGTTTAGTTTCCATGTGTTAGTATGCTTTTTGCTATTTCTGTTGTTGTTGAAGTCCAGCCTTAGACCATGGTGATCTGATAAGATACAAGGTATTATTTCAATCTTCTTGTATCTATTGAGGTTTGCTTCATGACCAACTATGTGATCAATTTTAGAGAACGTTCCATGGGGTGCTGAGAAAAAGGTATAATCCTTTGCATTTGGGTGGAAAGTTCTGTAGATATCTGTTAGATCCATTTGATTCATGACATTGGTTAATGAGGTTATTTCTCGGCTTATTTTTTGTTTCAAAGACCTATCCTTGAGTGAAAGAAGGGTGTTGAAGTCTCCCAGTATTATTGTGTGGGTATCAATGAGTGGGGCAAGCTTTGTTAATAACTCTTTTACAAATGTGGGAGCCCTTGTATTCGGAGCATAGATGTTCAAAATTGTGATGTCTTCTTGGTTGACTTTACCTTTGACGAGTACGAAGTGACCATCCTCATCTCGTTTGATTAATTTTGGTTGAAAGTCTATTTTATTAGATATTAGAATGGCTACCCCAGCTTGTTTCTTGTGACCATTTGCTTGGAATATTTTTCCCCAACCTTTTACTCTTAGGCAATGCCTGTCCTTGTGGTTGAGGTGTGTTTCTTGAATGCAGAAGAATGTTGGGTAATGTTTATGCATCCATTCCGTTAGTCTGTGTCTTTTTATTGGAGAGTTGAGACCATTGACGTTGAGAGATATTAATGACCAGTGATTGGTAATTCCCTTCATTTTTGGTATTTGTAACAGTTGAGATTTTGTGAGGTTGTGATTTTGCAATGGTATATTTACATATTTCCTATGTAGTTTTGGTTGTAGTTTGACCAGTTGTGGTGGAGTTTTCCTTCTAATAGCTTCTGTAAAGCTGGATTTGTGGCTAGGTACTGTTTGAATTTGTTTTTGTCATGAAATAACTTGTCTTCTCCGTCAATGGCTATTGATAATTTTGCTGGATATAGTAGTCTTGCCTGGTATCTGTGTTCTCTTAGGGTTTGCAGCACCTCTGTCCAGGCCCTTCTGGCTTTCATGGTCTCTGCTGAGAAATCAGGAGTAATTCTGATAGGTTTGCCTTCGTATGTTACTCGGCCTTTTTCTCTTGCCACTTTCAATATTTTTTCCTTGTTCTGTATATTTTGTGTTGTTATTATTATGTGGCGGGAAGATTTTCTTTTCAGGTCTATTCTATTTGGTGTTCTGTAGGCCTCTTGTATGCTCATACGCATCTCTTTCTTCAAATTGGGAAAATTCTCCTCCATTATTTGATTAAAAATGTGTTCTGGGCTGTGGGGTCGGCTGTCTGGTTTCTCCTGTATCCCTATTATTCGCAGATTTCGTCTTTTCATGTGGTCTTTTAATTGTTGAATGCTCTGTGTCAGGAACTTTTCAGATTTAGCATTTCCCTGAATGGTTGTTTCCAGTTCTGCGATTGTATCTTCAAGTCCTGATATTCGTTCTTCCATTTCTTGCAATCTGTTAGATAAGGCCACCTCTGAGATGCTTGCTTTCCTCTTTGCAGCCTCTTGATCATGTTTTTCTTCTGTGTGTTCCTGCATCATAGCTTTCATTTTTGTCTTCATGTCTTGGACTGTTTTAATGATTTCCATCATCTGGTTATTTATATTTTTCTGAAATTCTTCAAGTGCCTCTTTATATGACTCTTTTAACTCTTCAGCCCTCTTGTTTGCCTCCTCCTGCATTTGTTTATAGATTTTATTTGTTTCTTCTATTATCATCTTGTTTTTTTTTTAATTTTTTTAAATTAATTCATTCTTGTTACATCTCAATGTTTATCCCATCCTTTGTACCCTCCCATTCCTCCCCCCCCCCATTTTCCCATTATTCCCCTCCCCTATGATTGTTCCTGAGGGGGATTACATCCCCCTATATATTCTCATAGGGTATCAAGTCTCTTCTTGGCTACTTGCTGTCCTTCCTCTGAGTGCCACCAGGTCTCCCCCTCCAGGGGACATGGTCAAATGTGAGGCACCAGAGTACGTGATCATCTTCTTTACTAAGGACTTGAGGTCATTTTCTTGCCTATCCATTGCTGTTAGGTTCTCTAGGTTGTTTTCATTGGGAATGTTGGAATCCGGAGATGCCAAACTGTTTTGGTTTTTGATAGGATTCTTACGCTGCCCTCTTGTCATTTTGATGGCTCTGGTGTTGGAAGGTATTTTGTAGTGACCTTCGCTGGTTGAGAGTGGTTAATTGATGACTGATTATAGGTCAGGTGCTCTTGCCTGTGGGGATCAGGGGATATTTTTTGTGGAACAGGTAGGTGATCCGGTTTTACTCCTGGTGGTTTTCGTCTGCCCCCTGGGTTCCAGGCTGAGCCAGCCAAAGTAGATATCTGTTTAGACTTTACTGCTGTAATTCAGATCAGCAGTCTTGGGACCTAGAATAAGGTCCGCACACAAATGTTCTGGCTGAGTAGGTTGATCTCAGCTGCCTGTCCTTCCTGTGGATTTGCAGTCAAGACCCCAGGTAGATCAGATCTTCTGGTGGTGTAACTGTCTTTTAGCTCTGCCTCTATACCCTGTAGCAGTGTCCAACCTCTCCCAGTACTATATGCTTAGAGGGACCAAGGTCGCTCTTGGTCAGCAAATAGGCACTGCAAGCAAGACCCTCTTTTCGACTCCCAATAAAGTGAGAGTGTCTGCCTTGCTCGGCCAGGATCTCCACTGGACACTCACATTCTGTGCCAGGGCCTTGGGGCTGGGCAGTTAGTAAGACTGGCTCTGCAGAGCTCTGGCAACCGCTCGCGGACCCAAATCTTCCTGGCAGGTTATGTGGGCCCCCTCACACTCTGGGTCAGCAATTAGACACTGCAAGCATGACCCATCCACTTCTCGTCTCCCGATAATGAGAGAGTGCCTGCCTTGCTCGGGCCAGGATCTCCAGCTGGGCGCTCACGTGCGGGAGCTGGGAGCAGGGAGCAGAGCGTAGGACCAGTGCCTTGCGGCTGGGTGGGACAAAAGGGTTGCAGAGCTCTGGCGGAAGCCCGCCGACCCAGGTCTTCCCACAGGGAAAATAAGTTCAGCTATAGCTCTGGGCAAGACCCACGTCTCCCGATGGGTCTGTGGAAGCAGCTCAAGGTGATTTTTCACTGCCGCTGTTTGCAGGCTCAGTCCACTGTGATTGGTGTTAAGTTTGGCCGCGGATGGCCAGGGAGCTATAGTCCCACTATAACTGGCTCTGTTGGGTCCCGCCGCCTGTGTTTTCAGTCCGCCTAGGCGGGATGGCCAGCGAGCTGCAGTCCCACTATAACTGTCTCTGTGTTTTCAGTCTGCCTGGGGGGGTCACCTCTGCAGTTTGGGGTGGTGCGGAAGGAGGAATCCTAGGGCAGATTCACTTTCTTCGCTGAGATTGCTCTGGCTGGGGACTCTGGAAAAACCCCTCCCTAAACAGCGACTCTGTGCTTTATATACAGGCTGCAGTTTGCATGTGGATTCCGTCTCAGAGTTTGGGGAGTGCGTTTAGCACCTCCGGGATGTTGCCTGACCCAGGGGGGGTAGGCCCCCTATTTGGTCTGTGGCCTTTGGGGCCCCACTCACCTACAGTTCTCAAAGACCAGCAATCTGTTGCTCCTCCTATGTCTTTGGTCTCCAAGGAGTAGATCAGATACGTGGCTTAATGGTCGGCGCCATCTTGGAATCCCCCTATTTTTACCAATTTTATAGATGTTATTAGGCTATTTCTTCTGTAGTATTTGTATTGAAAATATATTTATTTTTTTACCAAGCCTGAAAAAGGATATCTGCATGCCTTCCATATTTTCCTTCATTATCACAGACAATGTAAGCTTTATTTGTGGTTTTAGGATTTTTTTCCAGTTTAGCATATATCATAAAATGATAAAAGTAATATATTGCAATCTTAGCTTAGACTTGCATTTGAATAAATACAGAGACTACTCTATGTTCTCATTTTGAGAAACTACAGTTGTAGGACTATCAAAGTCACTCTGAAATATTCATGTTATAACTTATATAATATCAGGCTTTCCAATACCATACTTTCTCCTGCACTTTATGGTTTTTGCAGGCATTTTTTCACTCAGTAGAATGAACACACTTTAGACATTTATATAAATCATAGGTAGAGATGTTTGTACCTGTCAAGCTGAACAAATGTTCTACACCCCATTTATTGGCGTGAATCTACCAGCTGACTGCTTATTTATTCATTGTGTGTGCATGTCTGATTTATTAAGGAACTAACCTACATGATTGGGTGCTGTAAGTACTATACCAAATTTTATAGTGAAAAAATTGAAAGCTTTAATAAAGTTGAAGAAATATTCAGTTATATTTAGAAACTGAAGGTCTTATACCTACATAACTTTCAATGTAAAAAACAACCTAAAATAAACAGAAATGGTCATAGAAAAAGCCTAGCCATGCATGTGAAGACTCAGAAGTCTTGTGTACATTCAAACTCTTCCTTTGTGTTTATCAGCATATAGAGGTTCACAGGAAGCCACACATGGTATCTTTCTTTTTCTCTTATTTTTTTTTTCAGAGATAGTAATTGAATTTGGTCAGTTGATAGAGTTTGGATTACTATAAACAGTCAACATTTTTATTTTTATTTATTTATTTATTTATTTTTATTTTGTATCTTCCTGTTAATGTAGTGTATATTCACGTGTCAGACAAAATAGTCTTATTAAGCCTCACATGTGCAGCCTACCACTGGGATAAATCCCCAACCCCTACCTATGACTCCAATTAATTATTCAAAAGAATGTTACTGTGCAAATTGATGAATACAAAGCACTTTTCCATCCACAGGCTTCATTCTCTTGATATTACTGGTCAGGACTTTGATAAGATCTGGGTGCTACTGACTATGATCAAATCATTATTTCAGACTCCATTTCTCAAGGTTCCTGAAAACACCATGTTCAGGATGTATGTGCTATTTGGTATGTTAAGCTATATTCCTTCAAATTACCATTTTATACTTCTTTAAGCCAATGTAATATAACAATAGCCACTTTACATGTATGCTGTCAATTTCCAATTCCTCCCCATATTTTGTGTGTATTTTTGGTAGTTTTAAAAAATGTCTTGGTGGTACATTTGCTTCCACAAATATTCATAATCCTTGAAAGTTAAACCATTTCTCATGTACTTTTAATAAGTTTTAGGTGAGAACTCTTCCAGGAAAATAGAAGAGAATTGTTTTATTAGAATTTTTAATCCTGAGATAAAAAACCATGACCAAAATTAACCTGAGAAAAAAGTGTTTTTTGTTTTGTTTTTATTGCACAGCTTATAATCCATCATTCAAGGAAGGTTCCTGAACACAGGAACTGATTCACAGATCCCGTAGAGTTACTATTACCAGCTCCCTCCTTCTGTTTTATTCAGTCTTATTTCTTACAGATTCCCCAGTCAATGAACCTAGGAGTAGCACCATAGACAGTGAGTGTGACACTCCAACATGAAACTTCAATCAGGAAAATGGGCCACAGGTGTGCCTACAGTTAAACTCTGTGGGGCATTATCTCAATTGAGGTTTCCTCTTCCAAAATGACTCTAGCTTGTATAAAGTTGATATAAAATTATCAAGCACAACTATCAAGCACATGCTGCGATCTCTTAGCTGGATTGTTCATTCTTTCAATCTTTGCACTAATGGATATGATTCCCTTGGCCAAGCTATCCTTCAGTGTCTCAAGTATCCATCAGCACATTGGTGGATTTCAACTGTTTTGTTTTTGTTGTTGGGGTTTTTGTTTGTTTTATTTTTTAATTTATAAAAGTTTATTCAGATTAAGTCCTGATTGTTATTCTTTTGCTTGTATCATTCCATTCTCACACTCTCTCCTTTCCCCTCTTCCCATCCCCTACAGTTGTTTAGAGATACGACTCATATACTCACAGGCATGGTAGCACCTTTGTGTATTAGTTATGTCAGTGGTAGCTCTGTTACATATGTAGATGAAATCATTTCATTGTCAATTTATAGTGTGGCCTTGGCTATTGTTTTCATGGTAGAACTCATGATCTCATAATGGCTAAATAATTTTTCACTCCCACCAGAATGAAGGAGTGTTCCCCTTTCTCTACATGCTCACCAGGATGTGCTGTCACTTTAATTTTCAATCTTAGCCATTCTGATGGATGCAAGTTGGAATTTGAGAGTCACTTTGATTAGCCTTTCCTTGATAACTAAGGAATCTGAGCATTTCTCTAAGTGTTTCTTAGTTATTTGAGGTTCCTCTGTTTGTTTAGCACTGTACCCCATTTTAAAATAAAAATACTTGGATTTTGGTCTTTAATTTCTTGAGCTTTTTGTATATTTTAATCATTGGTTCTTTGTTGGATGTAGGATTAGTGAAGATTTCTTAATCTGTGGACTGCTGTTTTGTTCTGTTGACCTTGTATTTTGCCTTACAGAAAATTTTCAGTTTTAAGAGGTCCCATTTATTAAGTGTTGATCTTAGAGCCTGAGCTGTTAGTGCTCTGTTCAAGAAGTTGTTTCCTGTTCCAGTGAGTTCAAGGCTCTTGCCCACTTTCTCTTCTAATAGACTTAATGTATCTGGTTTTATATTGGAAACTTTGATCTACTAGGACATGAGTTTTTACAGGCTGACAAATATAGATCTATTTGCATATTCACACATGTAGACATCCTGCATCCTTCATGTAAGACTAAGGACACCATCAAAAAGATGAAACATCAGCCTTAACAATGGGATATAGTCTTCACAAACCCCACATTTGACAGAGGGCTTACATACAAAATATATAAAGAACTCAAGAAACTAAACATCAACAAACCAAATAATAAAATTTAGAAATGAGGTAGAGATCTAAACAGAATTTAACAGAAAATTCTCAAATGGCTGAGAATGCTTAATGAATTGTTTAATATTCTAAGATATTAGAGAATTGTCAATCAAAACTACTTTGAGATTCCACCTTACACCTGTCAGAATGGCTAAAATAAAAATCACAAATGAGAGCTCATCTTGGCAAGGATGTGGAGCAAGGAAAACTCTCCTCCATTGTTGGTAGGAGTGAAAAATTGTTCAGTATTTATAAAATCAATATGGTGGTTCTTTAGAGTTCAGGTATCAATCTACCTCATAACCCATCCGTATCTTTCTTGGGCATATGACCGAAGACACTCAATACTACCATAATACACTGAACTATCTGTATTTAAAGCAGTTTTACTCATAACAGCTAGATACTAGAAAAAAATCTTGATCTTTCTCATCTGAAGAATGGATTTAAAATGTAGTACAGAGGAGATCCAAGATGGCGGTGAGCAGTCTGGACCATGTTTAAAAGCTCCAGTAAACAATTCAGGGAATTGCATGGAATTCTGAACCAGGAACACCAAGCTCCCCACCCCACTACAGCGGGAGTACTCCACAGTTTGAAAGGACCAAAATATAGAAAACCTGTATAGCCCTGCACATGAGAGGGGTGCGAATGTTCTCAGACCAGAGCTGCAGTGGCAGCAGCTGAGCTTTGCAGCTAGGAACCCTCTGGCAGAGCCGATTGGTGTGGTGACCACTGGGAGTTGCTGCGGGAGAGGGGATTCAGTGCATGATTTGGGCCCCAAACCCTAGCTGAACTCAGCATGGGGTTTAGGCCCTGTGACCCAAGCTCAACTTAGCACGCAGCTCATATCCTGAGACCCAAACTGGATTCAGAGTGAGGTTCAGCTCCTGAGACTCTAGCTGAGCTCAGAGCCGCAGTTTGGACCCAGAGTCCGTAGCTGAGTTCAGTGTGCAGTTTGGGTCCAGAGTCCCTGGCTGTTCTTGGGGGGCAATTTGGGTCCAGAGAACCTAGCTGAACTCGATGGGCAGTTTGGGCCCAGAGGACCTAGCTGGACTTGGTGGGCAATTTGGACCCTGAGACATTGGCTGGACTTAGTGAGCGGATTGGGACCAGAGTACCTGGCTGAGCTCAGCCCATGATTTGGGCCCAGAGTCCCTACCTGAGCTTGGTGGGCAGTTTGGGAACAGAGACTCTAACTGAACTCGGCGAGCTCAGTGTGTGGTTTGGGACCAAGACCCTGATTGGACTCAGTGCTAACTGAACTAAGTGTGTGGATTAGGCCCAGACCCATTTAGGTCTAGAGACCCGAACTAGGCTCAGTGTGTGGGCAGTTTGGGACCCATGACATTAACCTGGACTCTGCAAGCGGTCTGAGTCCCGAAACACTACTGGGAACCACAGACTGGCAGAGCATCAAAGCTCCAGGACTAAGGAAATCTCGGGGAGACAGGGAGTAGAGTGGCCATTAGACCCCCTCCACCTGACCCGCTTCAGTCCCTGGAGAGCTCCAGTGCTACAAGGGGACCCAGAAGGCTGTGGACACTTTGGCCTCACCCAATTCACATTCTGAGACCTGGGACGATTTGAGGACCCATAGTACAGGGGAGCTTCAGATCACTGGCTATGAGAGACCCAAACTACAGGGTTAACCTCCTGCCATCCAGACCAGTGAAGCATCAAAGTTTCTGGTCTAGGGAAATTGTGAAAAAAGGGTGAATCTATCCCCAGATTCCCTCCACCCAACTCTGGAAGCTACATGCCAAAAACAGCATAAAATCATAGAAAAGAAAACAAACAAACAATATGGCATATGCAGATCCCAGCTATGCCAAAGAAAACAACCCAGAGAACTCAAACACAGCAGAAATACAAGAATATGACCCCAAATCTCTAGTAATGAGGATGATAATGGAGGAAACAAATAAAATGCCTAATCAAATGTAGAAAGACAGCCAAACAGGTGGAGGACATAAAAGAGGCCTATAGAAAGGCACTGGAAAATACAAACAACCAGATGAAGGAAATCAATAAAACTGTTCAAGCTCTGAAGGCCAACAAAGGGGCATTGGAAGAAACTCAGGAATATAAAAACAATCAGATGAAAGAAATAAAAGAGTTCAAGATCTGGAGATGAAAATGGATTCAATGACAGACAGACATAAAAAAACAAAAAAGTGAAAAACCAGAGAGGAAGGCGAGCAACACAGAAGTGAGCCTTTCTAACGGAATTCAAGAGATGGAGGAACGAATCTCAGGTCTAGAGGATACAACTGTAGATCTTGAAGCAGCCATTAAAGAAAATGCTGAATCAGGAAAATTCCTGACACAAAACATCCAAGAAATCAAAGACACCTTGAAAAGAATAAATCTGAGGATAATAGGCATTGAGGAAAGAGAAGATATCAGACTCCATGGCCCAGAAACTATTCTCAACAAAATCATAGAAAAACTTCCCCAATCTAAAGAAAGAGATGGCTATAAACATACAAGAGGCCTACAGAACACCAAATAGAATAGACTAGAAAAGAAAAACTTCCTGTCACAAAATAATCAAAAAACAAAATATTCAGAACAAAGAAAAAATATTAAAAGCTGCAAAGGAAAAAAGCCAAATTACATTTAATGGAAAACCTACCAGAATTACACCTAATTTCTCAGCAGAGACCATAAAAGCCAGAAGGGCCTGGACAGAGATCCTGCAAACCCTAAGAGACCATAGATGCCAGGCCAGACTACTTTACCTAGCAAAACTATCAATAACCATTGATAGAGAAAACAAAATGTTCTATGACAAAAACAAACTCAAACAGTGCCTGCCCACAAATCCAACTTTACAGAAGGTACTTGAAGGAAAACTCCACCCCAAAGCAACAAGCTACCACCAAAACTACACCAGAAATAGATAACTACACCATCGAAAAAACACAACCACACAAATGCTCTACTAAAACCAACATCAAAAATAAGACTCTTAACAGTTACTGGTCATTAATATCTCTCAACATCAACGGTCTCAATTCTCCAATAAAAAGACACAGACTAACTGAATGGATGCATAAGCAAGATGCAACATTCTTCTGTATTCAAGAAACACATTTCACCTATAAAGATAGACATTACCTCAGGGGAAAAATATTCCAAGCAAATGGCCACAAGAAGCAAGCAGGCATAGACATTTAATATCTAACAAAATAGTCTTTCAGCCAAAATTAATCAAAAGGGATGAGGAAAGACACTTCATACTCATCAAAGGTAAAGTCAACCAAGATGACATCACAATTCTGAACATCTATATTCCCAATACAAGGGCACCCACATTTGTTAAAAATATATTAACAAAGCTTAAACCAGACATTGATCACCACACAATAATAGGGGAGACTTCAACACCTCACTCTCACTGAAGAATAGGTCATTGTAACAGTAACTAAGCTGAGAAATAACATCATTAACCAATGCCATAAATCAAATGGATCTAACATATATCTACAGAACCTTTCACCAAAACAAAAAGGAATACATGTTCTTCTCTGCATGCCATGGAGCCTTCTCCAAAATTGATCACACAGTAGGTCAAAAAGCAAGTCTCAGCAGATACAACAGGGTAAAATAATACCTTGTATCATATCAGATCATCATGGTGTTAGGATGCACTTCAACAACAACAGAAATAACAAAAAGCCTACACATACATGGAAACTAAACAACTCTCTGCTGAATGACACCTGGGTCAGGGAAGAAATAAAGAATGAAATTAAGGACTTCATTAAATTTAATGACAATGAAGGAACAACATACAGAAATTTGTGGAATACATTGAAAGCAGTGCTAAGAGGAAAATTGATAACACTAAATGCCTTTAAAAAGAAATTGGAAACATCCCACATAAGCAACTGGAAACCCTAGGGGAAAAAAAAAGCAGGAACACCTAAGAGAATTAGATGTCTGGAAATAATCAAACTCAGGGCTGGAATTAATAAATTAGAAACACAGAAAACAGTCCAAAGGATCAACAAAACCGAGAGATGGTTCTTTGAGAAAATCAACAAGATAGACAAACCTTTAGCCAAACTAGAAGTCAGAGAGACAGTATCCAAATCAACAAAATCAGAAATGAAAAGGGAAACATAACAACAGACACTGAAGAAATACAAAGAATCATAAGATCCTACTTAGAAGGCATATATGGCACAAAATTTGAAAATCTAAGGGAAAGGGATGATTTTCTTGATCAATTCCACTTGCCAATATTGAGTGAAAAACAGATAAACAAGCTGAATAATCCTGTTTCCCCTATAGAAATAGAAGTAATCATTGATAGTCTCACTACCCAAAAAAGCCCAGGGACAGATGGTTTCAGTGCAGAATTCTACGAGACCTTCAACGATGTGCTTATACTGACACTCTTCAAGCTACTCCAAAAGATAAATATGGCTGGAACACTACCATATTCATTCCATGAGGCCATAGTCATATTGATACCTAAACCTCAGAAAAACCAAACAAAGAAAGAGAATTTCAGACCAATTTCTCTTATGAATATCAATGCAAAAAATACTCAATAAAATACTTGCAAAACGAATACAAGAACATATCAAAGATATCATTCAATATGACCAGGTAGGCTTCATTTCAGGCATGCATGGATGGTTTAATATATGGAAATCCATCAATGTAATCCAACATATAAACAAACTGAAAATAAAAAACCACATGATCATCTCCTTAGATGCAGAGAAAGCATTTGATAAAATCCTATACCTACTCATGTTTAAAGTTTTGGAGAGATCAGGGATACAAGGCACATATCTCAACATAATAAAGGCTATATACAGCAAGCCAACAGCCAAAATCAAATAAATGGTGAGATACTTAAGGAATTTCCTCTAAATTCGGGAACAAGACAAGACTGCCTACTCTCTCCATATCTCTTCAATATAGTTGTTGAAGTTCTAGCCAGAGCAATAAGACAACAAAAGGACAACAGAGGAATATCAAATGGCTGAAAAACACTTAAAGAAATGCTCAACCTCCTTAGTCATCAGGGAAATGCAAATCAAAACAACTCTGAGATTCCATCTTACACCCATCAGAATGGCTAAGATCAAAAATTCAAGTGACACTACATGCTGGCGAGGATGTGGAGAGAGAGGAACACTCCTTCGTTGCTGGTGGGAATGCAAACTAGTACAGCCACTTTGGAAATCTATCTGACGCATTCTCAGAAAAATGGGAATAGGGCTTCCTCAAGACCCAGCTATTCCACTCCTTGGAATATACCCAGAAGATGCTCCAGCACACAACAAGAACATTTGCTCAACCATGTTCATAGCAGCCTTATTCATAATAGCCAGAACATGGAAATAGCCTAAGTGTCCATCAGTAGAAGAATGGATAAAGAAACTGTGGTACATATACACTATGGAATACTACTCTGCTATTAAAAACAAGGAATTCCCGAAATTTGTGGTAAATGGATTGAGCTAGAAATGATCATAATGAGTGAGTTAACCCAGAAGCAGAAAGACTCAAATGGTATATACTCACTATATCTGCATACTAGCCCAAGAAGCATGTCCCACGAAAGCCTTAACTTACCAGGAAACTGGGACAGAGGGGAGGACATCCTATTGGGACTCTAAATGAGAGAAGCATGGGAGAATAGCAAAGTAGAAGGATCCAGAGGGTCCTAGAAACCTACAAGTAGAACATTATGATAGGCAGATTTGGGCCCAGGGGTCCCGCCCAAACTAAGGCACCAGCCAAGGACCTTACAGGTGGTAAATTTTAAACCCCTACCAGATCTAGCCAATGGTCAGAACATTCTCAACAGTTGAGTGGAGAGTGGGATATGACTTTTTCACGTACTTTGGTGCCTCAATTTGACCATGTCCCCTGGAGGGGGAGACCTGGTGGCACTCAGAGGAAGGACAGCAGGTTACCAAGAAGAGACTTGATACCCTATGAGCATATACAGGGGGAGGTAGTCCCCCTCAGGAACAGTCATAGGGGAGGGGAATAATGGAAAAATGGGGGGGGGGGAAGAATGGGAGGATACAAGGAATGGGATAAGCATTGAGATGTAACAAGAATAAATTAAAAAAGGAATAAATTAATAAAAAATTTTAAAAAATTAAAAAAAGACAACAAAAGGAGTTCTAGTGGGTCCAAATGGGAAAGGAGGAAGTCAAATTATCCCTATTTGCAGATGCTATGATAGTGTATATAAGTGACCCCAAAATTCCACCAGAGAACTCCTACAACTGATAAACAGCTTCAGAAAATTTGCTGACTCAAAAAAGTTAGTAGCCTTCCTATATACAAGTGAAAATCATGCAGAGGTATAAATTAGGAAAACTACACCCTTCGTGTTAGCCACAAGCAATACAAAATGTTTATGAGTTACTCTAACCAAGCAAGTGAAGGACTTGTTTGAAAAAAATTTCAAAACTCTGAGGAAAGAGATTGAAGATGACCTGAAAAGATGGAATGATCTTCCTTGCTCATGGATCAGGAGAATTAACATAGTAAAAATGGCCATCCTACCAAAAGCAATGTACAGGTTCAATGCAATCCCTATCACAATACCTACACAAATTTTAAAAGATAATGAAATTTCAATTCTCAACTTCATATGAAAAAAAAAAAAAAAAACCCAGAATAGCTAAAATAATCATGTACAGTAGAAGAGCCTGTGGAGGAATCTCCATACCTGATCTCAAGCTGTACCATAAAATAACAGTAATTAAATCAGCATGGTACTGGCACAACAATAGGCTGGTTGATCAGTGGAGTCAAATCGAAGACCCAGATGTGAATCCACACACATATGGTCACTTAATTTTTGACAAAGAAGCCAAATCCATTTGATCAAAAAAGAATAGCATCTTTAACAAATGGTGCTGGCCTACTGGATGTCTATGTGTGAAAAAATGCAACTGGACCCATATTTGTCACCATGCACAAATCTAAAGTCCAAGTGGATCAAAGACTTCAACATAAAACCAGAGACACTAAGTCCATTAGAAGAAAAATGGGGAAGACCCTGGAACACATTGGCACAGGAGACAACTTCCTCAACAGAATACCAACAGCCCAGGCCTTAAGGTGAACAATTAATAAGTGGGACCTCATGAGGCTGAGAAGCTTCTGTAAGGCAGGAGATACTTTCAAGAGAACAAAGTGACAGCCTACAGACTGGGAAAAGATCTTCACCAACCCTACATCTGACAAAGGTCTAATATCCAAACTATATAAAGAAGACAACAAATTAAACAGCACCAAACCAAATACCCAATTGAGAAATGGGGCTTGGAAGTAAACAGAGAATTCTCAAAAGAGAAATGTCGAATGGCTAAGAAACACTTAAAGAAATGCTCAACCTCCTTAGTCGTCAGGAATACGCAAATCAAAACAACTCTGAGATTCCATCTTACACCCATCAGAATGGCAAAGATTAAAATTCAAGCAATACCACATGCTGGCAAAGATGTGGAGAGAGAGCAACACTCCTTCATTGCTGGTGGGAATGCAAACTAGTATAGCCACTATGGAAATCTATCTGGTGCTATCTCAGAAAACTGGTAATGGGCTTCCTCAAGACCCAACTATACCACTCCTTGGAATATACCCAGAAGATGCTGCAGCACACAACAGTAACATTTGCTCTACCATGTTCATAGTAGCCTTATTCATAATAGCCAGAACATGGAAACAACCTAAGTGTCCCTCAGTAGAAGAATGGATAAAGACATTGTGGTATATTTACACCATTAAATACTACTGAGTTATTAAAAACAAGGATTTCCTGAAATCTATGGACAAATGGATTGAATGAGAAATGATCATAATGAGTGAGTTAACCCAGAAGCAGAAAGAATCAAATGGTACATATTTACTTTTATCTGAACACTAGCCCAAGGGATATGTCCCATGAAAGTCTTCACTCACCAGGAAAGTGAGACAGAGCGGAGGACATCCTATTGGGACTCTAAGTGAGAGAAGCATGAGAGAATGTGGAAATACAAGGATCCAGAAGGTCCTAGAATCCTACAAGAAGAACATTATGATGGGCAGATCTGTGCCCAGGGGTCCTGCTCAAACTATAGCACCAGCCAAGGAAAATGCATGAAGTAAACTTCAATCCCCTGCCCAGATCTAGCCAATGGACAGGACATTCTCCATAGTTTAGTGGCGAGTATGGTCTGACATTCACATGAACTCTTGTGCCCCATATTTGACCACATTCCCTGCATGGGGATGCCTGGTAGCACTCAGAGGAAGGATAGCAGGCTACCAAGAAGTGTCTTGATACCCTATGAGCATATACAGGGGGAAGAGGTCTTCCTCAGTCACAGTCATAGGGGAGGTGAGTAAGGGGACAATGAGAGGGAGGCAGGAATGGGAGGATGTAAGGGTTGGGATAACAATTGAGATATAATATGAATAAATTAATAAAATATAGTAAAAAGAAGAATAATTGTGGTACATTATACATGGAGTACTATTTAGCTTTAAAAAAAAACATTACAAAATTTGCAGAAAAAATGATAGAACTAGAGAAAAATTATTCTGAGTGAGGTAACCAAGACTCAGAAAGACAAATCTGGTATGATATTAGCTGTAAAGGATAACCCTGTTCCAATCCATAGACCTATAGAGGACAAGTATAAAAAGGGAACAAATAGGAATGCATGCATTTCCCTGAGAAGGGAAAATAGAATAGATTTTGCAGGAGGACTGGGAACAGGAGGATGAGAACATAAGGGATCAGATGGAGGCAAGGTACAGTACAGGGAGGGATGACTATATTGGGGGACATTTGGAGGGACCAATGTGGAAACCAAGTTCATTGGAACTTCTCTGGAATCTACTAAGGTGACCTTAGTGAGAAATACCATTAACGAGGAATATGGAGCCGGGACTGTCCATCTTCTGTACCCAGGGTTACTAGGGGACTAGGACTTCAACACAGGCACAAAAATTTCAACCTATAATTTCTCTTGCCTGCAAGGCATGCTGGCAAAGAACTTCTGAAGTGGCCATCCATTCACAGGTCTAACTTGAGGGCCATGCCACAAGAGGGAGCCCATACCTGACACTTGCTTCATAGCCAGGAACTAGAGGCTGGATGTTCAAGAGACTTAAGGTAGACCCAAACACAAATGGTGAAAAATACAAATAAAATTAAAACTCAGTGAAATATTCTGATATACTCATAGATCAGTGCCCAGCCCAATCATCATCAGAGAGTTTTCATCTATCAACCAAGCAAAGTGCACAGACCTACAACAAAATGCTTGGTGCATCTGGGGACCCTATTTAAGAAAAGGAGAAAGGGGTGTCAGAGCCAGAGGGATCAATGACACCAAAAAAACAAATCCCACAGAATCAACTATGCAGGAATCATAGGGGCTAAGAAAGACAGAAGCTGCAATCTTGGAGCCTGCATGAGTCTCTGGGTACTGTACATATATATATTATAGCAGTATATCTTGGTGTTCATATGAGACTCCTAGCAGTGGAAGTGTGGGCTGTCTCTGACTTATTTATTCATTTATTTATTTATTTATTTATTTATTTGCCTTCTTTTAGGACCTCCTTTCTCTTACTGAGTCACCTAATTCAAACTTTTTTTAAAAATTTATTTTATAATTAAACATTTTTATTTTTTATATATACATTTATATTATTACACACACACACACACACACACACACACACACACATATATATATGTATAATAAGCTACCTATATCAAGAAGAACCATGATACAATCAGGAATTATATAAATGTTACATTCTTAGTGTTTCAGATATTTGTATTTGACAGCCTTGAAGAAAACATCTTTCTTATCTTGGTGCATCTAAATCTCTGACTGTAAATCAATCTCCATCAGATCTTAAAACATCCATCTTACTTGTTTGGGGGCTAAAATGTCCTTAGGCCTAGATAAATGTCTTAAGTTGATAATGACAAGATGTGATTGAGACTGATTCAGTCTTGATATAAGGGTTTGTGCCTAATGTATTGAATCTTGTTAGGAGATGTTTGCTATCACTGGGAGGGTTGCTTATTTATGGAGTGGAAGTGAGAAGGGGCGGGTCTTGGGGAGTAAGAAGATGAGGGAGAACTGAGAAGGATGAAGGGAAGAGAAATTCCATCAGGATATATTGTATGAAAGAATAAATTAAAACAAAACAAAAATCCTGGTAATATAAAAACATAATTCTCTCAAAAAAAAAAAAAACAACTTAAGTGGCAAAACTATGTGTTCATATTTTTCTGGATGGAAAACACAATTATTTTATAGAGCCTAGAGGAAACATTCATTCTATAGTTAAGTAAGAAAGGCGAAGATTATACGACTACCTATCTGTTTTTTGAGCATATTAACATAAAAAATTCAAACCTGTATAGAAATTGTCAAATAATTTTTAAGACTTATTGGAAAATCCAAAATGTTTTTAAGTTCCTATGTCCCAAATAATCTATTAATTAAAACACACATTTCTGTGAATAAAACACTCATTTCTTTAAAAAAAATCTCTCCCTAAAAGATGAGTTTCTCAAGATCACAGCAGACACAGCCAGGTTGAAGGCTTTTGTCACTGTTGGGAAATGCAATGGCCGCGGTGGTCTTGGTGTTAAGTACTTCAAGGAGGTAGCCCCTGCTATATGAACGGCCATCATGTCGGCCAAGCTTTCTATTATCCCTGTGTGGAGAGGCTACAGGGAGAACAAGATTGGCAAGCCACACTGTTCCGTGCAAGGGGACAGACCGCTGTGGCTATGTTTTGATGTGTCTCATCCCTTCCCCCAAAGGCACTGGCATTTCCTCTGCTCCTATCGCCAAGAAGCTACTGATGTTGGCCAGTATTGATGACTTTTAAACATCAGACAGGGGCTATACTGCCACCTTGGGAAATTTTGCCAAGGCCATTTTTGAAGCCATCTCCAAGACCTACAGCTACCTGACACCCAATTTCTGGAAAGAAACCATGTTCACTAAGTCTCCTTATCAGGAATTCACTGATCATCTTGTGAAAACCCATACCAGAGTCTCTGTCCAAAGGACCCAGGCTCCAGCTGTGGCTAACACATATGAGTTTTTATAAAAGAAAAAAAAAGTGAATTAACTCTGTTAAAAAAAAAAAAACTCTGTTGACTTTTTTATTGACATACTAACATTAAAAACCAAGATGTAACAATACCTACAGCTTACCTATATTTTTGCCTCCTCATCTGTTATGCACATATCAAAATTTTGTTAAACTTTATTTATGTGATTATTAAATATTATTTCTAGTGAAGACATTATGATCAATAGAGATCACTTTCTCATTACTTACATTAATTTTTCAACAATCCTTGCTTTCCTCTCCTTCATTTTCTGCGCACTATTAAAGAACTTAACCCTCAACACAACTTTGAACAACTTTACTCACCCTAATTTAAAGGCCTCAGATAAAACTACCTATTTCTTTTAAATTTTTGAAAGAATCCAAAGACTTTATATCACCAAGAAGTCCCTAAATTGATGTATTTACTATATATTTAAATTCTATAAATTAGCAGTCATTTAATTGTAGCTACTTTTTGATACATTGTTTCAGTGCTCAATTACAAGTTAGAAATTCCTAAGAGGTTAAAGGAAAAGAAATAATTATCTTCTAGAGTTCCCAGCAATTTAAGATGTATAATGTTCTGGTTCCTGATAGTTGAACAAAACCTTTTTGTTTGTTTGAGTTAGGTTGTATTTTTATTTTCTCTACAAGTATCTATTAATTAATCTCCATTCTTATAGCTATGAAATTAGAAGTTGATATAGTTTCGGTTAAGCTCTCCCAGGAACAAAAGAACCATTTTAAATGCCAAGAGTTTTGGTGGCTATTAGAGAGAATTCAAAATATTAGTTGGCAAAACTTCATCCAGGAAAAGTTCTATCATTCAAAGATAGAAACATACCATGTGGTTTTGGTGCATAACCAAGGCCAAAGGCCATAGTTCATATTGTTTTGGAACTCTATGGGGTCTGTTTGAGGTGTAACACATAGGAGAGTATGACATGTCTTGTATTATAGTTTCATTATTTCATTTAATAACTAGTATCTTGTTGGAACATTTACCACTCATGAATGATGAATTCATTTTTTCACATATATAAACTTCATAATAATTTCCCTCCCTCTACTCCTCCTAGTTCCACCCCTTTCTTGTATTATCCAACCCTTTTCTGTGTTCCACTAGAAAAAAAACAGGCTTCTATGGCATAGCAATAAAATAAAGTATAATAAAATAAAATATAATAAGATAAAACAAAATTAACACATTTGAAATTGAGAAAACAAACAAAAGAAAGAGAACACAAGAGGGCATAAGAAACAGAGAACCAATCATTCACACACTCATTCAGACATCCCATTAAAAAAAACAAAGCTAGAAGCCATAATATATATACACAGGACCCACAAAAAATAATATAGAGAGATAGGGATATATAGATTAACAGGTAAAATATAAACATAAGAAGAGAGAGACAGACAGAGGGAGACAGAGAGAGACAGAGACAGATAAAGACAGATAGAACAAAGAACCTAATTCAATATTGTGAGAAAAGTAACCTCCAGTGATGTCTTTTTAAGTTTATATCTTGTTCTTCATCTACTGCTGGACATGCAATCTTCCCTTAAGACTGACTTATTTCTGTAGTGCAACTCCCTTGAAGGAAAGTAAATTTTCCTTTTTTTAGCAGTTGTTCGTTGGAGAGTGCTTATGGATTAAGGATTTAGGCATGTGTCCACTTCTTTTAGCTCTAGAACCCTGCCTGGTGCACAGCTATGCAGGCCCTGTGCTTCAGTCATTGTAATTTTATATGGGCATTTCACGTGTTCGTTTAGAGGGTGTTGTTTTCTGGAGTCTTCCATCTACTCTGTCTCTTAAACTTTCCAGGTCTTCTCTTCCATGGAGTTTCACAAGCCCTGAGGGATGAGACTGATGGAGATATGGCATTTAGAGTTGTGTGGCTTTTGTTTTTAACAAAATCTCAATTGTTCCGTTTTACCAATAAAGACTTAGGAACAGGTGCTGCGGTGAAATACAACTAGCCAAGGGAGTCGGAGAAAGCATCTATCTGACCTTCGTCCTTAGCTGTCATCCCAAAAGGTCATACTCCTTCTCCACACTGTTTCAAAAACAAAACAAAACAAAAAATAACCCTCAAACTAAATGTCTCTACATTGTCTTCTCTGTTTGTCTCTCTATCTATCCTCCTGACTTTCTATTTCTCTACGTTTATTTCCGATATTTACTCCCTGTAAACTGGCTGTCCTCTGACTCTTAAACAAGGATGAACTTTATTAATTCTGTTTATAATATTCAATCAGAAAGCTCTTGGATTAAAAGTCTGTGCTGGAATGAAGCCACACCACAACTAGAAGCAGATTTTTTCCAGTAAACGACGCAATTTGGGATTTACAGTGTGATCAAATATCTTGAAACAAGTGTTCCAATGTCGCTTACTGTCTGCATAATATCTGACTATAGGTGACTATATATGTTTCCATCTACTGCTGGGAGGAAGCATCTCTGAAGAAAACTGAACAAGGCATTGATCTGTGAGTAAAGCACAATGTCATTATCATTAGGAGTCATTTTACCTCTACTTATTTTCATTATTATTTAGAATATTAGTATTTGGTTTTACCCTATGTTCCTGGGCTATCTAATCTCATATTAGTCATCACTAGGTATCAGTTTCACCTCATAGAGTGGGCCCTAAGTCAAATCAGATATTAGTTGGTTACTCTTTTTTTTTTAATTTTATTAATTTATTCAGATTACAATTAAATTGTTATCCCATCACTTGTATCCTCCCATTTCTCCCTCCCTCCTTCTTTCACCCTATTACCCTCCCCTAAGTCTATGAATGAGGTGGACCTCTTCCCCAACTATATGGTCATAAGCTATCAAGTCTCATCTTTGGTAGGCTGCTTATTCTTTCTTTGAGTGCCACCATGCCTCTCCACCAAGGGGAGGTGGTCAAACATGGAGCACCAGAGCTCATGTCAAAGTCAGTCCCTGCTTTCCATATAACTGTGGAGAATGTCCTGTTCATTGGGTAGATCAGAGTAGGGGTTTGATGTTTACTATTGTAATGTCCTTGGTTAGCGCAATAGTTTGAGCTGAACCCAAGCTTTGTGCCACCATTGCCCTAGTATAACATGCAGCCTAGATACAGTTTTCGATCAAAGGCTTTGAGGTTGGTTGTTGTTTACTTTTCTCTTTTGTATTCATCGTACCTTCTTGTACCACAAATGTGAAAAGATAGAAATGACGGCACTATGTAGGTACTAGCTCAACTTCTCCATTTTCAAGGAGTTGATTTAAGCCATGTGTGCCATCATTTGTGGAAAGCAACCTATAGTCTTGGCAACAGCCTGGTTTCTTGGGATTTCCATGGAACCTTTAGAAACTTGTTAGCCAATGATCCAATTATATGTAACCCAAACCCAGTACTGGCAGGTTCATTTGGTGATAAGACATGGATACTTCGGAATCTATAATCCACATTATTTGGAAACTTAATTTACATTGCCTTCATATATGTATATATTTTGAAATTTTCTAGTACTAGGTTTCCATTATTATCCCTTGACTATCCCTAATTTTAGATATCCCTCACATATACTCCACTAGTCCTCTCACCTCCCACTTGATCTTCCTATTCCAGTCCCCCCACAACACCCACAACTACTTACTACATTTCTTTTTCCTAGAGAGATCTATCTGCCCCACCTACTCCCTTATGCTATACTTAAGTTCTGTACTTGTCTTTCTGAGTCTGGGATACCTTGTTCACAATGATATTTTTCAAGTTCCACCCACTCATCTGCAAATGTCATGTCACTTTTTGAGTATTGGAGAAATTCTACAATATGAAAATGTACCACATTTCTTCATCCATTTTTCTGTTGAGAGACTCTTCTGGGTTGTTTCCAAACTCTGACTATTAGGAATAGGGAAGCAATGAAGATGGTTGAAATATTTTCCTTGTGATAGGCTGAAACATTATTTGAGTATATGCCCAAGAATGGTATACCTAGATATTGAGGTAGATCATTAATAATCCTGAGGCTCCTCTACACCGATTTCCATGGTGGGTGTACAAATTTGCACTCTCAGAAGCAATCTAAAAGTGTTCCCTATATTGCATGTTCTCAAATGCATGAGCTATCACTTGTTTCATTGATGTTAGCTACTCTGACTATTGTAAGATAAAATTTCAAAGAAGTTTTGAAATTTATATCTCTGATGACTGATGATGTTGAACATTTCTTTAAGTGTTTCCTAGACATTGAACTTTTCTCTTTTCAGAATTCTGTTTACATCTGTACTCCATTTTTATATTGTGTCATTTCTTTGCTTGATATCTAGTTTTTTAATATATTTTGGATATTACTCCTCTATTGGATGTACAGTTGAAAAAAACAAATATTTTCTCATTCTGCAGCCTACTGATTTGTACATATAATGGTGCCTTTAGTCCTGTAGAAGCTTTTTAGTTTCATAATGTCCCACTTAATTGCTTTTCTTATTTCCAGTGCTAATAGTCTTTTCTTCAGAAAGCCTTTCCCACTGCCAATGATATTAAATCTATTTTACACACTTTCTCTTCTATTAGCTTCAGTGTATTCATTTTATGTTTATGTCTTTGAGTCATTTAGAGTTGAGTTTTGTGCAGGGTGATATGTAGAAATCTATTTAGATTCTTCCACATTGGGCCATCTAGTTTGACTAGCATAATTTGGTGGAGATACTGTACTTTTTTCAGTATGTATTTCTGCATTTTTATCCAAATTAGTTGTCCCACTGTATGTAGTCTTATGTTTTGGTCTCCAGTTCAACTCCATTGATCCACACATCTCCTTTTTAGTGCCAACAGCATGCTGTTTATGCTATGATGATAGGTCTGTAACATAATTTGAAATGATGTATGGTTATTATCTTTAGCAGCTCTTTTACTTTTCCGTATTGCTTTTTTGCTATCCTGAGATTTTGGTTTTCTATGTGAAGCTGAAAATTGTCATTTAAATATCTGTGAATAATTGTATTGCAGTTTTGCTGGGGATTGCAGTGAATGTGTAGATTGCCTTTGGCAGGTTGTCCAATTTTAGTATATGAATTCTTCTGATCTACACAAGCATGGGAGATATTTGAATTTTCTGACATTTTCTGCAGATTCTTTCTTCAATGTCTTAAAGTTTTCTTTGGTTTGGTTTGGTTTGGTTTGGCTTTTGATCATGTATTTCACATTCTTGGTTAGAGTTACCTGAAGATAGATTATTTACTGCTATATTGTGATATATGCTTTTCCCTCTGGTTTCTTTCTCAGTGTGTTTATAATTTATATGTAAGAGCACTACTGAGTTGGTATTGTATCTAGGCAATGGAAATGGAGAAATATAATTATATATTTATATGCATGTATATATTAAAAGTTAATATGGAGTTATATGTCATGTTTTTGAATGGTTACATTATGTAACTATATATGAACATTTTTAAATTTTTATATTTAATATGGTGGATGAGTACAATATAATAGTATTTTTTCAGAAACAACACACAACAGAACACACACATATGAACTCACAATGGTGGGGCCACAATGCCTAAGACCCATTCAAGCTCAAACCAAACAAAATACCACCTAAAAGCAAGGAAGTCAGCATGAAGTTCCATCAGCAGATGAGTATATTACCAGTAGAGGAATTTTAATTCAGAACATATCTGCTCTGGTCAGAGATCACACCCAAAAACTTTCTAGGACTGTGTAATCCAGCTGGAATCAGACACATCTTTACTCCCAGGAGAAAAAGGCAAGCAGATATCTGAATTTAATGTCAGCTTTGTATAGTGTAAATTTTTCATAACAAAAAGCTTAGGTCTAGGCATGGTGGTACAGTACTTTAATCCTATAACTCAAGAGGCAGAGGCTTGTAGATCCTGAGTTCTAGTCGGTTGTGTTCAGGAAGTATGATTCAGTCAGTGAGTTAAGAACCAGTGAAGTAGCATTGAGTTCCTGGAAGTTCACAGAATTCAGAGGCAATTTTTCCAGGAGAGTTTTACAAAAATAGGTTGAAGAGAGAAGAAGCTAGACACAGGTAAAGACAGAATGAGCCAGAGAATGAGATGGAGCCAGAAAATTAGAACAGATTGCTAGAGTTAGTTTGAGGTCAAGCAGAGCAATTCAGGCAGAAGCCCAGAGAGAAGCCAGATTGAATCATTCAGCTTGAAGAGGAATTTTAGCCAGAATAGCTGAATTGAGCCAACCAGCTAGAGTTAAGAAATAGCAAGAAAAGGTGATCTTATTGAGCAGTAAATCTCAGAGGCTGAAAACATTCTAAGTCTAGACTAGATTGTATGAAGGCTAGGAGCTTCCAGGACTAGGTCTAGGTTATCAGGCGGAGACAGTAAGCCCCTGAGATGACAATTAAATCAGGTGTGTAAAATTATTTTTACACTAATCATCTGGTAGAAGGAAAGCCAGTTTACTTTAAGAGTGTGACCCCTGATAGGTCAACTATATTACAAGGAATGACCCAAACCAAACACTTTTTGCACAGCATAAATTGAACTCAGTTGGTGAAAGAAGGAGACAAAAAGGAGGACAAGGATGATGAGGATGAAAATAAGGAGGAGGAAGAGTAGGAGAAGGAAGAGAAGGAAAGGAAAGGAATGAAATTTGCTTGGGTAGCGACTTAGGGTAGATTTAAGGAATTGTGGAGGAAGGATTAATATAATAAAAATGTTTCAGATAAAACTCTCAGAAGATTAATAGTATCATTTTTAAAATACATGTGAAGAGGACATGTTGGAAAATATGGGGAAGTTGGATGAGAAAGGGAGTGTATATGATTATATTTTTATAAATATGTGTATAAAGGTTATCATACCTTTATAATACCCTTCAAAATAATCCTTTAAAAATGTTATCATTAGTCGAATTGGGTAATAAAACATCAACCATACCAAGAACAAGTAAAGAAAGTTTTCAAACATATATGTAAACACACACACACGGAGACAGAGAGAGGGAGAACAATTTATTTTTCAGTGGTTGTTTGTTATAAACTCCTCTTGCAAATATTACAACCTCCATACCTCATTATAGATGAAACAAGTATATGTACCTTGTAGCCAGAAAAGGAGTCCTCAAATGTATTTTTGCTAAACACTCTGCAGTATATAAATTAGAATGTTGAAAGAGAGCATAAGAAATTAAAAGCTTCCTAGAATTCAATGAAACTGAAGACTTGTATGAAAAAAAAATCTTCAAATCACTGAAGAAAGGATTTGAAAAAGATTTCAGAATATCGAAAGATCTCCCATGCTCATGAATTGGGAGAAGAAACAGTAAAATGGCAGTCTTCCCAAAAGTAATCTACAGATTTCCCATCAAAATACCTACACAATTCTTAACTGACCGTGAAAGATCAATTCTCAACTTCATATGGAAAAATAAAAAATGTAAAACAATTCTGTATAATAAAAAATCTTCTGGAGGAATCACCATCCTGGATTGCAAGATGTAACAGTAATAAAAACAGCATGGTACTGGCATAGAAATAGGCTGGTTGATCAATGGAATAGAAATAAATATCCAGAAATAAACCCACCTACCTATTATGGACACTTGACTTTTGACAAAGAAACCAAATCCATACAATGGAAAAGAGATATCCTCAACACATAGTGCTGGTCTACCTGGATGGCTACATGGAGAAAACTGAAAATAGATCTATTTCTATTAACATACAAAACACTGAAGTGAAGTCCAAATGGATTAAAGACCTCAAAATAAAGCCAGACTCACTAAACCTCTTAGAAGAAAAAGAGGGGGAAGAGCCTTGAGCTCATTGGCAGAGGAAACAACTTCCTGAACAGAACACCGACAGCCCAGGACCTAGTATCAACAATTAATAAATGAGACCTTAAAAAACTGAAAAGCGTCTGTAAGTTGAAGGACACTGTGAACAGAACAAACCAACAGCCTACAGACTGGGAAAAAACTTCACTAACCCTACATCAGACAAAGGGCTAATATCCCAAATATATAAAGAGCTCAAAAAATTAAACACCACCAAAACAAATAATCAGATTTTAAAATGGGGTACAGAACTAAACAGAGAATTCTCAGCAGGGAAACACTTAAAGAAGTGCACAACAAGTCCCTAGTTACCAGGGAAATGCAACTCAAAATGACTCTGAGATTCCATCTTATACCTATCTGAATGGCTAAGAAAAAAACAAGTGACAGCACATGCTGGCAAGGATGTTGAGAAAGGGAAACACTCCTCCACTGCTGGTGGGAGTGCAGCCTTGTACAACCACTTTGGAAATCAATCTGGCAATTTCTCGGGACATTGGGAATAGTTCTACTTCAAGACCCAGCCATACCACTCCTGGAAATATACACCAAAAATCCTCCACCATAAAACAAGGACATTTTGCTCAACTATGTTCATAGCACTTTTATTTTTAGTCGTCAGAATCTGGAAATAACCTAGGTGTCTCTCAACTGAAGGATGGGTAAAGAAACTGTGGTACATTTAAACAATGCAACACTACTCAGCTATTTAAAAGAAGGGCATCTTGAAATTTTCTGGAAAATGGATGGGATTAGAAAAGATCAGCTTGAATAAGGTAACCCAAATCCCAAAAGACAAGTATGGCATATATATACTCATAAGCCCATAGTAGCCACATAACACAGGATAACTACATTACAATACAGAGACTGGTGCACCAACAAGGACTATATGTGATGTGGACCTGGATCCTCTGCTCAGATGTAGCACAAGGCAGCACAGTCTCCTTGGATGTCCCACATACAGGTAGTAGGGACTACATAGGACATGAACTCTGCCCTCTCCCCATTTTGATCACTTCCACCTGGCCAGGCAGCCTTTCAGGCCACAGAGGAAGAGGATATAGATAGTACAGATGAGACTTGATAGGGAGAGGTCAGATGTTAGGGGAGGAGGGCTCCCCTTTCTTGGAACTAAGGGTGGGAGAGAGGGGGGGATGAGGGATGGAGGGGGATGGAGCAGCAGGAGTAAAATTGGGATGTGAAGAATTCAAACTGAAGAATAAACAATTACTAATATTGCTAATACCACTACATGGGAATACCTCTGAGATTGGCAGAGACAAGCATGTCTATGCATAGACAACGCTTCTTGTTTGGCTACAGACCCCTGTGAATTACTATTAGACGCCATTCTCCATATGACTTAAATGTACATTTAAAGATACCTTTTTTCTGTGAATACAAAGAGCAGAGAACCAGCCTTAATTGTTCTGTGCATCACACACATCTTATTCTTATATAATTTTAGTACTATGTAATGTTTGTGAGAAATTATATGTTTTTCAGACCAAAAGAACTGGATGCTGATGCTGAACCAGACCTGAAGGATTCATTCCTCCCATCAGGCTGGACACTGACATCCTTCATGTTCCAAGTGCTTCAGTTGCTGTTCATTAGAACAGGACAACACTCAAGACAGCTTCAAAGAAAGCTTCCAATCCCACTTGGTCCAACATTTCAGACTGTCCTACACAGAACTCTAATTAAGCCTGGAATTTCTTAACATTTAGAAACTGGACAACAAACGCTTTTTCTAGGTTGTTTAACCATTTTCTCCAATTTTATTTGGGCCCCTATAAAAGTATTATGTGTTTAAATTAAACTGAAGAAATCCTAAGAGAATGTTATCCCATTTCCCTTAAGGGTAGATTTTTGGTTGCTTTCCTGAGTGATAGATGTTTATTTTCTTTTGGACTTGGTTATAAGTTATTATTTGTCTTATTTAGAGAGAAAACAGTCTTGGATTCAGGGATGTATCTCATTTCCTTTATCTTTTATTTTTAGGTTTGGAGATAGGGCTTGAAATGAAAGAAAGGGGAGTATAGAAATATATAGTGGTGATAGGACAAAGAGTAGATTAGTGAATCTACTCCTCAACTTAATGCCTTAATTGTTACTCAAAAGGTTATTTTTAATTCACAAATAGATTATTTGTATATAGATGCAATGTAAGTTTAATTTTAGACACATTGGTGTAGAACTCAAATTTACAATTATTCTTCACGCACTATATATTTTAATGCAATATGCAGTATTGTACCCATACAATCAATTATAATACAAGGTTTACTCCCAATATTTTGAAAGTGCTATTGCAGGATGCTTAAGATAAGTTAGTTATACAAGTTAATTATTGGCTGAACTCATGGGCATATCAATTACTAGTCTATTTTTATTACAAGAATATACATACTAGGTGTAAAAGATACATATGAGTTTATATAACGATAAGGTAAAATAGTTAAATAATGTCTTCAAGAACCATGGAGACATACAGAATATGGCATTTAAAGATATCTTTATTATTTTAAAGATTCTTTGACAATAAGACAAGTTAACTCCTGGCAACACCCAGCCTACCTCAAAGAAGATGAAGAACAACAAACAACCTCCCTATGGAGATGGCTTCAAATTTGCTACCAGCCACTGGGTAAAATGTCATTTCTACCACAGACAGAACTCTGCCTTAAAATGGGCAAGCTTTGAATCAGGCAGAGTTGACAGTCAAATGCTGCCAAGTCAAGGTAAGAAAGCTCTCAATAGTTCCTGCCTCACAGAAATGTCTGTCAGATATATTGGGCCAGAAGGCGAAAGATAATATTCCAATGTTATAGAAAATTTCTCATGACTATTCAGGCAGCAAACTGTCTCTGTCATCTTCTCACTTGGGAAGCTGCTAACTTGCACTTCCTATCTACTCAGGTAATTAATTTTATTCCTTCTCAAGTCTCTAATTGAGTTGAAGACTAGAGAGCTTAATTTAGTTGTTTAGGGGTTAAGCTAGTTTTAGGTCTACATAGATGTTTAAGCTGACAATTATGAGATATGCTTGATATGATTAATATTCAGAATTTTATACTCACCATGATAGAAAAGATGTCTTTTTCAATGCTGCCAAATACAAATAGTCAAAACACTCTGAATGTAACATTTATATAATTCCTGATTGTTTCTTGGTAATTTTTGTTGTTGGTAGTTTATTGTATATATGTGTAATAATATAAATGTATATGTAAAAACTTTAATAAAAAAGACTAAGATCTCTCTAAGTATCTTTATTTGGGATAGTATTTATAATAGTATTTACCGCTTCCTGCCTTGTATATTGTAAATTTCCAAATTATATGTGATTCACTGACCTTAGGAATCATAGTTCTTTGTAATCAACATGCTCTATTTTCTAACTCGATGATTGCTATGCAGGTGTAGATTTAGAAATATAATTAGAAGGAACGGGGGAAATAAATTAAATCTTCAGAATGCTATTAAATTGATAACTGTTGTGTATTCCTTCATATGTGTGAAATTGTTTCATTAACTTTGCTGAAAATAAATAATTTTAGTTGTCATTTGTTATAAAATAAAACTTGCGTTAATAGTTAAAAAAAGCAAATTTAATATGTAATATTTCTCTTATAATTTTACTATAATGAAATCATTTTCTTAATTTATATTAGATTCTTTATCTAAATTTACTAGTTCCAGATGCTCATCTATAAAATATTATATGATGGTAATATCTTTATATATACAAATGGAATTTTAATTTCTGTGTTAGTAATAAAATATGGGGCATAAAGTGTTCATTTTAACCTGCATTGACAGTCATGTATTTCTAATTCTTTAAAATTTATGTTAGAATAAAATTAGTTAAAAATTTAAAAAGAACCTGTTTAATATAATAACAAAAATATCTATTTAATATTCTATTATTGATCTCTTGTGATTTATTTCTATGCATTCCATGCTTTGAATTTTTGCTTTTCTGTACAGACATCCAGTTTTTATAGCTTATTTTCTCATAATTTCCTACATCCTTCTGTATTTGAACACCATTTTCTGTCAGATCTATTCTAGTATAAAGCTGAGCCCATAGTATCTCATTCTAGTCTCAGTCTCTTCATTCTTTCCCATCATTCTACCTGCTCCTCCACCATGAGCATTGCAATAAATTTATTTGTGAATACAAGACAACACTCAAATAGAATACTGTTTAACCAACAAAGGTACAAACATATGTGCACTGATGATCCAGGATAATGTATTGCATATATAATTTTGGAGAAATTCACTACTAATTTATCCTAATTTGTAACTTCACGTTGCTACTATAAGAAGAAGGGTTAACATTCCACAAGTGTGTACCATACCGTATTTGAGGAGTAGATCAGAGACTGCAGATGGGACCAAGAGAGCTATCTGGCTGCTGAATCCAGAACCCCGGCAGCCATGTGGCCCAGACAGGAGTAGACATCCCATGGGCTGGGGACATGTAGTTTCATGCCCTCATCTGGGTCCAACATTCTAGTAGGATCCTAGTAATGCAACACCCAGCACCCTCCACCTATTTGGGCACCGCTCCCTAGTTCCAGAAACACACAGCTCCAGTGTACACACCTCCGGACTCTTCCCGCTTCCCAGAAGACAACTCTTGGATACCAGAAACAGGCTTACCCTCTGGTCCACAGTTCTACTGGTTCCCTGCGAAAACAATATGGACAATAGGAACATACTGCAGCACTATTCTAAGATAGCAATACTAGTAGTCTTCTGGGTGATCAAGTCATTGCTTTCTTTTGGAGTGCTGCTGATTTGAAAGTGTCAGCATCTGTTGATGTTGCCCCAGAGAAAAGAGGGGATCCCTGCTGCGAGACACGCATGCTGCCATCTCATGCTTCCCAACTACCCCAGTCATCCTCGACACAACTCCAGGGTCCAGAGACATACATATCCAGACAGCTATTCTGGCTCCTGTGGCCAGGATATATGTGGGGCTTCTCCACTGGCTTACACAGGTTAGAAACCTATACTCTATCTAGCAAATTTCTTGCCTACAGATCCAACTGGGATATACTATGAGATTCCGACAGCAGCCCTTTACAGGTCTCCTCTGACATGCCTGAGAAACTCACCAAGTTCAAGGAACAACTAGCCAACTAGGCCGGAGAAACAGATGGTTGAAGGCCAGCATAAGAACATCATCAGCACAACCAGGCAATACAGCTCCATTACCCCCAGCAAACAACGGATATCCTAATGCAATTGAAACTCAGGAAAATGATCTTATCTATGCTTTTGGAGATGTTAGAGGTATTTAAATTGGAAAAGAATAAAGCCCTCAAAGAAATACAGGAAAATACTACAGAACAAATAGAGGCTTTTAAAGAGGAAATGAATAAATCTCTTAAAGAAATACAGGAAAAAGGGGAAAGATTTATATGATCTGAGGAGAAACCAGATCTAACTAATGGACAGAACATTCTCCATAGTTGAGTGGAAAGTGGGGTATGACTTTCACATGAATTCTGGTGCCTCATATTTGACCATGTCCCCTGGAGGGGGAGACCTGGTGGCACTCAGAGGAAGGATAGCAGCATACCAAGAAGAGACTTGATACCCTATGAGCATATACAGGGGGAGGAAATCCCCCTCAGGAACAGTCATAGGGCAGGGGAATAAGGGGAAAATGGGAGGGAGGGAAGAATGGGAGGATAACCATTGACATGTAACAAGAATAAATTAATAAAAAAATTTTTAAAAATTAACAAACACAGAAATATAGGAAAATACAATCAAACAAATATAGGCCTTCAAAGAAATACAGGAAAACAAAATAGAGCAGGTGAAGGGAAGGAATGAAATGGTTCAAGATCTGTAAATGGAAATAGAAACAGTAAAGAAAACACAAACCATGGAAATCCTTGAGATGAAAGACTTAGATAAGAGAACAGGAACCACATAATTAATCATCACCAACAGAATACAAGATATGGAGCAGATAATCTCAGGTATAGAAGATATAATTGAAAAAAATAAGTATATCTGTCAAAGAAAATATTAAATAAAAAATATCCTCACAGAAAACATCCAAAAAACCCAGAACACCCTGAAATTACAAAACCTACCAAGGATAGGAATAGAAGAAACAGAAGATTCCAGCCTTCAAAGATCAGAAAATATTTTCAAGAAAATCATAGAAAAAATTTCCAGAAACTAAAGAAACAAATGCCTTTATACACACAAGAGGTGTACACAACACCAAACAGATTAGACCAGAAAAGAAATTCCTCTCTCCCCTTAATAATGAAAACACTAAATCTACACTACAAAGAAAAAAAATAAAAGCACCAAGGGAAAAAAATCTAAGTAACATATAAAGACAGACTTGCCAGAATCCCACATGACTTCTCAACAAAGACTATGAAAGCTAGAAGATTCTGGGAGATGTCATGCAGACTCTACGCAACCACAAATGTCAGCCCAGACTTTTATATCCAGCAAAACCTTTAATTAGCATAGGTGGAGAAAACAAGATATTCCATGACAAAACGAAGTTTCTACAGTACCTATCCATAAACCCAGCTCTACAAAAGATACTAGAAGGAAAACTCCAACCCAGTGAGGTCAGCTACACCCACAAAAATGCAAAATATAAATAACTTCACAACAGGACAACCAAAAACAGACAAGCACACAAACATACTATCACCAACAATATCCTAATAAAAGGAACTAGCAATCATTGGTCATTAATATCTCTCAACATCAATAGATTCAACTCTACAATAAAAATATATAGGCTAACAGAATGGATCTAAAAACAGGACCCAACAGTCTACTGCATACAAAAATTATACCTCAGCAACAAAGATAGACATTACCTCAGAGTAAAGGGCTAGAAAAAGGTATTCCAAGCAAATGAACCCAAGAAGCAAGCAGGAGTAGCCATCCTAGTATCTAGTGAAATAGACTTTCTACCAAAATTTAATGAAAATGAAGGCACAACATACTCAGACTTATGGCACACAATGAAAACAGTGCTAAGAAGAAAGTTCATAACACTAAGTGCCTTCATAAAGAAATTGGAAAGATCTTACACTAGCAACTGAACAGTTCACAGAAAAGCTTTAGAAAAAAGCAAACATACCCAAGAAGTGTAAACAGCAGGAAATAATCAACTCAGGGCTGAAACCAATCAATTAGAAAGAAGGAGAACAACTCAAAGAAACAACAAAACCAAGAGCTTGTTCTTTAAGAAAATCAACAAGATAGACAAATTCCTAGCAAAACTAACTAAATGTCAGAGGGAGACTACTAAAATCAACAGAAATCAGTAATGAAAAGAAAACATTGCAACAGACACTGAGGAAATCCAAAGAATTATTAGGTCTTATTTAAAAAGCCTGTATTCAAAAAATTGCAAAATCTGAAATAAATGGATGGCTTTCTTGATAGATTTCACTTACCAAAGTTAAAACAAGATCAGGCAAACAGTTTAAACAATCCTAAAGAAATAGAAGCAGTCATCAAATGTCTCCCAACCAAAAACATCCCAGGGCCAGATGGTTTTCAGGCAGATTTCTTCTATACTTTCAAAGAGAGCTAATACCAACACTCCACAAACTATTACACAAAATCGAAACAGAGTGAACTTTGCCAAAACTCATCCTATGAGGCCACAGTCACCCTGATACTTAAGCCACACAAAGACTCAACAAAGGAGTTTCAGACCAATTACACTCATGAATGTGGATAAAAAAATACTCAATAAAATTCTCAAAAACCGAATCCAAGAACACATCAATTACATTATCCCACATGATCAAGTAGCCTTCATCCAAGGGATGTAGGAATGGTTCAACATACAAAGTCCATCAATCCATTATGTAAACAAACAGAAAAAACACAGGATCATCTCATTAGATGCAGAAAAAGCCGTTGACAATTTTTCTTATGAACATTCACAAAAATACTCAATAAAATACTCACAAAACAAATTCAAGAAAACATCAAAGATATTATTCACCATGACCAAGTAAGCTTCATACATGGCATACAGGAGTGTTCAATATATAGAAATACATAGAAGTAATCCATCATATAAGTAAACTAAAGGGAAAAACACATGATCATCTCCTTGGATGCCGAAAAGGAATGTGACAAGATCCAACACCCATTCATATTTAAAGTCTTGGAGAGAGCAGAGATACAAGGCAAATACTTCAACATAATAAAGGCTACATACAGCAAACCTATAGTCAACATCATTTTAAATGGGGAGAAACACAAATCAGTTCTACTGAAATCAGGGGCAAGACAAGATTGTCTACTCTTTCCCTATCTCTTCAACATAGTCCTTGAAGTTCTAGCTAGAGCAATAAGACAACTAAAGGAGACCAAGGGGACACAAATAGGAAAGGAAGAAGTCAAACTATTATTATTTGTGGACGGCATGATAGTATATATAAGTGACCATAAAATTCTACCAAGGAACTTCTGCAGCTGATAATCACCTTCAGCAAAGTGGCTGGATACAAAATCAGTAGCCCTGATCTATACAAATGACAAACAGGCAGAGAAAGAAATAGAGAAACTACCATAGCCACAAAGGGTAGAAAGTATCTTGGTGTAACTCTAACCAAACAAGTGAAAGATTTATATGAAAAAAATCTTCAAGTCACTAAAGAAAGAAATAGAAGACAAAATCAGAAGATGGAAAGACCTCTCATTTTCATGGATTGGGAGAATCAACGTAGTTAAAACCTCCATCTTACCAAAGGCAATTCATAGATTCAATACAATTACCATCAAAATTCTAGCACAATTCTTTACAGACATCGAAAGATCAATTCTCAAATACACATGGAAAAACAAAAAGACCAGAACAGCTAAAACAATCCTGTACAAAATAAAATCTTCCATAGGAATCCCCATCCCAGGTCTCAAGCTGTATTATAGAGCAACAGTAATAAAAATAGCATGGCATTGGCATGGAAATAGGCTAGTTGTCCAGTGGAATCAAATTGAAGACCCAGAAATAATCCCACTCATCTATGGACATTTGATTTTTGACAAATAAGAAAAGTCCATGCAATGTTTTCATTGTATGAAGATAGCATCTTCAAGTCATGGTGCTGGTTTAATTGAATGCCTATATGTAGAAAAATGCAAATAGGCCCATATTTATCACCGTGCACAAAACTAAAGTCCACATGGATTGAAGATTTCAACTTAAAACCAGACACACTAAATCTGTTAGAATGAAAGCTAGGGAAGAGCCTTGAACTTGGCACAGGAGAAAACTTCCTGAACAGAACACCAACAGCCCAGGCCCTAACACCAACAATTAATAAATAGGACTTCATGAAACTGAAAAGCTCTGTAAGGCAGAGGACACTGTCAATAGAGCAAAACAACATCCTACAGACTGGGAAAAGATCTTCACAAACCCAACATCTGACAAAGGGCTAATATCCAAAATATATAAAGAACTCAAGAATTTAAACACCACCAAGCCAAATATCTCAATTAAAAATAGGGTACAGAGCTAAACAGAGAATTCTCAATATAAGAATATTGAATGACTGAGAAACACTTAAATAAATGTTCAATATCCCTAGTGATAAGGGAAATGCAAATCAAAATGGCTTTGAGATTCTACCTTACACCCGTTAGAATGGCTAAGGTAAAAAGTTCAAGTGATGGCACCTGCTGGTGAGGATGCTGAGAAAGGGGAACACTCCTCCATTGCTCATAGGAGTGCTAACTTGTACGACCACTTTGGAAATCAATTTGGCGCTATCTCCGGAAATTGGGAATAAGTCTACCTCAAGACTCAGCCATACCACTCCTGGGCATATACCCTAAAGTGGGTCCACCATACAGCAAGAACATTTATTCAACTATGTTCATGGCACCATTGTTCATAATAGCCAGAATCTGGGAACAATGTAGATGTCCCTCCATTGAAGAATGGATAAAGAAACTTTGGTTCATTTACACAATGGAATACTATTCAGTTATCAAAAACAAAGAAAAATTGAAATTTGCAGGGAAATGGATGGAACTAGAGACAATCTTCTGAAGTGAAGTAACTCAAACTCAGAAAGACACACATGGCCTATCCTTACTCTCTCATCATAAGCAGATATTAGCCTCTTAATTCAGGTTAGCCACGTTACAATACAGAGACTGATGTGCCAACCAAGATTCATATAGGATGTGGACCTATACCTTCTGATCAGGTGTAGTAGTTAGGTAGCACAGCCTCCTTGTAGGTCCTGCAATATGGGGACTAGGGACTACTTCCTACATGGACTCATGCCTACTAATGTTCTTCACTTCCCCCATGGCAGGGTGTCCTTGCCAGGCCACAGAGGAAGAGGTTACAGGTAGTACAGAGGAAACTGGATAAGCTGAGGTCAGACGTTATGGGGAGGAGAACCCCTTTCTTAGGACTAGGGGAGGGAGAGAAAGAGAATGAGTGAGGTGTATAATCAGGAGATGATGAGGGAAGTAGTGGGATCAAAAAGTCATGAGGGAGGGTCTGCATAGACAAGGGTTCATGTTGGTCACAAATTCTCTGGTACTTATAATTAGAGGCCATTTTAGTATGGCATGAAAGAAGATTTGCAGATGTCTTACTTGCTGCTCATACAGTGAGCAGAGAAAAAGCTTTAATTGCTCTGTGCATCCCACACACATTATACTATCATAATGTCAGAACTGTATGATGCTTATGAGAAATTATGTTTTCAGAACAAAAGAACAAGACACTGACGCTGAATCAGACCACACAAGATTCATTCCTTTCAGCACGCTGGACGCTGACATCCTGCATCCTTCATGTTCTAGCCCCAGGTGTGTCAGTTGCTACCCATCAGATAGAACAGCTTCCAGGACAGCATTGTAGAAAGATTCTGATCCCAATTGGTCCAGCATTTCAGACTGTCTCACACAGGAATCTTACTAAGCCTAGAATTTCACAACATTTACAAAATAGACCACAAATGCTATCCCTGGTTTGCTTAACCATTTTCCCCAATATTTTGGGGGCCCTTCAAAAGTATTATTCACCCTAAATCAGGCTGAAGAAACCATAAGAGAATGACGTCCCTTTTCCTTTAATGGGGGAGAGGTTGGGTAGTTTTCTGTTGGTTCTCTTGGTCTACAGATGCTTATGTTCATCGGGAGTTGGTTATAAGTTATTACTGGTCTTATACAGAGAGAAAACTAGATTGGACTCAAGGACATCTCTCTTTTCCTTCATCTTTCTTTTATAAGTAAGGAGATCAGAGCTGAAAAGAAAGAAATATAGAGGGAGGACAGAACAAAAGGTAGATTATTGAATTTACTCTTCACCTCAGGCCTTAATTGTTACTCACAAATAAGGTTATTTTAATTCATTGCTATTGAATTTTGTATATTGATGGAAATCATGGTCATGTCTAATACTAGTCTAATTTTATAACAAGAATATATATCCTAGGTCTAATAGATACAATTCTATAGATATATAAGGCAAAATAGTTGAAGATATTCAAAAGGCTCAGAGACCTACAGAATATGGCATTTAAAGATGCTTTTATTATTCTAAAGATTCTTTGACAACAAGACAAGTTAACTCCTGGCAACACCGAGCATGCCTTCAAAGAAGATGAGGAGCATCAAAGAATGTCCTTATGGAGCTGGCTTCAAATGTGGCAAACTAGCCACTGGGAAAAAAATGTCCTCATCTCTGCCACAGACATAATTATGCCTAAAAATATGCAAGCTTAGCTGCAGGCAGAGTTAAAGGCCGAACTCTGCCAAGAAAGGGTAAGCAAGTCCTCAATAGTTTCTACCTCGCAAATATGTCTGTCAGATATGTTGGGCTAGAAGGCTGAAGATGTTGCTCCAGTATTATAGACAGTGTTGAGTGACTCTTCAGCAGTAAACTGTCTTAGTCACTTTTCATTTTGGAAGCTGCTAACCTGCACTTCTGGTTCACTGAGGTATTTAAGTTTTTTTCCTTCTCAAGTTTCTAATGGGATCAAAGACCAGATAGTTTTGTCTTATAATTAAGCTTAGTTGGCTAGGGGTTAAGGTGTTTTTAGATCAAGACAGATGTTTTAAGTTAATAGAGATGAGATGTGATGGATATTGATCTTCATTCAGAAATTTAGACCCAGCAAAATAGGAAAGATGTTTACTTCAAATTTTCCAAATACAATTAGACAAATCACTATGAATGTAACAGCTATATAATTCCTGATTGCCTCATGGTTCTTCCTGCTGTATGTAGTTTATTTTATTCATGTGGAATACTATAAATTATACATCAAAAAGAAACATAATAAAAATAAAAATGGCCACGTTAACAAAAATAATCTACAGATTCAATGCAATCTCCATCAATATATCACTACAATTTATGTTTACTGACCTTGAATAAATACTTCTAAACATCATATGGAAAAAAATCAGAATAGTTAAAACAATCCTGTACAATAGAAAAACTTCTGGATGTATTTCCATCCCTGATTTCAAGCTATACAACAGCACAGAAGTAATAAAAATGCATGGTACTAGGGTAGAAATAGACTGGTTAATCAATGGACTAAAATTGAAAACCCAGAAAGAAACAGACAGAACTAAAGATATTTGATAATTGCTAGAGTAGCTGAAACCAGTCTCCAGAATGGAAAAAGATATTCACCAATCCTACATCTGACAGAGGGCTAATATCCACAATATAAGGAACTCAAGAAATTAAGCATTGACAAAGCAAATTATAAATTAAACAATGGAGTACAGAGCTAAACAGAATTCTCAACAGAGGAAACACAAATGGCCAAGAAGCACTTAAAGAAATGCTCAAAGTCCTTAATCATCAGTGAAATGCTAATCAAAACAACTCTGAGATTCCATCTTATACCTGTCAGAATGGCTAAGATCAAACCTCAAGTGAAAGCACATGATGACAAGGATGTGGAATAAGGGGAACACTCAATAATTGTTGATTGGAGCGCAGATTTGTACAACAACTTTGGAAATGAAGCCAGCACTTTCTCAGAAAATTTGGAATTGCTCTACCTCAAGTCCCAGCTATGCCACTCCTGTGCATACATCCGAAAGTTCTCCACATTACAAGAACATTTGTTGAGCTATGTTAACAGCTGCTTTATTTGTGGAGATGTCCCTCAACTGTAGAATGGATTAAGAAACTGCAGTACACTTACACAATGGAATACCACTCAGCTATTAAAAGCAAATAAATCCTAAAAAATTTCAGGCAAATATATGGAACTAGAAAAGGTCATCCTTTTTTTTAGATAACCCAGATCCAAAAAGACATGTTACTCACTAATTAGTGGATTTTAGCCCTAAAGTACAGGGTAATCATAGTATAATATGCAGAGACTCAAAGAGGCTGAGTAACAAGGAGAACCCAAGGAATGATGATGATTAATTCTAACTCAGAAAGGGAAACAGAATAGAGATAGTGGTTGAAAAGAGGGAGTAGGGGAGGGGAGGGATGGCAGAGAGAAATGTGGACAGAGATCTGACTTAGGGAGAGCAGGGAGGGAAGTACAGAAGGACTGAAGAAGAAAAAGAAAGTGTGAACAGGGTCATCTCTGTGACAAGCTTGAGACCAAAGTCAGTGTGGGCTTCTGGGAGGATATCAGGGGGACTACAGCTGAGAATACTTAGTAGCAGGGGCCATAGAGACCGAAGAACACACCATTTAATTAGACAAGATTCATAGGGGAATGAGGGGCACCCATCCTTAAAAACTTTAAATCAAAAAGTACCTTGCTTACAACATGTGTGAGGATAAAGATAGAGCTGAGATCATGGAAATATCCAACCAAGGCCTGGCCTAACACAAGACCTACCCCATGGAAGAGAGCCAGCCACTGACATTATTTTGCTTCCAATAAGGAGATGTTTTTATTAATTAAACATTTTTATTTTTTACATATGCATTTATATTTTTCCACATATATACAATAAACTACCTATAGCAAGAAGAACCATGACACAATCAGGAATTATATAATGTTACATTCCTAGTGTTTTGGCTATTTGTACTTAACAGCCTTTAGGAAAACATCTTTCCTATCTAGATGCATCTAAAATTCTGAATGTAAATTAATCTCCATCACATCTTGTAATTATCAACTTAAAACATCTATGTAGACATAAAAACATCTTAACCACTAAACAACTAAGCTTCATTGTAAAAGTAAGCTATCTGGTCTTCAACTCCTTCAGAGAACAGAGAAGGAATAAATTTGACTATCTGAGTATACTGGAGTGCAGGTTAGTAGCTTTCCAAATAAGAAACTGACATAGACAGTTTTCTACCTGAATACTCATCCAAAACTCTTTATGACATTGGAGCATCTTCTTTAACATTCATGCCCAGAATATATTAAGGATACTGTATTATATTTCCAGATAGGACCCCAGAGATTTATCCTCTCAGAGGCTTCATAAAGCAGCAGTTCTAAACAGATGCTGAAACTCACAGCCAAACATTGGTAAATGCACAAGGAATCTTGTTGAAAAGTAGGGAGAAGGAGAAAAAGATTTGAGTTAACAGAAGCTCCACAAGAACACCAACATATTCAACTAAGCAGGGCCCATAGGAGCATATTGAGTCTGAAGCACCAAACAAACAAACAAAACAAAAACAAAAACATACATGGACTGGATCCAGGCCCCCTACACATATGTAGCTGATGGGGAGCTCAAGTTTCATGTGTGTCCTCTTGTAAGGGGAGCAGGAGCTGACCCTGATATGGACTCTGTCATCTTCTTTTTGATCACTTCCCCTGGTGGGACTGCTTTGCTAAGCAACAAAGGAAAAGGCAGCTGAGTCTTGATGTGACTTGATAAGTTTGGGTGGTTTGGTGGAGCTCCCATTTTCTGAGGAACAGGGGAGAGGAGAGGGGAGAAGAATAAGAGAGGGTGCGCCTGAGAGGAGAGGAGAGAGGGGTCCGAGACCAGGATGTAAATTGAATAAATAAATGGTGCCTCACATTTGACCATGTCCCCTGGAGGGGGAGACTTGGTGGCACTCAGAGGAAGGATAACAGGTTACCAAGAAGAGACTTGATACCCTATGAGCATATACAGGGGGAGGAAATCCCCCTCAGGAACAGTCATAGAGGAGGGGAATAAGGGGAAATGGGAGGGAGGGAAGAATGGGAGGATACAAGGAATGGGATAACCATTGAGATGTAACAAGAATAAATTAATAAAAAATTAAAAACAAAAACAAAAACAAAAATCCTGTTGACATTGAATTCACATCTTACAAATTTGTGACTATTTTTTTAGTGAATTTGTAGCTTCATATTGCTTTTTTCAGTTCAATTTATGCCCAGGACCGTTACCTAGATTTAAATATTTGTTTTCTTACGTTTAAATTTTTATATTTTTGTTTCCCTTTATCATGTCATAATACAATGGCCATGATATATAGTAGGCAGCTGAGAAAATTATAATATTGAAATTTCTTTCTCATTATTACAGGTAGAAAATCTTATTGTAAAGAACTTGTACTATGTAGTTGTTGAACATTTATACAGAAAATGTATAACAAATTATGACTGGATAATATTGTGTAAACTTACCATGTTGTTCAAATTAGCTCAAATGGATCAATAGTAAGTAGGAAGGTTTTCAATCATGAAACATTACTGTTAGTTAATAATTTAATTTTAGACTATGTCATACTGTGCTTTGTTTTCTAAAGTTCTGTTATGTGCTAGGTGCATATTGTAGTTGTTATACCTTTCTGAAAAACTTATCCTGACTTTGAAAAAATGTTTCATAACTGGTTGATTTTGTCTTAAAATCATTTGTATTTGAAATAGTTGTTAGATTTCCTTCAATTATTCTTATGTCTACTATTTTTACACATCTTTTATATTTATTTCCTGAAAATATTTATCTAGTATGCCAACATTCATTTTAAAAGGGAGATGTATTTGCCAATATCTAACATAGTCATTGATCTACTTGGAATAGTTTCTACAATTATTTTCATTATAGCTAATGCCTTTATATTTGCCCTCATTCTTTCTTTATGTTATATTTTCTATTCAATAATTATTTTAAATTGAATTTTATTATGAAATGGCCTTATAGCTATAATTCTCTAGTACTTTATTAAAGTCAGAGTAATAAAATAATCAGGCTGCAATATTAAAAGTGCCTACTTTACCATAGCTAATGTGGAAAAAGAATTCCATAATCAGAAAGCAAAAATAGCAGAGACTATTCGGGGAGGCTGGATAATCAGGTGTTCAAAGTCCTTTTGAGTACACTGTAAGTTCAAGGTTATTATTGAATACATAAATACATAGCACTCTATCTATCTATCTATCTGTCTGTCTATCAACCTATCTATCAACCTATCTATCTATTGATCATTTATCTATTTATCTATCTTATCTATCTATCTATCTATTTATCTATTTATGTATCTGTCTATTTACATCTATTATCTACTCATTTATCTTTCTTCTCTGTCTCTCATTTTATTTCTCTCTATATATATCAAGAGAGAGAAATGATATACACAAAATAAAAAAATTATAAACAAGCCATAAAATATGTAAAAATTTTAATATGTATATATTCCTTTAATCTCCTTGCTCAGGGTGATTTGGAGATGGTTTCATTAAAAATGCTTGTGTTGCTTGATAAAGAACAATTGGGACTTTCTCTACTAACAATTATAACCTATACGTGTGTTTCCATCTCTGTGTGTAAAATAGAAAATTTTTTGAATACAACTGTAATTAATATCACAAAAATTGACTTAAAATGTTAATTTGTAATAGCACTTCATTATTATGAAGATCATAGCTTCGTCCACATAGAGCCAAACTTACACAAGTTGATGGTCAAGAGAAAGTCTTCTGCATTATTGTAAATTCAAAAATTCAAAACTAAAAGTTGGGAGCATAATAGACACATATACGTAATATAAGCATGTGTGTGTGTGTGTGTGTCTGTCTGTCTGTCTGTCTGTCTAATGACTACTCTTGCATATAATTCCAAGGAGAGTCTCCAGCAGTTCTGGTAAATATGTTCTTCTACTTCTCAAAACTTTATACTCAGGAAATATAAAAGTTGATAAGGACGCTGAGAGAATAAAACTACAGGGAATAAACTTGTTATTAAAGGCATTTAAATATCTTCATAAGAGGATAGGAGATATTTAATGACAATTAGCATTATTTTAATGGCAATAATCTACTGGGTAATATAATAAAACTAATAATCTTGAAATTCTCTTTAGATAAGTAAGAAATGCGAAAAAAAATTAGTAAAATTGTATAGAAACTCCAGGTTAAAAATAACTTTTGTCTTTTTTTTAAAACTAGAAGAATGTAAAATTAAAAATAATAAACAGTATGAAACCAAAAGCTGAGATGGGAAGAAAATTAAAAAGATAAAGACGAACTATATACCTAATAATATTAGCAACAGAAGCACAAAGGTCACATACAAGTTACTAAAACACTAAGCAATCAAATATTATTCAAGTGTGTATGTAGAGAGAAAGATATTTACACACACACACACATATACATACACATATATACCTATATGCATTTAAACTTACACACACATTTACAGAGTGCTCCACCCATCTCCTTTTCACAGTATTCATCCCCTTCCTCAAATCCTCCAAGATCCACCAAAGTCCTATCTTCCCAACTTGTGTCCTCCTCTTTCTATTTAAACCCACCAAATCTAATAAGTGCAGCCAAATTTATTTTTTGATATGTGTCCTGCTATTGGAGCAAGGTCTATTTACCAAGACTTTCCAGCTTTCAGTAGCTATCAGTGTTGGTATTTCCTCAACTACAGGTGGAATGTCTTGTCCACCTCCTTTCTCTTTTCCTGGGATTTGTTCTGACTTGATCTTGCAAAGTTTTGTGCATACTGTCAAATCTGCTATGAGTTCCCGTGTCCAGTTGGCCACATGCACCCTACAAGGCAATGGGAACTCAAACAAGTTCACACTTTTGAATCCTACTCCCTAAGCTTTCAAAGTTGTAAGCCTCTTGGGGTCATTCCTATCAAACCACCGTATTTGTTTTTTTATTAATTTATTCTTGTTACATCTCAATGGTTATCCCATCCCTTCTATCCTCCTATTCTTCCCTCCCTTCCATTTTCCCCTTATTCCCCTCCCATATGACTGTTCCTGAGGGGGATTTCCTCCCCCTGTATATGCTCATAGGGTATCAAGTCTCTTCTTGATAACCTGCTATCCTTCCTCTGAGTGCCACCAGGTCTCCCCCTCCAGGGGACATGGTCAAATATGAGGCACCAGAGTACGTGAGAAAGTCATATCCCACTCTCCACTCAAGTGTGGAGAATGTTCTGACCATTGGCTAGATCTGGGTAGGGGTTTAAAGTTTACGGCCTGTATTGTCCTTGGCTGGTGCCTTAACCACCGTATTTTACTCATTAGCCCCAATAGGCTTATAACCATATATCATAATGCAAAAATGAACTCAGTCAAACTTCAAAAGTCCCTGTGGTCTATTGTAGTCTCAATACTGTTTCAAAGTACAAAATCTCTGATACGTATGGCAATCTTTTAGTTATAATCCCCTGTAAAACCAAAATAAAAAAGCAGATTACCTACTTCCTACATAGAATGGCATAGAATATACATTATCATTCCAAAAGGAAGGAAAGAAAGTATAGTGAGAAAACACTGGACTAGCGCCAGACAGGAAACCACCCGGAAAAACTGCAAGTTCTGCATCTCCATTTCTGATGTCAAATTGCTCTTCAGATCTCCAACCACTTTCAGCTTTGCTGACTGCAACACACTTCTTCCCATTGAATTGGCCTCACACAATGTCTGCAGCTTTTCTTTGTAGGTATTTCACAACTACGGCATCTTCAACATCTGACATCTCCAAGACAATCGAGGCTTCACTCTCACAACTTCACCCAAAGGCCTCTCTGGACCTCCATGCGGGGGCATCCCTGACACACACCTGGCCTCAGCAGGTTCCATTTTCTGAAGAAGTAGGTTTCACAACCCCTTTCTTTGGCTCTGAAGCCAGAACCATGTAAGTGAAGCTGTTAAGTTCTTTTGCTTGCAGGGCCTAGAACATTCAAATACACTTTTACCAGCTTCTTGGTTTTGATGGTTTCTTTCATTGCCTACGCTCCTTATTCTGGAGACATTATACTGAGGTTTTGTTTGTTAAAAAGAAAAAATATGGCATTGAGTTGAGTGGTTAGGGAGGTGGGAAGATCTGGGAGGAGGTACAGTTGGGGAAACCATGATCAAAATATTATATGAAACTATTTTAATAAATATGAAAATAAAGACTAATTATTAATTACTTACTTTTCAGTTTGTAGGTGATGGCATAAATAAGTGTGACACTGGTAAATGAGCTCCTGAAATAAAAAGGAAGCATGACTATATTGCACTTTTGAAAATATTAGATCACAGCAATGTAAATAGTTGATAAACAATCTCTGAACTTAGTAATATACAACGAAATTGTCCTTTGAGAGAAATCTAGATTGGCTGCAGTGTTTACATTTTGACATTACTCTGTGCCATTTGTTTATTCCCACAACAATAAAATAAATTGAATTTTCATCAGTTATACACATATTTAGATAACTTGCAGACTTAATGATAATATCAAACATATTGATGACACCTAATATTTTATTCAGATAAACAGCATTGTGTGAAATAAAATTCCCCATTTCTTTTCCCAATTTTCTTCATATTACTTTATTAAGAGTTTATGGACCATTTTGAAAGAAAAAAAAGTAATTTGTCTTTCTATTCTTTCCAACATTCCTGGTGTAGTTCTGAGATGGAACTGAGGAAAGATCTCCTGTAATAAACTCAGGAAAAGTAATCATGAAAACACTAATGTTTCTGAAATGAGTGTACAGCTGCAGTCCTCAACTACAGGAAAAGCATTGTGAAACAGGTCTGCACAACAAAAAGCAGCATCACAGGAGAGGCAAGACAAGAACATAAGAAAAAAGAGCACTTCTCTACAAAAATGAAAGGGCATTATCTCATCTGAGCACACAAGACATCTGCTATGATGAGTAATACGAATTATGTGTTAGTCAAACAGAAAAATCCATAAGAGCTCAATAACCCATGAAGTAGAAGCAAAATAATAGGTGATAATAATTTTAATAGTGTGTAATTAGTATGACTATAGTTTTTCCTTAATCAGCATTTCAATACTTTTCATATTTAAAAGTCATAAAATACAGTCTCTTAGTATACACACTTTGTAATGATTATTATTAAATAGTCTGAATATAGTCATTTTCTTGGGCAAATCTTCATATTTAGGTGAAGAAGTAATTGAATGTGTCAAATGTTCCACTTAGGAATTATCTGCTCCATTTGTACAACATTCTAGGTCATCTGTGTTCCATTTCTTTAATAGAGGCATGTCTCTGTTCATAATTACAGGAATGACTATTTACTTAAATTCAAATAATTTTTATAGCACCACAAGGAAAATTAAGATTTTGACTAATACTTCCAGAAGGCTCTAAAATGAAACATGAATCCTGATATGCTAGTTTTATGAATTCTTTATTTTTATCTCAAAATATATTTCAGTATTGAAAAGTTCCACAAATTAATTCCACTACTAGGCTACACATGCAAATTATGTAAGAAGGAAGCAGGTGAAGGAAGAAGGAGAAAAAGTAATTATAGACTATATTAACTTACAGACAACAGACCACAATGAGAGCTAGGATTCCAATAACTCGGAAAATACATTAAGAATTAAATCTGGTATAAATGATTTATGCATCAGGATCACGAGGTTAAAGAGGCAAAAGCTCTAATGCTCACTCATGTGACGATGTCAAGTGACTGGGCTAGACAAAGAATTTTACACTAATGAGATTTTTAAAGTGGATGTTTTCAAGTCGCGTTGTCTGCCATAATAAATAGAGGTCATAAGGCTTTGGTTGAAACATACTCAGTGGAAATGAATACTACAGATCAGGCATTGGGGCTGAGCTTTATGAATGCACTTACAGGCCAGTTTCGTAAATGGATAAAGCCTAAGGACTATTTGCAAATCCCAGGGAAACAAGTGTCCATTCCAAGATTATTGTCTTTATTTACCTATAATTTGCTTTCAGTAAAAAATTCTTTGTTTCAGATCTGGTCAAAGTCATTCTTTTCTAAGAGTAAAAACTTGTCTCCCCTTATGAAACTAGCAGCAACATGAGTCATTGGACCAGAAATGATGAGCATTACAACATAATTACTCCAGAAATTTCCAACGTAATCAATGTAGTGGAAATAGAAGCGTTTTGTGCAATGATAACTTGAGTAACTCATTCAAATAAGTAGTGTATCACTTATTCATATTTATAGACATTATTTCAACAGTATTTGAAAAATAATCCTCCTTAGCAAATACACAACTTAAAAGATGTCATTAACATGTTTTATATGTTAATACTTACTATAATATTTGTGATCTAAATAGCCTATATAGTGTAAATTTCTGTAAATTGATGAATGTAGAAACATAATTAAATTTTTCTTTGAATTTAGTGTGTTCAACAAAGAAATGACATAAATTCTGAATAGCAAACTACCTGTGATTATCACCTATGTCCTAACTTCTTAGTCAAACTCTCAGAATATGTGTTTAATACATTTTCAATGCATTTAAATACATTACAATGGATTATCATCTAATACATTTACAGGTAATGACATTTAAAAGATTACATAGCATACATACATTTGCACTTTGGAATACTACTCAGCTATTAAAAACAAGGAATTCCCGGAATTTGTAGATAAATGGATTGAACTAGAAATGATCATAATGAGTGAGTTAAACCAGGAGCAGTAAGAGTCAAATGGTATGTACTCACTTATATCTGGACATTAGACCAAGAGGCATGTCCCACGAAATTCTTCACTTACCAGGAAAGTGGAACAGAGGGGAGGACATTCTAATGGGACTCTAGGTGAGAGAAGCATAGGAGAATGGGGAAATAGATGGATGCAGAGGGTCCTAGAAACCTACAAGAAGAACATTACGACTGATGGATCTGGACCCAGGGCTCCTGCTTACACTAAAGCACCAGACAAGGAAAATACGTGCAGTAAACATCGAACCCCTACTGAGATCTAACCAATGGACAGGACATTCTTCACAGCTGAGTAGAGAGTGGGGTCTGACTTTCACAGGAACTCTGGTGCTCCATATTTGACCACATCCCCTGAATGGGGAGGCCTGGTGGCACTCAGAGGAAGGACAGCAGGCTACCAAGAAGAGACTTGATACCCTATGAGCATATACAGGGGAAGGAGGTCTCCCTCAGTCACAGTCATAGGGGAGGGGAGTAGGGGGAAGCTGGGAGGGAGGGAGGATTTGGAGGATACAATGGATGGGCTAACAATTGAGATGTAATGTGAATAAATTAATAAAAATATGTAAACAAAAACAAAAAAAGGTTACATAGCAAAATTTAAATACTATAGAAGCAGCATTCTGACAATAATTCAAATGTAGCCTTGCTTTAATTTGTATAAGAAACTATTATAAAATATAAATACACTTCCTAGAATCTATATCTATATAGAGCACTATGTTTGAATCCCCATATGTATGCATTTGAAATTATAGTGGGTTTGAAATTGAAAGGAGAAATTATAAAACCATTATAGAATCACTAAAATTATTACACCTAATATATTGAAAATATTCCACCATACAATTATTTTTGCTAAAAATAATACACATCATTAATATTTTATGATGTAAAGAGCTATGTGATATTATCTCTTCAGGATAAAACTGTATAATTGAATATTTTGTTTAGTATATATTTTTGTTATATTATTATTTTATAATATTTCAATCATAAACAGTTTAAAATTGAGTCAAATAAAATGACTTGTTGTAGTTGTGGTGGTGGTTGTTATAGTTGTTTGGTTTTTCAAGACACAGTTTCTCTGTGACACAGCACTGACTGACCTGAAACTTTCTATATAGACCAGGCTAGCCTAAAGTCTAGGCTAGACACATCTATCTCTGACTGCCAGGGCTGGAATTAATGGCATGAGCCACCATGCCTGACTTCAATTAACCTGAATGTATTTTATATTAATGTACACATTAAATTTTTCCAATAGAACTAGATTGTGTTTTCACATTTGATCTTATTTAAAATATCATTCTATTTCTTAACTTTTGACAAGTGTTGAAGAAAGCCGTCATGTTGTGTTTATTTTAAATTGTATTTCTAAAATTATTTTAAGAGCTAGGCATTTTCCAAAGAACATAAAACAGTATGGTTTTATATTTTGAGAACCGCTTGAATCTCTTAATTGATTTCCAGTGACAGTTTTTGCTTTTAAGCTCTCCAATATACTTACACAAGTTAAACAAACTAGATACATATGCTGGAGTAATGAAAATAGTTCTAAACATCTCTCATTCTTACAGGGAGAACATATTTCTCAAAATTCCAAAGAAAATACATGTCTTACAATTTATTTCCTCTTTATTTTTATAGAGATTCTTATATACTACAGAAAAAATACCACAGGAATAGTGAAAGGTGACTTCATGCTCAGAGAGAGAAATGTCTCCATATCTGTATGTAGATGTGCTGCCTGAAAATATGACTGGTATTTTATTTCATTAACAAGTACTGAACTGTTCTTTTAAGGAAAGAGTGAAGTCTGAGCATGGCTCATAGGATGGAACAGATAATATTTTTACTATATCTAGTTATATAACTTTGTCTAACATTAGTAGGAGTCTTAAGGAGCAAATTAAAATTTAACTTCTTTCCAATAGCCTTATCCCCAGAGTATGTGTATATATATATTATTTTTTATTAATTTATTCATATTACATCTCCATTTTTATCCCTTCCCCTGTTTCCTCCCATTCCTCCCTCCCTCCCACTTCCCCCTTCTCTCCTCCCCTATGTCTGTGATTGAGGGAGACCTCCTCCCCCTATATAAGCTCTTAGAATATTGAGTCTCTTCTTAGTAACTTGCTATCCTTCCTCTGAGTGCCGCAAGGCCTCCCCATCCAGGGGACGTGGTCAGAAAAGGGGCACCAGGGTTCGTGTGAGAGTCAGATCTCACTCTCCACTCAATGGTGGAGAATATCCTGTTCATCGGCTAGGTTTTGGTAGGGGTTCGAAGCTTACTACCTATATTCTCCTTGGCTGGTGCCTTAGTTTGAGGAGGACCCCAGGACCCAGATCTGCCTGTCATAAAGTTCTTCTTGTAGGTTTCCAGGACCCTGTGGATCCTACTATTTCCCCATTCCTCCATGCTACTCTCGCCTAAAGTCTCAATAGGGTGTCCTCTCCTCTGACCCACTTTCCTGGTAAGTAAAGTTTTTCATGGTACGTATCCCTTGGACTAGTGTTTTGATATAAGTGAGTATATACCGTTTGTCTCTTTTTGCTTCTGGGTGAACTCACTCATTATGATAATTTCTAGATCAATCCATTTGTCCACAAATTTCGGGAATTCCTTGTTTTTAATAGCTGAGTAGTTTTAATAGCTGAGTAAATGTACCACAGTTTCTTAGTCCATTCTTCTACTGAGGGACACTTAGGCTGTTTCTATGTTCTGGCTATTATGATTTACTGTATCCTAAAACTGTGAGACTGTTCACCTTCCCACTTTCTTTTCCTTTTCTGTTCCACAAACTTGTTCATTGGAATTAATTATCTTTTGTAGTTGTCCACTTTTTCTTTTATTAGAACAAATCTGTTGGGCCCACTAACAAACATCATTTTAGTGAGTGTATGTTTCAATGATAGAATTCCCATTTGGATACACTTACTGATTTCTGTGTCTCTATATGCTCTGCTCTATTTGCCAAAGCAAAGCCTGCTACTTTTTATTCTGCAGACACAATATCTATTATTTCTATGAATACATTTGTTATTATTGATTTAAAGTATCTGTCTCATAAGTTCTATCATATATAGCGTTCTTTGGGGAATTTCTGTCTGTTAGCTTTTTTCTTGTGTATGAGTCATAATTCATATTGTTATGAATACCTCACATTTTCTTTTATAAAATGGGAAATGTGGAAACCTTATGTGACTACTACAGAATTTATAGGGACACTCTAGAATTTCATTCACTGATGATTCAAAGCTTTCAATAAATGAACCAATTAGCTTTCTATGGAGTTCCTACTCATGGTGGTAGGTATATTTTGTATTCTTGATCATGTGTTTTATTTTTCTGTAGCACTTCCTTCTTAGTTAGCTCTATGGCTCCCAGGGAAGATTACTTTGGAGAAATACCAGAGCGGTTTCAAACTATGACAAACTTCTTACAGTCAGAGAAAAACTAAATGTAGCGGCAATCTTCCCTCTTCTTCTTTTGTTTGACATAATAGTATGTGGTTTTCTGCATGGAGCATTCTGGAATAGTCCAAGTTTTGGTTGTGTATATGAAATTAAAACGTGTGCCTTTATAGTAGGGACATGCTTTTAGATGAGGAGTAAATTATTGTTGGAAAACAATCTTCTATGAATCTCAAAGTTTCTAAGCATCGAAGTATTTATGAAGTACTTCTTCCCAAACTACCTTCCCAAGAATATATGTAAGAGCACACATGTTTGGGAAATGGACACATAGATGCTGCTAAAAGAAATTTACTTACTTTACTGTAGTGTATATCTTTTCATAGATATAACCCAGGATGTTAAAAATATAACCATCTCTCAGTCTTCCTCTGATATATGAAGATATTTTCTCAGCTTTCAAGCTCCCTCCAGATAGAAAGATGATTAGTTTTCTAGAAACTAGTTGTAATATCAAAGTATCCAAATTTCTAGATTGCCCATTATAAATATTCTCAGTATTTGTGCAGGTCTCTTCTGTCTCAACTCCTGGGAGCAGCGGCATAAGAAACTGGTACTAATATTCTTTTCTATTCTTATGAATGATGAGTACCTAAATTCATTTGGACTGATTGTCTTGTTCACTAAATAAATTACAGACTAGTAAGTTAAATTAATTGCATCAGCATGTTTATGCTTAGAATATTTTTAACCCATATTTTTATCATTTCTATTCACTTGGATATTTCTTATGATTTCTCTAGTTAATGTGCAACAGAAGTAATATTCTCAAGGTATTATGCTATGAGACTTAACGTGCATAAGTACCATATTGGGAAAGTTATGATGATCATGTCTTGGTTACAAGGTTATAATTTGTTATTTTCATTAATAAAAAGCTCTGTATATACGTAAATAACATTTTCTTCATGACTTAGTATCAATCAATGATTCTTTCATGAAACAATTATAATTGTTATTACACACAAATAATGATTTTTAATGTAATTATTCATTTTATAGTAGTGAATGAATATTCTAAGGTTTTATTTGTATGAATGTCTACTAATAAGTTCTTACTTAAGGATGAATAAACCATTGATTTAATTATTTAAGTATTCTACATGTGTTTATGTTGTTTTATGTATGGTGCTCTGAAAAGAAGTGTTCTTACTTTTTCATAAATTTTTCTTCTGGGGCTATATTATTTATACAATATCACATAACTTCATATTACTTCATGCCACAATCTTAGGAAATTCACACTGCCTGTGAAACATCTTGGTAAGAACTAAACCACCCAGGCATAGCTTATTCCTAAGCAGCTGGTTGGGGAAAATAGAACACATAGTCTAAGCATCTCTGAACATCTGTAGCAAACAGTAGAGTTCTTTCATTTGTTTGTTTCCTTTCTTAAGTTTAGAAAATGAACACTGATGCATTTGCGGCACACAATAATGACAGCAAATATTCTAAAGGCTTTCAGATGCAAACTATTTTAATTGCAAAAGACTTGGAATAAATCTTGGCTCACTTGCATTACATTTTCTTCTTAGGGCTTTTATTTCATTTTTGCCCAGTTTGTATTATTAGTACTTAGCAAAAACTTTACATAACCATTCTCTTCTTGATCCTGTGAGCAGTAAAACAAACAAAATAAATACGTTTACTGAAACTAAATTTCATAATTAGTGCTCAGACTTTCAGAATCTTCTTAGAAACTTTACAAAACAATTGGCAGCTCAACAGAGTAAGCCTCATTTTGAAGAACTCGATTTTTGAAAACTCTCTGAAACATGCATGATAATATAAATGTGTAAAATTTAAATGAACTCACATATCTTTGTATAACTATAGCTACATATATAGAAATACATATGTAACACAGATATATAATGGCTATATATGTTACAAATGTAAATACTTGTGCTGCACATAGTAAATACAAAGCACAACCCCTTTACACTTATTTGCCATTATATGAACTTAGGGCTCTTATCTGGTTCATTCTTTTAAAAGAACACATATATACATATATATATTAAATTTATTGTGGATTTTTTTTGTACCATTATAAATACTGACATTTATTCTTAATGACTCTGTGTGGAAGCCAAAAAGCAATTACAATCGATTATATGTATAGAGTTCTTTTTCTTACAATTTTAGCATTTGCCGAAGTTTTTTTTTTGTTTGTTTGTTTTTTGTTTTTTTTATTTTATTTTTTTTTTATTAATTTATTCTTGTTACATCTCAATGTTTATCCCATCCCTTGTATCCTGCCATTCCTCCCCCCCCCCCATTTTCCCATTATTCCCCTCCCCTATGACTGTTCCTGAGGGGGATTACGTCCCCCTGTATATTCTCATAGGGTATCAAGTCTCTTCTTGGCTACTTGCTGTCCTTCCTCTGAGTGCCACCAGGTCTCCCCCTCCAGGGGACATGGTCAAATGTGAGGCACCAGAGTACGTGAGAAAGTCGTATCACACTCTCCACTCAACTGTGGAGAATATTCTGACCATTGGCTAGATCTGGGAAGGGGTTTAAAGTTTACCTCCTGTATTGTCCTTGGCTGGTGCCTTAGTTTGAGCGGGACCCCTGGGCCCAAATCTGCACTTGCACTTCCTCCTTGTGAGAAATGATAGCTATATCTGACTAGTTAAAAACATTTAAATATCTTTTATGAAACAATGTACCAAATGTTTGGTGTACTTAGAATTTCTCTATGAATATTAAATGCTGAGATTTAACTTTTACCACTTTATGATGAGTTTTATTGAATGGAAATATTAATTAAGTACAATGTGCCAATATTAGTTATAATCTCTAGTGTATCTCAAATAAATAATTTCTACCTTTTAGTGATGAATATAGTATCATGTTTTCTTATAAAGACTTATTTATAGACTAGTAACTGACATGATCATCTAACAATTAACTTGTATTACTTAGTTATCATAAACATACTGGAATAACACTTTCAGTGTATTAAAAGTAAACCTTGTGGGCTGCAGAGATGGCTCAGCACTGTCTACTCTTGCAGAGGTCCAGAGTTCAATTCCAAGCAACCACATGCTCTATATTGGAGAGCATTCATGTACATTAAATAAATAAATAGATTTTTAAAAAGTAAATCTTGTATTATAATTGAGTTTTATGGATACAACACCTCATATTAGAGTAGAAATATATTTATGTTTATGTGTATATATATTGTATGAATAATAATCTTAAATTTGAATTCTATACCAATGTATCAAAATTAAACTTATTTTGCATCAATATGCAAGTTCTATGCCAATGAAGAAAAATAACTTTGTGAGTAACAATTAAGGCATTAAGTTGAAGAGCAAATCAATAATCTACTTTTTGTCCTATCATACCTATATATTTCTAGATTCCCCCTTCTTTCTTTTTAACCACCATCTCTAAACCTAAGAAAGAAATATAAAGGAAAAGAGAGACATCCCTGAGTCCAACCTTGTTTTCTCTCCGAATAAGACCAATATTAACATAACAAACTCCCAATGAAAATAAACTTTTATAGCCCAAGGAAGCAACCAAAATCCCACCCACTCCCCATAAGGGAAATTCGGTGCCTTTCTCTTAAGGTTCTTCAGGCCGATTTGGGATGAATAATACCTTTGTTAGGGCCCACATAAAATTAGGGAAAATGGTTAAACAAGCTAGGAATAGCATTTGTGGTCTAGTTTCTAAATGTTGAGAAATTCAAGGCTTAATAGAAATCCTGTGCAGGACAGTATGAAATGCTGGACCAATTGGGATTGGGAGCCTTCTTCAATGTTGTCCTGGGAGCTGACCTATTCTGATGAGGAACAATTATCACAAGAATATACATCCTAGATTTAACAGATAGTTATGACTCTATAGATAGATAAAATAAAATATCTAGATAAGGTCTTAAAAAGCCTCAGAGACCTACAGAATATGGCTTTTAAAGATATTTTTATTATTGTAAAGATTCTTTGACAATAAGACAACTCCTGACAACCCGCAGCCTACATCAAAGAAGACGAGGAACGTCAAACAACCTCCTTATGGAGATGGCTTCAAATTTGCTACCAGCCACTGGGAAAAATGTCCTTATTTCTGCCACAGACAGAACTCTGCCTTAAAATGGGCAAGCTTGGTAGCAGGCAGAGTCGAAGATCAAACTCTGCAAAGACAGGGTAGGCAAGTCCTCAATAGTTCCTGCCTCACAAAAATGTCTGTCAGATACATTGGGCCAGAAGGCTGAAGATAATGCTCCAATGTTATAGAAAGTTTCTCATGACTATTCAGGGAGCAAATTGTCTCTGTCATCTTCCTATTTGGGAAGCTGCTAACTTGCATTTCCTGTTTACTCAGGTGATTAATTTTATTCCTTCTCAAGTCTCTGATGGAGTTGAAAACCAGACACTTTAGTTTGACAACGAAGCTTAGTTGTTTAGGGGTTAGGATGGTTTTAGATGTAGATAGATGTTTTAAAGTGATAATGAAGAGATATGATAGATATTAATTTACTTTCAGAATTTTAAAATCACCAAGATAGCAAAGATGTTTTATTCAAGGCTGCCAAATACAAATAGCCAAAACACTAAGAATGTAACATTTATATAATTCCTGATTTTTTTCATGGCTCTTCTTGCTGTAGGTAGTTTATTGTATATATGTTTAATAATATAAATGTATATGTAAAAAAGAAAAATAATAATAGTAACAATAAAGACTTATTCATTTACCCATACATGCACACGTATTCTTTATCTTGAGTAGTGTTGTACATATGTGAAAAAGAGTAGTCCTCTTTTGGATAGCCACATACATATGTGACTTATTTACTCCCTTTTGTGTGTTGCCTAGCATGGTTTTCTTTTTCTTCTATTGATTTATTTATTTTCCTTGTGTTTTAACTTTTCATTCTAGAACTCCTTGGGTTTTTTTTATCATTATATTTCTTTTTCTTACATTCTATATGTATGGCTGTTTTTTAAAAAATAATATTTATTTTATATTACCAATTGACAATGTACAATGTAGTTAATAACATAAATTTTAATTTCTAATTTCTAGTGTTCCTTTTTTCCTCTGGGCGTAACATGATTCAATTTTAGAATAGAGAATGATCTGAAATGGTGGTCTGAAACCTAAGTAAGTCAGAAAAATCTTATAGAAGTGGCAAGGAGTATGGTCACAGTAATGGGGCTGTTTATATTCCCTAGTAAAATAAGGGCGAGAAAGTTACAGGACTCTCACCAGGGACTGCAGTCAGTATTTGCTTAGATCTTTTCCTGAGGGCATGTGATTAGGGGAGATGTTAAAGGGTATAGCAACTGGAAGATTGACTAGAGGGGTCACAGTGATGTAGCTTTGTAATACTAAAGTTGCTTTGTATTTTACACATGCCCCGGAAAGTGATTACTAATACATCTTCTGTAAATAACATCAGTGGATTCATTGGGTTTAAAGTCACAGTTGAGTGGAATCAATATTTTTATAAGTCGTTGGTGTCCTACATGGAGAACCAATGTTTGTTGCTGTCTTCTAGTTAATAAAACACAACTAAATATCATAGATATATATTTAGTATCAGTTAAACTAGTGATGAGTTATTACATAGTCAGAATTTTATGTTCCTACATTGACTGTACTTGAACATGATAAGTTACCTTTATTTCCTTACAAACTACAATCACTTTAATTGTTGACAGCCAAGTTTTTCACCAAAGAGACTCCGCATACTTGAGACATCAACACAATACCAAAGAGAAATGACTAAATAGTTTCACTTCAGATTTCATATAGAGATCATTAAGCTTTATCTATTAAATAATGTTTGTAAGCTTTTAGAAGAGTAAACATTGCTGAGAATAGTGAATATTGTGTCAATCTTCCACATTATCAGTCTTTTAAAATAAATTATTTTTATTTGTTTCATTTGTAAGATACATTAAATTAACTAATTCTTAGGAAAAACTTAGAGGGGAGAACTACAAGCTATGGAAAGAAACTGGCTGAGATTACATTTAAGATTGAGGATAGAAAACCTTAGGATTCTGGAAAAGTCGATGATTGGTCCTTTAAGTGAGAGAGCAACTGACAGAGGTGCCATGAGTAGAGAGACCATTCTTTTCAAAGCCAGGAGATAGCTGTAGTAGGGTAAATAACCCTGAAGTGGGAGAGGAGGCCTTTTTTTTTTTTTTTTTAAACAACTAAAACAAATGCATTGCCTGGAGAACCAAGCAGAGACCAACAAGCCTTCAGAATGAACTTTATTAAGTGAGAGAGTCTCATGACCATGGAATTATTTTGTGCCTAGAAACAGAGGAAATGTTAGACGATATAATATATCACAGCAAAGGATTTAAAGGCACAGAGAAGCTTCCCATTAAAACTGGAAAACGGATTTATTAAATGATATTTTAAAAAATGGAGGAGTAGAGCTATAGCTGATGGACAGCACATTCTCCATGAAGGGAAGGGTGGGGGAGAGCTGGGGACTCTCCCTGACGTGAACGCTGGTGCCTGAGATTTGATCAATGCACTTTGAGAACACAGAGTACTCACTAAAAAAAGGCAAGCTTTGAAGCAGGCAGAGTTGATGGCCAATAGATCCTGACTCACAAAAATATCTGCCAGATATATTGGGCCAGAAGGCTGAAGAAGATGCTCCAGTGTTCTAGAGAGTTTTGGGTGATTGTTCAGGTAGCAAACTACTGTGTCGTCTTCTCATTTGGGAAGCTGTTAACCTTCATTTTCTGTATACTCAGATAATTAATTTTATTCCTTCTCAAGTCTCTGAAGGGGTCAGATAGATAGTTTAGTTTTACAATTATGCTTAGTTGTCTAGGGGTTAAGATGTTTTAAATCTAGATAGAATGTTTTAAGGTGATAATGAAGAGCTATGATAGATATTGATTCACATTCAGAATTTTAGATACACCACGTTAGGAAAGATGTTTTCTTCAAGGCTGCCAAATACAAATAGCCAAAACACTAAGAATGTAACATTTATATAATTCCTGATTATTTCATGGTTCTTGCTATAGATAATTTATTGTATATATGCATAATAATATAAATGTATATGCAAATTAAAATTAAAAAATAATTAAAAAAACAAAGCTTAAGGCCTTTTTTGCTAAAAAGGGAAATAAAAAAATGAAAGAGCAGAAAAAAAGGCCCTCATATGCACATGATAGGTGGATTGTAGAATGAAGCATTCAATACATTCCCCAACAATGTAAATTTACAACTTTTGTTGATGATTTTAGAGATTGGCAAGAAGTTCTTTCCCATGCAATTTAGTATGTATGGCAAAGAGCATTGAGGAGCAAGTGTTAGGTACACTCCTCATTTGTCTTGCATGTGACAATTGGAGAGGCTGAATTGATGTTTTCCACTGATACCTGTGTACTCTGACATTTATACCAGGGACCCATAAGCTGCAGGCAGTTGCCTCTTATTGAGAGAGAGAAAGAAGAAGAAGAAGAAGAAGAAGAAGAAGAAGAAGAAGAAGAAGAAGAAGAAGAAGAAGAAGAAGAAGAAAAAGAAGAAGAAGAAGAAGAAGAAGAAGAAGAAGAAGAAGAAGTAAGAAGAAGAAGAAGAAGAAGAAGAAGAAGAAGAAGAAGAAGAAGAAGAAGAAGAAGAAGAAGAAGAAGAAGAAGAAAGCTAGAGAGTATAGGATCTAACATTCCGGCCTACAGAGGGACTAAGAGTAACACAGACAGCATCCACCTATACAACAACTCTGGATAGAGGCATTTAAATTCCTTTAGGAAATCACCCTGAATATAGGAGCTTTTCTGACATTCATAGATTTTTTTTTCAGGGGACTGAAAGGAGTTCCATACACATGTTTTAGTCTGACCTAGTTCAAGTGCTATAGAGACAGGCACAGGATAAGGCCACAAATGGATCCTGTGGTTGCAAAGGGCAGACCTGAGTTTGCTTTTCCCACTAGACCTGTGTTCTCTAACCACTCTCAGTAGGGCCTGTCAGTTCTGCCAGTGAAACTTCAAGGGTCATGGCTTGGTTTCTGATATAGAGAGGAGCTGCCAGAATCTCCCATTAATAATTCATGCATTCTCAATATTGGATGACTTTGTATAACATATAATAATAGCACATCTGGTCAATTCAATTTCTTCTAAATACATAAACTGGTTGGCGTATGATTTTTAAATTTACATTTGTAATAAGAAAAGCTATTTATTTAATTATGTTGTTTAATATTAAATTACCTTAGTGCGATGATTCTATGTTTATGAAGTTAAACTGCTCTTCATTTTTCTATAATTTATAACTTCTTTGGTAAATTCAAAAATAATTTCTTACATATGTTAGAGACCCTTGGGAAACAAACTTTCCTCATTGAAAGTTCAAATTACAGATTAACTTTTATGATACAAAAAGCAATATGCTAATAGGATTCACTATTGCCTACATTATTTTTAATATAATTGTTTAACAATGTTATTATACATAACATTTAATTAACTAAATACCAAAAATTTTTATTTATAGTATTTCCACTTATATACAGAATAAAATACTTTAATTATTGATTTATTTGGAAAAATAACATTAATTCTCAATCATTTTTTATTAAATTTCACTGTGAGCAGAAACCTTTTCATTAAGGTATTCTTTGAAATGTCTCTATACTTTGTTTATAGGGTATATATTGCATTTATTCAATTATTGTATGTACATCTTTTGAAGCTACTAGCCAATGGATTTTCATATGGCATTTAGAAATTTCTGGTCCCTACACAGCTACTATAGCTTATTGAGAATATTGCAGCATACAGTTTGAATATTTTATTCAAATCCCAAGAAATTTCATTTAAAACTCCCTGTGGTTATGCCTATGCTTCCCTTCCCTTGTCCAAAGAGATTAGAAGAGGCCCCCAATTGGTACCAATCCACTTTGGTGTCTTAAGTCACTGCAGAACTAAACACATCCTCTCCCACTGACAAGGCAGCCCAGCTAAGGGAAAATGACCCCATTGGTAGGTAGCAGATTCAGAGACAGCCCCTACTCCTATTGTTAGGGGACCCACAGGATGACAATGTGACACATTTCCTATATATGTTCAGGGGATCTAAGTTCTGTCCATGCAAGCTTTTTTTGGTGGTTCAATCTCTGTGAACCCTCATGGGCACAGGTTAGATTTCTCTGTAGGTCTTCTTACGGTGTCCTTGATCCTCCAGTTCCCTCTATCTTTCCTCCCACTCTTCCATAGAACTCCCTGAACTCCATCCATTGCTTGGCTTTAGGTCTCTGCTTCTGTCTCCGTAAGCTGCTGGATGAAGCCTCTCAGAAGACAGTTATGGTAGACTTCTGTTGGAAAGCATAGCAGAGTATCATTAATAGTGACAATGGTCTGCTCTCTCCTGTGGGGTAGGATCACACTGAGCTATTACTACTTTGTAATTCTTTCAATTTCTGTTCTATCTGTGTCCCTTTGTTTTTTGTAGACAAGACACATATAAAAATATCTTGGAGTGCCTCTAACCGAGCAAATGAAGGACTTGTATCATAAAAAAATTGGAGTCTCTGAAGAAAGAAGTTGAAGAAGATATCAGAAAATGGAACAATATCAACAACAATAACCAATCCAGAATTGCTAAAAAACAATTTTATACAAAAAACGAACTTTGGGAGGTATCTCCTTCTCTGATTTCAAGCTGTATTACAGAGCAAAATTAATAAAATTACATGGTATTGGCATAGAAATTGGCTTGTTGATCAATAGAGTTAAACAGAACACCCAAAAATGAACCCACACATCTATGAACACTTATTTTTTCTTTACAAAGAAGCCAAAAACCATACAACATAAAAAGAAAGCATCTTCAGCATATATTGATGGTTTGTTGCTGACGTTGTATTGATTGATACATTGATGACGATGTATACATGTAGAAAAACGCAAATAGATCCATACCTATCACTCTGAACAAATCTCAAGTCCAAGTGGATCAAAGAACTCAGTATAAAAACAGATACAATAAACCTATTAGGAAAAAAAAAAAGGAGGAGCATCACTTTTAAAGTGTAACCTTTCCCTTCTTTCACCCGAGAGCTTATATTAATATCATATAAAATAAAGCACAACTGTTTTTTCTTTTTATTAATTTATTCTTGTTACATCTCAATGTTTATCCCATCCCTCTTTTAAAATGTCACAGTCCTTAAAAATCATATCACCTAAAAGTTTATGTGAATAAATTATAAAAAATAAAATAGAGTCACAAAAAATCAAAAGCAAAAAAAGTTCACTGTCTTTTAAAATGCCCAAAGTTTCTTATCCATAAAAATATAAGTAAATTACATGCATTCTTACTCCAAAATAAGTAAGATAAATGCATAGTTTCAATTCAATCAAATCAAAGTGAAAATTCAGTACTCTAAATCTAAATCCTAGAGCTCATGGCTAGTGAGTTCCAACAGGTTTGGGCAGACCCACTGCTCTGACTCTACCTTTGAAAACACAGATAAACCTTGATTTATAAACTCCGGCTAGTGACACTCTACATCTGCTACTGTCCTTTGCAGATATACCATACAATGCAGGTGGCTGTAATGTCCTGGGTTCTTCTAATGGCTATTTTTGTATGTCAACTTGAATACATCTACAATTAACTATAACCCAAACCTGGAGGGCACACCTGTGAGGGGTTTCTACTTAATATGAAGTGGAATGATCAATGTCTAATATAGATCTGTGAAGTTGGAAACATACCTTTAATTCAAATCTTTAATCTATATCTACTCTGGGCTACACATCCTGCTGGAAGTCTATATAAGGACAAGAAAGAAGGAATCTTTTTCTCTTTTCTGCTTTCTCTCACCTTCTAGCAATTCCATTAGAGCCTAATTATTTGGAATGCCAATGTATAACAAAGACCAACTGACATCCAGCCTCCTGAACTGAGAAACTACTAGATTCTTTGATTTTCCATTTTTAGCCAGTCATTGTTGGATTAGCTGAACTAAAGCCGGTAATTCATTCTAAATAAATCCCATATATATGGATTTATGTATGTATACATATAATATACATAAATACATACATAATATGTGATGTGTGTGTACACTTACATCATATTTATGTGTGTATATATATGTATATATATGTATATATATATATATATATATATATATATATATATATATATGTACTTTATAAATTCTGTTACTCTAGAGAACATTGACTAATCCAATTCTTTACCTCAGCTGATCCTGCATCTTCACCAATGGTCTGTCATGGCCGTCTGCATGGAGTCCTACAATGTAACATGATTTCAAGCCTGAACTCCTTTCCAAGACCCCTTGAAGCCTTCAAATGCAACACAATGTAGGAGTTTTTACACATTATTTGTTAAGTTCTTCTACTTCCTTGGTATGAGGCCTTAGCTCTTTTGGACCACAGCTTTGGTGTGCTGACTCTGAGGAAATACTCTTTTATTGTTCCAAAGGAGCACAAAGTTGTCACCTCAGTAACACTGATCTATTATTAATTATACTTTATTCCTTTATTCTTCAGCACGGTTTGACCAGCACCCTTTGTCCCAGGAAAGCAAATGTTTCACTTAGTGTTTCTGGTCATAGATATTATTTAGCCAGAGCAAAACATCAACTAAAGATTCTTAGTACAAAAGATCACAAAGATCACCCTGACAGAGTATGTGTTGATTTCCTTCTGACATATCAAAAGCCAAACCCAATTCTTTGCATTTACTTCTGCTTTTATATTTTGTATAAAATCTATTTTTGTTTTATGTGTATGAATATTTTGTTCACATGTCTGCCAACCAAGTTCATTCTAGTGTTCTTGAAGTCATGAATAGGACACAAGAGCTCTTGAATTACAATTATGAGACATCATATCTGTCCTAGAAATCATACCTGGGTTTCATGCAAGAACAAGGAGTGATTTTAATCATTGAAGCATCTCTGTAGTCCCTCTTCCAGCATGCTTATCATATAAGCTTCCACAGAACTACCCATTAAGGTATTAGCAATCAATAGTTCTAAAACCCTCCAAAAATTCTCCCCAAAGCAATATTGTCAGGTGCATTTCTGAAACTAATGCATTTCTGGTATTAATGTTCATTCTAACTTTTGTGCTGTGATAAACAACATAACTAAAAGAAATGTGGGTAGACAAGTATTTATTTGACTTATATTCCAGGTTTAAACCTTTCATTAAAGAAATTCAGGGCAGAAACTCAAGCAGGACCAATTAGAGGACACAGAAATGAATGACATCTATTGACTTTCCCCTAGTTGGCTTTTTTATATAGACCAGTTTTCCTTGCCTAAGAAATAATTCAGCCCACAGTGGGATGGATTATTCTACACCTATCAACAATCAAAGCAATTCTCCATAGACATGGCCACAGGCCAATTGAAGGAAGCAAGTCTTTAATTGTGATTTCCTCTTCCCAGGTATAGTAAAATGAAAACCAAGATTGGCCACCACCAGCAGGAATCTATAAGAGATTATCACACTTATAATAATTATAGTGGATGGAGAAGAAAGTCAGAAAGTAAATATTTATTTTTCCTAAGATTCATCTACTATTTACTCTTAAATCTATTGTAGGAAAATATTTTAGTGGATTTACTTTTTGCTTCTCAGGTAATATAAGATGGCTGTTCTTCTCCTGATGTTCCAGCTCAAATGATTCCTATGTACTCAAATATGCGTTGTAAGTTCTAAATTGTATGTGGATTTTAAAGAGTATTAATTCTAATGAGCAAATATTATGCAAATCACTTTGAAGTTTCACTCCAATGGTTTAAATCTGTTTATATAATAAATATACATTTCTTTGTTGGAAGAGGTTTTCAATACGCTTATCTAAACCTAACAGTGCTGCCACTTTATAAAATTCCTCTGCTTTCTCAGTGAGAAAACGACTTCATATTATACTTCCATAGTGAAAGGTTCTGAAATATTTGCAAAGCTAAATCCCAAGAGAAGACTATAGAGAAAAAGGCCCATTCTCTGAACTTCAGTTCTGATACTCTACCAGCAAAGTCTCCTAAAATAAAACTGCCCTGTAATTTTTTCTACTAGACTTGTTCTCAAATATTTGGAATGATTTCTTTGCCTCTTTGGACCAATGCACAGAACTAATCTTGCTTACTTTTGATAAGCCACAAAGCTTAATGTTTATATTTTATAACTGCTTTATTATAAAGACTATTTTAAATATTTCTCTAAGTTTAAATTTTATGCACCAAATTTATGATTAATTTAAAATTTAATTAACTATTCAGTTTATTCATAGTTTTCACCAAGCATCTATTTTTCCAGGTTACTCAGGACATTCTGCAGATTTAATCCCATTGTGTTAGAATCATTATCTATTAAGGAAACTAAAGGAAAGGCAGCAAGATTGAAAGGGGTGCATTTGCTAAATACTTAGTAAAACAAATTGTTAAACAGGATATAGACTAAACGCTAGCATGATACATTAATATACAATATTTTTCTCATGAAATAATATGCCATGAATATTTAAGCATTTCTAATCTTTACCTTGTATTTAACCCTATATCGTATAAAAGGTAACTCAGCTATTTTCTTTATTTAGCAAAGAAGGATTCATTACAAGACCTACTTCTACAGATACTGCTCTGCGTGTTGTATGTGGGGGTGGTCTAACATGTACTAAGGCACCAGCCAAGGACAATACAGGAGGTACTTACTAGTTTTTATGCACTAAAAATTTTCTGCATTTCTAGGATGAAGGCTGGTTTATTATGGTGAATGATCTTTTTAATGTGTTCTTAGATTTGGTTTGTAAATGATTTATTGAGTATTTTTGCATTTATATTCCTATAGAAAGTTGACCAGTAATTCTTTTTCTTTGATGGGGGGGTTTTATGTGGTTTGGGAATCAGGCTATCTTTGCCCTCATAAAATGAATTGGGTAATACTCCCTCCATTTCTATTCTACAAACTATTTTGAAAAGTATTGGTGTTAATTCTTCTTTTATAGTCTGGTAGAATTTTATGCTAAAACCATCTGGCCTTCGACTGTTTTGTGGCACAGGGGGTGGTGATAGTGTTGGGAAACTTTTAAAGACTATTGTTTCACTAGAGTATATAGATATGTTTAAACTGATTGTCGCATCTTGATTTTAACTTTGGTAAGTGGTATTTTTCAACAAAAGTATCCTCTTTATTATTGTTATTTTTAGATTTTCCAATGTGGAGAAGAAAGTACAGGATTTTTATAGTATGCCTAAATAATTCTTTGGATTCCTTCCATGTCTCTTGTTATGGTCTCCCTTCCACATCTGATTTTGTTATTTTGGATATTCTTTCTCTGCTCTTTGGTTAATTTGGATAAGTTTGTCAATCTTACTCATATTCTCAAAGAACCAACTATTTGTTTCAGTCATTCTTTTTCTTTAATTATTTATTTACTTTATATACCTATTATAGCCCCTTCCCTACTCTTCTCCTGGTCCCACCATCCCTCTCTATGCATATATACATACACATATACATACACATATACATATACATATAATAAACAAATAAATATTTCCTTGACAAGTATTAGAAAAAAAGAAAAAACAAAAAGCAAAACTGAGCCTATTTCCCTTTCTCAGTGAGATTTAGTCATGCTCCCTTGGGTCCTCCTTGTTACTTCTTTGTGTCTGTAAATTAGTATAAGAAATGCCATCTTATACCCCTCAGAAGGCTGAGATTGAAAATTCAAGTTACAGCACATGCTGGCGAGGATGTGGAGAAAGGGGAAATGTTCCTACTTTGCCGGTGGGAGTGCAAACTTGTACAACCACTTTGGAAATCAATCTGGTACTTTCTTAGAATATTGGAAATAGTTCTACTTTAAGAACCTGACATGGCAAGAAGAATAATGACACAATCAGTAATTATATGTAATCAATGTTACATTCTTAGTGTTTTGGCTATTTGTATTTGACAGCCTTGAAGAAAACATCTTTCCTATCTTGGTGAGTCAAAAATTCTGAATGTAAATCAATCTCCATCACAACTTGTCATTGTCACTTTAAAACTTCTATCTAGATTCAAAACATCTTAATCCCTAAACAACTAAGCTTCATTGTAAAATTAAGCTACCTGGTCTTCAATCCCATCAGAGACTTAAGAACAAATAAAAATGATTACCTGAGTAGGCCAGGAGTGCCAAATAGTAGATTTCCAAATGAGAAGATGACAGAGACAGTTTGCAACCTAATAGCACCCAAAACTCTCTATTATTTCAGAGCACCTACTTCAACCCTATAGCTCAATATGTCTGACAGACATGTTTGTGAGGCAGAAACTATTGAGGACTTACTTACCCTGTCTTGGCACAGGTTGGCCATTGACGCTGGCTGCATCCACGCTTGCCCTTTTATAGGCACAATTCTATCTGTGGTAGAAATGAGGACATTAGATAATTTATTGTATATGCATAATAATATAAATGTATATGTAAAAAATAAAAAAATTAATTTTTAAAAAGATATTATTGTAGATACTATGTTTTTTTAGATAGTACTAAGATATTGGAAAGATAGTACTGAAAAGACAATGTTCTAAATATTATTTAGTCAAAACTTGAAATACACTAAAGATTCCAGGAAATACTGAGCTTTCTGAGAATGTGAAAGATATTTTGTCACGTGAATCATCTAACCAAGATAGTTCTCGAAGTTGAGAAAGCATAAACATAATAATAATGGTAGAAATATGTATGTAGTTCTGTTCTTTAACAAAGAAGGGATTGCTTTCAGTCAACATGTATTCAGTCAATAGTGCAATTACCTCAGCTTTAAAAGTTTTCCAAATAATCAATAAAAAATTGTATGCTGGAAAAAAAAAGAAATAGCTATACCACTCCTGAGTATATACCCAAAAGACAGTCCACAACACAACAGGAACACTTGCTCCACTATGTTCATAGCAGCTTCATTCATAATAGGCAGAATCTAGAAACAACCTAGATGTCCCTCAACTAAAGAATGGATAAAGAAATTCTGATACATTTAGAGAATGGAATATTACTCAGCTATTAAAACCAAGTAAATTATGAAATTTGTAGACAAATGGATGGACCTAAAAAAGAATATCCTGATTGAGAAAACCCAGACACATATGGCATGTACTCAAGCATAACTGTATTTTAGCCATATAATACATGATAAACCTACTAAAATTCACTTTCTATTGTCTGTACCAGGTCTTCTCCATATATATTTTAGCTTTGGCTTTAGTATTTTTATGGCACTGGTGTTTACAAATGTCTGTGCCCTCTCTTGGGTCTATTTTCTCCTTATTGTTTTCCTTTGTCCATCTCTGCTGTGATATTTTGTTTTATCTTATCAGATTTTATTTTGTAATATTTTGTTGTTATCTCTTAGAAGCTGTTCTTTTCTAATGAGAGGCAGAGGGGGAGTGGATCCAGCTGGGAGGGGATGTGAGAAGGAATTGTGATGATTGAGGATATACTAAAAACTCTAATCTGGATATATTGTATGAGAAAAAAAGCTATTTTCAATAGAAATTAACTCACTACATGGTTTATTCAATTTACCTTTAAGACTGACAGTATTTTAATAATATCATATCAATATATACATGATTCTTTACTATGTTAAATGTTTTAATATTATTTATCATTTACAATGGCACAACAAAATGATATTATTCTGATAATGCCCCATTTTATGGACATCTCCAAAAATCATGGTGTAATTTGTTTCATATTCAATTTTTAACATTCATCTTCTACTATGGAATGCTATTATTTTTGTATGATATAAGAATTTATTATTCATAGTTTTTTGTAAAAATGATATAGAAAATTGTCTCAAATATGATTGTATGTGCATATGCCTACGTTAGGGAGCTTGTCTGAGTATGTTATTATGATTAACATGTGTGTTCATGTGTACTAATATGGGACTCTAGAAGGGAATATGTGGATGTATTTTAGTGTTGATAAACACATGTGTACATACAATTGGAAAACAGAGGTCAGGTTTAGGTATTGTACCAGGAAGCTTCCAGCGTTCATTTACTTACTTACTTAGTTACTTACTTACTTAGTTACTTACTTACTTATAGAGAATGTTTTTCACTGGCCTGGAGCAGGGGAGACTGCCTGGGCAGCTGGTTCCAAGAATGTGCTATTTTGAGCTCAGGGAACTGAAGTAATACCTTCATGATTGCATGAAAAACATTTAATGTGTTTTCCCAGAGATGAACATTATTTATCATCTGGCTCAGCTGACAAAATAATCATAAAAAACCCAAAGATATGTATAATAAAAGCATGATCATGTTTTACTTATGTTTTATCTTCTTTGTTGGTAAAATTTTAAATGTATTAAAAGGTAGTGAAACTTTAGAAGAAAGTTTATTTTATATGTCTTTATTTTTTTTATTAATTTATTCTTGTTACATCTCAATGTTTATCCCATCCCTTGTATCCTGCCATTCCTCCCCCCACCCCCATTTTCCCATTATTCCCCTCCCCTATGACTGTTCCTGAGAGGGATTACGTCCCCCTATATATTCTCATCGGGTATCAAGTCTCTTCTTGGCTACTTGCTGTCCTTCCTCTGAGTGCCACCAGGTCTCCCCCTCCAGGGGACATGGTCAAATGTGAGGCACCAGAGTATGTGAGAAAGTCGTATCACACTCTCCACTCAACTGTGGAGAATATTCTGACCATAGGCTAGATCTGGGAAGGGGTTTAAAGTTTACCTCCTGTATTGTCCTTGGCTGGTGCCTTAGTTTGAGCGGGACCCCTGGGCCCAAATCTGCCTATCATATTGTTCTACTTGTAGATTTCTAGGACCCTCTGTATCCTTTTATTTTGCTGTTCTCCCATGCGTCTCTCATTTAGAGTCCCAATAGGATGCCTTCCCCTCTGTCCCAGTTTCCTGGTAAGTGAAGGCTTTTGTGGGACATGCCCCTTGGGCTAGTATGCAGATATAAGTGAGTATATACCATTTGATTCTTTCTGCTTCTGGGTTAACTCACTCATTATGATCATTTCTAGCTCAATCCATTTATCCACAAATTTCGGGAATTCCTTGTTTTTAATAGCTGAGTAGTATTCCATAGTGTATATGTACCACAGTTTCTTTATCCACTCTTCTACTGAGGGACCCTCAAAACTCCACCAGAGAACTCCTAAAGCTGATAAACACCTTCAGCAAATTGGCTGGATACAAAATTAACTCAAAAAAGTCTGTAGCCTTCCTATACACAAATGACAAGCTTGCAGAGGAAGAAATTAGGAAAACCACACCCTTCACATTAGCCACAAGCAATATAAAATATCTAGGAGTTACCCTAACTAAGCAAGTGAAGGACTTGTATGAAAAAAATTTCAAAACTCTGAAGAAAGAGATTGAAGATGACCTGAGAAGATGGCATGATCTTCCTTGCTCATGGATCGGGAGAATTAACATAGTAAAAATGGCCATCCTACCAAAAGCAATCTACAGATTCAATGCAATCCCTATCAAAATACCTACACAATTTTTTAAAGACATTGAAAGTTCAATTCTGAACTTCATATGGAAAAACAAAAAACCCAGAATAGCTAAAACAATCTTGTACAATAAAAGGTGCTCTGGAGAAATCTCCATACCTGATCTCAAACTGTACTACAAAGCAATAGTAATTAAAACAGCATGGTACTGGCACAGCAACAGGCTGGTTGATCAGTGGAATCGAATCTAAGACCCAGATATGAATCCACACACATATGGTCACTTGATTTTTGACAAAGAAGCCAAATCCATTCAATGGAAAAAGGATAGCATCTTCAACAAATGGTGCTGGTCTAACTGGAGGTCTATGTGTAAAAAAATGAAACTGGACCCATATTTGTCACCTTGCACAAAACTCAAATCCAAGTGGATTAAAGACCTCAACATAAAACCAGAGACACTAAGCCACTTAGAAGAAAAAGTGGGAAAGAGCCTGGAACATGTTGGCACAGGAGACAACTTCCTGAACAGAACACCAACGGCCCAGGCCTTAATGTCAACCATTAATAAATGGGACCTCATGAGGCTGAGAAGCTTCTGTAAGGCAGGAGACACTGTCAAGAGAACAAAGCGACAGCCTACAGACTGGGAAAAAATCTTCACCAACCCTACATCTGACAAAGGTCTAATATCCAAAATATATAAAGAACTCAAGAAATTAAACACCACCAAACCGAATAACCCAATTGAGAAATGGGGCTTGGAACTAAACAGAGAATTCTCAACAGAGGAATATCAAATGGCTGAGAAACACTTAAAGAAATGCTCAACCTCCTTAGTCATCAGGGAAATGCAAATCAAAACAACTCTGTGATTCCATCTTACACCCATCAGAATGGCTAAGATGTCTTTATTTTAGATAGTAGGCTGGATTAGTGTAGAGAGTGTTATTGCAAATGGCGGAGAAGTCATACTTTCATTTTTTACAAAGCTGTTTATTTTACACAATATCACAATGTTTATGTGTTCATTCTCTGTTATTTTCTATTCAAATTTCCCTACATTTTTGTTTTAAGAGTTTGAATTTATTATACCTATTTTCTGGAACATGAAAATCATGAAGGAAAACAAGACTTCATTTGCAAGCAGATTTCAAGGATTTAAGGCAAAAACTATTTTGTCTTACCTGTTTGAGGCACTGTTCTTCAGGTATGTGATAGTTGCTTTCTCATGTTCAAGAATATTAAACAACTCACTCTTTCCAGATTAACACTTGTCATTAAATCCCAGAAATGCCACAGTAAAAAGGCTAAGTGAAGCCTTCCGCATCAAAACATTAATCGTCCTGCATAAATCCATTTGCTACTAATGATGCCAGCAAATAATCCCATGAAAGTAAATAAAAACAAACTATTAGATAGTTACTCCACAAAGACTTCATTTAAATTTCTTTGTTGTTTTGAACCCTCTGTGAAGTATTTAAAAACCATTTTTCCAAGGAGTAAGTAACAACGACAAAAGTAAACTGTGATGCTTGACCGTTAGTTACCAGTAGCTCACAGGCAAGTGTCAATTCCTTTCACAGAAGGATGCTTTCTACATTGTTCTAGCAAATAGAGCATGAAGTGTTTCAAAGGGCTCCAAGTAAAAACCTCTGCTCAATAGTTAGGACACGGGGCGCTTAATTCCTCTTCCAAAGAACTGTCTAAATCAAAGGTTTTTCACTCAGACTTTGGTGTCATCATTTTCCATTGTGCCTGCCCATCATTAATATCGGTTGTTAAAAAGATCAGCAATGATTTCCCCCTTTTAAACCAAAAGATTAAATTGGACTAATTGGGTTAGAGGTCTCCAATTCCTTCAGACAGAAGAATGGAAACTTAGTGGCAAAAACCACTGTATCAATGTCCCATGTAATAGTTTCGAACAGAGTAAAATCCCTGTTGTACCCTCTATTATGATGTGATGTGTAGGGTAACCACTGATGTGTCTCTATGGTTCTTCAGAAGAGAAGAAAGAAAATGAGTAAAAACACTAATATACATTTAACCTACATAAGATATTTTCTCAATTTTAATACACATACAGTTATTTGTCATCTAAGAATGTTATAGTTAATGAAACTTATATACACTTTAGTGCTCCCACAAGATATCACCTAGTAATGTCATAATCATCTTATTTAGGGTTATTTTACTTTATACGTATGAGACAAAATCACTCCAAGTCGTTTCCCAGGATGTGGCTCAGTTATTAAGAGATGCAGCACTGTATATTCTTATGGTTTGTTTGAAAAAGTTTTAGAAAATCCCTTATAAAGTTAACTTATATGAAACAGACAGCTATTGTTTTCTTTTGGCTGTTCCAGACAGAGTTTCTCTGTTTAGGCTTGGCTGTCTTGGACTCACTTTGTAGACCAGGCTGGCCTCTAACTTACAGCAATCTGCCTGCCTTTGCCTCCGGAGTGCTGGAATTAAAGGTGTGTACCAAGACCAGTTATAGAGAGTTATTTTCATTACAGTTCCAAGAGCTAAAAATTCTAAGATACAGACAAAACATGTGTTAGTCACTTTTCTAGTCAATGTGACAAAATATAAACACAAATACCTTAATGAAATAAATACAGGGTTTATTTTGGCTCATGTTTGAAAACACAGTTCATCCTGACAGGGAATTTGTAGCATGAGGAGAATGAAGTAGGTCACTTTGTCTTTACAGTGAGGAATTAGAAGTGGATATTAATGCTCCACTCACTTTCTCCTTCTCTTTGAGTCTAGGATTCATGTCAGTGCCACCCACATCCAGTTGGTTCCTTCCAGGTCTGATAGATCATCCTGAAAAAACTCTCATAGACACATACAGGTCTTTGCCTCAACAACAATTCCAAATCTTATAGGCATCACATATCAGCAGATAACAGGTCTGATAGGGTTTCTGTTTCATGGTGTTTCTAGTTGCTTCTTCCTGTGTCTGAGATAAGATAATATTACCAAAGCTTCTTTCACTAGAGCTTGGATGCTCATCATCAAAACTCCATTGTGACCACCCATACACTTATGTTAGCTATCTTTACTGTGAAAAAAACACTGACATGATTCACTTATGAAGAAAGATTTATTGTCTCACAAATTTAGACGCATCCATTCATAGTCCCTATGTGGTCTTGTTTTGGGGTCCATTATGGTAACATTCTATGGGGCAGAGAGAGAGAGAGAGAGACAGAGAGAGAGAGAGAGACAGAGACAGAGACACAGAGACAGAGACAGAGACAGAGACACAGAGACAGACAGACAGAGAGACAGAGAGAGAGACAGAGAGACAGAGAGAGACAGAGAGACAGAGACAGAGAGACAGACAGAGACAGAGAGACAGAGACAGAGAGACAGACAGAGACAGAGAGAGAGAGAGATGGGAGGAAACCCTGATGTCAATATCTTCTCTAACAATATATATCTAGAGATCTACATAACTTCCATTTTATCTCATCCCTTAGAGTTTTAAATAGAGCTAGCAGGGTGGCAAAGATGTCTTTGGCATAGGTACTCTGGAAGACTTTGATGTATAATATTAATTTTATAGAGACAAAATAGTGAAACCCATCTTGGAAAATTAGAGAAAAATAGCAAGATATTTGTTGTTGTGTTTACCATAATTTAGAACTCAAGATGAAACTAGAGTTTTGTAGTTTTACATTCCTTTTTAACCCATTCAGTGGAGACTATCAAACTTTCAAACAAGTTGTATGTTAAGTCAATTCTAATATGTACTCAGCATCAAAGACAAACATGTAATAAACATGGAAATAAAATTTAGTTCTGTTAGTGAAATGTTAAAAAATAACTTAAGTATTTTATCATCTGGATATATATAAGCTTCCATGTACACAGGTTTCCCCTTATTCTCCATCTTTGGCAGAAGATGATATGCATTATAACTTTAATTAACATGCAGAAACCAGGCATATAAGTGAGAATTTTATATTTTCACAAACATCTGATGTTTCCACCCTTTTAGAATTACTGTGTAGCCTAGTCATTTTAAATTTTATTATTTTATAAGTACAAAATTTACCCAAAAATTCTGCATTAACAAATTACGAGTAATACTCTTTTCAAACTTTTATTTTCTTCCATAAGTTCTTAGAAGCTCCACTATGACTATTACTATTTTCCAGTAATGGAATGACTTAAGAACTCAAGGGTGATTAAAATTTTGACAAATAATTGATAACTATACAGCAGCCTACTATCATGTTGGTCAAAGACTTCCATATGATGCCTATATTAAATTTACAACAGAACCTGGGCATTGATCATTTTCTACAAGGTATTTTTTGCCTTAATTAGTTTAAAATCTAAATATTATACTAATTTATAAATTTTAAATATTTTGCACATAAACGTACTAGTATCTTTCTTGTTCTTGAAATAATTCTGTCTTCATTTTCATTTGGCTTCTGGTAAGTCTTTTCACAGAAAGTTGCAATCATTTGGAACATTTCTTTTATTTACCTCCCTACAATGTAGGTCATCATTTCTTAGATAATTTCACTCTACTGTTATGTTTAGTCCTCCAGTTACTGAGTATTGTGGAACATTCATTTTTTTGCATTTCTTATGTTTTTCAGATAATCACAAAGCCACTGCTGTCTGAAACCTCCTGTGGGGCTAAATCAACCTCACTCCGAGTGTAGGTGAAACCCTGATCAGTAACTCCATGCTTTACCATCTTCAGCGGAGTCATCCTCCTAAACACTTCCTCTTAGATAGGAACCTGTCTTGAATATGTTTCAATAGATTGACAATTACTAGTGTTCATAATTTACATCATATTGAACTATTCCATATAATAATAATAATACATCTTAATCCAATGATTTTATTCAATATTATTAATGTGCCAGTTTGCATATGAGAAAAATATGACCAAATAATAAATAGTATGACCAAACTCATGTAAAACAGAAACAAAGGGGAAAAGCCTAAATTTCCATGCTCTTGAGTTAGGACTTGAACAGCTAATCATTAATTGATTTTGCTTCTCTGTCATAGTGCAGGCCCTACACTCACCGGAGAATGTACTAGCAACTAGTGGGCTGCTCAGTTTCTCATCCTAATATTCTTGGTCAGATACCCAATTGATCTTTTAGACCTCCTCAGATACATCTTAATCCCTATGCTTAATAGTGTCAGCATTTAAAAAATTACTTTATAATTGAAAATTTGCTCTGAATTGAGAGATGTACTGAAAATAATTTGAAATAGTCCAGATGTCAGCAAACTGGAACATAGGGTGGTAAAAGTATATTTTAATATGACCAAATCTCCTCAGTGGTAATTGGTGATAAATAATCACATTGGATTTTGCAACATTAAAATACTTTTACGTAGATTTCTTTCAGGTACTTCAAAAATTCTTTGTCAGCAGGAAAAAGTGAATTAAAACCAAAATGCATGTCACTAGCAAACCAGGAGTTATAAAGTTTTTCATGCCTTTTAGAGTAATACTTTAAATGTTTAGCATATTGGTAAAGTCTAATAAATAATATGTATAATATATAGATACTAAATTATATATCACTAATTAATTATAATGATAGGAAATATAATAAAATGAACAATGTTCAATTAGAATACGACATTCATATTTTTTATTTTAATGGTCAGATTAAATACAAAGATAGAAATTTTAAAATAATCCTTATAATAATTCCATTATAAAAGTAACAGAAAATGAATAGAATCCAAAAGTATTGTTAAATGCTTTTCATTTAGTTATAAAATAATTTCAATATCCCAAGTATTTCATAGAATTTGTGTCTCTTTTAATCACCCTCTCTCCACCCAAGTATAACTTATTAATGTTGCACTTATGGCATTGGCTTTCCTTTATTTTATTAACATTTAAACAAACTTTGGACTTTGTTTATGATCTACATATATTCTGCTCTTCCTATTTTTTCTTAATCATATGTTCTTCAAGTTCTTTCTTCCAATTTTGCCCACTTATTCAATGTGGTGTTTGTATGACTCTGTTTTCCATATGCTGCAGCTCATCTATGCATTGTAAGACAACCACATCCATATGCTATAGCTTCTTTATCTACGCTATGAATATTTACACTGTTTTTAATCTTGATGTATGTAAGCAATTCTGTTACCAACTGTGCATGTTTGTGGGAGCACACATATCATTCCTGGACTGTATAGATCCAGACATATAAATGTTGCATTGTAGGTTATGCAGATCTTCTTACCCGAACACTTCCTAATCATTTTCCTGCATCCTTCAAGTAGACTTGTATGTCTGACATAAATATGTTCATATTCCCTCTACATTTTTCCAACGGTTGGGATTCAGACATAGGACAAGCAGCCAAGGTGCCTATATAAGCAAAGTGGGCCTAGTCTCCAGGTTCTCCCAGCGTCCCTCACTCCCTTCCTGCTACAGAGCATGGCTGCTATACTTGACCTTCTACCTTCAACTTTCCATCCCAGGGATGGGACTTCTCCTCCCCCAGAGACTCTTCACTATATAACCTGACACTGCTAGAAGACATGGTCTCACACAAACTCCCTCATCCTCTTACAATCTCCCCTCTTCAACAATACTTCTTAATGTCTTTTTTCAGGAATGCTCTGTATTCGTGGTACCAGAAGGCTCCAGGCAAATTTCCAAAAGATGGTGGCAACCAACTATTTTAGCTAGCTATGGCATCTATGAACTGCATAAATACCCACCATTCCCTCAGGTTGCAGTAGTGATATGCATACCCTGGAAATAATGCACAGCTCTCTAACTGGAGTGGAAACCCAATTAACAAGAGGGAAAGCAAACATATATGGTGCTGAAAAGCTAGTTAACTACTCAGTGATATCAGAGTCATGGATATTGGCAGAGAAATTACCACCCCTAATTTACTAAACCAGCATATTCCCTAACAACTATCTAAACACTTGCCCTATACACAGAGATAAATGTAGTCTTCAGCCCTCCACAAAGTGTTTTTAAATGTATTTAAAACACATTATCTCATTCTGTGGTTTATGTCTTTTACTATGTGAAGTTTTAATAGGAAAGAAATTAAGAGCTATTGCACATACTCTAAGACTCCTCCTCACATATCAAAGAAGAACTAAACAGAAACACAGTATAAGGAAAAGTCTTTTTTTTTAATTTTTTATTATTAATTTATTCTTGTTACATCTCAATGGTTATCCCATCCCTTGTGTCCTCCCATTCTTCCCTCCCTCCCATTTTCCCCTTATTCTCCTCCTCTATGACTGTTCCTGAGGGGGATTACCTCCCCCTGTATATGCTCATAGGGTATCAAGTCTCTTCTTGGTAACCTGCTGTCCTTCCTCTGAGTGACACCAGGTCTCCCCCTCCAGGGGACATGGTCAAATGTGAGGCACCAGAGTACATGAGAAAGTCATATCCCACTCTCCACTCAAGTGTGAAGACTGTTCTGACCATTGGCTAGATCTGGGTAGGGGTTTAAAGTTTACCACCTGTATTGTCCTTGGCTGGTGCCTTAGTTTGAGCGGGACCCCTGGGCCCAAATAGCAGCCTTATTCATAATAGCCAGATCATGGAAACAGCCTAAGTGTCCCTCAGTAGAAGAAAGGATACAGAAACTGTGGTACATATACACTATGGAATACTACTCAGCTATCAAAAACAAGGAATTCCCGAAATTTGTGGATAAATGGATTGAGCTAGATAGTATCATAATGAGTGAGTTAACCCAGAAGCAGAAATACTTAAATGGTATATACTCACTTATATCTGCATACTAGCCCAAGGAGCATGTCCCATGAAAGCCTTCACTTACCAGGAAACTGGGACAGAGGGGAGGACATCCTATTAGGAAAAGTCTTATAGTCATGGCCTACGTTAAAATAATTTTATTTAGAGTTCTCCAGTGTATGTGAAAACTATCAATGCCACAAAAATATGAAGTAGGAATGGCTCTGAGAATATGATGTCATTTACGTGATGCTAGGACAGAAAGTCACAGTCCACACACTGACAGCAAGACCCCATTGCCAGTGAAAACATCCACATAGTTCTCTGAATGTAGAGAGGTTGAGCTGATTAGAGCTTGCAGCACTCATCCCTATGTTCTAGTCTCTTTGGCACGAGAAGTTCCTCTCCAGGCTATAGAAAGGGAAACATGAGCACCAGCCCAATCACAAAACTCTGCAGCTACAATCTGTCCTGCCTGCACCATGTGCTGAGCCAATGATGGTGAAAACTTGTGAGAGTTGCCAGCCAACGTCGTTTAACTTGAGGCACACACCATGATGGGGAGCCTATGCCCTACATTTCCTGAATGGTCATGAACCTAAGACTGGATAACACACAGATCTAGGGTATAATCAAACATTACTGGCAAAAAATAAAGAAATGAAACAACTCCTAATGATTTCCGATACACTCATTGATTTGGTGCCTTGTCTAGTCATCATCAGAAAGGCATCTTCCACCTCGACCAGATGTTCGCAGCAGGTGTACGTGAACATATCCAGATACTTTGTGAACAGAGAGTCTCAAGTATAGGTCTCTATAATTTCCATATCCTCAGAGCTCTGCGAACCACACTGAAGAAGGAGGAGGGAAGATTGTAGGAATCCTCAGCAATGGAGATTACCAGGAGAACATGGTCCACTGACTCAACTCAGAAAGGTTCACATGGGCTTAAAAAGACTGGAATGCAAGCATAAAGTCGAAAGGATAAAGTTTACAACCATAAAGTCTACACCAGGTCCTCTGCATATGTGTAATGGATGTTTGTTTAGTGTCTGTGTGGGACTTCTAACAGTAAAAAACAGTTATATCGTCCACTATTTTACCTGTTTTTGGGACTTCTTTCCTCCTATTTAGTTGTTTTTGTCCAGATTAGTTTGTTCCTCTTGTTTTGTTCCATTTGGTTGTAGACTCTCAGAGGCCAGTTCTTTTCTGAAGAGGAAGAGGAAGAGGGTATACATCTGTGGGAGATGGGAAGTGGGGCAGGGAGTTGGGAAGAGTTCACAGAAGGGTGTATTGTATGAAAAAAGAATCTATATTCATTTTAAAAACAAAGAAAGAAAATCCTGGTAATATCTAGTGTAATATAAGCGGAGGTGTCAGAAGGTGGAATAAAAACTGTTACAAATGATTCTAACCATATTATAAATTATAAGTATGTCCCTCTATATAATATGACAGTGATGTTTAAATACATAAAACTAAAAACTATGTAAACAAAGTGTTCTATGTTCATTAGTACATGGGATAGCAAATCTCGATGAATAAGAAAATAATTTTATAAGTACATAAATTATTGAAATTACACATCTCATAACTCTATAATGTCAGGATCAAAGAAGAAATCAAAGACAGAAATATTCCTGAAAATAAACTATAAAGAAAACAAAACCTCTGGAATACATTAAAAGTAATCTTATAATGGAAATCTAAATGCTTCTATATTAAAATTCAGAAAGAGTTAATTAATGATATAACTCAGTAAACTACTGCTATTACTCAAACTTTATGAAAACAAGGAAAAATGAAAACCAACAGCTGGAGATAATACAAAATGAGTGGAATATATGCTTAGTTTAATAGTGTTGAACCAATAATCATTTTTTGTTGTTGTTGATAGTTACCCAGAGAGGATTGCTAGTACTAGAAAATGTAAAATGAAAGAGGTTGAAGAACCCTCTCTGTTTTTTTTTATTTTATTAATTTATTCATATTACATCTCAATGGTTATCCCATCCCCTGTATCCTCCCATTCCTCCTCCTTCCCATTTTCCCCCTACTCCCTTCCCCTATGACTGTGACTGAGGGGGACTTCCTCCCCCTGTATATGCTCATAGGGTATCAAGTCTCTTCTTGGTAGCCTGCTATCCCTCCTCTGAGTGCCACCAGGTCTCCCCATCCAGGGGACATGGTCAAATATGAGGCAACAGGCAGGTTAATCAGTGGAATCGAATCGAAGTCCCAGATATGAATCCACACAAATATGGTTCCTTGATTTTTGACAAAGAAACCAAATCCATTCAATGGAAAAAGGATACCATCTTCAACAAATGGTCCTGGTCTAACTGGATGTCTACATGTAAAAATATGCAACTGGACTCATATTTGTCACCTTGCAGAAAAATGTAATTAACTAGAAACTATAAGGAAAATTTTCAAATATCAAAATCTTCATGTTGTATGAAACTCTCTAGAGATATTTGACTGAGCATTTTTGAGTTTTCACTTATCTGTGGCTCAGAGGACATGGGACAGTAATGCCTTTTTCTTGAAGTGTATTATCACTTAAGCATATATTATTCAAAATATTTTTAAAGGAAAATCCTCCCTGTCAGTAAAGAAGTTGTACAAAACAAAGCAAAGAAACAGAAGAAAGCTAAATCTGCAATGGGTTCAAATTCAATGTGGGAGAGCATGAATACGTAGGTTAAAATAATCTCAAAAGGGGCAGGCAGATATTATGTGACTGAATGCAGAACTCTTGCTATTATGTTTAGTCATCTAAGAAAAAGGGGAAAACGTAATGGAGACAGTACTTAACATAATGAGAAGCCTTTTTCAGGGCATATTTAAATGAAGACGAACAATTTTATGACAGAACTATATCATGGATGACTCCCAAATTATAGATCATCTGCTATATCCCTGACATAAAAATCTCATTCATTGCAATTCAATATAAATGTTGGCGATATTTTAATAACTTGGTCTACAGTTTTGCAACTAGCATGAGAGAAATGAGCATAAGCCAGTCAGATACCACCACCTGCTAAGAAAAATCTTGGACTCAGTCAAGACAGACTGGCAAATTGACCAATAGAACATCTGAGCCATGACATCAAATATTTCAATTGCGAAGTAATTATTGACCTTCAAAAAATATGGGCACGCTCCAGAAACCAAGTACAAAACTGGAGAAGAGGACCACTCACAATATTTACTAGATGTGTGAAAATGTATGTTTTTTGCAATATCGGCCAGCCAAAGCAACAGCGCACACACACACACACACACACACACACACACACACACACACACACACACACATACACGTTCATACACACTACTTCTAGAGATGAAACATGAAGATGAACAAAGGACATCCTAAAACACCATAATGGCGACCCACGTGAGACCTTTGAGTAAAGCAGATCATATATTAAATATGACTGTTAAGTGTTCTTTGATTCATTAGGAGACACTGGCACATCAAAACCAAAACCAGACAAATGAAGTATAGATAATAGAGCCAGTCTTGTCTAAGCTAAACTCCCATGAGATCTGCTAACTCAGATGAGACACAGTGATGATGAGTGTTATTCTATGAACTGATAAAAAGGAGCAGGAGAGACTCTCTCTATTGAGGACAGAGTGCATCCCCCTTTGCGTGTCAGATTGCTGAAGACTCTTTTAATTGTAAGACACATTTACAATAATTAGAATATGACTGGAAATGTCAGCTTGAAGACCATCTGCCTAGGTCTTAATTATAAACAATATTTTCTCATATTCACAGACGATGACAGCTTTGTGCCTCATCAGAAACCTAAGCTGAATTTCTCAGAAACGATATGAACCCTCAACAAACTTGAGGGAACTTCTAATGGAGGGTAAAATATTCTCGGTACATTATCAAGTCTCCACAGGGTAAGCAATAAAATACACACTACGATGACACTGATGTGCCTAAGTATATCACAGAAAAGCCCAGGCAGAAATAGGAATTCACCTGAGAACACCCAAAAGGTCCTAGTAAATGCCTGGTGTTTGCTTCGTTCATGAGTGTGACTTAAAGATAATTGTTTTCATCTGAGTAAAGCCTAGGGGTTTAGGCATGAACTCTGTTGTAATTATAAAAAAAAAAAAAATTAAGGCCCAACAAATAGTCTACTAGAATTATGAGAAATACAATATGACTATTTTTATAGTCTAACTTCTCATTTTCTCCAGTTGTTTTATAAGAGATTTTGTGGCAGATGTTAAGTCGATTATTTCTTCACCTTGGCTTTTAAGTCTCTTTACTTCAAATATTAAATCAAGATGCATTTTTTTTCTCAAAATGTCTTGCTAATCTCTACTGTAAAGTTTAACCTAAGGCTTCCACAAGATAAAAATATTACAGGATGATCTGATAGTGGTCAGTTGGATTTGAGAGTGTAGTTTTATTCATTGACAAGCAAAAATTTTCAGGGTTCTGTAAATTTACATATAATAGTATTTCCTAATACTGGAGATACTGTTTTTGAAGACTATCCTTTAAGCATGAAGAGAAAAATAAGAATTTGACAACATGTCAACTACCAACTACATCCTTCTCAAGATTCTGTGAGTCAAAATAAGTGTCTACCCACCAAGGTTTATTAGCTTTAAAATAATATAAACTTAGTTAAGCCTTGTTTTATTGCGCCTTACAGAGGGATATACTACAAATAGATAAATAGATGATAGTAGATTATACATAGATGTAAATAGATTAGATAGAAGAAAGATAGATAGATAGACAATAAAACATAGATGATAGAAAGATAAATAATAGAGAGTTATGACTAGATCATAGCTTATAGATAAATATAGAAAGATTGATGATAGATCAATAAATGCATAAATAGATAAAACGAATAGAGCAGCCAAAGTAATATGTGTAAGATATTACTAATTTAAATTATGTAACCTGAGTTTTTATGATCCAACTATCCTACAGACATATGTGAGATCTCATTGACTTGATACTTAATGTGTCAAGATATTTTATTTCAGATAAAATGTGGTAGCCTTCCACTCCCATTGACCTCGTTCTTCACTATAACTCATGGGACTACTAAGTGATAATAAAACAGATGCATTGTGAATTTCTTCCAACACAATTGCAACTTAATTTAGCATTTGTCTTTCATCAGTTCCTCACTGATTAACCTTCTGCCCATAGACTTTGAACCACTTCTGGTTTTAAAAGCACCAGACTCTTTATTGCATAGAAATAGTTTCACTTACAGAATAATAATATGCAAATGGCCCAAATTAGTGCACTTATCTACTAGTTAATTGAGTTTTAGTGATACAAATACTTAATTTTCACTTTCAAAAAGTTTACTTCCATAAACCTCAAACATCAAATCCAAACATAATCCAATTACGTGTAGTCAATCTTGGAAATACACTTTCTGAGATATTCATAAGGGTCTCTTTCACAATAATCATTGTCTGACTAGTGGGTCTTCATTCATATTTGATCTTCAGTGCTTAAATATTATGGGAAGGAGGAAGAGAGGAGAGGAGGAAGGGGCTACAATTGGAATGCTAAGGGAATATATGAATTTAAAATAATTTTTTAAAAAGAGAGAGAAATGAATTCATCATTCCTTACAGACCCTGCGAATTTTCTGAGGAACATTCTCCTACGTGAGAAGGGAACACCACAAATATAATGATGCCTGTGGTTCTGTTTCCAGAGGATTAAAATCATCCTGGAGATTTGTTCACACCTGAATAAGTTCTCCAACAATTGTGACAGCCTCTAAGGGCTAAGGATCTCGGCTTGTAAATTTTGCCGTAAGTCTTATTTCCTTCTAGAAATAAGGCATACCCAAGCAGGAAGAGCTCAAATGGACATTGTGCCATCCAAGTTTTTTTCTGAAATCTTACTAGAGAACAAAGATTGTCCCTTGCATGAAGGAAGAGCTCAACAAATGGTGACTTTTCTGTCTGTTAAAAAAAAAAAATCAGTGAAACAATTTTTGTTAACCTTCAGGCTTTAGACCCAAAGTGTAGGCTGTGGAGATCTTCACTGACTGTGGTCTTTCTAATCTCCTCTTGCATTTCCCAATTATTCCTACATCATCAGTCACCTGAGTTCTTCATTAGATGTTTATACAGTTTTTAGCAACTCTTGACAAAATTAACAGGCAGATCTACCAATGAGACTAGAATTGGGTCTCCATGTTATATCCGGTTCTGAACAATTTTGTACTCATTACTCAAAGGACTAGTGGACTATCTAAAGTTTTGATGTTTTTGACTGAATCCTTACTATCAATTTTCTCATGATTATTTTACTCCAGCACAGTCAGCACAGTCATCTCCAGTTGTAGATTAACCTTGTGAGAAAATAAAGCTTGCTTACCATACATCATTGCAGATTGCTTTTTTTCCTTTTTGTTCAATAGATCCCTCCCACAGTGCCCCCATACTCCTCCTACCATCTCCTATTATCCAATTTTTACAGAATATTGTGTTGCCACTCAATAACTGGAACAAATACCATGTTAAAGCACACCTAATTCCTTACACATGTGCTTATTGTTGTTGGCCTCCTGTTTGGAGTTTGGAATTGCAGCATTCAGGCTCAAATTCATATATCTATATTTCTCCATCTGGTGGCCATAATCAACATCTTGTACAAGCAGTGCCTGCAAAATCAATGTTTCTTAATGTCCAGCTCTGCCACATGGGTGAATACTCGCTCATACACATATGTGCATGATCCCTTTCCACACATTCACACAGTCACATGAATCAACACTTAAATTCAGTGAGGATAAATAATTATGAAATATTAGAAGGTAAAAATATTAAGTGTGCCCAAGAGTGCTGGCACAAATATCTAGTAACACCATTTAGGAACCTGAGGCAAAGCTACTACAATTTTATAGTCTTGGCTACATTGAGACCTTGCTTAAAAAATTAAAACAGCACAATAAAACAATCAGCCAAAAATGTCAAATATGTAGTAGAATTTGGCAGCACCACATCCATAATATTCATTCAATTATTCTTTTAAAAATAATTTATTTTTAATTTATTAACTTACATCCCAATTGTAACTGCTCCCTCCTCTCTTCCCAGTCCCACCTTCCCTACCTATTCCCCTCTTCCATAGTCCTCAGAAAAGAGGGTCCTCCTCCCCTACCATCTGATCTCACCTTATCAGGTATCATCTGAACTGCCTGCATCCTCTTCCTCTGCTGGCTGTGATGGGGTAGTGACCAGTGAGTGGATAAGAGGGCCCATGTCGGAGGCAGCCCCTACTCCTCATATTATGGGGGCTTGCATGGAGACTGCACTGCCTATCAACTACATCTGAGCAGGAAGTCTAGTTCCTCTCCATGTGTAGTCCATGATTGGGGCATCAGTCTATGTAGGTCCCCCTGGGCCCAGATTTGTTGCCTATGTTGTATGTATGTCCCATTCAGGTCCTCTATCCCCTAACTTCTGTAACTTCTCTCTGCCACAAAGTTTGACTGTGAGTCTTGGCATCAGCTTTGATCCCCTGATGGGTGGAGTACTACAAAGGACCTCTATGGTAGGCTCCCTTCCTGTTTCCTCTCTTCAAACACTACTGGTGCCTATTTGACTTGCCCTTCTGAATGAGAATTAAGCATCCTCAATAAGGATCTCCTTGTTAATTAGCGTCTTTAGGTGTGTGTGTTGTAGTGTGGTTATCTTGTATTACGTGGATAATATCTGCTTATAAATGAGTATATACTATGTGTGTCTTTTAGGGTCTAGGTTACCTCACTCGAGATGACCTTTTCTAGCTCCATACATTTGCTAGAAAATTTCTGGATTTGCTGTTTTTAATAGCTGAGTAGTATTCCATTGAGTAAATGTTCCACAGTTTTTTTTAATTCATTCTTCACTTTAGGGTCATCTAGTTTGTTTCCAGATTCTGGCTATTATGAGTAAAGCTGCTATGAACATAGTTGAACAAGTGTCCTTGTTGTGTGGTGGAGTGCCTTTTGGGTTTATACCCAGGAGTTGTATAGCTAGGTCTTGAGGTAGTACTATTCCCAATTTTCTGAAAAAATGAAAGATTGATTTCCAAAGTGGTTGCACAATTTGCACTCCCGTCAGCAATGGAAGAGGGTTCTACTTTCACCACATCTTGGCCAGCATGTGTTGTCACTTGATCTTTTGATCTCAGCCATTTTGATAAGTGTAAGGTGGATTCTCAGACGTGTTCTGATTCACATCTCCCTGGTGACTAATGACATTGAGCATTTCTTTAAGTGTTTCTGAGCCATTTGTAATTCCTCTGTTGAAAATGCTCTGTTCAGCTATCAGCCCTACTTTTAACAGGATAGTTTAGTTTGCTGGTGTTTAATTTCTTCATTTCTTTATATATTTTGGATATTGGCCCTCTGTCAGATGTAAGGTTGGTGAAGAACTTTTCCTAGTCTGTGGCTGTTGTTTTGTTCTCTTGACAGTGTCCTTTGCCTTACAGAAGCTTTTCAATTTTAAGAAGTCCTGTTTATTAATTGTTGGTCTTAGAGCTGAGGCTGTTGGTTTTCTGTTCAGGAAATTGTCCCCTGTGCCAATGAGTTCAAGGCTCTTTCCCATTTTTTCTTCTAACAGATTTAATGTGTCTGGATTTATATTGAGGTCTTTAATCCTCTTAGATGTCAGTTTTGTGCAGGGTGATAAAAGTGAATGTATTTGCATTTTTCTAAATGGAGACATCCATTAGACCAGCACTATTGTTGAAGATGCTGTCTTTTTCTCCACTGTATGGTTATGGCTTCTTTGTTGAAGATCAAGTGCCCATAGGTGTGTATGTTTATTTATGGGTCTTCCTTTTGATTGCATTAATCAACTAGTCTATTTTATAGGCCAGTACTAAGCTGTTTTTATCATGGTTGCTCTATAGTACTGTTTGAGATCAGGGGTGGAGATACCTCCAGGTGATCTTTGTCTTTATTTAATTTTTTATATTTTTACATATACATTTATATTATTATACATTTATACAATAAACTACCTACAGCAAGAAGAAACATGAAATGATCAGGAATTATATAAATGTTACATTCATAGTGTTTTGGTTATTTGTATTTGGCAGCATTGAAGAAAATATCTTTCCAGTCTAGGTGAGTCTAAAATTCTGAATGTAAATCAATATCGATCATATCTCATTATTATCAACTTAAAACATCTATCTAGACCTAAAAATATCTTAACCCTTAAACAACTAAGCTTAATTGTAAAACTAAACAATGTGGTCTTTAACACCATCGGAGACTTGAGAAAGAATAAAATTAATTACCTAAGTATACAGGGAGTGCAAGTTCACAGCTTCCCAATTGAGAAGATGACAGAGACAATTTACTGCTTGAACAATCACCCAAAATACTCTATACCATTGGAGCATCATCTTCAGCCTTCTGGTCCAATATATCTAACAGACATATTTGTGCGGAAGGAACTATTGAGGACTTGTTTACCATGCAAAACTCTGTCAAGGCAGGAGATCTTTTATTGCACAGAATTGTAGTAGTTATTTAAGGTTCTTTCAAGGTCTATAAGAATTGTGTTGGCATTTTGATGGGAACTGCTTTTAATCTCTAGATTGATTTTGGTACAATGGCCATTTTTACTATGTTAACCCTACCAATCCATGAGCATGGGAGATCTTTCCATCTTCTGATATCCTCTTCAATTTGTTTTTCAGGGACTTGAAGCTTTTTTTTTTCGTACAAGTCTTTCACTTGCTTGGTTAGAGTTACACTAAGATATTTTACGGTTTTTGTGGCTATTGTAAAGGGTACTGTTTCCCTAAATTCTTTCACAACCCATCATGAGGGCTACTAATTTTTGAGTTAATGTATCCAGTCATTTTCCATTAGTTGTTTATCAGCTCTAGGAGTTCCTTGGTAAAAATTTTTGGGGTCATTTATGTGTATTATTTATTGAGAATTTGTTCAGCCTGTTTCCTTCATTATACCTTGGTCCACCCCATTTCCTTTCCCACACAAGTTTGTCTCCTTTATTTTCCCCCACCTAAGACAATGTGTGCATCCCAAATATTTTCCAATGTGTGGCCTTCCTCTGGACTATGGTCACCTTTCATAGGCTACAGACTTAGACTTCTCCGTAACTCATCAACCGAGGGTGAAATTCAGAGACCAGCTTCCTTCTCTATGCTGGCATTTCATCTGTGTTGTGCTTGAAAAGGTCTTACACAGATTGCCACAGATGCTGTGGGTTCCTATGTGCATCTGCCTTGATAAGTCCAGATGTTATCTCCTTATAGTCACCTTTCCACATCTCACCCTTCCACTTTCCGCATTGATTCCCGGCCTTTGAACAGAGGGAGGCTGGTATATGTATTCCAATTAGGACTGAATTTTCTGCAATCTCCTTTTCTCTTCTCTTTGGTCCATTATCTGGCCTATTTGTTACCATATACTGCAAATGGATGCTTCTCTGATAAAGGTCAAGAGGTTCCTTAATCTGTGTGCACAATTCTAAATCTTTACAAGTTCACTTAACGTTATTTCCATTGCAGAATAATAGTAGCAGGCCTTCGTAGGGTCTAGGAATTGTATAACCATAAGTTTGTAGCCTGATAATTTGAATTTATTTCCACTGTGTTATATTGTTTCTTAGATGTAATCAGGATATAATATAGATTTCAAACTATCTTGTGGTATTAAATCTAATGTAATTATATGTGAATACATCTAGCTAGTCAAGATCTAAGATATTTTGAAATTCATTTCCTGTAAAATCATCCCTTGTTAGACACACACCTTGAGGAGAGTGAACACCTGAAAATTTGTTATATGGTCTCTACAGTGATTAGATTCTTACAAACAAATCTGAGCATATTATATGGATGTAGTTAATATCTCTATTAGGCCAGTTTGACATTAATCTACAGGAAGATTACATTACATAGGCCTGACCTTATCTATTAGATACTCGTAGTTCTAATTATTTAAAGAAAATATTTTTGTATTTTTCAGTATTTTATTATTTATGTGGAATGTCAACAAATTCACATCAAGACATGTGAAATTATATGTTAACAGTTGCTTCTTTCAGTATTCTGATCTTGACTTACAGATGACAGGATGCTATTTCTTCTCTGTGTCATCTGCTCAGTTCCCAAGAAGACTGTATATGCACAAGGCTACTGTGTGGACCTTTGCAAGCTCAAGAGTTATCCTGTAGCACTGACTCTACTTGGAGCATGGTGAAACTGAAGCTTAATATGCAGAGTAATGAACAACAGGACCTTTAGCCATGTAGTTATTTTCTGACCCAAGTAACTGGGATTTTGGCTAATTCTGTCACCAAAGATTAACTCCAAGTTCTTCTTTTCACACCAAAGGAAATTAAAGATACATACTTAGATGAAAATTTGCAAAATAGAAGCAAGCTTTGTTAAGCTACAGAAGCCAATTGAGAAATGGGGCTCAGAATTAAACAGAGAATTCTAAAGAGAGGAAAATCAAATGGCTGAGAAGCCCTTAAAGAAATGCTCAACCTCCTTAGCCATCAGGGAAATGCAAATCAAAACAACTCGAGATTCCATCTGACACACATCAGAATGGCTAAGATTAAAACTACAAACAACACCACATGCTGCCGAGATTGTGGAGAGAGAGGAAGACTCCTTCATTGCTGGTGGGAATGCAAACTAGTACAGCCACTTTGGAAATCTATCTGGTGCTATATCCAAAAACTGGGAATAAGACTTCCACAAGACCCAGCTATTCCACTCCTTGGAATATAACCAGAAAATGCTCTAGCACACAAGAAGATTTGCTCATCCATCTTCATAGCAGCCTTATTCATAATAGCCAGAACATGGAAACAGCCTAAGTGTCTCTCAGTAGAAGAATGGATAAAGAAACTAACTGTGGTACATTTACACTATGGAATACTACTCAGCTATTAAAACAAGGCACTCCCGAAATTTGTGGACAAATGGATTGAACTAGAGATGATTATAATGAGTGAGTTAACCCAGAAGCAGAAAGAGTCAAATGGTATATACTCACTTATATCTGGACACTAGCCCAAGGGCGATGTCGCACGAATGTCTTCACTTACCAGGAAAGGGGGACAGAGGGGAGGACATCCTATTGGGACTCTAGGTGAGAGAATCATGGGAGAATGGGGAAATAGAAGGATCCCGAGGGTCCTAGAAACCTACAAGAAGAGCATTATGATGGGCGGTTCTGGGCCCAGTGGTCCTACTCAAACTATGGCACCAGCCAAGGACAATACATGCAGTAAACTTCGAACCCCTGCACAGATCTAGCAAATGGACAAGACATTCTCCACAGATGAGTGGAAAGTGGGGATTGACTTTCACATGAACTCTGGTGCCCCGTATTTGACCACGTCTCCTGCATGAGGAGGCCTGGTGGTACTCAGAGGAAGGATAGCAGGCTACCAAGAAAAGACTTGATACCCTATGAACATTTACAGAGATACCAAATACAAACAGCCAAAACACTAAAAATGTAATATTTATATACTTACTGATTATTTTATCATTCTTCTTGCTATAAGTAGTTTATTGTATGTATGTGTAATAATATAAATGTATATATAAAAAATAAAAGATTAATTAAAAAAAGAATCCAATCTGAAAGAAAAAAAAAAACCATAAATAAAGCAGTCTGAGCAAACCACGATGGGCCAGCCAGTAAGCTAGCCTTATTTTTCCATGGCTTCAAAATCAGCTCCTGCTTCCAGGTTCTAGCTCTGAGTTCCTCTTCTGACTTCCTTCAGTAGTGAACTATTATGCGGAAGTGTAAAGCCAAATAAACCCCTTCTTTCTCAAGTTCCTCTTTCTCCCCATGGTGTTTCATTGCAACAATAATAATACTAAGTAAGTTAGATACATAAAGTGTACGTTTTTGTTTTTACATTTCAAAAAACACAGGCAATCTATAAGAAATGCAAAATAACTTTTCTTTTGTTTATTTCTTATTTGTCCAAACAGTTTTCTGTTTGTTTGTTTCGTTCGTTGTTTTTTGTTTTTGTTTTTTGTTTGTTTTGGTTTTTTTGAGACTGGGTCTCTCTTGTAGTCCTGGCTGTCCTGCACTTGTTGTGTAGACCTGGCTGGCCTGAAACTCACAGAAATCCACCTGCCTCTGTCTAACAAGTTCTGAGATTACAGGCATGCACCACACCACCACACCTGGCATGTTGAAACAGTTTTATTTAGAAAAATTTTTTTACAAAACAAGATAGATATGTAATGGAAAATTGTAAAGAATTTTTACAAACACATGTTTATATAATATATACAAATAGAGATCATCTCCACAATCTGGTCAATAATCAGCTCTCAGGTTTGTCTTTACCTTTTATATTTTATAGAAGTCGAGCATAAGGAATTTTCTTTTTTTAAAATATTTTTTAATTAATTTATTCTTGTTACATCTCAATGGTTATCCATCCCTTGTATCCTCCCATTCCTCCCTCCCTCCCCTTTTCCCCTTACTCCCCTCCCCTATGACTGTTCCTGAAGGGGACCTCCTCCCCCTGTATATGCTCATAGGGTATCAAGTCTCTTCTTGGTAACCTGCTGTCCTTCCTCTGAGTGCCACCAGGTCTCCCCATGCAGGGGACATGGTCAAATGTGAGGCACCAGAGTATGTGAGAAAGTCATTTCATATAAAACATGTACTTGGGAAATTTTAAAATATTCAAACCATGTGCAGTATAAAATATGTATCTATAAAAGTAAATCTTTGTGGATAAATGAAACTGTGCACCCTTTGACTAACGTCTCTCTGTTTCTTCCCTTTACACTCTAGATTCCAGCAATCACTCAACTTTCTGCTTCTGTGAGTCTGATATCTAAAACCATTATATAAGTAGCATCCAATACTTGTTCTCTGTTATTGCTGTAACTAAATAGCTAGTAATTAGCTCATAGAGTGAATATTATTATCTGTAGACCGAAATATTATACCAAGGGTATATGGATACTATAAAATGAGGGCCAGTGATCCTTCCTGGACTGTTCCTAGTTTTCGGTGTTCTACTGACAATATTATTTAGTGACATGGGGAAGCATTATTCCGTTTTTTTCTGTATGTTCTCACTACTGCATACTCTGACTACAAATGGAACACTATTCATGGGAACTCTTAGTAGTAGTTCATGGGATCTTAAAGAAATGTGTACTAAAGTTATGTCTTTAGTATGAAAAAATATTGAAACACCAGTTGACCCCAATGGTTGCTATATGAACAGTGAAATATTCTAAATATTTTATGCGTCCAATAAAATTAAGGGAATCTTCACTGTATTAGCAAAATTTTAAGTATAAGACAGAATAGATGTCAGAAAAGAAATGTACAGTACACACACTATATGCAGCCAACACAAAATATTCACCAGGGATCTTAACCATATTGATCACATCCATGATGTAAATGTGTTTTCAGATGAGAAGACCGAGATGTAAAATGGTTGACAGCACCCCAGGTCATCCATAATGCAAGTTGAATTCTAGAGTTCAAACTGAGCAAAATTCCTTCTGGAATCCACAGTGCTTGCTGTTATATAATGGTGCCTTTCTCCATAGAAAAGCAACTCAAATCAGAACTGAAATGCAGTACAGAAATAAAGTCAAGAAAGAACTAAACACCACCTGGGAAACAGCAAGTGCTGCAAATTTCTTTGCTATCCCTTGCAGAAGTAGAGTTCAGGAGAGCTTTTTCCACTATCGTTTTGTCTCATTCTGAGGACATCTTCAGAGTTGAATACTTTGGAATAATACTTCTCTATGGTTGACTTATAATTTAATGTACCACTGTGTTAAAAGGGTACTTAATAGATTCTATGTTAAGGGAAGTGGAAATAGAGGGTGAGGTATCAGTGAAATAAACGGAACCAAACAATGCACCCTCTCTTACAGACAGAAACTCTCACTGGGCAGGTTCACTCCTGATATTGAAACAAAACACAAGTTAATGTCATGGCTACACTCAGATTTGCATAGTTTGTCACAAAATCATGATAGGAATAAAACTTTCGGAAAAGCAGACAGCTATGATATTTAAAAAGATGAATTTAGAAAGCTTAGTTAATTTACTGGACCTCTTCTTGTGGCACTGTCACTCACTGACATATCTCTTTGCTGTGCTCTCATGGTGCAGCCTTTGTTCTTAGAGGTTCAAATTAAGTGTCAGCATGAAGCTTAGTACATAATGCAATAGTTACTACCTCCTCCCATGACTGGATGAAAAATATCAACTTTTCCCATGAAAACCCAAATCGAGTTATTACTCTTCATTATGAGTAATTTCTTATATGTGGTTTCTCAGCTCAAGAACAGGATGCAAAAGCACAGATAGTCCAGGTAAGGAAATGTTGAAAAGAGGCACAAGTTCTTGGAGATTTTTGCCAATATACATCCCAAGTAACACAGTGAGGAGGTTACTCCTCAAAATGCTTCTCTTTGATTCCAAAATATTACAAAAATTACAGGTAGGACATTGTAGTATTAGTAAATAATAGATTAAGTATATCTCAACCCAACTTTTAGAAAGGTAAACCATAAGTGCCAGGAGTGCACTAATAATTAATTTGAAATATCACTGCTAGAATGCGCTTTAACCAAATTCTATTTCTATTGTGTTGTATGTCAGAACAACTAAGAGTGAGTGTGTTGGAAGGCTCATTAAGAAATATTCCTGAGGGCTGGAGAGATGGCTCAGCGGATAAGATCACTGTCTGCTCCTCCAGAGGTCCTGAGTTCAATCCCCAGCAACCACATGGTGGCTCATAACTATCTATACTGGAATCTGATGCCCTCTTCTGGTATTCAGGTGTATATCCAGATGGGGCACTCATACATAAAATAAATAAAAATTTAAAAAAAAAGAAAAAGAAATATTTCTGAAACAACATAGAACATTAGACAATGTAGTGAAACGTTATTTGAATACCTCTCTTATCCTTTGATTTATCTTATCCAATTATTTAAGAAAAATCAAGACGTTTCTTTTATTAATTTTTAAATATTTTTCTTAAGTTTAATTGAAATAGAATATTACTTTTCTTCTTAGTTTCTTTTTTTCCATATCTATTTATTTATCTTTCTGTCTGCCTGTCTATATATGTATGCATTGGTGCTGTTTTATAAAGAATATATATATATATATATATATATATATGTATGTATGTATATTTTGCTGAGTCTACTTTTGTTTTATATGTATTCTTAGTGCTGACCACTATAGATTGAAAAAATCACTAAAGGGACTCAACCATTAAAGGCACAACAAGTAACACTCACATGTTGATGGCAACCAACAGTCATCTAATCAGTCTTAAGCCCCAATTAACAGAAAAGGAACCATGTCTAATACTGGAATCTTAAGCAGCTTATCATGGCTAGTGAAGTCATGGACTTTAGGAGAGAATCTATCACCACCACACAGCTAGACCAATATAATTCTTTATTACATTCTGAATCTTATCCTTATACCCACCCATAAGCACAGCTACTGATTCTCATCCAAAAAGCTTCTGCCAACAGCAAATGAATACTTCCCCAGAAAACTATAAGCACATACACTGTAAAGATCAAAGAGGGAAGGTACAACTCCAGCTGATTCATCAACATCAGAGCTCCTATATCTATGCCTCGTGCAGAAGAGGAAAACTAAAGCTTGTAAGAGCCAGATTACAAGGAATCCAGTTGTGAAGCAGTTTCTCTCTGGAATGGACCTGCACAAACTGATACACCAACCCAAGACATTGTAAGCAGATAACCTAGACCCTCCTGTTTAGACTTAACCAATGGACAGCTCATTCTCCATGTTCACATGGGGGAGAAGAGCAAGGACTGCCTCTGATGCCTGTGATTTGATTGCTGCCCCCTTGGCAATGCGGCCTAGCAGGCACACAGAGAATAAAGATACTGGCTATCCAGAGGAGACCTGATAGGCTGAGGTCAGATGGTGGAGGAGGAGGCCACCCAACCCCATTAGAGGTCTAGAGGAAGGGAATAGGGCAGAAGAGGGACTAGAAAGATAAGAGTGAGGGTTAAACAATTGAAAGGTTATGTGAACACATTATAATAAAACAAACAAACATACAAAAAGACAGGAAGAACAGCAATATAAATGAACATCCTAAAGTGGACGGGAGAAACTTAAATATCATAGAGAATTCACTTATATTATTATTTATCAGTAAACTTTCAAGAGATTATATATGTTATTATTACCTTAAGATATGGTGCCAATAAATATATGTATATGATTAATATTATATGATTAATATTTATTAGATAAAAGTTAAAATAAATTTTAAACAAAATTTTAAGAAACATGATAATCCAGATCGTTGCCTGATGTGAGATAACATACTGTCTCTGCTCTTTGTTAACTAGCTTCCAATAAGTCACACAATTACGGTATTATATTGTCCATGTTATACATAAAGTAATCAAATTGGGCACTTACAAAAATGTATTTTAGCTCCTAAAAGGAAATAAGTAAGATTTCTGAAAGAGGTATATTATTTTGTATATAATGTTCTTCTATATTCATTATAGGCAGTTAAGACATTAATGTGCTTATAAAGCTATATCTACAACATAAAAACATGTTTATATTTACTACAACTCTGTAAATACTACAAACAGTACTTCTCAGTTTCACGGGGCTCTTTTATAAGCAGGTCAGTTTGTATTATTTTTGTTTATAGGGTAAATACTACTTAGAACTGTATTGATAATTGTAACAAATTGTGTTATAACTGCACTCACAAAACAAAAATAATACCCGTAATAAAATGCAATTTTAAATAGGGAACACTTATCTATACTATTAATATCATAAAGAAACATAAGAGACATATTAAAGTATCAGTGGTGAGAACTGAATATAGCTACCACAAATGCAGTCCCCATACCAATGTATGTTTATTTGCTTCCACTCCCACATAACAAAATTATTAGAAACAGTAAATTGGAACATTGTCCTTTTATGATTACACAGTTCTGGAAATCAAGTGAAGGTTTACCTGGACTCTTGCTTTGCTCAGCATCTCACCAGTCTGGACTCCGGGAAGCAATGGAGTGACCTTAAAATGTAGAACACTCTTAAATCCTGTGTGCCACACCCTGTATCCAGGTGCATTCACATGACATGAGGAAGTTAGACTAACGCAAGTAGCGCGCTCTACTCTTTCAGCGGTTTTGGGTCTCAGCTGCATTTACATTTACCCATTTCTATTTTATTCTGATTAAAATCTGGTCACAATTTATGTCTAAACTGAAGCAGAGGAGACCATGAAGAGGGTCTCAATTATTAAAGTCTCCTTTGACAGCGATGGCAAAAAGCTCCAAAAAGAAAGTAAAAAAATTGCCAAGAAATCCAGAGAAGGAATTCTTTGGAGATGAAGCGCAGATATCTGAAGACCAGGGGCCAGGAGTTGTTGCTGGGATGTGAGAGGTACATGATGCGAGTTTTCTCTAGACATTGAATATCTGCAAACTGAGCTACATGGTTGCTATGGAAAGATGATACTTCTGGAACGGTGAAGAGGAAACAGGATGCCCAGTGGAAACAAGCAGAAAGGAGTAACTCTTTTCTGCCTCCAGCCTCCATAGCCTAGAGAGCCAGCTAACCACTCAAAAATTTGCAGGAGGAAACAGATTAGAGGACTGATTCCATGGGGGAGATGCAAGCTGACAGGCTCCTCTTTTGGCTGCTCGGCACCATTATACCTTCTGCATATTTTTGAATTTCTCTAAATCATCAGAAACACCTGTTTCTACTTGGCAAGCTGGGTTTTGTGTGTGTGTGTGTGTGTGTGTGTGTGCAAAAAGGTCAGTCTCCATAACTATTTAAAACAATCATCTTCAACACTTTCCTGAAGTGTTTCTGTCTCTGGAAAATAATTATGGTATTCATTTTGAGATTATCCTTAAGTACTCCTTGAATTCAGTCACAGACCAACGAAAACACACTGGACAAGACTAAATTAGTAAAGTCCTAATGTTCAAGTGTATATAATGTAGGTGGACACACACACACAAAGAAAACTAATGTATATAAATACAAACATACAAATTATCATCACATTTAGGTCCCATGCAATCAGATACCAAATAGAATAGTAGCATTCCACATTTTTATACCTACAAGCAATGGCATAATAGTTTTTATAACTTACTCTTCCACTGTCTAGCTCCATGTTTCCTTTGTATTAACCTGAGACCTGAAGTGGTTGAGGTAAATTGCTCTTAATTAAATAATTACTTCTCAGACAATCCATCCAATCCTCTTTCCTCTGATCTATAATATCGGAAGTGGACTCTGTAAATGGTATCTTTTGCCAGCAGGCAGTGTTAAACTGAAGCATAACCAATAGTGGCTACAGTAAACACACAGCAGGAAGAAGTACCTTCCCTTCCTGGGGGCAATGCACTCTCCTTTCTGCTCCTGAGATATATGAAATGGCCAGTGGGACATTCAGTGTTTGTGATTCTCGCTTCCCAGCAAGTTTCCATGGCAACTCTGAAGATGATTTCCCAGTAACTCTTGCCAGTGTCCCCAGTGCTGTGATATAGAATTCCATATCACTTTGGATATGATTTTGAGCTAGCCTCCTATGGAATCAGAAAAGAATCCAGTGGTTAGTTCTCCAAAATGTTTTATCTATACAGTTAAAGTTTGTTTCAGCCTTTACAGCTTTGTCACGGGCCATCTCCTTGATCTTACCGCCCCTTTACTGGACCAAAGCGACATTCCCCACAAGAAAGTATGAAAAATAAAGGGTGCTCTCTCCTCTTCCCTTGACTCAATTTTGTATGCACTACATCCCCTCAATCTGTTATTTTTGCATTCTCTTAAGTTATCCTTTTTTTTCACTTGTTATGAAATTCTAAAGTTTGATAGTTATTATATTCTTTATAATTTTCCTTATCAAATTAGTGTGTAATGTCACTCAAATTAAGGTTTAATCAGCAAAGAATTATTATCAGGAATCACTTTGAGGATGTCTGTGCCTCTGTCACTCAGCTAGAGTACATGCTAATTAAGCTTTCTGCAGGATGCTAATGTTGGTGCCATGCACTGGTATCAGTTAGTTAATTTTAAGTAAATGGCTGCTGGAGTAACTTGCTCAGGAGCAGAGTGACTTTTGCAACTTGACTGGAAAAACAATAAAGGGACCTGGCACTACTGTGGACATTTCTTAACACAGTGAGCACACAAAGACAAAATAATAAGCTCAGACAATTTAACTCTTAGCTCAGTTCAAATTTTGATCTGATAAAACAGACTCAAAATAATTTCTATTTTCTTCTTGTTGTTTCATTTCCCCTTAATCCATGGGTAGATGACAGAGAAAATGAAATGGAAAATTGAATTGAGTGGGTTAACTCAGAGCTACACTGTGCCTCTTATAAAAAAAAAAAAAAAGTTAGGCTGATAGATGGGAAAGAATGTGATTCTAAAACTTTTGACTCTGTTTAGACCCAAGTACAGCTAAACAGCTTGAAAACAAACTCAGTCTGAGTATACATTACTAGTGCAAAGAGTTTGCTTTCCTGTGCCTGAAGATCAGACTTAGCTTTTCTGGCTAAGTCACTGGCAGCAAATGGCTTGTGGAAGTTCCCTGTGTCCTGAGCCAGCAACTATACTTTGTTGCCACTAGACTATACGTATTATAAAAGCATCCTGGTTTTTATTAACAGTTATTATCTTTACACCTAGAAAGAAATTGTTTACACAGCACACGAATTTCAACACAAACAAATGCACATACGTGCCAATATATATGTAATGTACAAATACAGTACACAAGCATATTTATTTACCTATGAACATTTGCTTCAAATTTTACATTAATATTAGCTATGCGCAAAAGTACTTACAAGATGTTTGTATCATCAGGTCTGTAGGGAATATAAACTGAAAGCATATTCTGTTAGCAGTAACGCACATGAGGAATGTATAACATTTGATTACAGAAGATTTACCAAATTAGTCACATCAGGGATTAGTGACAACTTAGTGTACTCGCATATACCTTTATAGTATGTTTGTTTGTTTCTTTGGCTGGTTGGTTTTACTCTGAGACTTATTCTTGCATGCCTGGTTCCCCTCAGTTTCACTATGTAGTTGAGCTTGAACTCCCTATCCTCTTTCAGTCACCGGAGTGAGAGGGTTATAAGCCTGTACTAGTATACCAATCGACATTATAGGAATAAAAACGCTTTAGCAATGCATATACAATGTGGACTGCTATAAGACAAAATGACTGATGGTTGGTGTATAATGAGTTCCGGCTCTTAAATATAGATCAGTGCTTACCTCATTCAGGGTCTACCTTTATAAGATTTGTGTCATTGTTCTTACTTATTGTTTCATGTAAATTGAGAGAGAATCTATTAATCATGCTTTGATTACTCTGTTAGTGTCAATCACTCGCTTTTCAAACATGGATTGTTTATAATTAAGAACTACAGATTAGCTTGACTACTAATATTAATTAGCTTATTCTATGTGATATATAATAAATTACATGTAAAACAAACATTTAATTCAATTGGAATCTAAAGGGAAAGCTAAGTGGATACTTTTTAAAAATTACTTTCAAAAAGACTGCATTAGCTCTTTGGGAGCAGTAGGATAAGCCATGATAAAGTTATGAGGGCGTTTCAAGCATCACCTTCTGGTCTCCGGCTATATAAGAAGTATCACCTCTAATACAAAAAAAAATGTAATGAGTGAAAATTTGCCTTCACAAAAACATTAGGTATGTTTCCCAAAGTGATCAATGTTTAAAAAATAAATAAATTCTGTCATTTTCGAAGGCAAACAGTAACACAGAGGACAATGTCAAAATCAAATCGAAATAAACAAGACGATAGCTGTATCCTTTCCTCAGACAGTCATCTGTAATTAATTTGGGTTTTGAGTCATAAATTTGATGTCTATGAGACGAAAAAAAACATATAGAGTTTTTTATTAGTACGATTTGAGTCCAACAGCAGCAATTTTAATATAACACCATCCTTTTAAAATAATTAACTTATTCATAATAAAGTAATGACGCTAACTTCAAGGTTACTAAAGGTTTCAGGAAATGGGTGCTTCTTTTTTGTATTGATGATAATGATAAGAATTTTAACTTAATATTAAATATTACTATACATTTTGGAAGGGGTGTAATAGCTTTAATCTCATAAAATTTATTTCACGGAACTAAAGTTTTATCACACAGTGAGATGATTAATTACATATTTTTACAGGAATGCAATCTAGACATGCATAACATGATACTACTTTTAGTGGCAAATTTGTAAGCCTATTAATAGACTCTGGACTAACTGACCCTCCTATAACTTCCATTTCCCAACAATTAGTGTTGAAATGAGAGTTTAAAAGTCACTGAAATGCAAATGAATTCTATTAAATGCAAGTAAAGACATTTTTCATTTTGAAATTAATAATTAATTTTTCAGAATTTGGGGAGAAAGTCCTGGAAATAAACATTTGTACAATATATTTTATCCATTTTTATATAATAGGCCTATTAAAATCAAATGAGAAATAATTTTCTAGTAGTTAAATTTCATTTCATCCTAGAGGAATGTAATTATATACTTTTAGAGGTAAAAGATAGCTACTGATACAAATTGCTTCATCATTTTTATAGAATCTGACTTTAAGAGGTAATACTGCCTAACTATAGTTCTAGAAGTACTTATTAAGAGATGAAATGATAAAAATAAGTAAAATTTCATACCAAAGTAGTTAACAATGCATTTTGTCACATATTGTTACAGGTAACAAGGATATAAAATATTTAGGGGCTAATTGCCTCCAGTAAATTCATTTGAAAAAATAAAATACTGAATAGAGATTGTGCCATAAAATAAATTAAATAAAACAAAAGCCAGCCATTCTGACCAGAGCTCAGTGACACAATGAGTACAAGTGATGCAGTGAGCACAGGGACACAGTGAGCACAAGGGACGCAGTGAGCACAGGGACACAGTGAGTACAAGGGATGCAGTGAGCACAGGGACACAGTGAGTACAAGGGCTGCAGTGAGCACAGGGACACAGTGAGTACAAGGGATGCAGGGAGCACAGGGGCACAGTGAGTACAAGGGAATCAGTGAGCACAGGGACACAGTGAGTACAAGGGACGGAGTGAGCACAGGGACACAGTGAGTACAAGGGAAGCAGTGAGCACAAGGGACGGAGTGAGCACAGGGACACAGTGAGTACAAGGGATGCAGTGAGCACAGGGACACAGTGAGTACAAGGGCTGCAGTGAGCACAGGGACACAGTGAGTACAAGGGACGCAGTGAGCACAGGGACACAATGAGTACAAGGGATGCAGGGAGCAGGTCTGAAGCTATTGAATCACGGGCAGAGTTGGAGGACAATGTCACAGAAGATTTGCCAAAGTAGATTACCTTTTACAGTGGAACACAAATACAGATAATGCATCAATGGAAAATAATTTCAAAGACACTCAACCATTACTCAGATGTTCAATTTGAGGATCTGACTCTATATAACAAAACATGTTATGGGGCAGGGAGTCTTTTTGACTGTTTGTTTCACTAATGAATCCAAAGGTTCTGAAAGAGTCTCTCACAAAACCACACTAAATATCCTGCTCTTTTGCAGAAGTATTAATCATTTATGAATGTTTTCTGCTAGGGTCTGTTGGATCCTCTAAATAGAGGATCACACCATCTACAAGTAGGTGTAATTCCACTCCTTCTTTTTTGATTTACACCTTTGTAAGTTCTTTACCTTAAAATACCACACTGAATAAGAGTAGATGGAGTAGGAAGTTTTATGATGTCCCATATTTTATAGGAAATTTTTAGTTCTCCTTTTACGCTCCTGGGTTGGAGAGGAAAGAATTAACTCTGGAACCTATTCTAGGCAGCTCTTAGCACATTCATGGTGGCATTGCCTTACTGACAATTATTTCCTTAGTGTTCTTCCAAAAGCTTCAAATTAATAAATATGTTTCAAAATCTCACTTTTTCCTATCGTTTTTGAGAGATTGTAATAAAATTACATTATTTTTTCTTTCCTTTCATATATCCAAATGTTCATATATAAACTTCCTTGCTCTCTTTTCAAATTGATGGCCTCTTTTTCCATTGATGTTTTATACCTCTAAGCATATGTGTGTGTGTGTGTATGTATATATATATATATACATAAACACAAATAATTTTAACTATAACCTGTTCAGTCTGAAGAAATTATATGTGTTTTTAGGGCTGCCCATTTAGGTCTGGATAATCAATTGGTGTGCTCTTGCATCTATGTTACTCAGGAGACCTGGTTTCGAATCTTTGATGTATAACTGTCCATAAAGCTAGAAAGGTAACGTAAATAGTTAGATAATATTTTCAAAAACCTCAGAGACATACAGAATATGAAATTTAAAGATTATTTTAAAGATTCATTGGCAATGAGACAGGTTAACTCCTGGCAGCACCCAGCCTACCTTAAAAAGGATGATGAGCATCAAAGAACCTCCTTATGGAGATGGCTTCAAACATGGCAAATCAGCCACTGGCAAAATGTCCTCATTTCTACCACAGACAAAACTATGCGGACAAATAGGCAAGCTTGGAGATACGTAGAGTCAATGCCAAACTCTGTAATGACAGGGTAAGCAAATCCTCAGTTGTTCCTGCCTCCCAAATACATCTCTCAGGTATATTGGGCCATAAGGCTGAAAAGGATGCTAAGACATTTTAGAGAGTTTTTCATGACTGTTCAAGTAGCAAACTGCCCCTGTCATTTTCTCATTTGGGAAGCTACTAATCTGTGTTCCCTGTCTACTCAGGTAATTAATTTTATTTCTTCTCAAATATCTTTAGGGTTGAAGACCAGCCAGATAGTTTAGTTTTACAATTAAGCTTAGTTGTTTAAGGGTTAAGATGTTTTTAGCCCTAGAGAGAACTTTTAAGTTGATAATGACAAGACATATTAGATATTGATTTACATTCAGAATTTTAGACTCGCCAAGATAGGAAATATGTTTTATCCAAGGATGGCATATACAAATTTATATAGCTCTTGATTATTTCCTGGTTCTTCTTGCTATATGTAGTTTATTGTATCTATGTGTAACAATATAAATATATATGTAAAAATATTTATTAAAAAAATAAAAATAAATGAGGTTATCATTGCATAAAAAAAAGGAAAGGAAGAAAACAAGTAACAAATACTTGTGACAAAAGAACATCCCTTATCTGCTGGTGAATGTTCTGAGTTGTACATACTTGGGAAGCCACTACGAAAATTACTGTGGAGGTGCCTCAAACAGCTAAAAGTAGAATTATCATATGACACAGCTTTGAGGTGAATGCTCAAGGGACTCTTAGTTTGCCACACATTATTTATGTGTTATTTATTTTTCTGTTTCTCATCTATTCACAGTAGCTGGGAAAAGAGTCAACATTATCTTCAGCAGATAAATAAATAAAATATATGTGTACATAACAGTAAATTATTCAGCCAGAAAAGAAAAAGAAATCATAATATTTGAAAGAAAATGGGTGGAACAAGAAATTGTTATCTTAAATGAAGTAACCCATATCTTTAAAGGTAGATAGCATTTATTTCTTCCACTTCACAGATTTTAATTTTTAAATTTTAGTTAAAATAATCATTTAGGTTTTCTTCCTCTCTTTCCTCCTTCCAGATCTCCATGTTCCCTTCCTCTAACATCTGTCATTTCCTTTTGAATCCCTCTCAAATTCTTCGCCTCTTTTTCTTTTACTCTTGTTTCACACACACACACACACACACACACACACACACACACACACACACACACACAAAGAGAGAGAGAGAGACAGACAGAGAGACAGAGACAGAGACAGACAAAGACAGAGATAGAGAGAGACAGGTTGCTCACCATTTGTTACTGAATAACCAGTCTTGGGGTTCATCCCTGGGAAAAACCAATTCTTCCTTTCCCAGGAAAGACTGGGTACCTGGAGTTTTGCTAGGGTTGGGTCTCCATGATATTTATACCTCCCAGGAATGTGTATTGTTATTGTCATTTTTCATGTCTTATTTATTCATTCATACTGTTGAAGGATTATTTTTATCTGTCATTTCTAGGAGGCATAGGAGACTTTTTGCTCCTTTGGCTCTTACCTTTCTGATCCATCTTCTATGATGTTCTATGAGTCATATGTACCCTAGTTGTTTTGCATATGTATCTCCTGGGGGTTGGAATCCCAAGGATTAGTTATCCTCTGTATTTTTACCATTATGGTATTTTCTAATGGATTTTCTCTGGTGCAAAGAGAGTCTTACTTGGTGAGGAGTGAGATGGGGGTATAAAAACAGCTTTTAGTATTCAGTTAGAAATTATGCTGATTTATTAATGTGTCAGTAGTATGATCCATAACCTTACTAACCCTGGGCTCATGAAAATAAAAAGAGGATGGTTACAGGGATAAAATAGTTCTTCAGGGAGGGTTGAGTAAATGGGAAAAGAAAAGAAAAAGGGAGATTAAAAAAACACATGTCACAAGCCGGGAGTGGTGGCGCACGCCTTTAATCCCAGCACTTGGGAGGCAGAGGCAGGTGGATTGCTGTGAGTTCGAGGCCAGCCTGTTCTACAAAGTGAGTCCAGGACAGCCAAGGCTACATAGAGAAACCCTGTCTCCAAAAACAAAAAACAAAAAACAAACAAACAAACAAAAAAACAAAAACAAAAAACACATGTCACATGAAAGAAGAAACTGATTAATGGTGGCAGAAAGGAAGAGAAAGACGAAGAGCTAAAAGAGAGGAGGAAGTCAAGAAAACCAGACAAAAAGTATACACGAAAAATCCCATTATGAATCCATTCGGTTGTATAATGATCCAAAAAGCAAACTAATTAAAAGAGATAAAATGAAAGGAAGCAAATATTGGATGTTTAGATGAATAATTTAGGAAGAAATATGAATCAAAGGACGAAGAGGGATCTTAAAGTCACACTTAACCAGGCATTTAAATAATATCATTACATATCTCCTAACACCTCTAAAAATGGCAGTACCCTTAATAAAAACAAGTATAACAACATATGGCTCATCTAAGGCCTTCACTTTAAAGTCCTAGCCCACCATTGTCCTCCGCTTCATATCTGCATGCTTGCTCCTGAGTAGACAAAAATAAAATAAATAAATAAATAAATAAATAAATAAATAAATAAAACCAAAACAGCTGGACATATGATGGTGAAATGACATGATATGTGTGGATTTGTGTTTTAGCACTCCCAGTAGAGCAAGCCTAGTTCTAGAGGCTTCTATAGAACTTGTAAAGAGTCAAATGATATACACTATTCTTGGAGCTGAAAACCTTTCATTGCTCCACTGAGCAAGTTTCAAAGAGACATGTCAGCTATAAGAACTTTTAGTCCTGTTGGCATAGGCTGCTAGTTTAATAGCTTCTATTACAGGGTCAGTACTGCTGTAAAATGGGACTTCAATTCACCAGCTGCAACTGGCGAAGGGTAGACATAACAATCAGAAAGGCTTTTTGAGTCATCTTCCTGTGGGTCTACTTTGAAAGGAAGTTGAATCCATCAAAAAGGATGATCTGACTATCTTTCATTGAGGACTTTGAAGAGTGCTCAGTATTTTTATTTATTTGTATTAATTTAATCTTCCTTCATACAATAATCCTAAGTTCACTTTTCCCTCCCTCCACTCCTCTCAGCACCCCAAATACCCTTCCCCCATAACCACTTCTTTTCTGTTTCCCTTCAGAAAATAGCAGGGCTCTCAGGGATATCGACCAAACTGGGCATAACAAGATACATTAAAGACTAGGCACAAACCTCTAATTCAAGTTTGGGCAAGCCAATGAGTAGAAGGAAACAGGTCTCAACAGTAGGCAAATTGTCAGTGATACCCCCATTCCCACTGTTAGGAGTCTTACAAAAACACCAAGCTAATAACTATAACATATATCCAAAGGTCCTATCACACCACTGTGGACACCTTGATTGCTGCTTCAGTCTCTGTGAGCTCCTGTGAAACCTGTATAGCTGATTTGGTCGGTCATGTCCTCTTAGCAGCCTCAACACCTCTGGCTCCTAAAATTCTCCTCTTCTTCCATGGAGTTCCCTGAGCTACATAATGACAGACCTAAAGGAAACCTCTAATTTGGGCTCTCTTTCTACCTATAGTTGCCTGTGGGTCTCTGTATCTGCTCTCATCAGCTACCAGAGGAAACCTGTCTGATGATGATTGACATAGTCACAAATCTGTGAGTATACCACCATATATTATGAATAATTTTATTGATTTTTTCTTACACTAGCTCTCTGAGCTATCATGCCTCTGATCTATGGTCATCTAGGTAGTATTTGGCATGGACTCCCCTTCGTGGCATGGGCCTCAAATTAGACCAGTCATTGTTTGACCTCTCCAACGGTTCTGTAGCATCATAACCCAGCACATCTTACAGGCAGGCGGACTATAGGCCAAAGGTCTTGTGGTTGATTTGGTGTCCAAGTCCCATCACTGGAAAGTTTTCCTGCTTAAAGAAGATAGCCAGTTCAAGATCCATATCCTCTATTACTAGGAATCCTCACTAAGGTCACCCTTGTAGATTCCTGGGAGTTTCCACTGCTCTATGTCTCCAATCAGCCTGCAAATGGCCTCCTATTCCACTGGCCTGTCCCTGCATCCTCTCCCTCCATCCCTCCCACCTACCTGATCCGTCATGTTCCATTCTACACTGGCTCTCAGTCCACCAGACATATCTATTCTATTTCCCCTTCCCAGGGAGATCCATGTGTCTGCCTCTCTGGATCTGTGTATTATAGCATGGTTATTCTTTATTTTATAGCAAATATCCACTTAAAAGTGAGTACATGCCATATTTGTCTTTCTTGGTCTGGTTTACATCATTCAAGTTAATTTTTCATACTTGCATCCCCTTGCTGTCAAATTTCATTATGTCATTGTTCCTAACAGCTAGGTGATATTCAGTTGTGTCGATGTAGAACATTTACATTACCCATTTTTCAATTGAAGGACATGGAGGTCGTTTCCATTTTTTGTTTGCTATTATGAATCAAGCACCTATAAACATAGTTGAACAAACCTCCTTGTGGTATGGTGGAGCTTCTTTTGCATATGTACTCAGGAGTGGTACAGCTAGGTCTTAAGGTAGATGTATTCTCAACCTTGTGTGAAAGCATCAGATTGATTTCTAAACTGTTTGTACAAGTTTGCACTTCCACCATCAATGAAAGAGTGTCCTCCTTGCTCCATATCTTTGCTAGCATAAGCTGTCACTTAAGTTTCATCAGCTCCCAGTTATTACTTTTTTATCTTAATGCTTGTGATATTAGTGTCCACTAAGGAAGGTTTCTCATGTGCCAATGAATTCAAGGTTATTTCTCATTTGTTCTTCCACCAAGTTCCATGTATCTTGGTCTTTGATCCATTTGAACTTGAGTTTTGTACAGGGTGATAAATATGGATCTATTTGTATTCTTCTACATGCTGATGTCCAGTTTAACCAGCAACATTCATTGAAGATGCTTTTTAATTTTCATTGTGTGTGTCTGGCTTCTTTAGCACCAATCAGGTGTTCATAGGTGTTTGTTTCTGGATCTTTGATTTGAATCCACTGGTCAATGTTTCAGGTTTTTCATTTTGTGTTTGTTTTTGTTTTTGTTTTTGGTTGTTTGTTTGCTTGGTTGCCTGATTGGTTTTGTTTATTTGAGACAGGGTTTTCTGTGTAGCTGTCTTGGACTTTCTTTGTAGGCCAAGCTGGCCTTGAACTCACAGAGATCTGCCTGCCTCTACCTCCTTGAATCCTGGGATTACAGGAGTCCACCAACATCCCTGAATAATGTATCAGTTTTCCTAGCTCTGTAGTATAAAGCTTGAAATCAGCCATAGTGATACCTCCAGAATTTTTTATTTTTTCAGGATTGTTTTAACTACCTTACGTTTTTATTTTTCCATATGAAGTTGAGTGTTTTCCCTTTCAGATATGTAAAGTACTGTGTTAAAATTTTGATGGTGATTTACTGACTTTGATATAAGATTTAATAATATATAATTTAACAAGGAAGATATTTCATATGTAATTTTCATCCAGCATAGAACAACCATGTTCAGAGACAGTTTGTAAAAAACAAACAATCAAACAAACAAAAAACACTTCAAGAAGAAGATTTTCCCAACACAGTAGAATTAACAATAAACACTGGCAATGGTATTCTGGAAAACTAAGCAAGTCATATTTTATAATTTTGTTTATTACTGTCTAGCAGTAACCATAGCCACCATCCCTCGATGTCTGGATAATGTTATGGTTTAGAATCACATGATGATGTACACACATGGCACTCCAATACACCAGAAAAGCATCTCAGAGGACATTGTCTCGCTGATTTTCTTCTAATCCAATTTACAGTTACAGTGCCTTGCATATTCAGATTCCTTGTGTTTATAAGATGGAGAAAGACCTTGAGGATCATATTTTTTACTAGAAAATAATCATTTCCAGAATAAAATACATCATATACTACTTCAAAGGAAAGATGCCAAGCTAAAAACTTACAGGGGAAAATCCATCTATATGACAAAAAATTTTTATGCTTTATTTGACATCAAATGTTATTCCTGAGATGTTACTATGCAAATGTTTTTTCTCTTGTTTTACCTTCTCTTTTTCCCAGATCATTCTACAGTTTATCATGCTAACTTGCAATTTTATTGTCAGAGGGGCACACAGCCAGAATAATTACATTTCCTAGATGACTGACTGTAAAATAGTAACCTTTCCAGATTAAATGAAAGCACTATAAATGAATACTCTATGATAAAATACACACCAAATCCACATGATAGAGAAGGATAAACTAGCAAGAACCCAACAATAAAAGTCCAAATACTGTTCTTAATGGGGAAGTGTCAAACTTATGGTGGACCTCGGTGCTGCAAAGTGTGCCTTAGCAGTTTTCCTGTTTTGTGGGCAATACAGACAATAATATGCACGAGAACTTTAGTGAGTTGTCAGAGATAACATTATTTGCTTTGAGGAATGTATTTGTTTAAAAATGTCATTGAATTCCACAAAAGGACAAGGTACCAACCCAACTAATATGCCTAAATAAGCAAAACACTTTATGCACAGGTATTTTCAATGCTATTTATAGACTCTCTGCAATTAACCTTAGCTAAGTACAGAACACTGGCTCCTCTTGAATCTGGGAGGAGGAAGAATATATGCAGTCACTAGAGATTCTGAAATGTTTCTTTGAGCTCTTCTAGAGAATTCAGACATCTTCCATATATTTTTGTCTGTCATATCTCATTGTATTACTGATCAGAAAGCTCGTAAGAATCAAAACTTCGATTTACAGAGGATATTCAAACATCTTTTGGATTTTATCCGAAGTTCAACAGTCTTATGCTTATTATCTGCTTTAAAACTCTTTCTCTAACTTTATTTCTGTCCTGATTCATAACTTCCTTTTTTTTTTAATCATTTGGAAGAATTTTATATATTCAAGTCCATACCACCTAGTGCTCCACCCAGCCTCATTAATCCTGTATTCTCATGCCACTCCCAATCATCTTCTCTTTATCCAAGTTCTTCTGTGTGCTTGCGGCTGCAGTCCCATTGTGCACACATCTGGAAGAAAACAAAGACAACATTGCGGGCGGAGAAGCTCTGAGAGCAAATGGGCTGATACAGAATAAAGCTGCAGTTTCAATTGACTTCGCGGGCATAGAGAAGTTTCTGGGCTTCTCATACCTTGATATGCTCATCTGTGAATAAATTTAAGATAAAGTGATGAACTCCAATTTATTAAGTTGCTACACCATCTTTATGGCAGGGTGTCTTCTCGTAGCTTCCTTCCTGCTTGCCTACCAAATTAAGGTTTTTTGTTTTTATAGTACATACTTACTTTCTTCTTGAATTTTAAGATAACTATTAAATTCCTGATATTTGTATTAAGGGCTTATTTTGTTTTAAAATGAAGAAAGGCAATAAGAGTTTTAAATGTCTCTTCACCAGAGAAAAGAGATATTTACTCAACTTGACCCTTGCCTCTATTCTAGGACTCAATCTGTTTGTACTAAGTGAACTTTAAAAGCTTGTTCCTTAGAGATTCTTGCCTTGGTTCAGAGGCTCTTACATTTTTAAAATATTTATTTATAATGTGTTTTGTTCTAAAGACAAAAATAAACTTGATGTGGGCCATGATATAATTACAAAGACAACAAAACCTCTCCTAACTCTAAGACTATTTTAATCTGGGCACTATTTAAAAATTTTGTCAAACTTATCAAGGTAAAGGTATGACATGTATATCTTTCTCCTCTTTTTTCCAAAGTATTTCCAAAAATGATGAATTTCAATTCAACAGACATGTCAGAATTTTCTGCTCTCCATGTAATTTTTTTTCTTTTTTTATTAATTTATTCTTGTTACATCTCAATGTTTATCCCATCCCTTGTATCCTCCCATTCCTCCCTCCCCCCCCCCTTTTCCCATTATTCCCCTCCCCTATGACTGTTTCTGAGGGGGATTACCTCCCCCTGTATATTCTCATGGGGTATTAAGTCTCTTCTTGGCAACCTGCTGTCCTTCCTCTGAGTGCCACCAGGTCTCCCCCTCCAGGGGACATGGTCAAATGTGAGGCACCAGAGTACGTGAGAAAGTCATATCACACTCCCCACTCAACTGTGGAGAATATTCTGACCATTGGCTAGATCTGGGAAGGGGTTTAAAGTTTACCTCCTGTATTGTCCTTGGCTGGTGCCTTAAAAACACTATATTAATTGCTTTTCTCATTTATGTGACAGAATACCAGGTAAACGTAACGTTAGAGAGAAAGCATTAATTTTTCAGCCAGTGTGAGGATTCAGTACACCAGGAGGGTAATGCATGCAACAGGATCACCAGGAAGCTGTTCATGATGCATTCCCAGGCAGGATGCAGAGTGATGAATGTTGGTGCTCAGCTCGTTTTTTCTTCTTTATCTAGTTTACAGTGATGGTCCATGGTACGAAGCTGCCCACATTCAGAACAGGCTTTTCCTCTTCATTAAAACTCATCAGCACTCAGGAAGCAGAGGCAGGCAGGTTGCTGTGAGTTCGAGGCCAGCCTGGTCTACATGCAAGTCCAAGACTACACAGAGAAACCTTGTCTCGAAAAACCAAAAAACAAACAAACAAACAAAACAAAAACAAACAAAACAAACAAAAAAACCCCAACTCATCCCGATGTCATCACAGGTACTCCACACTGTGGGTGTCTATCAGGTTCTAAATTCAATCACATTTAGAGCAAAGAGAAAGCATCTTAGTAACAGATCTTTTACCTTAAGTGTTATAGCCTTATGGGCGAACTTAACTCAATTTCACCATTAGATCAGTATTGCTAGTTAGTTAAAGATTCTTTAAGAGTTCTAATGCTCATCTTTTTCATCGCCCTTTTGCACTTGAGAATTTGTACAATGGGGGATTAAAATTTGGCTATAGAACTCTTTATTGGAGAACAGTTTTTGATCAATAAATACTAATGGAAAATAGGCATCATTTTCATTGTTTGGTATAAAAGTCATACTTTTTGGACTACAACACTTAATCACAAGTTTTATATTCTTGTCAGACAGTTAGTAGATATGTTCATTGTGTCCTTAGGGAAGAGACTGAGAAGTAGGGAGAATTATAAAGGGAAGCCTTAAGGTAGGGAAAAATTAGAACTGACTAGATTCCAGGTGATGGCTGTTTTCCTTTTACATGCCTCCAGCCTTTGTCCCTTTCACTTTTGTGTATTCCATTTGCTGATCCTTCCCTTTCTTCTTAATATTACTGACAGCTGAAATATGACAATGGTTAAAGGAAGGCGAAAAGTAGCTAGATTGTAAATTCTGGGTTCCCAGTTTGAAGGAAAATACTGAAAAAGGAGTTCCCCTCTGATTAATACAGGCAAGCAGAAGAAACACTAAAATATACTTTCTTTGGCAATTTTAGACATCCACACTTATTTTATTGATTTACAAATACAGTGCATCCATAACAGTTGGTTATGTGAAAATATTTCCACAACCAATGTCTTTAATCTGTACCTTCAGTCATGAGGCATATGATAGGCTAGAAAAGGCTACTTTACTACATGCCTGAGAAGTTTAAATTTTAAGTTCCAATATTGAGGACAGTAAGTAATAATGAATTTACTTCATAGATTAGCTACTGAAAATGTTCCATAAAACAGATACTATTCCCCAGCCTTCACTTAGCTCCATAATTTTAGTGAGGAAAGGAACAAAAATCTGAAAGGACATCATCAAGAAAAAGAAGCTTTGGATGCTAAAACCTTCCAAGGCTATCTGCTGGAGTTCAGGACCACCTGTAGGAGGACAGCCATATACATTTTGATTACTACTGTTTTTGGATACATGGCTATCTAGAAGTTTTCTACACTAAAAGGTCTCTGCTTCCCCTGAACAGGGCCATGATTTAAAGTAAGCCTTGTTTACTCTAATAATGTTCAGTAACATCTTCATGATTGGTTTATAAACTTAGAGTATAATAAAATGGTTTTAATTTAGGCAAAATATAGAGACTACACTATAATCTCTTTATAACCAGAGAAAAGAGAAAAAAGGCTTGTATTGTGTTATTGGTGGTGCTAGTTTGGGTTGGTTGGTTGGTAGGATGGATGGATGGATGGCAAGCCTCACTGAGTAATCTCAATGGTGACCAATGAGAGTAAGTAGATTAGTTACAGGAGCAGAATAAGTGGTTATTTCCTGACATGGGCAACATAGCAGTGGCTGCACCACTGAAGAAATTTTCTCTCACTTCCTCATCAGCCATTACAGAAAATAACTTTAGTTGCATCAAACTTTACTGTCTAGAGAAGTGAAAGTATAATTAATTCTATAAAATATCAGATGTCAACATGGCTAAAATTACCATGAAGAACAAATGACAATTAAATAGCAAATATATTTCTAAATTCCTGAGTGGAGGGTCATCATAAAGAGTTGGATGTAGAAGACGATGTATTGGATAGAGCATATATAGTGTACTTGCATATGAAATTCTCAAAAAATAACCAAATATTAATTTTCTGTACATATATATTCACTTTTTTCTCAAGACATAAGAAGGACACCGATATTTTTTTCTTATAACCAGTGCAAGAGCTAGGGAAGAGTCCCAGTGTCATGGCAATAATGAACTGTCCCAGAATGCCACTGACTTATATTGTAGAACAAGTTAGAGTTGATAGATCTTTAACGAAAGAGTCTGAAAGCAGCCACGTCATCACAGATCCCAGGCAGTTGACTCTGTCTCTACGATCTCTGCCGTTCTTCTCTCACTAGGGCAGCAAACGGACAATGTAAGTAGTAGGGGCAGCACACATGGCTGGGAAAACACTTGTGTGTTTCTCTTTAATTAAAAACAAATAGCCAACTCTGGTTGAAGGTATCAGTATAAAAATGGTTTTCAACAACAACAACAGAAAAGGGTAAGAGAGCCTTTTCATTGGTTTGCCATCTTTGACGGCTGTTCTTGGTTGTCAATTTACCTATTCTGGAATCTACAACTCAAGTAGGCATACACGTAAGGGTATTTTCTTTCTTCCTTCTTTTCTTTCTTTCTTTCCTTCTGTACTAATTAATTAAGTCATTTGAAGTAGGAAGACCCACTTCTAATCCTGAAATTTTGAGGTGGGAAGATTGAAATTTAATTTGGAGCACACCTTCCATTGGCAGCCTATATAAAAAACATAGAAGAAAAAAGCTCTCTCTCTCTCTCTCTCTCTCTCTCTCTCTCTCTCTCTCTCTCTCTCTCTTTCTCTCTCTCTCTCTCTCTCTCTCTCTCTCTCTCTCTCTCTCTCTCTCTCTCACACACACACACACACACACAAACACACCTGCTTGTTCTTGCACACTCTAGTAAGCCCTTTGCCTTGCTTCACTTGCATTAAAACTTCCTTCTTCAATATTCCAGTGTATAGTGAAGACCAACTGAGACATCCAATTTCATGAACTGAACAACTACTGGATTCTTGGAATTTCCACTCATATCTAGCCATTTTTTGCATTAGTTGAAACACAGTCCTTAAGTCATTCTAATAAATCCCCTTTCTAGCTATATAGAGATATCATTCTGTAAGTTCGATTACTCTGGAAAACCCTGAATAATGCAACATCCATACAGAGCGTGTAAAAAAGTGAAACAAAATTATATACTTTTTAGAAATAAGATATAATAACATAGGGTTGATACAATTAATTTAGGAAAAATGTATACATTATGTATTTGTAAGTATAAATTTTATATTTTAAAGTAAATATACTTAGGTTTTTTAACACAGACACACACACACAGACACATATATATTCATGGACATATATTTTCCACATCTACTTCAAATGTCTATTTTTAACATAGCTTTAAATGTAAATTATAAATAAAAATGGCCTATACAAGATGAAAAGTGATATAAAGACCAATTTTGAATTGCCTCTCTAGTAAAAAATTAAGTTTTAATAATACCGCTGCAGGACTATTGTAAAAATATATGCTTAATTTTGCATGATTGCTATTAATTTATGAATCTTAGAGTCTCATGTACGCATTTAAGATAAAATAACATTCATTCTTTGTTCTATAAATATATTTTGTTATATTTCATTTTATCAGTTGATTTAAAAAATAAGACCAATCAAAATTTATTCCTGTTTTTAGTAGCATTTTTCTTATGAGTGTGACTTCTGCAACAACCATTAAAGTTTATGAAAAGTTACAATCTGCAAAGACTATTGAGAAACATGACTTTATTTATATTTATGCATTCTAAATGTAGAGAAAGATGAAGTTTTTAATAAAAGTGTTATTTCCCATGTAATTGATAGTTTCTCTAAGCATAGACAGGTAATGTTTATAACTGGTTTTCATTTACCACCTGGCAAATGTAATATGTCTGTTCTGCAGCAGTTGTGGTTCTAATGATGAATTCTCACTGGAAATTGTCACCCCACAATTTACATGCATTTCTCAGCTTCAGACACTACTGCCAAAACCAGTAGAATGATTTCTGTAGAAGAATTTTGGCAAATTAAGACTGCGTGTGCTTCTTCTCCCAAGGAAACAACAGTATTTATGATGTGAGAACACAATAGAATTCAGCTTTTATTACCCAGTATATTGGGTGTCTGCGCTAAACAACACACACACACACACACACACACACACACACACACACACATTTAATGCAGTATTGCTATTAAAACTATGATGCATTGTATGAGTTCTCTATTGCTGCTGTAACTAATTACAGATTAATGAAATTATAGCAAGTTCAATATATATATATATATGTATTGTCCTTCCATCTAGTCTCAAAAGCTCCTAGCATTCATTTTTTTCTTGACTCCTCTTAGTCACATCTCCTTTTGTGTCAATTAGAACACTTTCATTGCAGTCTAGTCATCATATGACTAACAAATTGAGAGACACACACACATATATACATATATATCCCCATGCACATATACATGTATATAAATGTACATTTATGGAGACCAGGCAGCACACAAAGATGACAGACTCAAAATCAAGGTGTGTGTCAGCTCTTGGATTACACCGCTCTCACCTCCTGTTCCTATGCACTAGCAGCTGCCTTGTCCCTTTCTTCCATCTTGTCTCTAGAAGTCATTGAGTTGAATTTCCTTTCAACACCTCTTACTTACATCTCCTATTTGTTAGCTCAGCTAGAACACTTTCTGTGCTGTCCAGGGGTCAAGTGACTACAATGAGTCAGCACGGATAAATCTACAACAGTCTCGGTTTTAGGACATCTGAAGCTTATTCACACATACAGAGTTTCTTTTGTCATGTAAAATACAATATTGGACATGTTCTAAGGATTAATTTGCTAACATGTTTAAAATAACACAGTATGTTATAAAATTTGAAAATGTTACATAATGAATAATTATATATAACAAATGCAGTCATTGTAGCTCTAAAGTTATTAATGTTTGTCCCAAATTGGAGACAAATGTAGGATTTGATGAAAATTTATGTGTAATACATAAATTAAGCAAAATATAACCTCATACAATATTTTAAGAACTCATGTTTCTTTTGTAACCAACGTGAGGTTACAATTAGAGAACAAATAAATCATCTAATTTAATTTTATTACTTCTTAAGTTATTTTCATTTTTATTTAGTCATTTATTTAATGCAATTCCTTGAATGCATCTATTGAATGCAATTTAATCTATTCAAAACTGTAATGGCCATAAACAAAAAAAAATCTATTTGGTTTTAAAACAGGAATAAAGCAAATTTAAGTAACCTATAGTGCTTAAAAGGACTTTTCCCTTCTTAACTGAAAACAAACAGAACCAAAGCTAAATTGAATCAGTACTTAATCTTTCACTTCAACACAAAGGTTATTATTTGGTTCAAGTGTGTACGTGGAGACAGAAGAAATGAGTAATTGATTACTTTAACTTTGGGAAAGTCTAAGCTTAACAAGTTGAAATATCAACAAAAACACACAATTGCATTTTAAAGAGTGGAGACTATTTTGATGAACTGTTTTAGTATTTTCCTTTGGCTTGAAGCAGTAGCCAAGACTGCACATGACTACTTCTGATGGGACCACTATTTGACATTTCCTAAGAACTCACAAAAGAGGAAAGAAGGTTTAGCGAGTCCTTATCAAAGACTACAAGTTGACATTGCATTTCATTTATGAACCAATCTGTTTGTGGCAACAAATTCCAGAGACATTTTAATTATTGCGTGTGCAGGAATTCATGAACTCTCTAAAACCTGGAAATATGTTACCTTAATATTCCACAATATCAAATATCACTAAACTACTATATACCCTGCAACAAGAGGGGATAAACTCATCTCAAAAACTTTGAATACAGCAGAGTACATGACATGCACATCTATGTGTTCTCTTTCTATTTTATCCCACCAACACTTACTAGTTTAAGCAGCATTTCAAGATTTGCTATAACTGGAAAAAATTACCACTGAATGTTGTAACAAACTGGTAAATTTAAAATTTAATAAACTATGATTATAATAGGAAAACAGAAAGATTACAGGTACATATGTTTTGTGAAGATAAAATATTTAAATGGTTTTATTGAATTAAATTAAGAATTTATCAAGTTAGATTCACTTATTTGTACTCTAATTTTTTTTCTGAGAATGCCATGGTAGCAACATTCTTCAAAATCAGCAACAGAGAGGTAAATTATGTTGCTACTGTGTAGGTCCTTTAACCTTGTGACATGTCTGTTGAAGTCATTTTGCAGAGTAGCAGACTCTACTGAATATTTCATTTCCCTTTCTAGCATCCTGAATTCTATGTGTCCATTTCTAATATAGCATTCCAAAACCATAATCACTACATAGATTATATAAAAAAGTATATCATTAATGAGGCCTGGATACATTAACAACTAATTAATAAGTAGAGAGGAAATGAATTGTACCATACTCATATTGAAAGATGAATAAAAAGAAAAATACTGAGACAAAGGGGAATAGTATTGTTAGGATTCTGCTCCAGTCTGCCTACCTGTGATGTCATTGTTGACCTGTCATTGAGAGCATGGCCCTTCCCAGGGCCATAAAAAAGTACAGACCCTCCATGAGGGGTCTCTCTCCCTCCCTCCCTTCCTCCATCCTTCTCTCTCTCTCTCTCTCTCTCTCTCTCTCTCTCTCTCTCTCTCTCTCTCTCTCTCTCTCTCTCTCACTCTCACTCTCTCACACTCTACTCTCTCTCTTGCTTATCTCTTTCTGTCTCCTCCCTCTTACTCTACTTTCTCTCTTCTTCTTAGTCTTCCTGCCTCTGTCTCTGTCTCTGTCTCTGTCTCTGTCTCTGTCTCTGTCTCTGTCTCTGTCTCTGTCTCTCTGGAGTACCTCTCCCGCTTAACCTTCGATCCCCATCTTCATTTAATAAGCTTCATATGACAACAATATCTGGTACCATGTGTCTATCATTATCTTATTCTCATATATAAAAAGTATGAGCATAGAAAATAGTAAAATTGCAAAACTGTCTAGAATTTTGTGACTGTAGGGCATTACAAACTCATTGAACAAAGTTTCATTTTTGTTGGATTGTCGAAGAATCAGGAAAATATGTTTGATAACCTATAGCCAAAACCAAAATGTCTCAAAATAGTGTGGACATAAGAGGTCAAAAACAGGCAACTTGCCCAGTCATTTTGAAGAAAATTTCCATTAAAAGTGATTTTATTTTCTTAGTGTCATTTGTGAGAAATTTTCCCCAGGGCAAGAGGAAAATGAGATTTCTGCCCAAAATCATAGAAATATTTTTCTGTCATTGTTAATCTATAAGTGCTGGCATCTGCCTGGGCATTTTCTATAGATAAAGTGAAGGACACACCCTCAAAAACAAAACAAAAACAAAAATGAAAACCTCAGAACAGGAAGAGGAAAGAGGCAAATGATGAAATATTAGAAAGCTGCAGGATATGGGAAAAAAAAGTTAATGGGGAATTGATAATAGTCTGTAAATGCTTAAAGGCTTAAAGGCAGTCTAGCATAACAAGTCGTGATGGGATCATCCTGTCAGTCCCCCAAACACACAGTTGGTTACTTCTAGGTGGCTCATTTAAGCTAAACAGAAAGTGATGTTTTCCACCAACTGCAGTTGACATAAATATTGAAAATAATTATTTAAACTACTTAATGATGATGGACAAGGCCAAAATAATCTACCAAAATTTTGAGTGTGAATATTGACATTGAAGTTTAAGATTTTATTTTGTCATATCATCCAATTTTGTATGCAGATGAGTTTGCATTGGCATTCAATTTTCTAATCACTGTTGTCTCTAAATACCCTTCTCCTAATTTATAATCAGAAAATGGAGATTTAAAAGACAGTATGACTGTATTATTTAATACAAATTTTTATGTATACATGATTTCAAGAATCAAAATAGTTAAGGAATATATGGTAGTAAGTGAGCTCTACAAAGTCTGACGATGAAAATCAACTAAATAATGCATATTGTGAATGGATTCCCAAGAAAAAATATAGAAATGGAAGATATAAATTTTAAATTAAAAATAATTGAGAGTACGAAGATTTATTAATTAGTATATTTTAACTATCTATAGACACTTTTTCTTTTCATATTATCTCTATATTCTCATTTTTTGTTATAATTATCTTGTGGCGGTTTCAGTGAGAATGACTGTTATATATTCATGTGTTTTAATACTTGTCCTCTGTTGGTGGATTTCACTTGTTGGAGCATAAATGAATTGGGAACAATTAAGGAATGCAGTCACATTGTAGGAAATACATCACTGCAAGTTAGCTTTGAGGTTTCAAGTGAAGCGATTCTCAGAGTCTTGTTCTCCACTTCCCAACATAGAGCCAGTATGGAAATCAGTGAGGCCATTCCCCAGAAGGCTGGGAATTGATCTCCCTTAAAGCCTGCAACTAAACAATAGTGCAGAAACACTTGCACTTCCATGTTAATTAATGCTCTGTTCATAATAGACAGAAAATAGAAACAGACTTGGTGACCATCAGTGATGAATGGATAATAAAAATGTGTACATTCATACAGTATAATATTATTCGGATGTTAATAAACGTGAAATTATAAAATTTGCCGGTAAATGGATGAAACTAAATGTATATATATATATATGTTTACACACATCATCCTGAGTGAGGTAATCCAGAACCTAAAGTACAAATACTATATATTTTCACTTCAATGTGGATACTAGCTTTTGAAGCTTTAATTGAAAATTTACAGGTTGCCTTTTTCCATCTCTTCTCAGGTCTTTTCCATTTTTCTACTCACTCATCTCCACATTTTTCACTCTCTCTTTAGAAAACAGAGAAACAAAAAGGACAATAAAAAATAGAGAACACACACACAAAAAAATCCACAGAGACAGACAAAGACACATATACAAACACAACCCATTAATAAACAAAAGCAAAACACTTCAATCAGTTCACTTCAAAATGTGTACTATAATATAAATAGCCATAGAGATTAGCTACCTAGTAAGGGGCCACTGGTAGGGGTGTGATATCTCAGTGAAGGGGACATGTAATATAGTGTATGGAGAAACAGAAGGAAAACTGTAATAGTATTAAATCTGGGGTGGGATGGGTAAAGGAGCAAATAACAGGAGGGACAACTAACACTGAATGCTACTTAAAACCCTTAAAGGAAATCTAACATAATAGAAACTTAAAATATATCAATATGTAAACAGAGTTACAAAATAATAGGAGAGATAATTCCTCAACTAAATATCTTATGCCACTAAGGAAAACATTCAGTGCCAAGAATTAGTTGCATCTTATTGAATCATAGGCTTAGGACGTCACATGGAAACTTCCAAACATAACAGGCTACTGCCAAGAATATTGATTATGATCCTTAACTTGATGGGAAGGCCCTATTCTAAAGACAACACATGTTGTCTAGCAAGCAGCAGTGAAGCTGGTACCTAAGAAGAAGTTTCACTTCTATTGACTAATGTTCATTGTATTAAAAGTTACTTTTTGTTCTACAAGGCAAGTAATGCCAGCCAACTACAAATCCTCCAACCCTTAATACCTACTACCTACAGAATATGCTGGTGCAATAGTGACACAAGTGTTATAAGGAGCAACCAACCACCTTTTCAGTGGATTTGGACCTCACAACATGAGATACAGCCTAGACCTGATACTGTAAATGTTGCCAAGCACATACAACTAGATAAGTTTTGGGCCTAGAGGAAACCTGGATACTATTATTCTATTATGGAAATATACTAATAAATGACACTTGATGACATAAACATAAGTGCCTTGATTAACCTACATCACAGGGAAGCTTCCTCTTGACATAGATGGGAAATAACATGGAGACCTGTAACTCAACAAAGTGCAAAGTGAGAAAATTTTCAGCGGGCATAAATGGGATGTCTTTTAACAAACTCCTCCCCTAAAGGCTTAAAGATGCATGAGGAGGAGCAATCCGAAAGATTGTAAGAGCCAAGGGGATAACTTCAAGAAAAGCGTCTCCCAGGTGCAAAAGGACTTGTGTCTATGAAAACTCAAAGACACGGTGGCAGTTCACACCAGAGAGAAACTTAGAATAACCAGATAACCACACTATAATACAGAGACCTAAAGAAGCTAAATAACAAGGAGGACTCTCGAGAGGATGCTTTAATCTCATTCAGAAGGGCAAGTAGAATGGACACCAGAAGCAGTTGAAGAGAAAGAACAGGAGGACAGCCTATCATAGAGGTCCTCTGAAAGACTTTCCCAAGCAGGAGATCCAAGCAGATGCTGAGACTCATAGCTATCTTTGGGGTGAACCACAGGGAGTCTTATGGAAGAGATGGGGAATAGAAGGACCTGCAGGGGACAGGATTTCCACATTGAGACCAATGGAACCAACAAAACATGGCTGGGGGTTGGGGGAGAGTCTGCAGAGACTGATGGACCAACCAAGGACTATGTATGGTGAAGACCTAGCCTCCCTGCCCAGATGTAGTTGATAGGCAGCACAGTCTCCTTGTGGGTCCCATAATATGGGGAATAGGTGTTACCTCTAAATTGGACTCTGGTGCCCATTCTAGGTTCACTTCTTCCTGACAGGGTGGCCTTCTCAGGCCATAGAGGTAGAGGATGCAGGCAGTCCCGATGAGACGTGATAGGCTGGGGTCAGATGATAAGAGAGGAGGTCTCTAGCTTTCTGAAAACTGGGTTGGGGGGTAAGGGTGGAAGAGTGGAAGCTGGAGGACACCAGGGAGGGCCTACAATAAATAAATTAAAGTTTAAAATATTTACAAAAATGGAGACGACCAACAGAGTCAAATAACCAGAGCCCAAGGAGGCCTGAGGAGATTGAAGCATCAACCAAGGGTCATGCATGGGCTGGTCCTAGGTCCCGTACATAGACATAGCTGATGGAAAGCTTGGTCTTCCTCGTGGATCCCTAGTAAGGGAACTGAAGGCTGACTCTGACATGGGCTTTGTTGCCTGTTATTTGATCACTTACCATGGTGGTGTTGCCTTGACAGGCAGCTGGGAAAGAAGATGCATTCAGTCATAGTGAGAGTTAGTGTGCTGGAGTGGGTAGGTTGAAGGGAGGCTCTGATTTTCTGAAGAGTAGGGGAGAGGTGATAGGGAGAAGGGGAGGGAGGGTGGGACAGGGAGATAAGGACAGAAGGGTCTAAGATCTGGATTTAAAGTTAATTAGTAAATAAAATAAAAATATGAGGCACCAGAGAACGTGAGAAAGTCATATCACACTCTCCACTCAACTGTGGAGAATATTCTGACCATTGGCTAGATCTGGGAAGGGGTTTAAAGTTTACCTCCTGTATTGTCCTTGGCTGGTGCCTTAGTTTGAGCGGGACCCCTGGGCCCAAATGTGCCTATCATATTGTTCTACTTGTAGATTTCTAGGACCCTCTGTATCCTTTTATTTTGCTATTCTCCCATGCATCTCTCATGTCCCCTGGAGGGGGAGACCTGGTGGCACTCAGAGGAAGGACAGCAGGTAGCCAAGAAGAGACTTGATACCCTATGAGAATATACAGGGGGAGGTAATCCCCCTCAGGAACAGTCATAGGGGAGGGGAATAATGGGAAAATGGGGGGGGGGGAGGGAGGAATGGGAGGATACAAGGGATGGGATAAACATTGAGATGTAACAAGAATAAATTAATAAAAAAAAAAGACAAAAAAAAAATTAAAATAAAATAAAAATAAATCTGAAAATTCCAGGAAAGTTTTCTAAAGAAGGCAGCATGTTCATACTGGTCAATGTTAAGAACTCATTTGACTTGGCTGCATACCAAGGACTATGAGATAACGGATTTTTGAATAATGCCAAGCCACCATATTTGAAGACAGTCTTAAAGAGAAGCACACTCTAGCAAATTTGTTATAGAAGAAATAAAACATATTGTAATAACATAAAAGGTATATTAAGGATAAATAAAATTATATAAAATTTTACAGACTCTGGTGGATTTATCCAAACACAGACTATTCTAATACATTTGAAAAGAATTTCTACATCCTAACAGTTGTGAACCTAATAAATTTTTACATTCAAAAGCCAGGATGTAATTATTGAAAGTTCACTTTTACACATAAATGTGAAAAAATATTCTGTTGGGTTTCCTCGTTTGAATGAACATAGTAGTCCCTAGTACATTAGAAACTCTCCAAGGCTGCAATAAAAATTAGCTTTTCAGAGCCCTGTTTTGAGTGGGAAAGTCAACTGCTCTGGGTATTTATTGAAACAGGGACTGAAAGACTTAACTGTTCCAAAAGTCAAAATGAATTTTAGCAGGCAATTTCTGCTATATCAAGCAGAAAAAAATATCTTGAAAATATATACTTGATTACAGCAATAAGTGATAGATTTTGAGATTGGCAAACCACCATAAAGCCTATCACAATATTAAAAATGAGGATAACATACTTGTCTCAATTTAAGCAGTCGAGAACTGGACAAAACCAAATCATTCTTACCAAACCAGAAACTGAAGAGGATTTCATTAACCTTGAGGAAAAGGCAATCATAAAATTTCTCACTAGAGTAAAATGTCAAGATCATTTCTGTAATACTAAGAGCAGGGACACTGTGATCATGGTCATCATTCACTGTGCAATGGAGTTTACTGCAGCCAGTCCACTAAGTACTGATGATCACTGATGATGGCTTCCTAGAATTAAGTGTATCTGGGTATCTGTTTCTTTATTACATGGAATTATCTTTGATTTCTCTACTTGCGCCTTCATTTTTATTACCTTCCTCATAGTGCTCAAAATTATATCTAATGGATTATACTTTTCAAGAAATAGCTTTTAGTCTTATTTTCCCATCTTTGAATTTTTCTCTTTAATTATTTCCTAATCTTTCTACAAAGATTAATTTAAATGCACTTATTTTTTACTACATTTTAAATTCTAACTCCAAACTACTGTAATAAGCAACTTGAATTTGTTAATTGTTGAAAAACATCTTAGTGCCAGTATTTTATTACCACGCTATGCAACTTTCATTTCATTAGCCATTTTCATGTGTGATTATAGTTCTCATAATATTGTTATCTATTTATCTCTTTGAAGTTTAAATAGATAACCAAAAGTGATAGTTTGCTTTATGGTGTCACATTTAAGGAATAGGATCTGAAGGGAAGAAAAGGTTTATTTGTACTCCAATTCCAGTTTACAACCCATCCTTCCCAGGAAATGCAAGCAGAAACTCAAGCAGCTAATCTCTTCAATTCTATTGTCAAAAAAGGATGAGCACACACACACACACACACACACACACACACACACACACACAGAGAGAGAGAGAGAGAGAGAGAGAGAGAGAGAGAGAGAGAGAGAGAGAGAGAGAGAGAGAGAGAGAGAGAGAGAGAGAGAGAACCACACATATCCTTAGTAGTTTGCTTGTTTGCTTTCAGATAGCTTTTTATTTTTGCATACTCTTTGGGAACTCCTGATTGGGAATGGTGCCTTCAGCAGTAGGACACGGCTTCTAACCTCAGTTAGACTCAAAGGCAAGGCCCTGAAAGACATGCACTCTGTCCATTCTGATTTAAATAATTCATCCTAGGTGATTCTGAAGTGTATTAAGCTGATTTCCCAACAACAACATCCAAAACAACCAAAGAGGTCTTTGCTAAAGTTACACACATTGCTATACAATTACCAGGGTGGAAATGTTGATGATTGATGTGTGGACTATTGTTTTCACTATGCCTAGCACTGCTGACTCTCAAGCATAATGAGCTATCTAATAACCAACCACATAGAATGTTATCAAGTACAGTACCACTATCAGGAGCATTGAATGAAACATTTTAAACAGTACTTATCTTAGGGATAGCCAATGGTAAAATTCACACGTTTTTACAAAAATAAACATTGGATGCTATGCTCAAATGGTCGTACTTGGAGTTGAAAAAATTTAACTTAAAATACCAAAGAATTGAAGTTATAAATTCAAGTTAATAAAGAAATATGTTGGGAGACTGGGAAGAAAACTCAGTATTTATGCAGCTTGGTGCCACTGTGGATGACAAATATTTGATTCCCAGCACCCACAGTGGTGCTGCTCACAACATCCTGTGGCTGCAGCTTCAGGTGATATGGCAGCCCCTTCTTACCCATATAGAAACATACAAAGAAATATAATTCCTTTAATTTAAAATTTTGTTCTATTGGTTGAGAAATCTCTTGAAATCAAACATATGTCTACTGAAATATGTTTACAAATAGGTATGAAGCTAAAAAAATCTATAAAGAGCCCAAAAATCTACTGCCATGAATGTTGTACTTCCTGAATAACTAGGCCTAGAAAAATCAAATAAATGACAAATATAAAAATACATCAAAAAGAACAGGTAGTTTCCATAATATTTAGAGGGACATATCATATATCTTACTCAAGTATAGAAATACTTATAATCTGTTCACATTAGTTGGCTTTTTCAAATTTGGGGAAGATATTATGTATAATTCACAATAGAGCTATATTTCCTATGTCTGTACTTGTTATTCCTAAAAATGTACATATGAGTTAATAGTATAACAGTTTCATATCTAACAAAAAGGCAGCTTTATGAAGTTCTTTACATATTATTTATGTTATTGTATAAAGTCATTGTATTTGACTGTTTAGTTCACTTTCCAAACTCAATAGTCACTTCCCTAAAACTTCTCAGATACAATTAGTTTATGCTACCCTGTAAAATAAACACAAAAACAGACAATTTCCAAGTGCTATTTTATATTGATATTTTGAGCATTTTCTACAGTCATATTTCTTTACTGTTAGAATATTTTTCTGTACATTGTTTTACTTTCCTAATATTTCTAAAAATATAAGTTAAATGCATTTTAAATAAATTTGTGGGAATACTTGCATAAAAACAGTTTGCATGAGATGAACCACATCTACTCAATCTTTACCATATTACATAATCTATATCTATTTTTATTCTCTAATCAGCATATAAATAATTAGGTTGGAATTGTCTATGGCCAATTTACTTTATGCTTTATATTGTCTACATTTATGAGTATATCAAAACACAATAATAAAAACCTGATGCCTTTATGTGACATTTGATTGTTAAACAAAACAATTTGTGTCCAAGCTGAAAAACATGTGATAAGGTATTAAGTGTAACACAAATATTTTTTAAAACTGTGGCAATTACACACAATTATCTGTCATCATAACTTCTTGTAAATTTTGTTTTTAAATGACTCATGATACATGAGCCAAAATACTCACCCCTAAAATTATATTTCTTTTACTTTGAATCAATTAAAAGCAATTTCAACCACAGGAGGAGCATAATTTAGCACATGTTAGTCTAAAATCTTGAGATACAGGAGATATTTTATAAAATGATGTTATAATTGGTTCCCCACTTCTGAATACAATATTTCCACCAGAGTAATGTCTAGAACACTTTATGGAACTAATTCTAGTTTTTAATAGAGATAACTTAAAAATCTATCGGTGAAAAATTTGAAATAAATCAGCCATCTCAAGTGGATGCAACTCAAGTGAGCTTTTCATCATGAGTAGGAGAGGCTGGGGTAAGAGAGGAAGTAAGTGACCTGCTTGTTAAGTTCTTTGCATCCATCACTATTTTCCCTAGAGGATCAGATCTTACACTCAATCTTTACAAGACTAAATAATGAGGCTGATGTAGTTTTTACATGTGATGAAGTCTACAATGTTTCTGACACTCACTGTGATAAGGAAAGGAAGGGAAGAACTGGTGTTTTGATTTGTTTGTGCTCACTTGCAGCGTGCTAGTTTATTGGCAAAAGATTAAATCCACAGAGACCACTTTCAGGGCTTGCTTAATCAATTTGACAAGAAAATGGGATGTGATTCTAAATCATAACAGGGCAAGGATTTATGAATATACAGAACTGATATTTTGAACTAAAAAAACCAAACAAGACAGGACAATTACATAAATCCATTATTTGTGGAGCACAACAATTTGCGTTGTATTCACTTATGAAATGTATTTTGTCCATTTTTTAATCCTCTACTATCTCTTCTTTGAGCTGAATGAAGTGTTCCTACATTCAGACTTCAACAGCTGACATATATTAGAGCCATGCCAGTAGTTTCTCGCTTTAGCTTTTGTTTTAGTTTTTTATCCAAATAAAATGTGAAGGTCAAGAGCGAGATGAGGGAAAAGCGTGGAACCATACTAGGTGGATAGGAATTAGAAACCCTAGAGTTTGTAGCCAATTGCATGTGTACCCATAGGATATTTTGCTATTCAGAATCTTTTAATAAAACATTGAATATAGAATGTGTATGATTCCATACATCCAGTAAGTCAATCTGTAAAGGAGAGTGAATGAAAATCTTTTGTTATTTAATGCCTCTGGTGACCTAAAGTTTTAACAAACTGTCATAGAAGAATATACATAGAAGAATATACAAAGTCGATATAATTGGAGTACCTTGGTAAGAACATGTGTATAGATGGCGTTTCTGTCTTGACTACAGCCATAGGAACAGAAAGGCAGCACACATGCTCAGTGGGAATACAGAGCCATATGTGGTGAAATAAAACACAGGACAAATGTACAAATACATCTGCTACTACAGATTGTTCAGCCTTTTAGCACTCATAGACGTTGGTTTGGGGTCTGAATCTAACTGCATCCTACTGTTTTATGTATTTTTCTGTAGTTTTGTGAGATTAACTGAGCCAACTTGCAGATTTTTGCAAAATGTTAATTGTACTATCAACACTTAAAGTATCAGGGCTATAGCATAACTTTTTCATTTTTCTGAACGAACAACCATCAAAATCAGTTTAGGGGTTGGTGAGTCAGCTCAGTGAGCAAAGTCTCCTGCTGCCAAGCCTGAAGACTGGACTTCAATCCCCATAATCTATCCCCACAATAATGGAGAAAGCTGACTCTGAGATGTGCTCTGACCTTCATAGACATGTCTTGGACTATGCACACAGACACACAAACACACACACACACACACACACACAAATAGATGATAAATAAATAGATAGTCAATAAATAAATAGTAAATTTTGTTTTGGCACAGTCTCAGGTACTTAAAATATTTGTTAAAATGCCTGTGACAAAAACCTTACAACTACCTTGTTGACATAGAGTAGTAGTCTATATGACATCGTGTTTTTACATCCAAAAGCCACTGCAGTTGACTCTCAGGAAATTGGCAAAATAGGCACGAGTCATTTTTAATAACTTTTCAATGGCTACTTGTTTATATATAGTGACTCTCTGGGCTCTCAGTGAAGTCTGTACCCCTTCTATAGAAGTGTTCCAATGTATCTCCCCAAAGAGGCCTGTATGTGAGCAGTCTCCTGGACCCACAGGGATGTATGCATAATTTTACAGAGCTTCTTCCTGATTGCCTTTTTACTCATTATATTTCTAGATCTCCTTCTATTATATTAAACCTATCTATCTGCGAGCCCTACTACAAATGTTTGGTTTTGCTATTCTTTGAAATGCTTTGACATGCCAGTGGCTCCATTGATTCAGCTTTTGCAGATACTCAGGGTTTTCAGTCTCCAAGGATGGCTCTAACCATAGGAGCATTCTGACTTATCAATTACCTTGGTTCACTCTGGTAAATGTCTCCTTAGATGGATCGCCTCCTATTAGAGACATGGAGCTATTAACATCAACTATTCATGTATGTTCATCTTTGTTCCAAGTCTTTTTTACTTAAAACTTTTTATAATGATCTTAAAAATTAAAAATATCTCACAGCAAAAATAGCCAGCTCATTGAGGTAATCATTGCCTTACCTGTGTAGAAGTACATTGAGATGCTCCCTGTCCTCAGTAGAAACCTTAGGAATAAACTTCCTCATAATTTGTTTCAAATGAGCATAGTCTCTCATAACATGAAGTACAGAATCCAGTTTTTGATGTTGGCTCATTGTCTCTCACCAGGGCAAAGGAGTACAGGATAGTCACAACGGTCTGTCTCTCTTTAATCCAGAAACTATTTGCAAGTGAGCTGGGAACTACAAAACTTTGCTTAGTGTTTATGTCCCAAAACCTTAATAGCCTATGAACAGGCTGGGAGGAGAGTTTGAGCAACAATTTTTGTCAGTGTGCTAAATGGAGACATTCACTGGCACTAAGGGCACTGGGGAAGTAAAACATAACTTTTCAAGCTAAATAACATAGCTAGGCAATTTTTTTTCCTGTACTAAAGGTAAATCCCTCACATTATTTTTCAGAAGCTAGTATATATTTGTCCAAATAACATTCAACATTTAAATACTGGCTTGGGGCCTAGAAAGATGGCTAGGGAGTTAAGAACATGTACATCTCTGGGCAAGGTTGAGTTCATTCCACGGCCCAGGCTATGACAAGTCACATCTGAATAGTACTCTAAGGCCTCAGAATCCAACACCAGCTTCTGAACTCCTGAGGCACCTGTACTTACTCAAGGTCACACACACACACACACACACACACACACACACACACACTTTCTTAAATGGTAGTTTTCTTGAGGCGAAAGTCCATGGATTTCTTCTTCACCATGGCATCTCAACATCCTACAATTGGGAATATGGAAAGTTATGTCTTCCTTTTAATGACCATGATTCTGCTTATGAAGCACAAAAAAAGTTCAGAAAAACTAACCTGAATTATAAGACGCATGTTGATAGTGTAGGAAACCCAGTCATACCAATATGCTCAGGATATATTTTATACCCAGTGAATGTTTCAGGGAAATTTTTGCTGTTACCCTTGACTTAAACTGTACTTCTCACCAGTAGATAAGCACTCATCTGAGGAGAGTGGAAAATACTAAGAGCCGTCATTCTGCACCAGTCCTCTTTAGATGGGGTACAGTTTCAACTCTTCAGGTCCCACCAACATTCAAGGTATAGAGCAATTTTTGTCCAAGAACAACACTCTGAGTTCTGAGGGAAACTGAAAAAGAGAGGGAACACAAATTAAGCTAAGCTTCACTGACTTCAGAACCTCACCAATGAGCTTGTTCTTTGGGACAGATAAATGTTAGCGTTATACAGATGGATAGCAATAAAAACCATATATAAATAAAACATGAAGAAATATAAAAAGAAGAAAGGGCACAGAAAATATATGATCTACAGTTCTAAAGTGAATTTCTGGCAGAATTTTTTTTTTTTTTAGAGAAAAACCTTCCTACTTATTTCATAGCAATTTACAATCTACTGCAGGTGGTGAATCCCATGCTCATTTACCCAGTGGGCCTTCATTTTCAAAACACAATTAGAGAAATGTGGATATAATTCAATTCCATGCTTAAAACAATCCATATATGCAATAACGTGCTTAACTACAAGTTTATGAGCAAGATCCATCAATTTGCTAGACGATATGAAATCATTCATACAGCATTCATTTGCCAATGTTAAAAGCAATCGCATCCTTTGCTTTGTGTGATCAGCCTAGATATCGCATTTCTCAATAAGTAAACACATTAATTTTAGTTATTCAAATAATTCTAGCTTTTTCACAAGCCTTCAGAATGGTTCTTATCTAAGCAACAAAATTGTTACTGAGAAAATATGTTAAACTCCTTTTTTCCCCAACTATTGTGAACACTTAAAGTCATTTTTCAGCATTTTGTAATTCATCTTCCAGCATTATTTCACCTCTACTCATGATAGATTTCTTTTGTGTTTTATCTTCAGTTTAAAATCAATTTTTAGACACGATAAAAGATATTACAGTTTTCTCTAGTTCAACTAGAATTTTCTCGGCATCTTTGAAATTTAATGTATCATTACCAGAACTGAATAAACATTCACAATTTGTAAGCAGGTTCTACAGAAATGAAAAGATCAATATATGAATCTTTCATTAGGCACACTTGTTGACCATGGTTAACAAAGGAATTGGTGATGTGGTGGGTGGAAGTGCTTTTGTATACTTCCATATTTTATTTATAGCCATAGAAGTTTATAGGTGGGTCAAAAAGGATAAGATACTATACTATACAATGTAGCCTTCCAAAAAAATCTGAATGTTTGTTAATATTTAGCTTAGTCACTTTATCAATAAAGACAAAAGCTTGATAGTCGTTCTACATTTCTCAATCTCTGTTTCTAAAACAACAAGTATTGAATTCAAAGTGGTCTCCATGACTGGATCATTTTCCAACTGTATGAGAAATAAATTCATCCATCTGGGTCATTGAAAAAATTTAGGCGTTAATACTTCACTTTATCATATACTCATATGTATTTGTCTCTGTCCTCTTGTATATGCATGTATATGTGGGTTCCCTCAGAGGTTAAAAAAAAATACATCATGTCTTCCTAAGTTAGAGTTAGAGGTAGTTGTGAATCATAGTTGTTGGGAACTGACCAGGGTTCTCTGTGAGAACTGCAAGTATTCTCAACAGCCCCTCTACTTTTTAAAAATATATTTTATTAATTTATTCATATTATATCTCAATTGTTAGCACATACTTCTTTTATAATATCCTTTACTATAGGTATATTTTATTATTTTTTCTTTTATTATTGAAAATGTATTATAATTACTTCATCTACCCTTATTTTCCTTCTTTAAATAGTTCCATATATCTCTTCATGTTTTCTCAAGTTAATGGTTTCTTTTAATTATTTGCTCCTAATTATCTTATGTGTAAATTTAAGAGAAAAAAGTTCTTATTTGGACAGTTCATCTCTTTGCCCTTACTCTAATAATCTAGAAAGGAATATGCTACTTTATGACAGTTTTATCCATTTAAGAAAAGACAGTGCAGCAAAACAAAACAACCGTCCCTTCTATGACATGCCTATTACACTCAGCTTTAATATTTGATATCAAAGTTTTGTTGAAAATTAACAATTGCCTTTCTTTTTATAGAAAATAGTTAAACAAAAAAAAATGTGTGTTTCTGTCTGTTTTCCTGGTCTTTGGTGAAGTCTCAAATAATACAAGAATTGACATTGGTTTCTTGTTTCTTCAGGAAAAATTATGTACCTTGCTTTAGTTTAGGGCTTTCTCCCAAAACCATTCTTTCCATTTTGTATAATCCTCGCCACGTTTTCAGCTCAAAACAGTTGATTTTCTGTTTTAAGCTCTTTAGAATAATCAAGATGACATGGAAATCTCATCTTTGAACTGCAATGCATTCTGAGATGTACACTATAAGTTCAATGCTGCCCACTTACTCGGCACTGCTGATAAATTACAAGCTCACTGTAAAAATGAATTATCAAAAGCTTTTGTTTTTCTCTTACAACCCTTACAACACTGTAAAATACCAAATACATGCTTGGCATGCTGATACTCAATAGCACCCACCATGCTCTTCCAAAATATGTCATTTATATCTGTGCTATGCTATTTGTATAGTTATTGGCAACATTCCCACATGTATACAAGAACAAACAAACAAACATCTGTGGATCGTTTTTATCATAAATCTTTGCTGCAATACACTTGATACACAGTAAATATGTAGAATTCCTAGAGGAAAGCCAAAATGGTTTCGTTATTTTTCCCAACTTCAGAACAATTGCCTGCTTTTGAAGCAGCGTGTCCACTGTGAGGCCAGAGAGAAATGAACCATCCCTTAGGAATCCTGCAATGAAGTTTGTGGAACGTATGCAGTCTGGGAATCCTGCACCGTGGGGAGTAAACTCTGGAACATCCCTAGGCTTGTTTAGTGTGCTATTTATCAAATTCCATCACATGATTGTCAGAGTCACCAATATTTTCTAAGAGTCTCTTCTTTAAGTATTTTAAATTTAAGAAGTAGCTCAGGATTACTTTCAAATGTCCCTGTATTTGCAATTCTCTAACATGTTTTTTGTTTTATGTTTCTTTCCCCTCACTTTCCTAGGTTGCTAAGTATATTTTCTAGGGATAATGCATTTAAGTTCCTGAAACTTTCCTGTCACACTCTGCTCTATCTCATTTATTTACTTTGTTACCACATTGCTGACCTTTGTAACATTCTTTGTCAGTTTAATGTCCATCTATCTAATGATGTTTATCTTTTCTTCCTACAGCTTCATGTGTCATTGTAGTCAAATTCCTTGACAGTGAAACTTTTACTTTATTTAACTTATGAGATCTTTTTCCAAGAATTTACCATTACATCTATAGAAAAACGATATTTACAAAATTCTTACATTTACCATCAAAGGTATACAATGTTAGGATTCATTCTAGAAGTTACTATAATCCAACAATGTTTTATCTACCCAGTTACATTGCTAGTTAAGAAATAATGAGCAGTTTTTTACCTATTTTATTTATTTTTATTTTTTGTATTGATTTTTCATTTCTTTTATTATTATTATTATTATTATTATTATTATTATTATTATTATTATTATTATTATTATTATTTTAATCACTCAGCAATTTATTGCAGCATACTCATGTGTGCTTTGCAAATATACTTGTCTTTTTTAAATATATTTTATTAATGTATTCATATTACATCTCAATTGTTATCCCATACCTTGTATCCTCCCATTGCTCCCTCCCTCTCATTTTCCCCTTACTTCCCCCCCCCCAATGACTGAGACTGAGGAGGACCTCTTCCCCTGTATATGCTCATAGAATATCAGGTCTCTTCTTGGTAGCCTGCTATCCTTCCTCTGAGTGCCCCCAGGTGAGTTAACCCAGAAGCACAAAGAGTCAAATGATATATATTCATTTATATCTGGGCAGTAGCCCAATGGACATGTCCCATGAAAGTCTTCACTTACCAGGAAAATGGGACAGAGGGGAGGACATTCTATTGGGACTCTAGGTGAGAGAAGCATGAGAGAATGAGTAAATAAAAGGATTCAGAGGGTCCTAGAAACCTACAAGAAGACCATTATTATGGGCATATCTGGGCCCAGGGGTCCTGCTCAAACTATGGCATCAACCAAAGACAATACATGCAGTAAACTTCAAACCCCTACCTAGTTCTAGTCCATGGACGGCACATTCTCCACAACTGAGTGGAGAGGTGGGTCTGACTTTTACACGAACTCTTTTTTTATTTTTAATTGTATTAATTTATTCAGATCACAACTCAATTGTTAACCCATCACTTGTATCCTCCCATTCCTCCCTCCCTCCTGCTTTCACCCTGTTTTTACTCCCCCAGGTCTATGACTGAGGGAGACCTTTTCCCCCACTATATGGTCATAGGCTATCAAGTCTCATCTTGGTATCTTGCTTATTTTTTCTTTGAGTGCCTGGAGCGCAGGGGTGTCTGCTCAAACTATTGCACTAACCAAGGACAGTACAATAGTAAACATAGAACCCCTGCTCTGATCTACTCAATGGACAGGACATTCTCCACAGTTATGTGGAGAGCGAGGACTGACTTTGACATGAACTTTGGTGCTCCATATTTGACCAACTCCCCTGGTGGCACTCAAAGAAAGAATATTTTATTTATTTTTTTAAATTACTGTAATTTATTTAGACTATACGTTGATTGTTATCCTCTCACTTATTTCTTTCCATTCCCACCCTCCTCTCTCTTCTACCCTATCCCCCTCCCCTAGACCTCCGACAGAATGGGACTTTTTCCCCCGACCATATGACCACAGCTTATCATGGAGGGAGGGTGAGATCTAACATAGGTCTTCTGTAGGTAATCAGAGCTGCATTGGCTTCATGTATACAACATCCTAGTCATATCCAGAAGATATTTGACAGAATTCTTCCCCATGCCCTGGTTCTGATATTCTTTTACCCATCTTCCACAGTATTCCTTGGGTCTTGTATATATGAAGGAGTCATGACTGCTGTAAAATGTTCCATTCACAGATGAACACTCACAGTCACTTGCTCATTATGTTGAAGAGTTAAGAGTATTTGCATTAACTACTACAAACTGCAAGAAGAAGCTTCTATGACTAAGGTAAAGAACAACAAAAATCCAATAAAAATAACTATTAAAGGGTAGCTTTACAACATGACCATTTACAAAAACATCAATGGTTCATCTGCTATGACTTGTAAGAAGGTATCAGTACCTTACAATGGAATAGTCCTCAAGTTCAATCAAGAGAGAGATTGGTTATGCACGCAGTTGTGACGCCTGTGTACCAGACAACTCAACTTGTATGAAAGTTTAGTATTGAATCATGCAGGAACCAACATTATATAAGAACATTAAAACCTTTTTCTCCCACAGAACCACACATAGAACCTCTGACATTATAAAATCTAGCTAGCATGGAAAAAAAAATTGCTGTTATAAAACAAAACTTTCTGTGTACTAAAATCAAAGTGGGTAGTATCTTCATCAAGACTGTTATGTTATGTACCCATGGAGCACAGCCACAAACAAAGGCTATATCCTGCATGGCTCTGGATGCCTCTGCATCTACTTGAACAACAACATACGGAGGTAACCCATGGCCAGAACTGAGATGTATGGTGCCTATTTAAACTTTTTTTTTGTAAAATTAGCTTATAAACTAATCTCTTTTAATAAAGAATATAAATATACATTTATATACATATATATGTATATGTATATATTTGGTAAAGCCACCTCCTGCTCCGCTCTTTTCCTCATTCCCAAACCCCCAGTGTCATTTAAACAGTTAACACACTATCTGTCCTTTCATGTAACATCTGCTCTGCTATTACCTCTTATATTTTTACTTGAGATTTAAGTTCATAGATGTCCTTAAAGTTTCCAATACACACTTCATTTTGGTTAGTAATTCTCCTGACTCCTTATACTCCCATGCACAACCCTCTACTAATATGTTTAAACTTTTCTGCCCCCATTATCCTCCTCCTTCTACTTTCACTTAATTTATAAGCCCCTATCCTTTCCTTATCATGTCCCTCCCAATAGTTTGGTTCTTGGTTCCTGGTTTGCATTTTCTCATCATCACACAAAATATAATATTTGAAGCCTGTAACCATGTATGAAAAAGAACCTGTAGAACTTGGTGTTGTAGCCTGGCTGAAGACATACAGTGTAAGGTTTTCAAATTTCACCTATTTCCCTGAAAAAAATATCATTTACTCTTTAGAACTCAGCAATATTCCATTGTGCCACATGGCCACAGTTCAGCATCCATTCACCAGCTGATGGAGATATAGGTTGACTTAGTGATTTAAGCTATTGGAAATAAAGCAACCATGACCACAGATGCATAAGTGTTTCCGTACTAAGATAAAAAAATGTCTAATAATATACAAATGATATATAATGAAAGTATAACGATACTTTGTTGAAAATGTTACAATGAGATCCATTATTTGGTATAACAGGTAAAATTAATAATAATAATAATAATAACAAAAAGAGGAAACACATTATTATGAATTAAATACTCAAAATATTTTGGAAGGTGGCTAAGAGAAGCCTTCATAATTAACAGAGTGGATTTGGAAAGAGCAGATTGTAAACTTGTAAAGCAATATGAGCCCTGGAATTACCAGCGGCTACAGTAGAACATAAGACACATATTCAATGTGAGTTCATCTACAATGGATGTGAGGAGAGGGAGTAATGCTTTTCTTTTGTAATTACATAAATGAGAGTACCGTTCACCGAAACAGGAGAAAATCTGTAATTTGTAAAAGCCATTTCTTTTCTCATTTTTGTTGGTTATTTGAAGCACCCGTGTGGAAATGTCAAGGAGACCTTAGAAAATCAATGCTATTAAGTCAAAGGCAAAATTCTTCTCAGGATGGTCATATCAATGGCAAATGACTTGGTTAGGATTAGAGTGCCTCAGTCATGGCCATAGGAGAGAGGAGTAAAGGGAAAATGGGAGGGAGGGAGGAATGGGGGGATACAAGGGATGGGATAAGAGCTGAGATGTAATATGAATAAATCAATAAATTATATTTTTTAAAAAGTAAAAAATAGGATTATAAAATTTAATCATAGTTCAATAAAGTTGAAAACGCCAAATACGTCAAATGCTCTGCAAGCTAAAGTGGAAATAAGTAACTATTTGGTCATTCTAGGAAAAATTCCTACCTGAAAATACTTACCCATAATTAGGGAGCCAATGTGGTATTAGTGACTAATATCTCCCTTTCGGGTATTGACAACTGTGAAAAATACCATCAAAATATTTTTTGTTCTTGACAAATACAGTACCTCTGTTTAAAGATGACCATATTTAACCTGATGTTATGTCCTGTGCATGTTTATTCTTGCGACTGTAAAATAGGTTACTTCCATTGACTAGAGGTGATATAGTAATACACAAAAATTATGACTCAGTGTGTCCCAGAATGATATAAGTTCAATCTTCAAAGTGAGATTTCCCCTTTACTTCAGAAGCTCTTAGAATTGTACTTTTATTGCTTTAGCTATTTCTTTTCCAATGAACAATTTCACAAATTTATGAAACACTGTAAATTCTGGAGTTGTGATGTTTCCACTGTAGTCTCCACTTTAAAATGACTTCTTACTTTCATATCACTCTGTGAACATCAATGGATGTCATTCTGGCAGCACCCAGCTCCTAATTCAGTGAGAGTGCGTTTAAGCAGGTTCAAGTTTATGGTGTATGTTGCATTGGACTGAAATGTATTTTTTTATTATATATAACCTAATCTTTTTTTTTTCTTATTGGCAAATGACCCTTGAATTCGGGCTCTGAAATTTAGCCTTTTTGTTGCTGTTACACATTACCACACGATGATTTACTGTGTGAGCAGAGAACAGTAAATGGGTTCCAGTGAGCCTAGATTACTCAAGTCAGTGAGTAAACACTTTGCAAATATTTTAGTTTACTCATTGCAAAGCCACTAGTTAAAATGGAGGCCTAAAATATAGAAACTCATTCTGAATTTGTAGTATATACATATGTCAGTTAATGGAGAGACATCCATTCTGCTTTGCATATAGAATGCAATCTGATGACAGAAATTTGATATCGGTTTTGGTTTTTTTGATTTTTTTTTTTTTTTTTTGGTCTAATGGACTACTAAAAATTTTATAACAAAGTAACTATCCATCATTGCTTCTAATTAGTTATAGAAGTGTACTTGTTTTATTTTAGTTTCTTACTACTGGCTAATTTTCATAGTTAATATAAGTAGGTTCTTCTAAGCATAGAATTGGATAATTATGAACCTTTCTGTTAATATAAATAAAGAGTTGAGCTTTGGAAGCTTCTGCTCAAAATGTTTCACCAGCCAACGCAAAACTTTCTTTTACAGGAACTTCCGTGTTTGTATGTGTACTCTCTCGGTTGTACAACAGTATGTGCTCGAGCACAGCTTCTCTATAATGAATTTACTTTGTAATATTTGCAGCTCCTTGTACTCTTCAGTGTCCGGGAAAGCCTTAGAACTGCATATTAGAAGCATTCTAAAACATTCATTATTAAAGAAAAAAAATCTCAAGATAAAAAGTGTGTGATAATAAAGGGTCCATAGAAATACTATTTAAAATGTGAGAGATGAGTCAGTGTGGAGCGTTTGTCCTTTCTTGGCTGGAAACAGACATTTTGTTGCACAAAATTCTCTGTTTCCTGCTTTCCTTATTTGTCTTCAAGGGTCCCGGTAGTACCAAAAATGACATGGGAAGCCACTAGGAAATTGAAACAGGAAGACTGATTCACAAACACTCAGCCCACAGGTAATGGAGACTCTTTATTTCAATGAATCATAAAAGACAAGACGTCCTATATTTTGAAAATATCTACCTGTGACCAAGCTTTCTAGCTGTAATGGTGATGGACCTGTACCTTTCTGGAGCCAACATCCCAAATACATCTTTCCTAGAGAGAGGAAAAAAGAGAAAGTGGGTGGGAGGAGAAAACATTCCTTGGGAGCTTTGTTGTGTGTAGACAGTTGACAATGCCTAAGTGCACTTCTGTAATAACTAGATGAAAATGTTTATTTTACATGGTAAACAATAAACACTTGGGCACAATTTAGTCTTATGTTTACCTGAGTAGCTTTGAAACACACTTACCAAAGCTCAGCCATGACTTCAGAATTTTCTTGAAACAAGAGAACCAAAGGCAAAGTATTGATTCTTACACAGAAGCTTTCTCCATGAAGAGAATAACTCAAGTTTATGCCCTTGCCTTGACCTCCTTAGATGGTTTATTATACGGAGTCATAAAATTTCACAGAGCTTAAGAAACATATGGCCTTATCTAAGTATTCTGCCTTATCTATCTATAGAATCTTACCTGTATGTTAAACCTAGGATATATATTCTTGTGATAAAATAGACTAGTAATTGACATGACCATGATTTGATCAACTAACAATTATATTGGGCCAGAAGGCTGAAGATGATGTTCCAACATTATAGAGAGATTTGGGTGACTGTTCAGGTAGCAAACTGTCTCTGTCATTTTCTCATTTTGGAAGCTGCTAATCTGAACTTCCTGTCTACTCAGGTAATTAATTTTATTCCTTCTCAAGTCTCTGATGGGTGGAAGACCAGATAGTTTAAGTTTCACAATTAAGCTTAGTTGTTTAGGGATCAAGATACATTTAGGTCTGGCAAGATGTTTTAAATTGATAAATATGATATATTGAATTATACTCAGAATCTTAGACTCACCAAAACAGGAAAGATTTTTTCTTCAACGCTGCCAAATAGCCAAAACACTAAGAATGTAACACTTATATAATTCCTGATTGTTTTGTGGTTCTTCTTGCTGTAGTTATTCTATTTTATATATGTGAAAAGTATAAATATATATATATATATATATATAAGAAAAATAATAAAAAATAACAAAAGAAACATATGGCTGTTAAATACAACTGGAAGGTGGGGTTTATTCATTTTTACATTAAAGTTGAATATACACTTAACAAGAAAACCCATACATGGTCTGTTAAGATGCTTAGATACCAACAAGTCTTACCTACTCAGTCACACTGGAGAAACTGAAGGTCACAGAAATTTAAGAGTCTAACATGTCCACAAAGGGTATTTAAATCATGATTTCATTAAATACATGTTTAGCTTTAGGCTGAGACATTTTATACTGAATTTAATTATATAATACTTTAAATCATATTTGTTTGTGAAGTGGCACCCAAATGATTACACCAGAAATATGTCTTTCAACTTTCCAGATATATTGTGATTCAAATGAACATCATAATGACTGATTTTTCTTTTACTATTTTCACTTCACTTCCTAAAATTTCTATTTGCTAGTCTTTGTTATTATTGCTTTTGATAGACATTTTCAGAAGCTGTGTACTTTTAATACAGATTTTTCTTTTAAGAAGTACGAACTCATACAAAGTAGGTTGATATTTAATATAAGATTAGATGTGAAAAAAAGATATTTATGATCAGGAGGGACCAGTGGGGTTTACCTTGACAATATTCTAAGAAGGAGTTCTGATTTCTCTTCATTTTTACACACAAGGTGACTATGAAACTAATACAGTTGTCTTCTATTTTCTAAGGCCTGGAGGTAGTATAAGAAAACCTTTGAGATTCTCATGAGTAACACTAAATAAATGATTGGCACACAGAAACTATAAAAGTGTTTGCTAAAAGGCGGAATGCTGGAATTGATTTAAATAAGACTTTGAAAGTATTTTTATAGGCACATCTGTATTTTCTTTTCATATCATATTTTTATTCACATTAATTGCCTGATCTATAATGTGCTAAAATTGCTAGAAGATACAGTTTCTGCTTTATGGGGCTCCATATTAGCCAATAATGCTGGAGTTTTACAATATTAATATTAATAATCATCATGCTTGTTCCAGTCACTGGGCAGAGTGTTATAGGACATTTGATTATTGCACATAGAAACCTAATTGTTAGCAAAATATAAAAGTTTAGATGGATGTCAGATGCAGTCAGATGTGTCCTGAAGAGATGCAGTTTGAGTGTGCCTCTAAAATTCCTGATAGACAAGAATGGTAAAAAGTGGGAAGTTCCCGCCTATTTTAAGGCAAGTTGCTGGGGAGAGGTCTTATGGTCTTTGTCAAGTCAGCTGGGTGTCCTTCAGCTGCCTCACCATAAGGGTGAATTGGTTCAGCTTCTATTGACTTGCCTTGGAGCCCCGCCCCCTCCACCATGATGATGGCATGGTTCGGTGTGCCAAAGGTAGAGGGAAGGAGCTAGAGATTTCTTTTATAAGCAATTCGACCTTCAGTAAAGCTCTCTCGCTCTCTTCTTTGACTTGGAAGGTCCTTTTTTTTTTTTTTTTTTTTTTAATTTGAGGAGCTCCAAGTAAGAGATAGGGATCTTCTCTCTGGGCTGGCAGGGGCAAAAGAGAAGCAGCTTACAGGACACAGGTAAGAGAATTCTGGGAAAGATAGCTAATGAGCCCTCTTGGGTTTAGAGGGCAAGAGAAAGATAGAGTAGCTAGGAAGAATGACACAGACAGAAAGACAGTTCTAAAGAGCTGGTAGTTTAGTTGTAGAATAGGCCTGTAAATATTTCACATGTAAGAAAATAAAGTTACCTCACTGAGCTAGCATATTTTCCCTGCCTGAGATTATGCCTCTCGTGTATTTATTGGTATAAATTTCAGGTAATTTACACAGTTACAGAAAACTTTGACTAGGAGGTCATCAATAATAACCTCAGAATGGACACCAGTCTTCAGCTTGCATCTTTCACTGGAACAAAGGTCACAACTGAAAGTAGCACTGTACCTATGCGGGGGCACCTCCAGGGTTCCCTCAAAACTCACTTGCTTAGCAAGGGCTTCTTCCATGGATTCAGTAAAAACATCTGGAAGTGGGTGTGAATCCATTCCCTTTTGTTTGTTTGTTTGTCTGAGCATTTTTTCTGAGTCACATGTAAAGGAAAGTCACTACAGATAACATTGTCAAACTCAGCTATTTTTTCCAAAATACTGTGGTCTACACAAAGTGGCTAGTCTTGGGCAGACATAAACTTGTATTGATTATTCGAATTGATATGAAGAGATAATTAGTTCAGACTCAATTTTCTTTAGTGAAGGAACGTCTACAGGATTTTCTGGCACATTTATATCCAGAATATTTCAGGTAGAACCATTCCCTTCTATAATAGAAATTGTGATATTACTGTGCCCAGAAAAGTAGTGCTAGAGTCCAGCACAGTTTCCTCCAAAGAGATCATTTCCATAGAAACCAAACAGAGAAGTATATCCCTCACACATTCTCGAATGTGTGGACTATGGATTATGGTATCACTTTAGAAAATGGGGCTGTCGTGACAAACATCAGCATTGAAAACACCAGAAGAACAAGGCCTTCTGAATCAATAAAGCAAGGCACACATGAGCTCCCAGAGACTGAAGCAGGAAGCATGAAAAAGTCCGCACGCTTGCTGTGCTTACTAGCTAAATTCATTACAGATGACCCTTAATTGATAGCCTGGTACAGTCATGCCTGCATTCGTAGATCAATTTTATTAATAAAGGAGACAGTGACATGAGTATTGAATTGTCATAAAACCCTGGTGTTCCTTCATTTTATACCTATGAAACACAGCCTACAATGAATAACTGAGTTCTAAACCAATGGGAACATAAACTTAACAACAGTCATTCAGTTACAAAAGTTAGATGACCTTGGAAGGAAGCTGTAATACGACCAAATCATTGTCCTATTATATACCTTTCAGATAGGTGACTCAGAGAAAATATGCATGAAGACCTTCCTCATCACACAGACACACACACACACACACACTCACAAACACACACACACTCATACAAACACAAACACACACACATACAAACAATGCACACATGCAAACATACAGACACAGATGTACACACACATTCTACACAAACACACATGGCATAGACACACATACACACACATTATATACACACAAAATACAAAGTGTAGTAGTGAAGGCAAATTGCTTCAGACATGTAAGTTTGTAGCAATATTTTAGGTGGTAAGACCTTTGACACATCTGTCAAAGTTCACATAGATGTGAAGTTAATATTGAAAAAAAGGGAAAAAAACAAAAACTCATTTTGCAGGCAAATGGATGGAGCTAGAAAAGATCATCCTGAGAGAGATAACTGACCCAGAAAGACACGCATGGTATATACTTGCTTATTAGCAGTTATTAGTCAAGTAATACAGGATAGCCACACTACAATAAACAGACCTAAAGAAACTAAACAACAAGGAGGATTTTAGGGAGAATTCTTAATTATCAGTCAGAAGGCTAAATAGAATAGACTAGACTCAACATCAAAAGCAGTTGAGTGGAGAGTGGGGTATGACTTCACACCTACTCTGGTGCCTCATATTTGACCACGACTCCCGGATGGGGAGACCTGGTGGCACTCAGAGGAAGGATAGCAGGCTACCAAGAAGAGACTTGATACCCTATGAGCATATACAGGGGGAGGAAGTCCCCCTCAGTCACAGTCATAGGTGAGGGGAGTAAGGGGAAAGTACTATATTTAACATGAGTGGACACTACCACTTTTTAAATATTATAGTTATTTAAAATGCACAATGTATGAAATATAGCTGAAAGTTTTAAAGTATTTAACAAGCAAACCTTTCAAAGTCGTTATTTTTAAAATAAAGAGAATAATTTTTTCACTTATTTGAGTCTTGAAATTATTGACATGGCTATTTTTTACCATCTTCAAAATAACTTATTGATGTAATAAGTGTTCTTATCTTCAGAAAATGATAGTGTCAAATATTTAATATTAATGCAAATTAATTATTATAAAAGCATTACCAATAGAAGAACAAGATGTCTAGAGCATTACAATTCTATTTTTTGAATGGATTCATTTTTGAGTTTGAACAGACTTTATAACATTACCAAAATGAATACTCTTTAATACAATTGTAACCAGCTTTGCCATGAATGGAATAAAAAGGGAACATAGCAAAGTTTGACATAGTTTAATTTTTGGAAGCTCTGCAAATTCAAAAATAGTTACCTCCTCCCTTAGGTATAATATTTAAGGGACTTAAAATTCCCCTGAGAAATATTGGAAGTTTCTTTATAAAAGATAATATTAGTAGTTAGTATGAACATGTCTATTATTGCTTGTTACCATGTAAAAAAATTCTTTCTAGTCCCATGGTTGCTTGTCTGTTCTCTTGCCAGTTAAATGTTAGAAAAGCCAATATTTAGATACTGCACCACAAATGCTATTCCTGGCTTGTTTAACCATTTCCCGCAATTTTATTTGGACCCCTACAAAGGGACTGTTGACCCCAAATCAGCCAGAAGAAACTTTAAGAGAATGATGCCCCATTTCCCCTGAGGGGGATTGGGTAGTTTTTTGAGTTTTCATGGGCTACAGATGCTTATTTTCATTAGGAGTTGATTATAAGTTATTATTTGTTTTACTCAGAGGGAAAATGGGTTTGGACTCAGGGATCTCTCTTTTCCTCTTTCTTTCTTTCCAAGGCATGGAGATAGGGGTTAAAAAGAAAGAATTAGTGACATGGTAATTTATAGAAGAGATAGGGTAAAAAGTAGATTATAGAATTTACTCCTCAACCTAAGGCTTTGTTAATCACAAATAAGGTTATTTTTTAATCATTGGGATAGAATTTTGTATATTGATCAAAATAAGTTTACTTTTGATATATTGGTATAGAATTCAAATTTAAGATTATTCTCCACACACACACACTATATATATATATATATATATATATATATTGCTACTCTAATATGAGGTATTGAACCCATTCAACTCAATTATAATACAAAGTTTACTTCCAAAGTGGTATTGCAGCCTATTTATTAGCATAATTAAGTATTACAAGCTAATTTGTAGTTGATCAAATCATGTTCATGTCAATTACTAACCTATTTTTATCAGAAGAATATCCTAGGTTTCACAGACCGATATGATCCTATGGATAGATAAGGTAAAATAATTAGATAAAGTCTTTAAAAGCCTCAGCAACCTACAGAATATGGCATAAAGATGTGTTTAATATGTTAAAGATTCTTTGACAACAAGACAGGTTAACTCCTGCCTACCTCAAAGAAGATGATGAGCTTCAAAGACCAGCCTTGTGGAGATGGCTTCAAATTCAGCAAACAAGCCAGTGGGCAAAAGTCTTCGTTTATGCCACAAACAGAATTCTACTAAAATATGGGCAAACTTGGATGCAGGCAGAGTCGACAGCCACACTCTGGCAAGACATGGTAAGCAAGCTCAATAATTCCCGCCTAACTAATATGTCTGGCAGATATATTGGGCCATATTGCTGCAGTTGATGCTCCAAACATTATAGAGAGTTTCAGGTGACTATTCAGACTGCTATCTTGGTCATTTTTTTTTTTTTTTTCATTTTGGAAGCTGCTAACCTGCACTTCTGGTTCACTCGGGTAATTAAGTTTTACTCCTTCTCTGGTCTCTGATGTTTACTTTAGTCTTTTTAATTAGAAAAGCCACTATTGGAGACCACCTGACACTTACCTCTTTAGCCCCAATTGTTTTTTCTCAGATCACTATTGATTTTCTAAATGTAACCATATAAGTGAGATGTAGCATTTATTCTATTTAGTTTAGAAATAACTCCTACCACTGTTAATTGTTTGCAAATTATTAAAGCATATGCAAAAGTAATCAACACAGTAACACCATTTTTCAAAAGCATGGGGTTTTGAGCTTCTGTTTTATAGTGTAAATCTTTATTACCACCATTAGCCTATATTCTTCTTTTAAAAAATGAATTACCAATGTAAATTCTCATACTCAAGTCCTTAGAAAAATTGTTACCACAGATGTTCCTACAAAATTCACTTATCTTGGATTTTCAATATATTTTTTAATTTCTATTCAGAATTGAATGCCCTTGAGGTAAAATTAATTTAATAAATATAGATGTTAGACTTAAAACTACTCTTGTCTCCTATTGTAACAATAAAAAGTTTAGTGATTTTTGATGCTGTATCTATACCTAATTGATGAAAAATGCAGCACTGGACACACCTAGGCTATGAAAACTATACTTTATCAACTACCGTGGTTGGCACGAGCTGCCATTTGTTGTCAGTATTTCAGATCTAAACAACACCAAGGCCAATATCTGATGGAAACTATGAACTTCAGTTAATAATTAGATATTGATAACAGTCTACCAACTCTAACAATATAACAGATCAATATGCAACATTACTAGGAACAAAAAACTCTTGTCAAGTATATTCCTGTAGAGGGAAAACTTACTAAACTTCATACTCAATTTTTCTACATGACTACAATTGCCCACAAAGAAATTTATCTAAATACAAACATGAACATTTCCATATATCACTACAATGTGTTATCAATACAAAAAATGTTGAGATAGACATGAGAGAAAAATCCAAATGTTTTCTACTATATAGATGGGTAGAACTCAAATGCTATGCCCAAATAGAACTTCTAGCACCAAGAATACATTACATGTAATATGCTGATGTCACCGTTTTAGTGCATTTCAAGCACAGTAAGGACAGTGGTGCTAAAATTCATATTTATACTTCCCTGAAGAAAATCAAACAGTTAGTAATCAGGTGGGTATTTATTTAAGAGCTCTTTGCAATTGTCTCAAACAGTTGATGTATACTGACTACTGTTTTCTCATGTCCCGTGCCAGGATTGAACTAGGGTCTTATACTTTCTTTGTGCTTAGGTTTGTTTGCTATGACCTGGTTTACTTTCTTTTCATTCAAAAACAAGAGAGAATTTTTGTGTCACAAATCAGAACAAACATCACCACATTGCCACATGTTTTCAGTTTATTAGGAAGGAGGGAGATATGACAAAGAGATAATGAGAAAAGTCGAGATGGATGCTCAATTGGGATTCATGGCTAAATTCTTCCTAAGGTTAGGTAAATAGATTAGCTGTTGGTAGTCTGTGTATAAGCTGACATCTAATTTATTGTTCTTAAAGAGATGTGTGATTGAAAATTTCCTATAGGAATCTTTTACTGTAAGTGGACGTTAACAGCACACAATATAAATAATTCATATATGATAATTTAATTAAAATACAATGCACTGGTACTTTCTTCACTTTGTAAATACTCAGACGATTCTAAAAGAATCACCAAATGACAGTGACTAATGGAAGAGAAGAAGGTGACAAGAAAAAAGTCTCACAATATCAAACCAGGTCTACTTAGGATGCTGCTAGCTTAAAGTGCCATGAGCTTCAAAGACTTATGACACAAATTAATGAATAATGATGCTGAAATCTACTACAAGTGAATCCTAAGTGTGTCTCCAACTAATATTTCCTTATATTTAGAAAAGCTGATTGAACCAAAATGTCACACAATACATTTTTCTTCAAAATTCAGTGTTTTCTCTGATAAAGAATACCAGTCAATTAAATGAAAAAAAAAAAAAAAAAGAAGTTAATTTAGCCACAGTATTTTTTTGAATGGAAGAAATGAAAGAGAAATGTGTGGTTTACCTAGGAATAGCCACACAAACGGGCAGGCGAGACCCACGCCTCTCATTCATACACAGCATAAGCTAACCTAGCTGACTAAAGAAACATCCACGGATTCTTTCACATACAACTGAATCGTGAAACTTGTTAAAGTACGGATATGAGAACTGTTGCCAATATGTCAGGCACCTTCATACCACGAACACTTCATGCACTCGCTGCATCTTCTTTCCTTAGATGTCAGGATTTCATCAAGCCGTCTTTTTATCTGGATGGTCTCCACCAGTTGTCTGGCTATTTCCACTCCCTGGTTTGCAACTCCTCAAATACCAGTTGTCATTTCTGTAACCTTTCCAACAGCAACTGTGCAGTCCTGGGACTAAGATGCAGAATATCTCGTTCAACAGTCCTCCTCCACAAACCATCTGCTCCTGAAGACATCAACAACTGTCGGCAGTGGGAGACTGCAGAACGGCATGGGGGCGGGGAGGATTGTTCAAAATGGTGAAAATTTGACAGAGATCTTAGCTTTTTAAGTACAATATGAAAATAATTGTCGCACATTCAAAAACCAGTGCATCTAGAATAAAACAATTGGGGGACTAGAAAAGAATAAAGAAAAAAGGAAAAATGTGACTTTTATCCAAATTATATAAAATATGCAAGTATTAGTTTGAATTAAAGTCTATAAAATGTATAAAAGCATGCAATATTCAAAATGAAAGCCCTACTAAGATTACAAAATAAGTTACTGTTTCTTTAAATATGGCTGCATATAAAATGGTGGTTGTAATCACATAAATTCATTTATAACACATTGCACATATAAATGAATATGTGCAGAAATGCACATACTTAATATACATATATGAAGCATATATATGCTGCACTTTGTTTCTTAATCTCTGATCCCGCACCCCAAAACTGCTTTAACATCATATATTTTTAAATATTTATAATCAAACACAAACCCCGAATAAAAATCCCCCTGATTATTAAACTAGTGGTAACTTTGTTCTGTTTTGTTTTCTGTCCTTCTTGTAACAAGAAGAAAAACATTAGCTTTGGGGAAAAATGCTGATAGGAAAACTTTGTGTGCCAGTCTTAAATCTAAATGTCTCCCAGGATATATTTCTCTCTCTCTCTCTCTCTCTCTCTCTCTCTCTCTCTCTCTCTCTCTCTCTCTCTCTCTCTCTGTCCAACAGCCTCAGTAGCATTCTTGCAAGAGTGTGTATGGACCTTTATGTTCTTTCAGTTCTTTTAAAAATGTCTACCACCCTGGAGGAATTAGTGAATGAATTAGTAATGCAGGTTAACTCAGTTCCTTTAATGGTACAAGCGAATTATTCTAGAGTGATACTGGAAGCAAATTTCTTGGACCGTAGGAGATACAGTTTCCTGTATACTTAGTATACTTATTTTCAAAATAGCTTCATGAAATACAAACACAATATATTATTTTTCTCAGCTTACAGAAAGCATTAGTTGAGTCATTCTGAGTCAGATAAAAATAAAAGCTGCAGAGACATATCTCCTGCTTGGTCCTTCACAATTAAAAAACAGCTCAGATAAACCCTATATTGATTCTTGGCTTGATTTCATTGAAATAAGATATCTTTTCTTTTACAGAGTTATTTAGTATAATATAATGTGTATATATAGATGCTAATGTAACACAATATATATTTAAAACAATATAAATTAACACAAAATGATCGAACATGTATCAGCAAAACTGGAATGCCTACTAGATCAGCAACCATAGTAATTAGTACCTGGGACATATGATATCACGATGCTTATGATTCGGTCCAAAACCTATTTCTAAAAATCTACTTAACCATGCAATACAAATTAGTTTTAGAAAATAATTTAAAATGAAAATACCTTACTTATCATCTTCATTCTTATTTAATGAATTTTGGTGTTACCTTGTCTTGGCTTGCAGCATGTTAAATTTCGTGTCATTAATGGCTAATGGTTAATGTTGTGGTCCATTTGAGGCCTAAAGCTTAAATGATTTGTGTTTGATGATTAGCAAGTCTGTAGTAGGGTTCTGTCTCTCTGTGGACCTTAGGTCTGTGATCGAGAGTCAGAACATGTTTTATCTTGCATGTATTATTCATCCCTCCTGCGTGCAGAGGGAATTTCCATGGACATGAAAGAACTTTTTTCTTTCCTGAGAAAATACTTTGTCCAATTGGACTAATTACCACAGCCAGTTCACTCTCAATTATGAAGGCAAAACAAACCGTGTCACTAAAAACAGACTACATAATTATCACTACATGTAGTCCTTTGGAAAATGGGTGAATACATCTGCTTTTGTCAAAAGGCTGAGAAATTATAAATCTTCAAAATCATACAAAATTTATTTGATATGTAGACAAATATGAGTATTACAAGTTGTTGATTTGCATCCATAATTTTTCTCCGAAAGTGATAATCAGTCAAATGAATAAATACATTCTTTTAAATTTCACATAAACACTATGGTTATGTGTTATTAGCCTCATGATAATACACCCATCTTTTCCACCTCTTATCTTTTTGCTTTGTGAATAAATCATTCAAAAATATTTTTTAGAGTTTTTTCTCCTACAGTCACCCTACTGTTAACTCACCTGTATAAACATAACCTAATACCCATAGCCACTATGGCTTCAGCTTGTCACACTGGGATAGAGTGCTATTGGCATCTAGTGGAGGAAGGAGAGGGGTGCTGTGTCCTGTAACACAAGACAGAACCTGTTTATCCACCATCACTCGGCTCAAAATATGAATGACCTGGTTGAGAAATCCAGGCTTATAGAGTGTTGTTCATACAATGGCTAGTAAAATAATAAAACGCAGGTAACTACAATCAATCTGAGGTTTAGGTAGGTGCTGTATTTAATCGTGGGGTTTTGATTATTTTGCTTTGTTTTAGAGTCTCATTCTGCAACCCAGGGCAGAACTGAAACCACCTCAGACCTCCCCTCCTGGTGTCTTTATTACTCGATTTGGCTCCAACAAAATTGCTTTAAATTTTTAATTACTTATTTCAAATTAATATTGCTTTTCTTTTAATATGTTGCTGTTTATAATTCTTTTTTATTTATTCCTACATTATATGTGAATAAAAACTCAGGCCACTTGTCTTCTATAAATTTCAATCAACAATAAATTCAAGTAAAAATAATCATTGTTTTTCTCCTGATCAGTAAAGGATATCCTAAAAGGTATAATTGATATCTGGATCATGTATTTCAATAAATGAGCATTCCACTCTTTTCTGGTCCAGTTGATTTTTACAGAAAGAAAGAAATAGATGTTAGATCAATTGATGGCTCAACAGATGTAAGTAAGAAGAGCTTGGACCCTGTTCTAGATGAGCTAAGTCTGCATTCTTAACAGTACATCTTTGGACTAATCATTTCCGATCTGAGAAAGGCATGTTCCTAAAAGCTATATAATTCCAACAGTATACTACGATCCATGCATAAAACTGTAAAATTAGTATGTTCCATAAAAGGCATGCAAAACTGAAAAAAATCCACATGCCTATTTGCATACTTTAATCTCCTTAGTAGTATATATAATACATTATTGTTTATTAAGTAATTCATCTCTTTTGCAATAGAAATTCTGAAGTTTACATGACTGTCTTTAAAAATGTAAAACTAAGGAGATACGCATATAACCAAGATTGTCAGTAAAATTAGCCCAATTCTCGATGCATTTTGTTTGCCATTTAAATAATAAAATTGATATAAATATATAATCATAAAATAACTACATTTCCCAGTTCTGTTTTTCCATTAATATTTAATAAGAATTGTTTGCTAACCATTTGAAATGAAGAATGAAAATAAAATGTGTGCATCATCAGAAAACAGATGGATTGTACTTTTTCATAACTATTAGTGCTTGTATGCCTCTGAGGGTAAATTGTCCTGACTTCAGTAAATTATTTTTCAGAGCTTATTAAGTGCTCTTGGTGGTTTTGATTGAAGCCACTCATTTTTCATCCACTCATTGATCAAAATCTTCCTGCACTTTTCTTCTTCTCCACAGTGACTTAAAAATGCATCCATGTCTTCAACATTCTGCTATAATCTTTCTTATCTTAAAATGTTGTATCACCAGTTTGTGTTGGCTCATTCCAAATGACTCACCTGAGGATAACGGGCTGCCATCCCAGACTCAGTGATTAAATGCAACTGTTCTAGGAGCCTTACTTTTAGAGTATGTATTTGAAGAATTTGCCATCATGAATTATTCAATGCTCGCACTAAAACCATTTTGCATGAAATTCTTTAATGCATTAAACAAAATAGCTCTTTATATTCTTTTGTATATAACTGCCTACACAGTTGCATTTTATATACATAGTTCTATAAATAGTGGCAGGAAGGGTTTTGCAAGTCTTTGTGTGTGTAATTTAGGTGCCATTTAACACAAGAATACCAAGATTGTATGCTAACATTTTCAACAAGTGATAATTGTAATTTCTCTCCTTTAAACAAGATATGATCCAAATTGTATTCGTAAAACTTGTTCAAAGGTGAAAATCTCAATTATCTGTGGAATTATCTCCGGTTCCTTTAACTTTAGTAAATAAAAAAAGACAGCTCCTAATAATGTGTCTGTGCTGCCTTGAATTTTCAGATATATAATAAAATGACACAAGAAAGTAAGGCAGATAAACAAAAGAAAATGAATCATATTTCAATTGTAACATGTCAATTCCAAGACACGTATTTTTAGAAATGTTTATTTAAAGCTTTCTATGCATATGCTGAGTAACTGAGAAGTTGCAGAACACTTTCCTGAAATGTCATATATTGTTTTATAAAGTGAGAAGGATGGATTTGAAATGTCTAATAACGTGCATAGTTTTAAAATGTTCTCTTATATTAATATGAGAGGTAGATTAAACTCTTCAAAGGGCACATAACACTTTCATTTCTTGCTGTCGGGTCCTCTTTCTTGGCATTGTAATTGAGATAGAATATATTGCTGCTCATCAACAGGAAATAGTGTATCATTAACTATTTTTCCCCTGGTATCCACCTGAAACCTGTCACTTCCTCTCAAGCGTTACCTACACCAAAGATTCTGGGTTGAACTTAAGTGGGATAACTATATGTCTAAGGAAGTTCATCCTGCTGGAGAAAAGTGTGGCACTGGAGCTTGAAATGAAAAACTCATCTTCCTTTGTTGGCCTTGTCTGTCAGTGCTGTATAATCAGCTTAGGTAACACAGTAAAGGATGTACATAGCAGTGCAGTTTCTGCAGCAACACCCCTTACCTCGGGCAATTAAATACTTACCTCGTCTTTTCTCCTTTAATTCCAAATTGGACATTATTTATGAAATGGCTCTACTTTTTCTCAGACCTAATTTTTTCTTTTTTTTTTTTTTTTTGGATTTTTATGTTTTTCCCCTTTTTTTATTAATTTATTCTTGTTACATCTCAATGTTTATCCCATCCCTTGTATCCTCCCATTCCTCCCCCTCCCCATTTTCCCATTATTCCCCTCCCCTATGACTGTTCCTGAGGTGGATTACGTCCCCCTATATATTCTCATAGGGTATCAAGTCTCTTCTTGGCTACTTGCTGTCCTTCCTCTGAGTGCCACCAGGTCTCCCACTCCAGGGGACATTTTTTCAATCCCTAAATTTCGTGTTGCTTCATCCTCTAAGCTTTTGCAGAGTGGTTAAACTATGGCCTTTTGACTTAGAATTCACTGCCCATGTGTGATTCTTGAGGTTTAGCCCTGTAGTGTTTAATGCATCTTAGGGATACTTTGATATACAAATCTTGTATGTGGACAGACACTCTCATTAAAGACCACTTCATTATAGTTCACATTGGGACAAATGGATTTCTGGTAGAGTTTAATCAGGGAGCCTGAGGTAAATAAACTTTTTCTATTAGTTTCATCATTTTAATGGCTTATAAAGTTAAACAACACTTATAAATGAAGAAACCTTTTTTCTCTAGAAGATAGTAAAAATTACAGATTTGTAATATACAAACCAAGAAGTTCTTGGTGTTTTTCTTCCATTATTCATTTCAATAGTAACAGGGACAAATATCGAATGATTCTTATAAACTGCGCTTTCCAATTTTTAAGTAAATAATATGAAAGGCACTCAAAGAAAGAATAAGCAGGCTACCAAGATGAGACTTGATAGCCTATGACCATATTGTGGTGGAGGAGGTCCCCCTCAGTCATAGACCTAGGGGAGGGGAATAGGGTGAAGGCGGGAGGGAGGAAGAGATGGGAAGGTACAAGTGATGGAATAACAATTGAATTGTAATCTGAATAAGTTAATTAAATAAAAAATAAAATAAAATAAAACATACTTCTTTCACCTAGAGTCACAAGAGGATAATCTCACATCTATCCCAATCTCCTGATAAGTGAAGACTTTCATGGGACATGCCCCTTGGGCTTGTATGCGGATATAAGTGAGTATATACCATTTGAATCTTTCTGCTTCTGGGTTAACTCAGTCATTATGATCCTTTCTAGTTCCATCCGTTTGTCCACAAATTTTGGGAATTCCTTCTTCTTAATAGCTGAGTAGTATTCCATAGTGTATATGTACCACAGTCTCTTTATCCATTCATCTACTGAGGGACATTTAGGCTGTTTCCAGGTTCTGGCTATTATGAATAAGGCTGCTATGAACATGGGTGAGCATATGTCCTTCTTGTGTGCTGGAGCATCTTCTGGGTATATTTCAAGGAGTGGAATAGCTGGGTCTTGAGGAAGCCCTATTCCCAGTTTTTTTAGATAGCACCAGATAGGTTTTCAAACTGGTTGGACAAGTTTGCATTCCCACCAGCAATGAAGGAGTGTTCCTCTTTCTCCACATTTTGGTGGCACTTAGAGGAAGGATAACAGATTATCAAGAAGATACTTCATGCCCTATGATCATATAGATGGGGAGGAGGTCCCCCTCAGTCACAGTCACAAGGGAAGGGAATAGGGTGAAAGTGGGAGGGAGGGAGGAATGGGAGGATAGAAGGGATGGGATAACAATTGAGATGTAATATGAATAAATTAATGAAAAAAAAAAGAGAAAGTTTGAGAAATGTGGTTTCAGAAACTCTGAGTAGTATCCAGAGAAAAGCATGCTATGATGTGAACAGCTGGGATGATGTCTGTCTGGCCTCTCTTAGGATGGGTCCTAGAGGTGGACACCAACATGGGAAATGGGTGCTGTTCAGATCAGGCTACAGGAGGAGAAATAACTAATTTATGTAACAAATCAGTATGTAGATACAAAATGATCCTCATATATATTAGCATAAATTTAGCATGAAAAGCTAACATATGAAGGGAATTTTAGGTTGTGATACGTATTAAGTGAGTATGACTATTTTGAATCTGCATGAACTCTTATAATTTCAACATGGTTCTAGGGTCCTTCTTCTCATGAGCAGTTCCATCTTGCCCTTTCTTTTTCCACCTCTTTTCTTTTCTTTTATTCAATTTTTACATTTGTTTTTCAGCTCTTTCTTCTTGGTTTTCATTTCTTATTATGGAGTCTTGAATTTCCTGAAAAATGATTCATTTATTAAATTCTAAGTAGATAAATAATAATTAAAAAAAAAACAGGTCTCTGGACTTTGCTTTTGAAACTGGCTCATCAGCCATTTGTGAAGTATACTGTCCACCAACAAACAAAAAAAAAACAACAAAACTTGAACAGACCCATAAGCGTCCTTTTTAAAACGTGAGAGAAGTATGTATGAACCTGAAACTCTAGAAAACATGATTTTAAAAATAAAGTTCTTGGTGGTCAGCATGAGCTTGGTTTATTCCCTACAGAACAAATACACTGAGGGAGTAGTGTGTGTGTGTGTGTGTGTGTGTGTGTGTGTGTGTGTGTGTGTGCGCGCGCGCGCGCGCGTGCGTACACCTCAGTTCTCAGTTAAGTGCACCTAAAATGCGTGAGTACAATGTCTTGAGGCTGATGGTCAAGATACAGGCCACTTCATGGGACCATGTAGTTATGACGCTAACCATTTAGCTTTCTTTCACTTATCATTATCTGTTGCATAATGTGCTGTGTCTTTCCCAGTTTAAATCAATACATCTAGGGCCAACTAGAATCAATTCACTTGACTTACCACTTCTATTCCAAACACATGGGTGCTCCAACTACTAGTGTGGAAATAATCTTCATACAAAGAAAAGGTCCAAATCAGGAACTTTTTTGCTTCTGTTTCTAATTCATGGCACATAAGAGACACTCCAACAGCATTAGCTCCACTCTATGCAGACTATAGACACTCAAAGGAAAGCATTCACATGTGTATTTTTAGTTTCTGTCAATAAATATTTTGTAATTTATGGTAATTTACCTTATACAAGTGTGTTTCCATCACATATGCAAGTTATATAAATATTCTCATATGCTAGAAATTTCCCTCATTATTTCCAAGCCATCCCTTTATATTATTACTATGATTTTCAGGAGAGCTTAGGATTCCCTTGGGGTGAACAATTTGTCAGTCAGTCAAATATTGACAGTTAGAAATGCTAAAAGGTAGCAAAATTAAATTCTCCATCCACGAACTTTATAAAATAATAAGCTTATTATAAGAAATGTACTATGCACACAAACACACACACATACACACATACTACTTCAGTGTATCATATCAAATTTTCCTCTATTGATTAATTTAATACTATATTTTGAAATTAATGATAGCATGTATGTTTTAGAATTTTAGAGTTGTTTTTCTACCAATAATAGAATCACCCAATATTTTTAAGAAACTGCTACTTATTTACCATAGAGTTATGTAAACTTTTTTCCAGAACACGAGAGAAACTCTCGAGATGAGGATTTTAAATATTAAAATGTCTCTTTATGTATTGATATGAAACTTGAGACAATGAAGCTTAGTGAATACTTAATATATGCATTGACATCAAAGAACGTTGGCTGATGCCATATATCAGATGAGGAGAATGAAAATACTTGAAAAGGTCATACTTGTGAAGGATTCACGCAGCCATAGACAATAAACACTCAAAATTTGAAAGATACAAGGCATTGAAAATAAATCCTACTTTAACTTTCAAACACTTGGAGTATTTTTATTTCATACTTGATAAGAATTGCAGAGATTCATTTCTCAGCTTCTGTACTCCAATCTAAAGGCCACTGCAATCTTTGTTTATGGCAATAGGATCGAAACCAAAGAAATTTGCAAAGCATCTGATTATATCAGAAGCACAATTAATTGGATGAATGGCTAATCAAAATTTAACCATTTTAGAAATATAATCCTTTGAGGTGTAGCTATGAAAGCAGTCTATATTTCACAGATTAGACAATGTTTAATTAATAGATTAGAAGCAATTCAAGCAAATCATCAGAACTCCTCAGACTTACACAGATTCACTAGTGAAATATAATGTATGGCAGGAACGTACTGTGCTCATTTTAACAAGGAGTCACTCACTTTCAAGCTAAAAATTATTGGCTGATTTTAGGACCCATGAATCATCCCTTTTGGGTTGCCTTCCATTTGCTACTTAAACACTGTTTACTTGCTCATCATGCAAAACTCTCAAAAATTCATACAAAAGGACTAGGGCATATCACTACCTAATGGTCATTCGTTCAAAGTATACCATACCATAAATAACAGTTCACTGACTCTGTATAGTAGCAACAAGAAGTTAATGATTGCATTATGCTACTTAATTGCAGAAGCTGCTTAAGGATGCAATGTACTAAATATTGTTACTTACATAACAAGTTTCTTGCGAGTCTGAAATGCATCCCTGAGACAATGTTTTAGGAAATCTTTCACAATAAATCAGAAAGTTTGAACTTCTTTGAGTGACATGGAATTAAAAAAAAAGAACCTATGGAGGCTGTAGAGATAACAAACTATATCTAAGATAAAAAAATCAATTCTACAGCATGAAAAATCATTTTACTCCTTGTGTAATAAAAGCTTAGGTACTTTCCACTGTGTCCTAACTTAAGAAGGGCTTGCTGTCAGTCACGCATTTAGTAAATGCAATACATGAACCTGTATTGATGAAGGGGATAGTCAATTAATTACTACTGCTATGAAATAGACATTGTGACAGAAATCAACTAGAAGTAGAAAGGAATTATTTGGATTACATGCCTTAATCAAGAAGGAAAGTCAAGGCAGGAAACCACGCAGGAACCTGCAAGGAGGACCTGAAGCAGAGACCGAGGAAAACTCTTATTACTTTTTTGCTTCCCATGGTATTTTTAGCCACCTTTCTTAAACAACCCAGGACAACTACCAGTAGTGCACCAATCATCAGGGGCCTGCCTTTCCCATATCTGTCATTAATTGACAAACTGTCCCACAGGCTTGCCTACAGGGCAAACTGATGAAAGAAACTCCTCAAATGACATTTCTTCTCTTGGATAACTCCAGCTTGTGGCACGTTCACAAAGCTAACAAGCACAAAGAGCACCATGTGTGACTTTTTCCCCAGGACCCCTCCATTTATGGATCTATTACACAAGAGGATGGCTGATGACATAATAAATGTAATTTATAAATACCTGTTGGAGGGAGGTCCTACTGTGTTCTCAATTACTAATTTCAGTGCTTTGAAATCTGGTTGCCATCCAGCCATGGGCATTGTTATGAATGTTGAACTATCTCCTGTACCACATAATGATAAGGAATGTTCCCCAATTATCCACGATTGGCTAAATAAAGATGCTATAGCCTATGAGTGGGCAGAAAAGAGGGTTCTAAGGAGGAGGAAATAGAAAAGGGTGAGGAAGAGAGGGGGAGAAAGAGGATGGTGCTGAGCACCTGGCTGTAGGAAGAGACTGATGGAGCAGAAGCCACCAGGGGAGACATCAGATTGGCAAGTGATTGGGTTTTATATTGGTTTTAAAGGTACTAGAATTAGAGTAGCTCAGAATCTGCACAGAATAGTGTTTACAGCTTAAAAATAAGTCATAGACTGTATGTGTCAGCCATTGGGGAACTAGCTGGTTAAAGAAAACTACCACCTTAATAATTTACTGTATTATTAATATAAGAAGAAAATTGATCCTACACAACAAATATCTAAGCTAGATAAGTCACTCTTCCATGTTTTTATTACATGTGTCTGATTAATAGACCAAAACTTTTTGAATATTTTGTTATTTTTCTTTTTTCTATGTCTTTTTAAATTCAACTTTATTTATATTTTATTTTTATATAATTTTTTAAGATTACATCCTGATTGTTATCCTCTCACTTGTATCTTCCTGTTCCGCCCTCCCTCTTTTGGCACTATTCCCCTACCCTAGCTAGACCTCTGACAGAAGGGGACCTCCTCCCCTATGATACGACCACAGCCTATCTGGTCTCCTCCAGATAGCCAGCTTCCGCTTCCTCTGACTGCCACGAAATCTCCCCACCAAGGAAAAAATAATAAAATTCGTGGCACCAGAGTTCTTGTGACTTTTCAAAAGTATAAGATGCATCCTTATCTCTGCCAATTGTTCCCAACACCATGGAAATCACAAAGACCATTCTCACAGGTCATTTATGAAGAAGACAGTTTTTTGCCTGTATAAATGCTGTATCTGATTGTTTCTGTGGTGTGCCAGTTGCTTTCCTAGAAAGCATATAAACATGTTGACCTATTCTGTAAGTATATCTTCTTTCTCAATAAAAATGTAACCACATAAAATATAAGAAATATAACTCAGGCTAAAGAATTGGCTCAGTGGTTAAGAGCTCATACTGTTCTTGAATAGGACTGAGTCTGATACTCTCTTCTGGCCCTTGTGGGCACTGCACTCACATGCAGAAGACACTAGGCAGCACACATTTTAGCTAAGCGGCCATAGTGCTTACTGAAATTCTTTTATATAATGCATTGCAATTGAAAAATACTAATTTTATGGTAAAGAAAAAATCTATCTGCCATGTGATCAAAGGCATTAAGAGATCACTCTCATGCTTTCTGGATGTTTTGTGATGAGCATGACAATTTACACAGGTGGTCCTACCCAAACCTACCTAAGTATAAACTAGATGTACAAGATAAATCTTAATTGGAGGATGGTGTACAAAATACTTCAGATAGTACTCAGAAGTCTAAAGATCACTACGCATCCAAGTTGAAAGAAAATAGTTTCCAGTGACACGAATATTATGCACTAGGAAAAGTACACTGGGTAGAAGGATATATAATCCACCACGACTGAGAGTCTGAACAGAGGACTGGTTGTTTTGGGACATAGAACATTACTTTTTAAATCAAGGTTGTAATGATATATATTTAACATTTTTGCAATGGCTGTATACAATGCTCTTCAAATTTCTTCAGAGAAGATAAGCTGTCTAATGATATTCATTTTCACAGTTCCTTTAGAAAAAAATTAAGTAAAGATCAGGATTAGTAATATTTAAAAATATTGCACATTTTCCTGTATTGAATAAATAAAGGAAATAAAAGGTAAAAAAAGAAAACACAAAGGTACATTGCTCAGTGTTAAGGTGCTTTTCTAGTGTGTGAAGGACACCTGGCTCAATACGCAGTACTGCAAAGGAAGAAAAAGGGGACAAACAACAAGGAGAAGGAAAATAAGAAAGGAGAGAGAGAGAGAGAGAGAAAGAAGAGAGAGAGAGAGAGAGAGAGAGAGAGAGAGAGAGAGAGAGAGAAAGCAGACACTGTAGTACATAATGACACATACCGTTTAGACGTAGCATTTCCTTAAGACATAGGAAGCTACATATAATTTCCGACTTTATATGTCACATTCCAACCTGAGGATAAGAATTGCCTTGAGCAACGTAACTCTTTGGTTGAAGAATTACTCCCAGTAGTATGTGTGAGTGCACACACATGCCTGCACTGTCTTCTAATAGTGAGAAATAATTAGAGGAGGATGTTGATCATCTAGAATACTCTGATCACTGCTGAGAAATGCTTTGTTTCCTTCCTGTGTATTCTCTGCTTCTTCAAACTATTTTAATAAGTACACGGAGAAGAAAAAGAATTGTGTCTTTCTCAGGGCTTCACTTACAAATGCAATTCTTTTCCTCAGAAATGCTTTCCAGTCAAAATGCCCCAGAGGAAAACTCTATGAAAGGCCAGGGGAATCACAATATCTGCTGTGCACTAAATACCTTAATAATTCATTAAATTGAAACAGTTATCCATCTCTTCATCATGTAATATTGTATTTATTTGGAACATAGAGAAAATAACTAAATACTGTGTGGAAATATAAAATACTAGTTGAAGTGACTGTCAGTATTGTTTGCAATATTGAAGGTCAGTTAAGTTTTGGTAAGCTGTTTGCAATAAAATATAAGTTATTAAAATATATGTATATATATATTATTCACTTGTATAGGATTCAATTTTTTCACTGTTTTATATATATATATATATATATATATATATGTATATATATATACATATATATATATATATATACACAATAAACTACCTATAGCAAGAAGAACCATGACATAATCAGGAATTATATAAATGCTAAATTCTTAGAGTTTTGTCTATCTGTATTTGACAGCCTTGGAAAAACATATTTCCTGTCTTGGTAAGTCTAAAATTCTGAATATAAATCAATCTCCATCACATCTTGTCATTATCAACTTAGAACATCTATCTAGACCTAAAAACATCTTAACCCTTAAACAACTACGTTTCATTGTAAAACAAAGCTACCTGGTCTTCAACACCATCAGAGATTTGAGAAGGAATAAACTTGATTACCTGAGTATGCCAGGTGTGCAGGTTAGTAGCTTTCCAAATGAGAAGATGACAGAGACAGTTCGCTACATGAACAGTCACCCATAACTCTCCATAATGTTGAAGCATCTTCTTCAGCCTGCTGGCCCAATATATCTGACAACATGTTTGTGAGGCAGGAACTAGTGAAGACTGGTTTACCCTGTCTTGACAAAGTTTGGCCATTGACTCTGCCTGCATCCAAGCTTCCCCTTTTTTAGGCAGAATTCTTTATGTGGTAGAAATGTAAATTTTAAAAAGTATTGATGTCAATGGGTTGTATATTCACAGAGGCAAATTTTTGAACTAAGCTTTTACAGGTGATTTCCTGCTGTTTTTTGTTAAATAATTCAGAACAATTGTTTTACACATCCTTAATATTGTAGTAGTTATCATAAGTGTTATAGATGTCACTTAAATTCATTTAAATGGGGATTATAGGCTATTTACAAGTTTGCCACTTTTCAAAAAGTATTTAAATATCTACATATTTTCAGTTTAGAGGAGTCCTATAATAAATTACTCCTAGTTACCAGGGGAGAAATGTATGTCTTCTAAAGGAAAGGATAATAACAATAACTAAACATATTTTAATGACATTTTCCAAAATACCTATAAATGAATCATTATGAGATCATTTTAGAATCTATAGCCTTCATTCATGTTGATTTATTTATTTGAGCAAAGTATGAAACCAGTGAATTCTGAAACATTTTTTCTTCATTCACTTTTTATAAAGTTTCAGTGGCATAAAACTAATACATGAAAGCTAAAGTTCAAAAAAGAAAACCAAGGCCGGCAACAAGGCTAAACAAGAAAGGCAGTGTTTACTGGCCTGTGAAATGCCCTTTGACCTCCACAAGCACAGAGGGCATGCCCACATAAAACTGAACAAAGGGTTTGAATAAGTGCATATTAACAAAACCAAAACCAAAACAAACAAAACCCAACCTTACTTCCTAGTTTCTACAACAGTGGTTTTCAACCTGTGGGTCGCATCCCCCACGGAGGGTCAAAAGTCTCACAGACCCTCAGGTAGCAGATACTTACATTGTGATTTCAAAGAGTAGCAAAATTACAATTATGAAAAAGCAATTTAAATAGTTTTATTGTTGGGAGACCTGACACATGAGGAAATGTATTAGAGGTTTGCAATATTAGGAAGGTTAAGTAATACTTGGCCTAAAGGAATATGACTCAGCTCTTCTGAACAGTATGTCCATTTATGTAGGGCATTTCCCACTCAAGCTACTTTTAAAACCAGTTTGTACAATTCCTTCAAAGGGGAAATATTTGCAAATAAAAGGTAAGTTTTCTCCTTGAAGACTGTATGTCAGCTAGTTTCACCCTGAAACACTGGTGATTAAAAGAGTGGCTTGAATTGACAGTTAGAAAGAGCTTAAGCTAAACACCAAAAAACGTCAGTGTTTTTTAGTGAATGAATAAAAAGAAGAAACAAAGAAAAAAAGAATCAGCCTTCTTAAGAGGAATGAAGACTTGAACAAAAGGTCTATTACCTGTGCCCTTAGGAAGGGAAAGTCCTCCATGAGAGGACAGACAATGATTATCAGGATTTGTCCCCAAATACTTACTTGTGTGAGATTTTTTCCATACTGATTTTCAAAAGCCAAAGTAAAATTATTTTTTTTTCCATTTGATTTGCTATCCAGAAAGAAACATCAGTGCAAAACGAACAACTAAACAAAAATCAAAGAACCAAACAGCAACAACAAAAACCAATGTGTCTAACTTTGGGCTTGGTAGCCACTCTGAGCCAAGTTTTTCTTAAAGCCAGAATGAGAGAAGAAAGAAAAAAAGAGGGATGCAGGGTCTGGGTTAGCGAAAGAAGGGAAGAAGAGTTGGGGAGGACAGGGCAGAGATCCATGAGAAGGCTTCTCAGCTGGATAAACACTGCAAACTCTGTTGATCCTGAAACGAACTCCTGCCCTGTCTTTCTGTTTGCAGCACTGGGCCCATTTTCTTGTATAAACATACACTTGACATGTATCTATTATTTTTGTACCATGTACATAAAGCTATTCTGGGAAAATCATTGACTACAATTTTGGGGTACAATGGGATGACAAGAGTTCATATTCACAGCAACCAGAGTTTGAACCCCACCTACATCTTTTCAAGTTGTTTAACACTGAAGACATAATTTGATAATAATTTCCTCAATTTGCAGATAGATATTTTCATGGAATAAAAAAAAAAAACAGAAACAGAACAAAAGACCGTGCCACTTGATGGCATTATGAAAGAAAGGAAATATGCTTAGTGACTGACACAACTTTCCTCTCTATTTCGTGACCTCTGGTTTTGCTATTTTCACTTCGAGACTTGTCATTGTGTGGTTTCTCTTCTGAAAGGTAGCATGGCCCCTTACAGCCTTAAAGAACCACAGGAGGTGCTTGGGATAAAAGAAGTCTTGGGTTAATCACGATTCACACTTCTGTGTGTCCTCTCTTGGCTTGTGAAATAGGCTGCAGATTCAAAGTTAGGAAAACCAAAGCCTGCTGCTGAAGGGAAAAAACAAAACAAAACAAAACAAAAAACACAGATTGACAACAAAAGCCACCCTATTCCTCGCACAGTGGCCACACTAATTGCTTCTGCTGGCTCCCCACCTGGCCAGTTACCCCTACAAACAGCGCTCCAGTTGTTTTGCTCTTTGCTGGAATCCACATCATGTTGCCTCCTCCTCTGTATCACCTCAGGTGGCTGTGCCTTGTCCATTGCTCATGAGAAACCAGCATCCCCCTTTCAATTGTGACTTATCAGGACACCCTGGAAAACAGCAGTGATGGAAAAGCACTCGCCAGTTATTAGATTAACCCAACCCAACCTTCCCACGCCTCCTTGTTTTTGAGAAAAAAAAAAAAAAATCTGCCCTGTTAGGAACAAAGCAATGAAAGGCGTAAGATTGTAAATAAAACACACTCAGAAGCCATGGAACAGAGAGGAGAGAGGTAGCTTTATACAAGTGTTTGAAATGCGTAGTCATTGAGTTTTGGTTGTAATCTATAGTGGCTAGCTTTTTTTTTTTTTTTTTGTCAGAAAGGGCAAACTCAGGGCTCCCCTAGTGTCCATACCTTGTAAGTACAATGGGAGAAGGAGAAGGAGATGTTTCAGTTTTGTATTCCAACCTCTGAGTCTACAGAGGAAAAAGAAAGACCAAGATCAAGAAAAGAGGTGTAGGGTGAATATTTTAGCTCGAGCTCTTTGTATATGTGGAATCTATGATCTGCTCAGTAGGGATCAGACAAGGCATTCGGATCCACTGTTCAGAAAGTAAGAAATAAAGCTATAAAGTAAGGGGAGTTAATGTGGGGAAATACTACATTAAATGTATTCTCAGAGAAGGAAATTGAAATATAAGTGGATAAATGCAGGCACATATGTGTAATTTTATAAAATTTCAGGATAAGCTTATTAGCAGACAGATGTGCACTGCCCAGTGTTTACACTCATTATCATGAATGCATTATGGCCATAGACTGAAACACAAATGTGCTTGTTATTACTGCCTTGTCCTTTTACCAGTGAATTCGGTAGTACTGACTCATTAAATGCAGTCTTTCTAAATATGTGGACTAAATGAATACTTAGTCTGGCTGATGTATTCTAGGTGAGAGGAAGTACAATCATCGTGCGTGCTAAATTGCAAAGCTAGGTATGGACTTAACTGCTTTGTGGCCTCAACTCTACACAGATCATTTTGATGTAGAAAACAAAAGAGTTTTCCATAAGGGACACAGAATTCTTAGGTAAAAAGAGAATTAAGATTAATGAAGTAATAATGTCTTGTTTAGTGTGTAGCAAATTGTTCTCTGTAGGCATTGTGTATCTTGTTTTGGAGGTTTATATATGGCTTTATTTTGAGAAAAAATAATTTACTGTGGAATTGCTTTCCACACAACCTATTATTGGCACCTATTCGTCACTAGTCTCCTGTCACCAGGTGTACCTTTTTTATTTAAATAGATGACCTTAATCTTCTTATGGCTCCACTTCCTCCTATTCTAGGATTATACTTAAAAGTGCATTCATAGGCAAGAAAAAATTCTTACACATATCCACAGATTCAATATTCTACTCCATCTGAGGTTTAAAATGTGACCTGGGAGAAGAATATGTAATTTTATACAGGATTATGAAAAAAGTAATCTCATTAAGAAAACTGTAGGGCTAAAATACAGCTGCAGAATCCTGGCTGGGCTCATTTTGTGTCTCGTTTGTTTTGCTTTAGGGTCTCTTTTGAAATGGTGTCCTCTTGTATTTCCCAGACTATTTTCAAGTAATATTGTATTTGAGCCTTCCAAGCAGAAAGGAGTGCAGTGGCACCAGCTTGGTGAGCTGTGCCATTCTTAAGTGCTTTGTGGTTCGATGTTCTGCGTATGCTGAATATGTCAGTCAAAAAGGTGTTGACCGGTTTTCAGTATAAGGAATAAAAGATAAGATGAATAGGCTGTGGTTCTCAACTAAAATATCAGAATTGATATTTGCAAGGTGAAGGTTTTTGTTAAAAATATATCATCTTGCTTGTACCCGTTATTCATGCTTGAGCTAACAGAAAAATTTGAAGCAATGATCCTCTGATCTCAGACCTTATAATTGGTTAGAATTATAAATGTAAATAAAATTACTCCTAGTTTCCAATTTTGCCTCCTATAATCCTATGTCTGTATGCATGACTTTTTCCACATCCTTTAATCTTCAAAACAACCTGTCTACATCACACTAATTTTCTCAAAGACTCAAGAAATTCTGTGCTCCTTTCTTTTGTACATTTTCATTGTATTTGTTCCCCTGACTAAAATTACAATTGTTGTTTTCTTTTCTTAAGATCTAAAGTGCCCCACTCTCTAATAGTCTCTTCCCCAACTGTACTGAGTTAATGCTCTTTTTTATGTCATGTCACACTAGTTACTACATTCTTATCTCTCTTTCTGTCTTAACACTACCCTACACATCCGAATGTCCCTTTAGTGTAGGAACTATGACTTCAGCAAACATTTCTCTCTGCTGAGCACTGCCAGAAACACATGTAATTAATAGCTCTTTGCTCCAGGCTTCCTGCTGGCAAAACACTCAAACACAAAAGTACAGCCCTAATTCTGACCAAAACAAGCCAACAGAAATCTTGAATTACTATTGAGTCTAAGTCTTTCCAAATATGGCTAAGTAGAAGTCACTCTGCCTAGTGTTTCTTTAAATGCATAGAGTCCTGGGAATAAAACTTAATCCTGTAACCTATTATAGTCACAAAATCAACTACCTGCTTACAGTTGAAATGTTTACTGGCCATGATGTTTGAAGTATGTTTTATTTAAGTTTACCCAGGAACCTGAAGCTATGAATAGTTAATTACAAGAAAAACATAAGTTATGTAACTGTAAGCTATATCTTAACTAAAGTTAATATCCATCCTAGAAAAAGAGATATTATTTTTTATTCTGAAAGAGACCTTCTAGAAAGCTATCTTCTTCCCAAGTTTGTTGAGTACCTGAGATAATCCCTAGAATAAGGATGGGAGAGATTAATTTTAATAAAATAAAATTTTTAGCCATCTTCTTCTAGAATGCAGAAATATTAAACATAGTAAAAATGTACTTAAATAACAAAAGTTTAACAAACAACAGACATAAAAATGAGATACACCCTTAAAAATCATGTGGACTTTGTATTAAGTGGCAGTGTCATTCCAAGCAGGAACATCAAATCACAATGGAGATATTGGCGTGTATAAATCCAGTACACATATCTTATCCTAAATGTATTTTCCTGAGTATAGTTTTGAGTTCATATATGTTTATATGGGGACACACTTGCCAGAGCACACCTGCAGAGGACAGAGCACACTTGCAGAGGTCAGAGCATACCTGCAGAGGTCAGAGCACACCTGCAGAGGTCAGAGAACAAGACTGTACATTAGTTTTTGATTTCCATCCTTTGTGAATTCAGAGATTAAAGCTGTGACTCTAGACTTGTGTAACCAGAAATTTCACCTGCTGAGCCACCATGCTAGTCCCCAGTGCAAATATTTTCATGCAATTGACTTGTAGCACATTTTGTGATCCAATTCATTTTCAAATAATTTCTGTATACGTCCCACATGAGATAAAGTACCAACTATCTTCCTAGCCTCCTTGGCCTGGGTGTCTGGAGAAAGAATTCTGTCATTGAAACAAATGACATCAATATCAAGGGAGAAGCTATATCCATAATGCATAGGGAATAAAGCAACAAAGCATTATGGATATCTAGATAGACTAAGAAAGTCACTGGGCAAGCTTTATATTACAGATGTGTAAGGTGAATGCACATAAAGACCAGGACCTGAGGATGACTTTGTTGGAACATTTGCTTATATACTTAAAATGCCAATGTCATTAGGTGGACATCTAGGTGATTATGAGGAGAGTAGGGATCAAAATGGATAAGCAAGAATCTCTATAATGGGTTGTGAGTCTCACTGGATGTGTTGACCACATTTAAGACTGGCCCCATGACCAGAAGTTGATGGCCAATGCAAATTGAACTCAATGGTAATTACGTAGACTTTTTTTTGTGTGTCATTTACTTTGTTTGGAGATTTTCAGTCTACTGATCTCTTGTTTATTATGGTTTTGAATTTCGTGTTTTTATGGTGTATGAATATGTATGTGTGCTTCTTTTGGTTTTATTTTGTTTTGTTTCATTTTATCATGATCTGATTGTTTTGTTTACCTATTCATTTGTCTTCTGAGGAGAGAAAGAAAAGGTGTGTGGTCAGTTCTAGACAAGCTATTCCGAGTCTGGGGTGAGTTGTATAAAGGGAAACCATGATCAGAATATGCTGTATAAAATTGTTTCAATAAAAAATAAAAAGTCTAGTGTCTTATCAAAACAAACTTATTTTACTTAACAGAAAGTTCTCCAAGGTGTTTTCCTTCTTTTCACATTAGGTCTATGTTTAAATGTTCATCCAAACTGAAAGAACTCTATTCTAATTACCTGTAGTATGAAAAGCTACCTGAAAATACTAAATGCAAATAACATATTGTAAAGCATGTTTGTAGGAACTCAAGGAAAACTGTCACTTACATGTGCTTAGAAAACTATTTTTTTAATCTTAAAACTCTATTCTACTGTCTTCGTTGTTGCTTCTATGAGGCCAAGGTCCCCTTCCAAAAGAGAGGTTCTTCACTTCCCAAAATAATTTATTTGCACTGGACATCAGTCGATTATCACACTTACAATAAGGTTTATTTACAAGTGATGTTGCCTTGATGGTTTCATCTTTAGATCTAATCAAATGGTACATTCATCATCCACACATTATCGATAGCAAATAAACTGCTTCTCCAAATACCTTATGCCCATAACTATTATGTACACTTTATTGAATATTGTGATGGTGAGACAGGTTTTCATTAGAGCATGACACTCATTGTTAGGAAAAGTATTGACCCAAGACCCCCGCCAGACCAAGTTCTCAGCACAAAGGAGATTTATTTTCCCCCAGAGGGACAGAGGACAGGGAGCAAAAGAAACACAGGAGATAGAGGACAGGAAAGAAGTAGAAGAGAACAGGAGGGAGAGAGAGAGAGAGAGAGAGAGAGAGAGAGAGAGAGAGAGAGAGAGAGAGAGAGAGAGACCTGGAGGCAAAGGACTGCCTCTCGATGAAGAGGGGACAGACATCAGACATGGCACACAGGAAAATGGGTTTATAGAGGTACAAGGAGAAACCCAGTATGAGAAAGAAGTGTTTAATTTTATCTGTAGTGTTAATTAAGTGAGCCAATGGGGCCTTTTGATAGCTGGACTTCAATACTTTGATAGCTGGACTTTGATAGTCAGCCTTAGGAGGAGGAAGTGGAGAAATGAGGGAATAGACTTTGGGCCTAGCCTTAGGTATGTAATCTAAAGGATTTTAGCAAGGCAGAGTGTATGGGGGAGAAAGGTAAGGCATGCCAGAGCAGTGGTCTCCATGCTCAAGCTGGCCAGAGTCCCTTCAGTCACTGTAATACATAATTATTAACTTTTCCCTTAAGAGTTTTTACATTGTTAATATTATTGATAGTAAAGGATTATTCAATAGTTGAGAATTCTACTTTGAAATAAAATGTTCACTTATTCACTCTCATCTTTGCCCAGGTTTCTGTATGGATTCCTCCTGTTATTTAACCATCTTCATGAACTCTTCCTTTAGGATTTACACAGAGAGACAGCCACTCTGGTCCTTCACCAGTTTCCTTCTGTTTTCACTTCAGGCTGCTGAATAAGAAAAGCCTGTGATGGAGAAATGGCTCAGTGGTTAAGGGCACCGCCTGCTCTTCCAGAGGTCCTGAGTTCAATTCCCGGCAACCACATGTTGGCTCACAACCGTCTATAATGTTATCTGATGCCCTCTTCTGCAGAGGAAGCACTCATATGCAATAAATAAATCTTAAAAAAAAAAAAGAAAGAAAGAAAAGCCTGTGAATTGATTGGAAAAAAAAAAAAAGACTTTTGGTAACAAGTAGCCCAGTTGATTTATAAGTACATCATAAATTTACACTTTAATAAAACATCTGTCCTAATGTGTCTTTACCAAAAATATCAACAAAAATTCTTGGTTTATAAAGTATAATAGAGCTTTATTATTGTTTTTAATTAGTACTTCATTGATTAAAAAATTGAACATTAAAAAAAGAAAAGAAAAGAAAAGCCCATGATCTTGTGACGAGACTTAGTGAGAACATGCATGCGACCAATTCACTGAGAGTTTAAAATGTGTGAATTAGTTCTTGAGATTTTAACATAAAGATATTTTCTCACAGATCCAGTTACTTTGCACGCCTCGAATTGTGGGAAGAGCATCACAGTGTGGTTGTCTGTGGCACGTCTGCTCTGTTCCTATCTTCCTGGTCCCTCTCCCTCATTTCTATGCCTGCCTGACATTCAGTGATTTAACATCTAATTCGTAGCTGATGCATGCTCTTCCTTTTTCCTTGGCCTGCACAAGGATTACCCTTGGCCAGAATAAGTACATCACACACACACTCACACACACACACACACACACACACACACACACACACACACACACACAAAAACCACACACTCAAACATCTCAAACACACACACACACACACACACACACACACACACACACACACACTGTAATGCATTTCCAACTCTACTTTCTTCATGAATCTGGAGATAAATTGTATTTTATTATAATTTAACTGAATAATTAATAATCTTCAGTCATCTGAAGTTTCAGAATCATAAAGTACTCTGTTAAACTCAAAAGTTTAAATAGTTTCTTTTGGAAATTGTAGATTTAACTTGGCAATGATATGTATATATATATATATATGTGTGTGTGTGTGTGTGTGTGTGTGTGTGTGACAAATGTCAGAAGACATACATAGTTAATGCTTTTTATTCAGCTTCATTCTCTAATAATTAATTTTAAAGATAAATAATCTGTTATCATGCTTCCTTCTAACCATTTTATTCATATATTGGTATTATATGAATATTTAAATGATAAGAGTATATTTATACTTAAAGGTAACTCAAGTTTGAATACTTTTAAATAAGTAAAAGTATTTATATTAGTACTCTATCAGCATATAAATGATTGTGCATTGGTTGTTTTGCACTAAAGGCTACCACGAATACATTCAAATAACCACTGCGCATTTCTCAGGTTAAAAAAGACCAGAGTACCACATTCCAGGTTGTAGGAAAGTAGGAAAATATTCACAGTCCATTAGAGTTGTCTAGAGAGTAAGCTCATCTCAATTGTATGTAAAAGTAATCCATTCAAATGGAACACAATAAGTAGACTAAACCCTATTAGAATCTGGGACTTGTTATTTCTGTACAGAAAATGACAGACGCATTTTAGAGGAAATTGCAAACTAAGAATAAGTAATCAGAGATTTCTTCCTGAAAAGCAGCTTACTCATTGTGTTTCGTCAAAAAGTGTGTGTCTATCTTCTCCGAGTGAGCCAGGCACAATGCTGGGCATCGGCATCCAACAATGAAATGGACATCACTCCTGCTCTGGACACCATTGTGCGAGGCTGAAATGCACTGTGTCTGCTCATGACACTGGGCTAACTACTGCACAAATGATGTGGGGCTGCCGTGAAAAGGAACAAATCTGTTCTAAGGAAGTCAGGCAGTGGCCACAGAGTTAACATTTTGTTGGGAGAAGGCAAGCTTCTTCAAAAGACAGCAGACAGGTGTTAAGTAGTTTCTACATGTGAAAGGGGACAGTGGTTGCGGCATCAAAATCAGTATGTCAAGGAGGACGGAAAAATTAATTTGAAATACAAGTATTCCTTAAGACCTACCTAGAGAAGAAGATTGAAGGGGACCTGACTTAACTGGTAAGACAAAAGAAATAATGATAAAGGGTGGGATTTGTTCTTCTGAGAAATGCTGTGTAAAATTTGCCTTTAGAGATCTAATTTCACCCAGCACAACCAAGTTGATAATGTACTTCAAGATGGTTTAAAACTATGTAGTTACTCAGCTTACATACTACCTATTCAACATGTTTAGATTTAACTGGTCTCTTAGAAACACATTGAAATTAATGTTACTTTGGTTTGGACAAACCAATGTACCATGTTTCCTACTTCTCCTTGGGAACCCATTCAATGCCCCAAGCCAGAGCAATATGTGGCTATGTGAGATGTGCATACCAGGACTAAGACCATTTACAAGAATCAGTGATACATTGAAAGTAACACACATGCACACACACACACACACGCGTACACACGCACATGCACACAACACATGCACATGCGTGTGCACACACACAGTCTTGAAAGCAACATTCATGTGTTTATATACTGATAATACCTGATCATGGCTTGTGTATTTTTCTGAATCAGTAGATTCAGAAAAGCAATTGCCTATCTTATGGGATCCCTGTAAAATACTGATTAAGACAGAAGCTCCCCATCCCCATTCTTAGGATATTTGTTGTGCGGTTTAGTGTGTACAGAGGATGACTTTTGTTTGTGACCTAGTAGACTAGATGGCTTCTTAGACTAGACTCTCTTAGATTAAACTACTCTGGTGGATTATACTTGTCCTCAATTGGAACAAGAGATACCCAAACTCTGCTGAAGAGATCATGTCCACTATTGGGTGACGGACACCAAGAGTGAGCCTTATTTCACTAGGCCATCAGCAAATAATGAATAGCAAATGCAGAGAAGGAGGTATCAAGTGACCTAATGATGCTCAGCGAGTCTTCCTTTCATGCTGTACAAATGGTATCTTTGTCCTCCGTGTATGCCTTTAAAGACCACCCATCCTTTCAGACACAGTGAATCACACAAATTTTATGAGAGAAAGAATTTGACTTTCACACGTACTCTGGTGCCTCATATTTGACCATGTCCCCTGGAGGGGGAGACCTGGTGGCACTCAGAGGAAGGATAGCAGGCTACCAAGAAGAGACTTGATACCCTATGAGCATATACAGGGGGAGGAAGTCCCCCTCAGGCACAGTCATAGGGGAGGGGAATAAGGGGAAACTGGGAGGGAGGGAGGAACGGGAGGATACAAGGGATGGGATAACCATTGAGATGTAATTTAAAAAATTAATAACAAAAAAAGAATATTTATGAAATAAGATGACAGAATAATAGATTTCAATGTTGATCTCAAGACACCATTCTAATCAAAAGTACAATGATTTGGGTTGTTGGGCTAAATTAACATAATTGTATGATATGAGCCTCAATTTACTCATCTGAGAAATACAGGCGTATTATAGGAGGCGTATCACTCATTTACGTTAGTATTCTTTATTAGTATGTAATTTGAGGAACTAGTCAAAATGGTCATACGGTTAGAAATACTGCCCAATTCTCATTCTTATGTTAATCTGTTTTCTAGTCTTACATTCAATTTGAACCAACAGATGTTTGATAGAATTCAAAGGAGAAGGAGTGAGCCACATGTGAATTTTAATATCACCTTCTCCTACAGCTCTTTCATTTGTGTCCAATGAGTTTTACTTCTACTTATTATGGAGAAATTATGAAATATAGATTAATGGTTGCATTTTAATACTTTTGATGTGTTGTTTAATGAGGTATGTGCTGTTTTATATCTTACATCAAAGAGGCATCTGCTAGAAGCCTTCTTATCATACACATCAAGTGATTTTTGTACTAATAAGTATAATCATCTGAATAATGGAATATGGTATTTCTTTTTTATATCAGTGAATTTTTCTTATAAAACTGGATCCTATTTTGCAACACCTTTAGTTTTGAACTTTAAGTCATAATTATTATTAGACATAAATTTATGTAAAAAATTCTTAATGGTGCATTAAAGAAAGAGTTACATGGTGCAGACATTTCACTCCTTTGTAAGTCACAACATATAGGTCAAGGAATTATAATAGTAGTGCAACCAATCACCAGTACCAGTTCTATGAGCACCACTGACAACTTTGAATATATGACATGCACTTTCAGTCACCAGAAAACATTAGTGAAAACAGTCCTTATATTCCGAACTTAAAAGACCCAGCCCAAGAAATGTCTCCAAGGTTAAAAGGATCTTACAGAGGTCGTGAGTTCAATTCTCATTGCTCACCTGCAGGTGCTCACACAAACACACATATACACAATTAAAAATACTAAAAGTAAATATTTAAAAACAGAGGCATGGATTTGAGTTGAGTAATAACCTACATAGTAACTACCACAAAGACTCCCAGGCACTACTAAGTCTTCTTTCTCTCTCACCGCCCAGGACACTTCAACCTAAGCATTAATGGTTTAAAATAAGCTTTATTTAAGTAAAGTTTTGAACCATATGAACATTTTCTTCAACTGAAATCCAAATAGTAATAAATCAGTACTCACTACTGAATTCTGTAATCTTTCAGTAAAAGAGAATGTAGGAATTTCTAAGTGTGAAGTCACCGGAAGCTGCAAAATGGAAAACTTAAGATCATTGCTTTATTTTAGTACTTTTGTGTATCTTCCCAAACTTTTAATAATAAAAAACAAACTAAACAACAACAGCAAAGAGACCAGGACTATAATATGAATATACACAATGATGGGTTATAGTAACTAGAATATTTGTGGAATATCATTAAGCATAGAATATTAAAGTAAATATATACCAGTGGATAAATGATCTTTTCTCTATTGTGGTAGTTTTTATGTTATCCCACTCACCTCCAACTAACATTTAGGAAGCTTGTATCCTAAAGGTAAAACACCATTTGGCTTTTACATGTAAAATAAAACTAACTATTTAAAATTAAGAAATCCAACATTGTTCTTTTAAAATTTGCTTTTATATAAGCTTAGAAACCTATTTGTGCACAAAAACGTAACTAACAGAAGTATTTAAGAATTTTAAGATTTTTTTTTCAGAAAATACAAATAAGATAAGTTGCTAAGGTAGTACTAAAAGCAAAACAAGACTTGGTATACAGGAATCCAGAGGCATCCTGTCCTTTACCACTCAGTCTCACCACGGTCAGATCATAGACTGTTTGTCTTTTAAAAAAAATCAAAGTATCTAGTGCAAGAATCCAGATCACTTCAAGATAACAAAAGTTTTATTTTTAATAGTGAATGTCACTGCTAAATTGTAGGTACAGTCAGTCATTTAAGATATAATCTCAAAATGTTAAAATGCTTTCATTAATAGAGTATCTTCAAATCATTAATGACCAATGGCTTTTGTTTGTCCTGGTTTGAAAGCTTTACAAAGCCTGCTGTGTAGGTCACACTTCTAGCTAGCATGCATAGATAAAACACTGTTTGAAATTCCTACTTACCAAGTACACCTCTCACAACAAATTCCAAAGGAAGCACTGGGAATGAGATAGTTCTATCAAGTCCTTATAGCATGCTGCTTTTTTTAAACACAGTTGGCGATTTTTTTGAAACTGGGTATTTTTGATAAATTGCTAAGTCTTGGTTGGCATTTGAATTAAAATTTCTCCACGTGTGACAACATGATTTTGGAGATGACCTTAAGAATCCATTGTAAGAGTGTTCACGGTTCCCTCTGTGTGACCTTGGTGACCTCTGCCAAGAGCATGCAGCAATAGCATTGATCTCAGCACCTGAATTCTGTGCCCTTTAGCTCACATCTTAGTAAGAAATTTCATTTTAGTTTTCAGGCTTAAAGGTCTGAAAAGAAAAATGAGTTAAAAAAGAAGGGAAAGACTACAAAGAAATCCTTTCTCCTTTTGAAAAGTAGATACCAAAATCCTTCACCAAGTCGGACAAGAAATACAATCAGTGGCTGCAACATAGGCCCACCGATGATGTGTTGCAGTGTCTGCCTGCCTTCTTCTGTGCTGAGGAAAATGCTAATCTATACATCCTTACCAGTTTCGTACTCCCTATGGGACAGAGCTGACAAAGCTGTTAGAATGGAGCTAGAAAGGGATGCCTGCTCTCAACAGAAACAAATGCATGAGCCAGAGGGACAGCTTGATGTTAAAATGTGCTCATGCCACCAGAGCCTTAATAAACAGGAACGCCATCGGAATCTGAGTTGATTTTTATGTATATTTGCCACACAATAAACTGTAGTTTATGTGTACATGGAATAAAAGTTAAGTCTAACCTTAATAAATAATCTCAAGGGAGACAAACGACAGCCTGAATACTAAGAAGAGTGAGAAGAAGTCACCCCATGCGACATGTCACTATTCCTCAGTCCTCACTCATCGCCATGAGCTGAATTTATATGCACATCAGTGGAAACTAGACATTAGATGAATACACAATAATGCAAAGAATCCTATTACTCAGAGAAACATCCTCAGCCTGATCAGTTTCGTCATATACAGATCTATATAGAGTGATCTACTTTTTTGTAAACTAGTTAACAGAGTCGGATACAATAAACTTTTAATTTTTTGTCATGCATTGTCATTCTAATATGAGAAATAGGAGCACTCATGTCAAAGCTGTGTATTCAAAGTGCCTCCTATTTTTTAAAAACATATACAGTGTTAGGGTATGTCAGAGGGTTTCATAAGCCATTTACTTATTCAAATTTACATGGTACCATAAAATAATTTAATTTTCTCTTCAGACCTTGCACTTTATGTTGAAGGTCAAAGGTTTAAATTTATATGCTCTTCTTTTGGATTCCAACTTGGTCCTAATTGAAATTTGACATATATGCCTATTAGTTGAAATTATTCCTTTCCCATGCTTCATTAACAATGCACTTTACTATACGACAACGATAATGCCCATAATAAACGTCTCCTATTCACTGTGGGTTACACTGAAACATGATTGATTATCTTAAATGTAACATGCAATTCATAGTACAAAATTTCTTATGCTGAAATAGAGTTTCTGACTAGAATTTAAATATGAACAAAAAGAAGCAAAGTCGTTTACTTCTGATGCAAATGGACAAAACTCTGAAGAACAGTCATTTTCCATTCAGTCCATCCATGTTCAGAGATAGAGTAAGCCTTTCCAGGAAAATATTTGACTTTAAAAAAACATTATACACTGCAAAAGTCTCTTGACTTTGCATTTTCCTACAGTGCATAGGCTTCTAGATTATTTTGATTTTATATTGAGTCTAAGACTCTGTCTAGTTGCATAAAGTTATAACTAGAAACTCAGTCTAATTTCTCAAAGACCAGTGAAGGAAAGAATCCTGAAATTGATACCTGCTAAGTTTTGCCTCTGGTATATATTTATTTTCTTCTGTCAAAGGAGCATTGGTTCTCGTTCAGTGAACATTGCTTTCCTAGATGCTCCAGGAGGCTTCAGTCACTCAGTGAGGAACCTGGTTACAGCGACAGGTTTAAAGCCAGTTTCAAAAGCGACCTCATCTTCTGAGTTTGAAAGGAAAAAGAGAATCCATTTACTACAGCAGGTAGAATAAGGGAATGTAGAGAGCGCTTTGTATGCTGTACACACTTTTCTACCTAGAAAGAATCTAATACTTTAAGTAGGTGAAAGTGGAGATTTTTGGTGTTGGGAGAGTGGGTGGTCATTCAACCTTTAATAAAGCAAGACTGCCTCTGACATGAACTCTGGTGCCTGTGATTTGAGCATTGCCCCTTGGCTGGGCTGCCTTGCAGGCACACAGAGGAAGGAGATGCAGGCTATCACGTGTGATCTAATAGGCTGAGGTCATATGGTGTGGAAGGAGGGCCCTCCCTGTCAGAGGCCCAGAGGAGAGGAATAGGGCAGAAAAGAGAGGGAGGGTGGGAACGGGAAGATTAGAGCAAGGGGATAACAATAGGGATGTACTCCAAATAAATTATAATAAACAAACAAACAAACAGTAGTTCACTAGTGGACTCTGAACTGAGAGTACGGAAACTTGAAATCAACTGCCCTATGATCAAGAACAAACATTTCTGCAGAAAGATCAGGGGGCATTCATTTTCATGGGCACAGATGGATGGTTTTGATGGGCATTTGGTTAAGTCTCTGCATCAAAATTGTCTTGAAGTTTTTAAATGATGCATTTAACCAGTCTAACCTTTACCCTCCATTCAGTCTCACAGGAATGCAAACAGGGTGGTCAGAGCTGTACAATCCTGGTAGTGTATGGTGACCATTCAGGTGGTGGTCAAGAAATTCTGTCCAAGATATATTCCCTCAAACTGGAAGATGTAGTCAAGTTTCAGTGAGAAATTATGGTGTGGCAGATTCAGACTTAGTAGGTGTGAGGTTGGATCTGCGAGCCTGTCTTTCTGATGAACTTTCACCATATTATATACAGGATTGAACCTTATGAGGACTACCATTGTTTGCAATAATATGGATAATAAAGAATTATCTGATGCATAGAGGCAGAGATTAAGTTTGGAGAGCTAGTTAGACATGCTGAAAAATGGTGACCATGGCTTTGGAATATACCTCATCCTTAAGATTCATAAAGTCATCACACTCCAAGCCTATATTAATCATTAGGTCAAGGAAGAGAGAAAGGCGCTGGGGGTGGGGGATCTGTTTAATTATGACTGTAACCATAGCAAGAACATGGAAACCTCAACAATCCAATAACTTTCTATTAGTAATATTTAGGGGATGAGAGAGACCACTGTAATGTTATAAATTTAAGGAACAACTGGGTATTAATGAAATTAACATCTAACAGTTGGAAAATATTGACTTGGTAGCAGGGAGTCTGTTATCCATGCTGTTACTCTGAACATTTCAATTTCAAAAAGTTGCATGACTTTGAGTCTCCTCCATGTGAGACACTGTGCCTGACATAAGGATTTATTTCTGGCTTTCCATCAGTTTCTAATTAATAGCACCACTGTGTGCTACATGATGTGAGAATTGAAAATCTCTAAACAGTACCACAGGAACACCGCGTTGCACTTCTACTTGAAAAAACACCTGATCAGTTACCCAGCTGTTTCCTCCAGATGTTGTCTGTAAACTCAAAGGTCATTGCTTCACAAAAGCTGAGATTAATTTGATTTAAAGTGTCTGACTGTAGAAAAGGCACAGTATTAAATTAAAGTTTTCACATAGCCACAAGTACACAGAATTAAAACTTAAGGGCTCATCAGGCACACATTTCTAAAAGTACCTTCCATCTTTGTCAATCCAAACACAAACTCTATACTCTGTACTTTCCTTATTCATAAAATATGTAATGGTATATTATTTTCTGTATAAGAAAAGCATCATTTTAGCTTTGGATGAACTTTCACAAAAATTGTTCAATCTAATTTGAAAAGAATAATGTGCTATCCAATTCAGTAAAAGATGAAAAATCTGGGAAATACTTATTACTGATTGAAAAGAAAAATATAATAATGCCACCTGAAGTTCTTTCAAATGCTAATCTGATATAAAATGAAAAAAAAAAAAAAAACAACCTAAAGGATGTAGTTAAGTCTTTATATTTGCATTGTTTCATAAGCCTTTATAAGACCAAAAAATAGCTGGATAAAACACTGTTATGGTAGGATACTGTGTGATCCACAGGTAATAAAAATTTTTATTTGTACTGGGTATTATGACACTTAATTAAAAGCATTATTTCTATAATAATACCAGGATGCAAACACCAGCCTTTCAATAACTGTGCAGCATTTAAATAGCAAAGTAAGTATTATTGCAATGTTCTAATTCTCTGTTAGAGATTCAATATTGTACAATGACCTTGAAGTCTAGGCTACTATCTCTTTTCATACCAAAGATTTTATTTATTTGTATTAGTTATATATTTCATCGGTTTGCTCATCAAAGTAAATAAAATAAGAACATCAGGGATGACTGTATCTATAACATTTAACATATGAATATCTAATAATTCTATTGTTCTATGCCCTTGGATGTGCTTGACTCTGGCAAATGTAGTTTTTCCACCTAAAATTGTGTGTGTATATTTGTGTGTGTGTGTATGTGTGTGTGTGTGACATACAACCTCTATGATGAAAGCATATGTTAAACTGTGAATACATGTCTCTATCTTCAAAAATAATCTCTGTTACTTAATTATTAGCTGTTTTTGCCTTGAAAATAAAAACAAGTGTTGACATACAAAGTGGGACTTAGATATACAGACTTTATAATATAGTATATCACTAATACAATAACCAAAAAATTAAAAAACACAACATTTTAATGAAGTCTTTTATGGAAAATGTGGAGTAGAAACATTTACATTTTGTTGTAAGAATAACCAATAATAGAAAAGGTCATAAAATCCAAAATGCAGGTATTGATGTTTAATATGCATGAAGACCTATATTGCATGCCGTATGTATGCTGTGAATAGTTTTCATTCTCTAAAATAAATAATTGTTATGCTCACACTTTTCCATAATATAACTGAGGATTAATAAAAGTCTAATTAATTTACTAAAATAAAAGTCTAATAACGGCTGTCATATCAGTATAAAATGGTAACCGAAACTCAACCTTAGATTATTTTTTTTGTTACAAATGTTTTTTTTTTAATTCTTTTTATTTACCCATTTGCTCTTCTATCCACTCTATTTCTATTAATCTATTTATCTACTCAGTTTGCATCCTGGTCATAGTCCCCTCCCTCTTCTCCTCCCAAGCCTCTTTTCCCCCTCCCCACTCCCTTACTCTTCACCTACCCACTCACCCAAGCTCATCAAGTCACGTCAGGACTGAATGCCTGTCAAGGCAGTTGCATCAGGGGGAAGTGATCAAAAAGTAGACAATAGAGTCCATATCAGAGACAGTCCACATGAGCCTGAGCTGCCCATTGGGTACATCTATATAGAAGACCTAGGTCTAGTTCATGCATGATCCTTGGTTGATGCTTCAGACTCCATAGGCCCATCTGGACCCTGGATCATGTTGTTCTTCTTGTGAAGTTTGTGTCACATCTAGGTCCTTTTATCCTTCCCACCACTTTTCCACTAGACTCCCTATGCTTTACCCAATATTTATCTGTGAGTCTCAGCATTTATTTTGAACCACTCCTGGGTGGAGCCTCTCAGATGACAACTGTGATAGGCTCCTGTCTGCAAGCATAGCAGAGTGTGAGTAATAGTGTTATGGGTTGGCTGTCTTTCATGGGGTGGGACTTGGGTTTGGCTAGGCATTGGTTAGACATTCCCTCAATCTCTGCTCTATCTTTATCCCTGCAAATCTTGAAATCAGGGTAACTTTTTATTTAAAGGTTTTGTGGGTGGGTTGCAGTTCACCTTCCTTCACTAGGAGTTTCTTCTAGTTTGAAGGTGTCCTCTAGTCTCCTAGACCTTTCCTACTAAGAGTCTCAACTATAGATTTTTTTTATTGCAACCTAACTACATTTTGCAACAGATAGTTGGACAGATAAAGACAAAGAGTGGATAGTCTTAATAATAATTTATGTATAAAACTAAGAAAACTTTCCAGTCATATAAATAAGCCTATTATAAAAGTTTTTGGTTAAAAAAATTATACCAAATGGCTTTAAATCAACAACAAAGCTAAGAAAAATATTAGTCTACTAATTCAGTATATACCTACCCCATTTCTTAGTAGAAGATTATAAATACAGAATTTCAAAATATAAACCATGCTCTGATTCAAAGGAAAAGAATCTTCTCTGGAAAATAAATACATTTGAAAACTTAGATCTTAGTAATGCAATATATGATAAGTTTGCTAGAGAATAATTTGGAGCACCAAAGCTAGGAGAGGGCATAGCATTTTACTTCCATGTGAGAAATTGTTACTAGATGCACTGAGACATATTTTTCTATATTAAGACAAGAACTAAAATCCTAGTTACCCTCTAATCAATGACTATTAACCAGACATCACTTACAGATATAAAGTTTTTGATAGGGGCTATAACAGAGAAATGGATCTATGCTGGATGTGTGTGAGATGTATCATGAAGTTCAGCTTTGTATCCTAGGTGATTCTAACAGCAAAGATTACAGGAACACAAAACAAAAGGACAAGAAAAATAGAACAATGAAAAAGGAAATGAGAATGAAAAGAACACCAGAGGGGGAAAAACATAATTACAAATAAATATACCAAGAAACCACAGGGCATCAAGGAAATACCAACTGCAACTAATCAAAATGAAATAGCATCTGTTGCCTGATTTTGGATCCCTTTCCCCTAGCTGAACAGCCTCATCAGGGCTCAGGGAAAGAGGGTCTGCTTGGTCCTGATGTGACTTGAAAAAGGGTGTGCTTGGTCCTGATGTGACTTGATGTGCCTGAATAGGTCAGTGAAGGTGAGGGAGAGGACTCTCCTCTTCTGTGGAGGAAAACTTGGAAGAGTGTGTGAGAGCTGGACCAGGAGGAGAGGAAGGAGGAGGTTGTGATAAGGGTGTAAAGTAAGTAAAAAATAAAAAGTAAAAAAAAAAAACAAAACAAAACAAAACAAAAAACAAACAAACAAAAAAAAAAAACCAACAAGTTGGCCAAATTCTAAAAGTGAGTTCAAGTTAAGGAACAAGAGCAAATGTATGAGTGACATGTTAAGTTAGGGGCTAATAAATGTAGCTGCACAAGCACAGAAAATAGTCCTTGAGTTGGATTGAAGGCAAGCCTGTTAAAGGCAAAATAAATAAATAAATAAAAATGAAAAACCAAAACAAAACAAAAACAACAACAACAACAAAAAACAAACAGAGAGAAAGCTCCATGCTTGTTATGCCTGAAGAGTTCATATGGTCATTTTGCAGAAGTTATAAAGTGGCCCTATGGAGCAGCAGTGTGGAAGCCAGCGAAGGCCAACACAGTGAGAGCAAGTAGAAGCCATTTATAAGTGCTTTTCACAGCAAGGGTCTCAGCTGCCACACTTTGTGTTGACAGAGAACCCAATGGCAGGAATAGTGGATTTAACAGCTTTATACGGGAAATGAGAAGACCTCAGATACGCCCTCACGTCAGATGCCAACATGGAGAAGCTGTAATCAGGCTATGCATGAGAAACACATTTTCTTGATTGAAAACAGCTTTGGTCTCCTTTAGGTAGTCTGGGTTTGGAAGTAGGCATAAAAAATAGGAAAGCCTTCAGTTGTTAATCAAACAGTAACTGGGGAAGACTTGTTGTGAGGGTTATTGTTTGGCTTCCTAGACAGTTGGTATGATAGCTGTGTGATTTCCCGCAGGTCTGAGAAGGCATGGTAGTTGCTCATTCTGATATTGTAGATAGGAGACTGATTTCCTGCAAGGTTGCTACAAGATGTGACTTCTATTTTTATTTATGTTCTGGCCATGGTCCATTTTCACAGTGTCGCTTACTGGAATAGTTTTCAACATAATAAATATGTATGTATTTACTGCACATATAATGAATAGGATAAATATATTTTATATATTCAATTGTATGTACTCACAATGTATCGCAATGTAGAAAAATCTTTTCACCAGTGTGCATATTTTCTTGAAAACAATTCTCATATACACTGCTGACACTTTCCTTCATACTTTCTCCTAAACAGAATCAGCCACAAGTAGTCAGTGTCTACCTACATGTCAATAAAGCGATGAGACAATTAGTGAGGACAATTGAATTTGTGTATAATAAAATATTTGTAATTGGATACTTCATAAGACACACACACTTCTCTTACAAAACAGTTATGTAAGTCATGTGCAGCAATGTCTAAAGGAGACCTACTTGTTCCTGGCAGCTTGGATAAGCTTCCTGGTATGAAACTCCACCAGGAGTATCTGTGACATTAAAGCTGTGATTCACTATCCCTCCACTCTCAGAACATCTTTACAATACTGTATATGTACACAAGTATCCCTGTGCACTGTGTCTCAATAGAAGATTCTAGAATATTCCTCTAATTGTGTCTGGAATGTAAACTGCATGAAACGAGAATGCATTTCTTTCTTTGTTCTTGAAACTAATTTCATTCTTGCTTTTTATAACCTTCATTCAGGATTCTGACATCAACGGTTTGACAAAATGCGGCAGCTCCCATAGTAAGTGCCTTCATGAGCGCATTTGGCTGCATGTCTTTAGAGCATCTTCAAACCTGCCAGGAGTACTTTTAAATTTATTCCTGGAGCAGTTGCCCTCTATTTCTCCTCTCTTAGCCATTAACATCCTATTCTCTACCCATGCCTCTTCAGTTCTTTGCAGAAATGGAAGACATAAGCACCATGCCCCAGGCTCTAAATTCTAGCTGGTGTTCCCTTGGCACTGAGCATACCAATATATCCACCAGATAGCACGTCTTACACTCTGGACTCTGGAGGAGACAATAATGAATTGAGGCAGTATTTAAAGTTAGCATCGTCAAGCCAATTGAAAGGAGTCTCAAGATATCAGATGCTGAGGTGACGGATGTGGACTCAAGCAAACTTGACTGTTCAGTAAATTGACTAAGAGCCTGACCCTGTGCCTCGCAGGGATGTACATGAGTGAGAAATTGCCTGATATTTCCAAGAATTTGTGTCATATTTGGCTTACAGTTTGGGAATTCAGGAGGAAAGTTGCCCAAATTTCGGAATATTTTTGCCTCTGTTTGCCACCTTTAAATTTAAATTCCATAGAAGATATCCTGTTAGAAATGAACGAGATGGATATTCTGACTGTAGTAAATAACTCATGACCTTCCCATCAGGCCTATCACTACAAATGTTAATGTCACAAAATGGGAAAGGGTACCACCAAGGGTGCAAGAGAACAGGTGAGCTCTTAGAACCATCAATCCTGTTACATATTTCTCAATATTTCATATTATTAGTACAGTCTCTGGGGACAAGTCCACAGCTGACTTAGACTACTCAATTATTTCCTTCCATTTCCATTCAAAAGGCCAGAGCAATGGTTTGCTTTTTGTTTTGTTTTGTTTTTTGCTTTTTCAGAGCAATGGTTTTTCAAAGAAATTTAACAAGGTGGGAACACATAGATGTGTTCAAGCCTGAGTTCAAAGTCACAACATGATTTGAACATGGATTTACAAACTACCTAATGAACACACAGAATGAAGTAAGCAGCAACCTAGAAGTGTAAATATATTTTGTTGTGTTTTCTACACAAATTTAAAAGCTATAGGTAGGGCCTGTCACTGTTCTATACCTATCCCGAACAATGACAAAAAGTGATAGCTATGGCAGAAAAGCTTCTAACAGCAGAGGCCTCGCTCATTTCAGCTGTGGCTATTAAAGACATTGGGCAATGAGCTTGCCTGGTGCATGGTATGTAAGAGTTTGATGAATGTAATTTAACAAATTAAAAAGAAAGAGGATCCAGAGCTGGGGAGATAGCTCACTGAATAAAGTGCTTGCTGCATGAGTGTGAAAATCCTTAGGACAGATGAACCCGTGAAAAACCAGGCATGCTTTAATTCACTTTGGACAGGGATTTTGTGTGGAGAGCACTGGGTTTGGTGGAAGACCGTGCCTCAAAAGTAAGGTCAATAGTGATAGAGGAAAACGGAAAACACCGTTTCCAGAGTACTCATTACTTTCATCCCTGCATCCATATTATTTTATATCTCCTCCCAACAAACACTAAACTTATTCTTCTGCCAAATCCTTTTTCTTTCTGTCCTGTCTTTGGAGAGAAATCTGCCTTCACTGAGGGTGCTGGCAGGAGCATGGATGAGGGGCTCCTTATATGATTCTTGAAAGCTTTGTTGCCACGGACCACCGAGGGGGCTTCTAGCCGTGGAGAGCAAGGATCCTACGATATCAGGTGGGGACGGATTCGGCGCGACAGAAGGAGTTTCAATGCCGCTGCCAAAATCTTTACTTGAGCTCAGTGGTTTATACAGTCATGATAGGAACTTCTGCTAGCTACAAACCACAGTTTAAGAGATACAGATCAGGTTACAAAGTGCAAAGTACAGCAATAATCAGAAACTAAAAGTACAACAAGGTCCTCTGGTTATGCACAAGGGCCAGAGACAGACTGCGGTTAATCACCTCAGAAGGTGGCATGAGCTTTTCTTAGAATTTGCAGTCAGCTAGGCGAAGCTGGCTCCTTTTTTCAAGCATGTTATTATTAACAGTTTTTACCCATGAGAGAAGTACAAGTCTGCACATCTGTAGCCCATACTTAGATAAAGTTGTTATATTCCTTTACACATCTTAATATTTCTGGTAGTCCCATACATTGTAAATCAAACCAATCCCATGGGCTGCCATACTTTACTACCACCTTGGTGAGTTGCATAATTATGTCATTTTTATCTGCTGCAGTTAAAGTGCAGCATGGAGGTCTGGCCCTCAAGATTCTTTCCCAGGGACTCAGGTCCTAATATCTTATCTTTTTTACCATCCTTAGTAACCCGCCGTGTTAAATCCTCATCATACACTCCTATATATGGTAATGGAGGGTAGGGAGTGGTTCTTAGAGCTATGGTCCTCTGTATTTGGGTCTCTGCCACCATTTCCCTTCAATCCAGTCCTAAGTTGTCCCATTTTCTGCTTTACTGGGAACTCCCGGGACTGCTTCACTCTCCTGGCTATCCTCACATTCCTGGATATGCCTTCTCTTCCTAGCATTCTTTAGCCTATATTCCAGCTGTTGCCATTTGTCAAGTGCCTCCTGCACAGTTGCATTTTTTTCTGTATCAACTGCATAAGCACCTTCACCCCCAAGGTGTAGTTTCATTTACAGTCATGTTTCTGGTACTGTTTAATATGAGACGTTCAGCTTTCTGCGGAACTACTTCATCCACGGCCACCATTGGTTCATTTCCCGATGGACTCAAATCAGGTTTCTCAGTTACTGAGATGTTCAGAGGGTAAGAACGGCCTTGCTCTGGAGGTGGACTTAATAAGAATGTGTGAGCAAGGAAGGAGGAAAAGCAGGAGTAGGCCAATAGCCAGGCTCTGTACACCCAGGACTCGGGATGCTCATCTCAACAAATACCTGGGCTTCTGCCAGGGACCCTTGCGAATCTGGTTCCCCATCACCTGATCGATGTCGGAGCATCCTCCGAGCCGATAAGGTTGCATGTCACACAGACTCTAGCGGAGTGGGTGTGACACTTTGTGTTGGCTGTCCTTATGACTGTGGACTGTGTGCTCCTTAGTCATTGGTAAAAACATACCTTCATCACATTGATTTAGCTAAACTAGTTTTAGAAAAGCAGAAGAAATATAGTGTATATGACCCTACCTTATTTTCTTTTTTTTTCTTTTTTTATTAATTTATTCTTGTTACATCTCAATGTTTATCCCATCCCTTGTATCCTCCCATTCCTCCCCCCCCCATTTTCCCATTATTCCCCTCCCCTATGACTGTTCCTGAGGGGGATTACCTCCCCCTATATATTCTCATAGGGTATCAAGTCTCTTCTTGGCTACCTGCTGTCCTTCCTCTGAGTGCCACCAGGTCTCCCCCTCCAGGGGACATGGTCAAATGTGAGGCACCAGAGTACGTGAGAAAGTCATATCACACTCTCCATTATTTTCAAGCTCATTATAAATCCGCAATAATTTGGCCATTTCACATTTTGACAAGTAAACAAAATTCAACATTACAGGATCAATTCTGAATTAAATTACTAATCTAATTACATCATTGTTTTTTCCTTAGAAGTTAGATTCCATATCTGTTAAACTTTCTCACACTGCAAGAGTTGGATTTTTTTTTTTAATGACTTTCCTATAGAGAACTGGATTCAACCTCATAAACTCCTATACTGCTGCTTCAAACTCCCAAATCCCTATCTTATTATTTTGTTTTTAATTATGTCTAATATCTAATATTATAGTGATATTTCTTATTTTAATATTCTCCAATGTATCTCAGTTTAAGATGTTTCCCTAGTCTCTTTTGCTTTATTTCTTGTCATCCTTTTCATTTACATTGCTTGATTTTAAAAATTCTTTCCTGATTGTAACCCCCTCCCTCCTTTCCTCCAGGTCCCTCTCTCCCACCCTCTTCTCTCTATCCCCCACCCCTTGTCCTCAGAAAAGGGATTCCTCACCAACCCAACACACCTTATCAAGACATATCAAGACTTAGCTCATCCTCATCCACTGAGGCCAGGCAAGGCAGCCCTATTAGGGAGAAGTGATGAAAAGCAGGCAACTGAGTCCATGTTATAGACAGCACCCACTCAACTTATTAGGGGGCCAATATGAAGCTCAAACTACCCATATGTTACATATGTGTAAAGGGCCTAGAACCAGTCTATGTGTGCTCTTTGATTCGTGCTTCCACTCTGTAAGCCCTGAGCTCTGCTCAACGCTTGACTGTGAGTCTCTGCATCTGATTTGGTCACCTTCTGGGTGGGGCCTCTCAGAGGATGGCTACATTAAGCCCCTGTGTGTAAACATAGCAGAGTAGCTTTAATGGAATCAAGATTGTCTCTCTTCTGAGGGTGGTTATCAGGTTGGACCACGCATTTGTTGGACGTTCCCTCAATCTCTACTCTTATGTTTATCTCGGCACATCTTGTAGGTAGGGTAAATTTGGGGTCAAAAGTTTTGTAGGTAGATTGGTGTTCTCCTCCCATCCCTATAAGTCCTGCCTGGTTAGAAGGTGGCCTCAGTCTCCATGTGCCCCACTGCTAGGAGGCTCAGCTAAAGACACACCCACATCCTCCCTGTAGCCTTCCCCATTGCAGGTTTCCATTTCGTTGCAATCTTATTTCTTAATAAACTGAACTTATGAATCTTTCTGTTAATAAATAATATGAGGTCTCCTTTGAGAGAATATAACATCTCAATACGTTTGTGCTTAACTAATTTACTCTTTTTATATATGCAGTCTATGTCTTAGTCCTTTAATCAAGTATAAATAAGATGTCCCTCGGAGATAATAACAAACATTCTGGTCCCCAGAATAATGGATAAATCTGGGGATGTAGTGGACGAATCTGTTGACTCGCTAAATCAGACCTTCCATGTGAGTATTTTATGATGGAAAGACTACATTCACACCAACGTAACCCTGTGTAAGAGTGGGAAGCTGAGAGCTATAAGAAAGGATGGGTCAAAGGTTGGAGGGTTAGCAGAGATGCAAAGAGGCCTCAGGAGGAATGAAATCCGACAGCCTCCAGAGTTGGGGGAAGGAAGGGAGGGAGCAGACCGTTTTCTGCATCACCCAGAAGCAATGACCCTGGTTAGCAACAGGAGCTCACAGTTGCAATGGTAGCACAATGAATTTTCTGGCTTTAAACTACTAAGATAGTTGTGATTTTTATGTTAACAGCCACAGAACAAAAAAATGTGTCACTATCCACTCCATTCAGTGCTTATTGTTTTGCTTTGGTCATTTGATATTCACCCTTCACATTGAGGGCTTTGCAGTTGCCTGTAAAACGCTATCCCCTTAGACTAATTCCCATTTGTAATAGAAAATAACTTCATGGCATATTTTGGATAAAAATGTTTGAGTAATCACTTAATTTGAATTCTTTCCTTTGTGGGATATGTTTATTTTCTATATCTTCCAAAATGAGAGTTACTGGTAAATAAAATTCGATATTATTAAACTGCCATCAAATCATTACTTCATTGTCTTCTTGACTATAATATCCTTTTGGAATATAATTAGTCATAATATAGCCCATACTTTTGTTTCCTATAAATTGCTTCCTTCTACAATTTTTAGCTAATTAGCTACTAATTCAACTACTTTCTCTAGAAGTTATATAGCTATTAAGAAAACTAATTAACTACAAAAGTCTTTCTCTTACATATAAAAATTGAAAAGGTTACACTTTTAAATTTTATTTATTTAGTTATTCACCTTATATCCCAATTAAGGCTCCCTCCCTCGTCCCCCTATCCCTCAGACAGGGAGAGCCTCCCCACCCTGCCATCCCCATCCCCCTCCCCCATCCCCTCACCCCTACTCCCATCCCTACAACTAACTCGCCCCAACATATCAAATTGAATCAGGACTGAGGACATCCTCTTCCATGGTGTCCTGGCAAGGCAGAAATGACAGAAGCATGCATCAGAGTTCATGACAGAGATAGCCTCTGCACCTCTTACTAGAAGATCCACATGAAGACCAAATTGTCCATCAGGTGCATATGTGTAGATGGCCTAGATCCAGTCCATGCCTGATCCTTAGTTAGTGCATCAGTCTTGGCAAGTTGACCCTTTTGACCCAGGTTTACTGGCTCTGTTTGTCTTGTTGTGGAGCTGCTGTTTTCTCCAGATCCTTCAATTTCTCCAAAATCTTCCACTATTCTCCCAGAGCTCTGCCCAATATTTGGCTGTGGGTCTCAGCCTCTGCTTCAAATGCTTCTGGGTGAAGTCTCTCAGAGAATACCTGTGCAAGGCTTCCTTCTGCAAGTGTAGCAAAATACCATTAATAGTGTGGGGGTTGGCTCTCTTCCATTGGATAGGTCTCAGCATGGGCCAGCAATTGGTGGGACACTCCCTCAATTACTGCTCTATCTTTATCCCTATACATCTGGTAGGAAGGACACATTTTGGGTCAAAGTATTTATGGGTGGGTTGGTGTTCTCATCCTTCTACTAGGTATAGTGTCTGTTAGCGGGTGGCCTCTTCATGGCCCCAGATACTAGGAGTCTCAACTAGAGTCACCCCCATGTCCTCTCAGGAACCTACTCTGTCCTAGGTCTCCAGCTTTTCTCAGAGATGCCTATAACCATGGTTTCTCTAGTCTCTGAAAGCCCTTTGTCCTCCTCTCTCTCCACATCTGATCCCCATCCATAGTCCCATCTGCACATCTTCTCTCTTGTTCTTCTTTTCATCTACTTTCATTATCTATTCTATTTCCTCTTCTGAGTGTGATTTGAGCATTCACCCTTCATCCTTCCTTCCTTCTTTGGGTCTGTACATTGTAGTATGGCTATCCTGTACTACAAGGCTAAAATCCACTTATAGGTGAGTACACGCCATGTGTGCCTGGGCCTGGGTTACCTCATTCATGAGGCTCTTTTCTGGTTCTATGCATTTGCCTGAAAATTTCATGATTTCCTTGTTTATAATAAGCTGTGTGCTATTCTGTTGTGTAAATGTACCTCAATTTCTTATCCACTCTTTGGTTGAGGGATATCTGGGTTGTTTTTATTTTCTTCCTATTATGAATAAAGCTTCTAAGAGCATAGTTGAGCAAATATTCTTGTTGTATGGTGGAGATTCTTTTGGGAATATTCCCAGGAGTGATATATCTTGGTCTTGAGATAGTTCTAGTCCCAATTTTCTGAGAAAGTGTATATTGATAACAAAGTGTTTGTACAAGTTTGCTCTACTACCAGCAATGGTGGTGTCTTCCCCCTTTCCGACATCCTTGCCATCATGTGCTCTCATCACTTGAGTCTTTGATCATTCTGACAGGTGTAAGTTGGACTCTCAGAGTCATTTTGGTTGGCATTTCCCTGATACAAATGATGTTGAGCATTTCAAGTGCTTCTTTGCCATTCCAGATTCCTCTGTTGAGAATTCTCTGCTAAACTCTGTACCTCATTTTTAAATTGGATTATTCTGTTAGTTGGGGGATTTACTGGGGGGTGTACTTTTTATCTACTTTATATAAGTTCTTCAAGACCCTCTCTCCCTGCTACACCCCAGTCCCTTCCAACACTCTGTAGGAGAGAAAGGTTAGAAGGGAGATGGGGCAGAGTTCTCTTTAGCTACTTCCAGCTGATTGGGGGTCATCAGGTTCTTTGGAGCAATACCAATCTCAATTGTGGAAATATCTAGCCATCCAGCAGCAAACAGCAAAATAACGAGGATCCTTCCTCATCCTCCAAACGTCTCCTCAAAGCACTCCCTGCCCCCTCCTCTCTCTCTCATCACCTCCTTACGTCTATCTCCTCCAAGCATTCCCTAGGTGTCCCTTCTATTGAAGTGTCCTCTTCCTCTCTCTGGGATCTGGTATGTATATTCTTTCCAAGTCTTCAGACCATGCCTCTCTCCAAGTCTCATGAGGCTGTGCGGGGAAAGACCACACCCCTGTCAAAACCACAGAAGGCAACTATCAGGTGTTGACAAACTAAAAAAAAAATCCTATACTTGGGATTAAAACAAAACAAAACAAAAAAACTGTTTACATAACTGTGTATTTAAAGGAACTAAAAATTCCACTATATGTCCTCCTTTTCATAAAAGTTTTGTTAATGTTTAATTTCTTGAGTTCCTCATATATTAATGATATTAGCCCTTTGTCACATGTTGGGTTGGTGAAGATTTTCCCCAATTGTAAGCTGCCATTTTGTTCTGTTAAAAATTCCCCTTGCCTTACAGAGAAGCTTTTCAGTTTCATGAGGTCCCATTCATTAATTACTCATCATTGAGCCTGTGCTGTTGGTGTTCTGATCAGGAAATTATCCCCTGTAACAATGCGTTCAAGTTTCTTCCCCACTTTCTCTTCTAATCCATTTAATTGTGTTGGTTTTATATTGATGACTTTGATCCAAATATACTTGAGTTTTGTGCAGAATGATTGATATGTGTCTACTTGCATTCTTCTTCTTGTGGACATCCAGATGGTCCAGCACTTTTTGTTGAAGATGTTTTCTTTTTTCCATTTTATGGTTTTGTCTCTGTCAAAAATCAAGTGTCCATAGGTGTGTGGTTTATTTCTGGGTCTTCTATTCTGTTCCATAATTTAAGTAATCTGTTTCTATGACAATGCCATGCATTTTTTGTCACTATATCTCTGTAATATCTCTGTAATCTGGGATGGAGATACCTCCAGAGTTTCTTACATTGTATAGAATTGTTTTAGCTATTCTGTTTTTTTTTTTGTTGTTGTTGTTGTTGTTTTTCCATATGAAGTTGAGAAGTGTTCTTTGAAAGTCTTGAAGAATTGTGTTGGCATGTTGGTGGGAATTACATTTAAACTGTAGCTTGCTTTTCCTAAGATGGGCATTTTTACTATGTCAATCCTACCGATCCATGAGCATGGGACATCTTTCCATCTTCTGATATTGTCGCGCGCGCCTCGCCAGCAAGGAAGACGCCACACAGGATCCTTCTGAAGCACGCTTTATTGGGGATACATCATGATGCCTGGCTGCGCAGCTGACAGCTAAGAACGGAAGACCCAGAGCACAGAACTGGCGCCGCTTATATAGAGCAAAGGGAGGCGTGTGTAGATTCGATTGGTTCGTGTCTCAAAGCTTCATTAGCATGGCTTTTGGCGGGCTTCACGCATGCGCATAAGAGTTGTTTACCACTGCTGAGTTCAAGGAGAACCCGGAAACCGGCGCCATCTTGCAATGGCGAATGTCGGCTCCTGACATGATATCTTCTTCAATTTCACTTTTCAGAGACTTAAAGTAATACAAGTCTTTCACTTCCTTGGTTAGAGTTACACCAAGATACTTCATATTATTTATGACTATTGTGAAGGGTGTTGTTTCCTTAATTTCTTCGTCAGGAGGGCTACTGATTTTTTAAAGTTAATTTAGTTTGATGTTGTCTATCATCTTGGTGTATACTGCTTTTCTTATGTTTAGTTATGTGCCTTGTATCCCTGATCTTTCTAAGACTTTTATCATGAAGTGGTGTTATATCAACATTCATGTGATTTTTTTCTTTCAATTTTTTTTCTTTTTATTTTGGTTAGGAAACTTTTGATGACTACTTCTATTACCTAATGGGTTATAGTACTGCTTAAACTATATACCTGATCTTGGTATTTAATTTTGGTTAGTGAGATCTATCAAGAAAATTGTCCATTTCCTTTAGATTTTCCAATTGTGTGGAGTACAGGCTTTTGAAGTAAGACCTAATGATTCTTTGTATTTCCTCAGTATCTGTTGTTATGATCCCCATTTCATTTCTGATTTTCTTAATTTGGATACTGTTTTTCTGCCTTTTAGTTAGTTTAGCTAGGGCTTTTTTTTTTTTTTTTACCTTGTTGATATTCTCAAGGAACCAGCTCTTGGTTTTGTTGAGTCTGTGTATTATTCTCTTTGTTTATAAGTTATTAATTTTATCCCAGAGTTTGAGTATTTCCTGCCATCTACTCCTCTTTGTTGTGTTTGCTTCTTTTTGTTCTAGGGCTTTTAGGTATAGTTTTAAATTGCTAGTATGAGAGTTCCCCAATTTCTTTATGAAGGTGCTTAATGCTGGGAATTTTCCCTTTAGATTTGCTTTCATTGTGTCTCGAAACTTTCTGTATGTTGTGCCTTCATTCCATTGAATTCTAGAAAGTATTTAATTTCTTTCTTTCTTTTTTTTAAATTTGAAAAGTTAAACAACAGTGGTATGTTTCATCCATAGAATTAATTTTGGGTATTCTTGTATATTTTTCTGATTATTTTTTATTTAATTTATTTTTATTTGTGCAGGTTTTGCATATATACTTTTCTATGAACCAAAAGAGAGACTCATATTTGCAGAGGCCAGAAGGCAGCAGGTTCCCTGGAATTAGAATTAGAGACAGGTCTGTGATGCCATGTAGGTGCTGGGAACTGATATTCTGCCCTTCGGAAAGGCAGCCAGTGCTATTCTGGGCCAACTCGCCCATCCTTTTTCTGATTATTCTTAACAAAGATAACCAATTTTATCATCTTTTAACAAAGTTTTCTTTTATGTTACCTAACCTGTTTTTCCAATTTTCTGTTTCACTTATTTTTCATTCTTTATTTAACTTATGATTTTTTTCTTTTGTGTCTGTCTGATATTTGTGTCATGTGAGATGTTTAACCTTTTCTAATGTAGATTTTGGTACTGTATAATTTCCATTTCTTGCTAATATTTTAAGAACATTGTGAGGACATTTCAAAGAACTGTAATAATTTAGTTTTTCTGAATTTATGACAGTTCTAATCTGTTTCCATTTGATCAAATTTTACTTTTGGTCTATGTCTTATTTTACAGCTGCTTCTCACAACTGGTATGTTTGGATTGAGTGTGAGATATTGTGAGTTTTGTCTTGCTAGTGACACGGTACTATAATTCTTCAACATTGCACACACGAGTGGTCATAGACTTCCAAACTTCACCTTTCCCTTCATCCAGACATCAGCAGGACATATGTGTCCTGAAGTTTAGTGACAGTTTTTATTGTTATTGTTTCCTTCAAATTTGTCTAGAACAGGAAAAACTCACATGAAGATCAGCATTCTAACCATTCAGTTCTTGTCACTAAAACCCCACGCTATTATGCCTCTTAGATAAACCTTCCTTTTTATCCTGTTGTAAATATGTCTGAATTCAATCTCTGGAGTTGAGTTTTTCCCACTCCTGAATAATTTTTTTTCTTGTTCAAAATCTTATCTGGTAGAACTTCCTCACATCTCAACACATTTCCCTCTTAGTTGGTGAACTGTGGCTGTTTTGGTTCTAAACAATCATTTTATGGAATCCATCTGATCATGCAATATTCTCTCAAAGAAAAATGATTCAAGATCACAATGACTTCATCAGTGGTTTCCATGTTGTTGTTGATGGCGATGTTGTTCATTTGTTTAGCTAAAGTCAGTTAATTAATCTAATCAGAGAGCAAAAGTTCCTCTGTTAATGAATCTCCAAGACTTTATTTTAATAAAAAAAATTCAGTTGACTTTAATGTTAGTAAAATAACAAATAAAATAACATTCATTTGACTGGGTTTAACTCACCTCTTTTTAAGCATTCTGGTATACCCTCACTCCCAGAAGGTCACTACATTGATGCTGAACATAGGACAGGCACACAATAGACATGGCACAATACAGCCCAGAGCTCCTGAGCTCAAGTTATCTACCTAGCTCAGCCTCCAGACAGCTGAGACCACAGGCATACACTGATGTGCCAGAAAATATACTTGTATCTGCAAGTTACAAATCCAGTCAAGTACGGTGTTTTATTTCTTCATTGTATTTAAACTACCTTAAAATTTTAGGAATAATTTTTTATTTAAAATGACAAAAAGAGTATAATAGAAATTCACTAGTTATTGAAATTATCCTTTATGTGTGAACTCCTCACTGTAATTTATAGACAGAAGGGCTGATTTAAGAATGGGAGAAGCAAACATGACTCAACAAAATTTTATTCTAAAATATAATAACACTTAATCATAAGACTCTACACTATGAACCTTCTGAGAATTAAAGTTATTCTTAATATGAGTGAAGGCTGTCTTCCTTTAACAATACACATGTGCAAGGCCAAATACTCTAGGGCATTGATACCTTTTCCCATGTCTCAGTGTTTCATTTTCAGTGCAATATATCTTTTGAGACGTAACAAGATTTTAGTTGCCAGAAATGATCTATAAAGTAAGCAAATGCCAATATGGAAAAATTACATTTTAAGACTATATTGTTAACATCTCACAATTTTATGAAGCTTTTCAGAACGAGGATGGCAGTCACCAAAGAGTTAGGAGCCATTGTAAATAAATATCACTGGGATGGATAGGCTACGAGTAAATTAATTCCTGTACCATTAGCTCATAAAGCCAGCCTCTCCTTTTTTTGTCAAGTACTGCACTATAGGACCATTTCATTCTTGTCATATGAGTGGTACTCAGCTTGATATAATAAGGTTCAAGGCTATTTTCACCTCAGCATCAGCAGCAGGAGGAGTACTATTATGAAACTCTAAGTGAAAATTATCTTCTAATTTTCTGCCTCATCCTTGAAGAGGTTTTAACTCCAAGAGATACTTTCGCTTTAGATAGGTTCTGTCTAGAATTTCACCCAGTTGTGATAGGGATCAAATTCCTTCAACTTCTTTTATGATACAATAACAATAACAAAAATCTTTATCTAATATAGTATAAAGGTATTCTTCTAAAATAGCCAATAATTAAAATCAATTTAAATAAAATGAGAAAAATATAATTATAATGACAGAGCCAGAAAGTGGCTCAGCAGGTAATGATCTTAGCAACCAAACCTAATAACTTGAATTTCAATTCTAGTTTCAAAATGATAGAAAGAGAAAACAAATTTCTATATACTGTTGTTTGACCTCCACACATTGGGGCATGTCATACATGCAAAGACATGAAAATAAACAATTGTAATAAAATTAGTAAGAATTGTAAACATAAGGTAATTCAAAAACATCTTTAGAGTAGAAAGTGTTTCTAATATAATTTCCCATTCTTGAGAACTGCCTACATTTTTGGGATATATTTTAAACATGGGTGTAACTGGGAATCATGCCCTTTTTTGAGGTGAGAGTTTGCTAAAATAAATTCCTTTCATAACATGAAACTGAAATACAGTTTATACATTTTTAGATTCAATAAATATTTACTTCATTTGTGTTCACATTCCTTTTGTACTTTGTGTTGTTAAAATACTGTAAGTTTTGTCAACAAGTATTGACAAAAAAGTTGGGATATGCTGGCTTTTACTTTTTAAAGATTACATGCTTACTTTACGTTATTTTATTTAGCATTGACATGTTCTACCAAGAATCTCTGAAATATTATCTTCACTTCATTGAAGAACCACATAAGTCATGAGTGAATATAAAATGTTATTTTCATCACTTTCAAACTAAAATAAGCCATAATTGTTTTAAATTTTAGAGTCGAATGGTCTTGCATCATAATACTTTGATGTTCTTTCACTTCATTGATATAAAAGAGCACTGGATGATGGATGTAAAACTGGGAGTTATGTTCAAAAAAGTAAAAGGAAGCTCATAGTATCTGTCATTTTCCCCATGTTTCTGGCCCCAGGGTCCTCTGTCAGAACAACCAATGCTTTGGAGGCATAGATATCAAAGTATTGCCTGGAACTGAAAACCAGAGCTCCTTTGTGATCCTTACTTTTTTATCCCTATTTGTACCAGGAATGGAAGTTAACATTAAAATAAATGTACTATTTGCCTTTCAAAGTGATGGAATATTATCCTTTCCAGTATTGGTGAGTCTACAAATCAGTATGATACATGACGTAGGAAGGACAGAAAAAGCTCCGTGATTTTCATCATATTTGAAGTCTAAATGTTTACTAACAGAGCATGAAGTAGAATAGTAGTTGTCACATGTTAGGGAGATTAGGGAATACCAACAAATAAGAAATGTATTGATGAGTAGTTACAGCTATACAGAAAAAAATTTGCACTGGTGGTCTATATGTTGGGTATCCATAGCTAACAGTTGTGTACAGAAGACTTAAAACTAAGTTAGGGTAACACTGGCTTCCATTCAGATTGCATAAATTTTGTGCCTCTGACAAAAAAAATCTGGAATAAGTGGCTTAGTATATTTGTGTCACAAACAAATTAATGTTCAGGAGTTAGATATGTTTAAACTTGTTTGAACATTGTACAATAAATAAATATCAATTTTCCTGTAATTATATATTATTTTATGTGTTCATCACAGTAGCTTCTTAACTGATTAAAGAGATTTTTATCATTTTGTTCAATATCTATTCTCTGAATAAATAATAGTTTGCTGAATTTAACTATCTATTTACACAATTTTAAACAACATACCTCGACAAATTTAACTTACATCACACATTGAGCTCAGTGCTCAGTAGTAAAGGTCAACAGACACTTGCCACACGTTTCTCTCTGGATATTGCTATGGACTGAAATTATCTTGGTAATTTCAAACAAATCCAAATGAGAATCTATTGTTTTGGTTTTAAATATATTGGTGTTAAACTGTGGAGTTTCAATTTTTAACTTCACACTCAGTACCTATGAAGATTAATCTAAGTGTATTCACAAATCTCTTGGAATTCCCCCTGCATAAGCATCTGCTGCTTATATTATTAACTGAAGCCACATTTCTAGTAATAAAATATGAGTCATTTTACCTCCTCACTACCAGAAACTGTCAATTCTGTCTCTACTTTTTTCCTCCAAATAGTGTAGACTTCTAATTTCCAGGAGGGACTATCAGGGCTCTGTGAGGTACCCCCTGAGTGCTCTCTATGTTCCAACAACTGATCACCACCAAAGGCACTTTTAATGCTTTTGTCAATCATCAAACCATCAATTTCAGAAGGTGAAGTCACCTGCTTCAGCAGCTCTTTGGGATTACCGCGGGCTTATAAAATATTCATGGCATCCGAAACTTCTAGTCTCTAAATCAGACACAGAAGTTTACATTGGCACAGCTAAATTTTAAGCACTCATCTTAATTTTTCCAGCAGTCTTGCAAATCATCTGTCTACTTTAGTGTCCCAGGATAAATTATATATATATTAGATTTTAAGCTTTTATAAAGTTAATCCTACATATCACTAACTTATTCAGGGTTTTTGTATACTACCCATGGTGAACAGTAAGCACCACCTCGGTCTTGCCAACAGAATTGTGTTACAAGCATGCTATGCACTATTTCCCCTGGTTTATACATACATTTCTATACATTTGGGTTATAAAATACTTTGAAAGAAATATCATAATGATCTTCATTTTTACAAATTCCAACATTAAACAGGCAACTTTCACTTGTGAGGTATGATTATTGAGTCATTTATGAAGGTCTATTTTTTTTAAGTTTTTTTATTATTAATTTATTCTTATTACATCTCAATGGTTATCCCATCCCTTGTATCCTCCCATTCCTCCCTCCCTTCCCTTTTCCCCTTACTCCCCTCCCCTATGACTGTTCCTGAGGGGGATTACCTCTCCCTGCATATGCTCATAGGGTATCAAGTCTCTTCCTGGTAACCTACTATCCTTTCTCTGAGTGCCACCAGGTCTCCCCCTCCAGGGGACATGGTCAAATGTGAGGCACCAGAGTCATATCACACTCTCCACTCAACTGTTGAGAATGTTCTGACCGTTGGCTAGATCTGGGTAGGGGTTTAAAGTTTACCGAGTGACATTTTAGGAGAGCCTTGGAATGTGTATTTCCTGAGTCCTTGAATGGCATCCTATACTTTAATTAATTTTTAAATGAAATATTCTTCACATCCATTCTTCATTCAGTTACTTCATTCTTAATTTTTTGCACTGTTGCCAAAACGCTGGAGAGGTAAATCCATACACACATGTTCATAATTTATGTTCAGTTTTCAAATTTATATAAGTATTATATAGTTATCCTACCCTCCTAGTGATTAAATAATCAGTAGAGTATTTGAATGGCTACGAATCTTTTTTCTTCCTGGAACTTTAGAGAAGTTCTTTCACTTTGTACTCATTTGTTTCCTTTTTTATCCTTTTTTTGCCGAAAAAGAGTACTTTTGATTAACAATTTCATCTAAATCATTCCTTTTTCTTCTTCATGAATGCACAAAATTCTAAGATCACTCTTCATTACCATTTCTCCATACTCTCTAGATAATTCTCAGCTCTGCTCCTGCTTACTCCCTTTAGACTACATTTAGGGAATGTTAGTGACTCTTCAATCCATAGTAGCGATTCCATTTTTGTCATTGTCATTTTTCTTCCAACCTGTCATGTAGATTTCACTTTTACAGTTATCACTGGAAATTCTTTGGAAAACTTAAATTTTATATTATCTACCCCTTTAACAACAACAAAGACCGCTTAATATCTTTTTGTTACTATTGACTCATTTTACTCCTTTGACTTTTTTATTTGTGTTATGTATATATATGTGTGTGTGTGCGTATGTATATGTACATAAGTAACAAAATTCATATATATTAAAGATTTCCTATTTCTTTATGCTGATTGTCTCAATACTATCCTAGCCTCTGTTGATGTACCAGTATAAATTCTAATTGTTCTTCTTTATTGTCAAATGTGTGACACGTGGTGGGTCTCATTACATGCTCATCCTAGAATGACAAACATGTATTCTAAAATCACCTTTGTATTTCTTGGCCAATAAGTGTCAAGAAATGGTCTCTTTCTCTGAATGCTCAATGCTAGTTATATTGCACGTCTCTTCATCGCTGTTTCTATCCTTCCTTTTTCAATATCTTTGAGAAATCAGGTAGCTTGATGATCATCCATGCCTAGCAAGAAATCTTTGTGTGTTCCTGTGAAGAAGAAAAAAAAAAAAAGCGTATTTGAGTTTAGCTTTATTCATACAATTCTTCCTTTCTTCTTCTAATGATTGCTGTACCTGTGGATATCCTAAATTGTTACTGCTGTTGTCCAACGTGTTGAAAATGCATAGTCATTCCTTGATGTGTGTTTTCCTGAAACACTTATGCACCGTTGTAGAACTGTGAATATGAACTTTCTTAGAAATAGATGGTACTAAAAACAACGAGATTTCCTGTAATGAGAATTCCTATTCTTCTACCTATTTCTTCTGTTGTTTGTTTGTTTTTGTTTTCTCTGTTTATATTTAATTTGTTCAATCCTGATTATAGCTCCCCTCACTCATCTCCTCCCAGGCTCACACTCCCTCCCTCATACTCCCTTTCTATCCAGCCCTGAGTCCGAAGAAAGGGCAAATCCTCTTCCCCTAACACCTGACCTCAGCCTATAAAGTCTCATTTGGACTGTCTGTATCCTCTTCCTCTGTGGTCTGACAGGGCTGCCCCACCAGAGGGAAGTGATCAACCTGTAAGAACCAGAGTCTAGGTCAGAAATTGTCTCTATTCCCTATACTAGGCCACCCACAAGGATACTCTGCTGCCTATCTACTACATCTGAGCAGAAAGTCTAGGTTCTTCAACATGCATGGTCCGTTTCTTCAGCAAAACCTTACTCTGCCCAGGTATGTTGGCTCTATTAGTCGCCTCGTGGAGCTCCTGAGCCCACCAGGTCCTTCTCTTCCCCAACTCTTCTGTAAGCCTTCCTGTGCTCCACCCTGACATTTGTCTGTGAGTCTCAGCATCTGCATGGATTCCCTGCTGGGTGGAGTCTTTGAGAGGACCTCTACTAAAGGCTCCAATTCTATGCTTTCTCTTCAGGTACTTCCAATGCCTATTCTATTTGTCCTTCTGAATGAGAACTAAGCATTCTTAGTTATTTTTAGTTATTTTTAGTTATTTAGTTTCTTTATATCTGTGTAATGTAGTGTGGTTATCCTGTGGCTAAAATGTGCTTATAAGTTAGTATATACCATGCAGGTCTTCTGGGTTTGTATTACCTCATTCAGGACGCTTGTTTCTAGCTCCATCCATCTGACTGCAAATTTCAAGCTTTCCTTGTTTTTAATAGTTAAGTAGCATTCCATAGTGTAAATGTACCACAGTTTCTTTATCCATTCTTTGGTTGATGTATATATATCTAGGTTCTTTCCAAATTCTGGCTATTAAGAATATAGCTGCTATCAACATAGTTGAGCAAATGTCCTTGTTGGATGGTGGAGCATCTTTTGTGTATATGGCCAGGAGCAGTATAGCTGGGTCTTGAGATAGCACTATTCCTAACTTTCTGAGAAAGTGACAGATTGATTTCCAAAGTGGCTGCACTAGTTTTCACTAGCCACCAGCAATAGAGGAGCATTCTTCTTTCTCCACATACATTTGATAGTCACCTGTTGAGAAAATCTGTTTAGTTTTGAACCCCATTTTTTAATTGGACTACTTGGTTTGGTGGTGTTTAATTTGTTGTGTTCTCTATATATTTTGGATATTAGCCCTTTGTCAGATGTAGGATTGGTGAAGATCTTTTCCCAGTCTACAGGCTGTCTGTTTGTTCTTTTGGCAGTGTCCTTCACCTGAACCTGAATATATTCAGGTTCGTGAGGTGCCATTAATCATTGATCTTAGAGACTGAGCTATTAGTGTTCTGTTCAGGAATTTGTCTCCTGTGCCAATGAGCTCAAACCTCTTCCCCACTTTTCTTCTAACAGATTTAGTGTGTCTGGTTTCATGATGAGATCTTTAATCCACTTGGACTTCAGTTTTGTGCAGGGTGATAAATAAGGATCTGTTTACATTTTTCTACAAGTAGATACCCAGTTAGACCTGCACCATTTATTGAAGATTCTGTGTCTTTTCCATTGAATGGTTTTGGCTTATTTGTCAAAAAACAAGTGTCCGTAGGTGTGTGGGTTTATTTCTTGGTTTTCAATTTGATTCTATTAATCTACCTATTTCTATGCCACTACCATGCTGTTTTTCTTACTGCTGTTCTTTTGTATATCTTGATATCAGTGATAGAGATACCTCCAGAAGATCTTTTATTGTAAAGGATTGTCTTAGCTATTCATGCTTGAGAATTGTTCTTTCAATATGTAAAGAATTGTGTTAGTATTTTTATGGGAATTGCACTGAATCTGTAGATTGTTTTTGGTAAGATGACCATTTTTATCATGTTAATCTTATCAATCCATGAGCATGGGAGAGCTTTCTATCTTCTGATATCTTCTTCAATTTCGTTCCTCGGGGACTTGAAGATTTTTTTTCCTTCATGCAAGTCTTTCACTTGCTTGGTTAGAGTTACACCAAGATACTTTATGGGTTTTGTGGCTATTGAGAAGGCTGTTGTTTCCCTAAATTCTTTCTCAGCTCGTTTGTCTTTTGTATAAAGGAGAGCTACTGATTTTTTTCTTTCTTTCATTCTTTTTTTTTGAGTTGATTTTGTACCCAGCTACTTTGCTGAAGGTTTTTTATCAGCTGTAGGAGTTCCTTGCTATGATTCTTAGGGTTACTTATCTATAATTTCACAACCTGCATTCTCAGGTAATTAATTTTATTTCTTCTCAAATCTCCGATGGGGTTGAAGACCAGATAGTTGAGTTTTACAATTAAGCTTAGTTGTTTAGGGGTTAAGATGTTTTTAGGTCTAGATAGATGTTTTAAGTTGATAATGACTTAATATGATAGATATTGACTTACATTCAGAATTTCTGACTCTTCAAGATAGGAAAGATATATTTTGCCAAATACAGATAGCCAAACACTACAAATGTAACATACATATAATTCCTGATTTTTTATGGTTCTTCTTGCTATAGGTAGCTTATTGTATATATGTGTAATAATATATGTATGTGTAAAAATATTTAATAAAAATTGTAAAAAATCTCTGATAACTGAATAAAAGTATATTGGCTATTAAAGGTATAAAATTCAATATGAAGCCACATGGTTTCCATTCAAATTGTCTATCCTGGCTGTGTAGATGACTTTGATATATAGACTTATAGTCTGGTTAATTTTAATGTATGATTTTTTATATTTGCAATATTATCATCTGCAGTGATAATTTTTACAATATATTACAGGATACTGTAAATACTATATTGTTCATCAGGAAATGCAGGATATAATAATACTACTAACAATAAACAAGCCCAGGATGAAGAGAAATCACTGTAGTCAGACACAGGCATGGGAAAGGAGAAAAGGCAAGAAGAACACTGGTCCTCTGTTGCAGGATATTTGATCACACTGTGTACCCTGAGACCATGCACTGGAAAAAAAAGAAAAACCTGTTGCTAGTAGTGTTCTGCCTCAGTCCTAGCACACAAGTCAACCATAGGTCAAGAGGGAGAGCAAGCAGCCAGTAGATAGCAAGTGAACATAGGTAAAAAGGAAGGAGCACCATTGAGGAGTAGGGCTTTAATACAGTGTGGAGAAGGTGAAGGGGCTTTTTTCTTCTGGGACACCCTGGTAGAGTAGGAAGAGCAACTGGGTGCTTTCTCTGCCTCTCTGAAGTAGCAAGTTTTCAGCCAAGCATCTGGCTCCTAAGTCTTCAGTGGTAAAATTGTGTGATTAAGATTCTATTTTAAGACAACAATCCTCTCTCTCTCCTCAGTTGCCTTTCAGGAAAAAAAAAGTCTTTTAGTGAATATTAAAAATATAAATGTGGGGTGATGCTGACCAAGTTCTCTTCATTTGAAGCCAATATACACAGGTTTGTTAGCATTCAAATTCAGTTTTCAAAGCTAGCAAATACTAACAAGTATCCAATTCTACTAGTGTTTTACCTATCATTGAGGCAGTATAGTTTACAAAACTACAATATTATAAAAGAGAAGAAAAGCACGCCTTTACATATATGATGAGAAATATATGATGGTGGGTGCCATACAGGAGGGGCTGCAGTGTGCAAGTCAGCTCCTGGAGATGGTTCCCCGTTTTGTTCCGATGCAATAGGTGTGCCTTGGAGGGGCAGACTCTAGGGTCTTCATGTCCACATTGCTTCTTGTTGTTGAGGTGTCTTCTCATGTTTGTCATTGCTATATTCTTCACATGTCTGGCACAGCATGGTTGGGCATGGGAAGACCCTCACTGGCCATAGTCTGACATGACTGTTTCCTGGGTGACTGCCCATTGTCTGAGCAATTTTCCAACAGATTTATACGAAGATGAACTCTCATAAAATAATATTGTTTAGATCCATTGTGATTTTACAGAATTCCCTATTTGATTTATTACATAGTTTTAGAAAGTTAGGCTGAGACGTTTTTGTCAATGGCTCTGAGGTAGAAAATCTTGAGGAACAATCTAAATTTCAAGAAAGCATATTCTTAATAATTGGGTTAGGGACTTTTTGGTGGTAGCAAGAATAAGCCATATTAGGACTGGCTGATGTGATGTGCTCCTTGAAGCTGGGCTGTCATAGACACACAGAAACACAGAGACAGAGAGATAGAGAGAAACAGAGATTGGAAGCCAAGTGTCATTTGTGAAACATGAGAGAATTTCTAGGCTATTATAATAATGAGAAAATAAGAAAGATACATAAATACCAAGAGATCTCACATACATGTGGACTCTCAAATAGTCCCCCAATCTTGTAGACATAAAAAAAAATGATGGATAGCATGATGATTAATTTCTTGTACCCATTTTTGCCCTCAGCTTCCTGATGTGATTTAATAAAAAATTTTTAATAAGTAGATAGACACCTCGAGGATGTAAAGTATATACAATTTAGGGTTGTGGCTTTTTTCAATTTTTTATTAATTATGATTTATTCATATTACATCCCAATTGTTATCCCTCTCACTTGTTTCTTCTGTTCCCACCCTCCCTTCTTCTTCTGCCCTATTCACCTCCCCTAGCCCTCTGACAGGGAGGGGGCCTCCTCCTCAAGAGTCTGACCAAGTCTAGTCCAGACAGCCTGCATCACCTTCCTCTGTGTGCTCACAGGGACTTAAAAAAATTATAAGACTGCTTTTTAAGATAATTGATTCTTTCTTTGTAACTGTAAATTGCAGCCTTCCAGTAAAGAAAAATTTGACTGAAAAAATTAACTTTCCTGCTTAGGCTTTGTTAATCTATAACAAGTTGCTTGCTTAGTTACAAATGTATATGGGTTCTTGGGAATAATTTGTTTTTCACCCATGACACATAAAACCTTTGATCATGTGAGGGTACTGGGGAACATGCTTTGATTATGTGAGGGTACTGGGTAACATGCTTTGATCATGTGAGGGTACTGGGGAACATGCTTTGATCATGTGAGGGTACTGGGGAACATGCTTTGCTCATGTGAGGGTACTGGGGAACATGCTTTGATCATGTGAGGGCACTGGGGAACATGCTTTGATCATGTGAGGGTACTGGGGAACATGCTTTGTTCATGTGAGGGTACTGGGGAACATGCTTTGCTCATGTGAGGGCACTGGGGAACATGCTTTGATCATGTGAGGGTACTAGGGAACATGCTTTGATCATGTGAGGGCACTGGGGAACATGCTTTGATCATGTGAGGGCACTGGGGAACATGCTTTGATCATGTGAGGGTACTGAGGAACATGTGTTTTACTACCTATACTCACTGAAATCATTCACTTAAAGAAAAATAGAATGTAAACACATTGTGATCGTTCGTACTGATTGAAAGATTTTACTGGGTGGGCTAGATAAGCTATGGGAGAAAAAACAAAGTTGTCAGAGCTGTACCTGAAACACACACACACACACACACACACACACACACACACACACACACACAAAATGAAAGTTCTGCCTACTGTCTCCTCTGCCCAGTCATATACTCTTCGGATTCTTTATTAACCAGTCAGGGATAGTTTTTGTGTAATTTTTACACAACACTGAGACAGGAGATTTCCCATATAGCAGTGACAATACTAGCATCCGTTAGCATTCAGCTCACCTTGAGTTCAGTGATTATCAACCAAATCCACAGAGCCATGCCTTGATACAATGTGAATGAAGGCTACCTCTAACAAACAAGTGGCAATGGCATGTGTGTAGACGTCAGAGACGGGCGCGTGGGGTTGGTTTTCTCCTTCTGCAATGTGAGTCCCAGAATAAATCAGTAGTCTAGCTTAAGGCAAATACCTTTACACCGAGCATTTTCTGTCCCCTTTATTATTTTTTTGAGGGTAAGGAATAAAATAACAGAGAACTTATACATATGACTATGACTTCTTGAAGACTTACACAAAATGTACATAGTTCTTTGATAGACAGCCGCCGACAATGTAATGCATCAGAATAAAAATATAACAGGGCTCATGTATTATGTATTTAAGTAAGAGACTATTGCTGTTATTATTCCTTCTCACTTATTAGACTAGGATATGTAAGTTAGAAAAAATAACATTAAACCCAGTTTATTGCTCTACTGGACATATAAAGTATCGCAAGCCACAGGATATTTATAGTTACAATACTAAACAGCACAATGAAGTACTGTTTTTATCATTGCAAAACGTTCTGCTCAGTAGTATTGGATCACAGATGGAGGCTACTAAATATACAGTACAAAACTTTTGCACATTAATGATCATCAAATAGATTTAGATAAATGGTGCATATTTATAAAATTTTATCCTGTCATGTCAGTATAGGAATTGGCAGTGTATGACACTAAACATAACCCAATCTTATCCTCTTTAGGTGAATTGGGAAAATCGTCCCCGTGTTTTAACCACTTGTTCGTATATACATAATATTATAATTTTATATATTACAATTTTAGCCATTCATTATACTTAATGTGATCACTTCAAATAGTTATTGTAATCAGGGAAGACAGATGGGGAGAAGATTATGAGACAGAAAGAAGGGGGAGAGAAAGCATATAAACTGAGTGTAGTGTCAATTCATTTCTGCTTTTCTGTCTACAGAGCTTTGCAAAACAAAGCAGTGCTGAGATAAACTATAGGCCTGAAATGAGGAAAGGGAAAAATATAAAGAAAACATAATTCAATACGCCACAAGAATAATCCTCATCTAGGGAAAACAAAAGGTGCTTTTATTGCACCTATTCATCTCATCATATTCCAAGGCCACCTTATAGAGGAACATATTTCTTTAAAAACACTGAAAACATCAATACTTGTGCCATTCTAAATATTTTTTTTGAGAAATAAAGAAAATGTGTCTTTGAATCTGTAGTGAGAAAATGGTGAAGTGCCAAAGCCCACAAAGTAGGCAAGAATGAAAACAGGCCTCCACTGGTTATTCCTCTTCCTAAAAGAATGACACAATTGGAATAAAATGTGATTCAGAGACTATATTTACTTTCTTTTCTAAGGGAAGGGTAATCAAGGAAATGCATTTTCAAGCTGTGTAGTAGGAAAAATAAAAGTCATGTTAAGCTGCACTTACTATTTAATTTTTCAGTTTCTCACATATATAGCATTTCTCTTTATCAAAACAGACTGAATCTACTTTCCAATAAAATAAAGTGATGTACTGATTTTGGAAAAAAACTTTGAGTAGAAAATTGTTCTAATTTGCAATTATAAAGGTAAAAGTCAGGGCTAAAAGACTAGTCAGTGGTCATGGGCATATTTTGCTCTTGTAGAGGATCCATACTTAGTTCACTTCCTAGCAGCTCATAACCTCTAGCTCTAGGAGATCTGATGGTTGCTTCTGGCTCTACGGGCCCTATGTGCACACACACACACACACACACACACACACACACACACACATACACACACACACACATACACGAGAGAGAGAGAGAATTAAAATAAATAAATATTAGTAAATTGATAAAAGTTATATGATTATTTGTTAATCAAATGTTAAAAATCCATTTGGATGTGGTAAAGTGATAAAATATCTTAGTAGCATTCTATAATTAGTAATTTCTTTTTCATCTCAGTGTGCATATGTATGTTAAAATATGTACAAATGTGTTAGTGTTAACTGCATGTGGAGGTGGGGGCCTATATGCACATGTGAGTGTATGTACCCATGAATACACCTGAAGAAGCCTAAGGAGGTTATTATATAGCCTGATCCAGCAATCTCCAACATAATCTTCAAAGACGGGGTCTCTCACTGAATCTGGAGCAAAGCAGGCAGCTAGCAAGACCCAGAGTTCTTCCTCTGTAAGCCCCACCCACAGCCCTGGGGTTACAGGCCCATGTGACTGCGTCAGACTGTGTTCATTCTTGAGATTTACACTAAGGCTCTCGTTCTTCGACAGCAGTTGTTACTACTGACAGCGGTGTCTCCTGTTCCAAAGCTAAGTTTTTAAATGTTGTAAAAATATGAGGAGCACAAATGAAATCCCAGTGTACAATTAGACAAATGATCAGAATGGAGATTGAATAATAGTGAGCCTCGGTCGATTTAATAGGTGATAAAGAAAAATGACATAATGGCAAAGTGTATTTTTTCAACAAAATAAACATTTAGCCATAAAAATTCATTTTATATGCCTCTACGTTTGTGTTTTTCTCAACTTCTTAAAGAAGAAGAATAAGCAACTGTATTTTGTAATATAATGGTCATAAAATGATAGTTTTGTGTGGTAGAATTGACTTCAAAAATAAAAGAACAAAAGTGCATTTTCTTTGAACTTGACTAAATTTAATGATAAAGAGAGCATATCATAAGCATTTTGTATTTTGTAAAAGAACTTTGCAAGCTGACTTTACTATTGAAAGAGCATAACAAAGGAAAGAAATTGGAAAGAGAAAGTCATGTATATTCTTAAATAACTTTTAAACAGTTCCTGCCGGTTGTTTAGCTCATGTGAGTGGCAAAGCATAACTAGACAAATCCTGAAGTTTCCAGTTTCAGGTGTGGGTTACAATAGAGACTAACATTGACCCAAGGAATTAGAACTAAGTATGCCAGAAACCATGTCCCCCAGTGACTTGCATGGCTTCAGGACATACGGTAGGTGATCTTATGCTATCGTCCTGACGTTCTTAAGGGTTTCTGGTCATACTTCAAACCACTCATCAGGACTGAAATTCAGAAACCTTTTTGTTTCATTGTATCCTTCATAACAAAATCCCAGGTATGATTTTTCATGAAAATTTCACGGAACTATATATTTTATAGATCGGTTAGTCGTCATGTAGGACAGGGTAATTTGTTTAATATTCTGTGTACACAATTGACTATTAACCAAGCCACTGGTAATTTTTTTGATTGTCCTAAATTAAATTACTATAAATAGGATTCTTAGTGCACTTCATGGTTTTTGAATACAGACAGCTAGTAGAGGCTTTTATCCAGAGGCAAAAATATTTGGTGGAAGTTTGGGGAGTAAGACTGCTTTGAGAAAATAGGAAGATGATTTATAATAAAAGTCAATTTTCATGTTTAAATAGGATTTGCAAAAGCATTCCCAGAATATCTGTTGTTACTAGGTATGGTTTGAGGTATTTGACAAAAACATGGATTCTTCATGGGATATGCATGGTATAGGACCATGGGTACTGTGCTTGAAATGGGCAAGGAATATAAAGTTTTCTTCTGGCTAAATGTTATTTTTAAAGGCATATATATAGAAAGATCTGGAGAATCATTAGTGCGCTTGGAAAGGTCCGTTTGAATTCTTAGACATTCGGCATTTTAAGAAAGAAACAGGCAAGCATAGAATTAAGAGAACAAAGGAGTATAACTGTCAACAGTGGGAGCAGGGTTTGTTTTTATGGGTCAACAGATTTGGGTACAACATTGTACATAGTTTGGATTTGCCTAGGTATTTGTTTTGATCTGTTTATTTTTGAAGAAACACTTATTTCAAATTGACAATTTTTTATTTTATGAGGAATATTCTTCTACGCTGGCATTACAGGCACAAATGATTTATTAAATGGATACCGTTTATTAAAAAAAAATCTTTCTTTTTGACTGTGAATTATTCCCTGATCAGCTGTCTCCTTTATATCAAATAATGTATCATTTTTGAAATTTGTTGAAACAATCATGTTTTTATTGATCACACAAACAATAATGTTCCTTCAATGTGTTAAGTGTGTACAATTCCTTAGTGTGGCAGACATGAGCAGATATAAGTATTTTAACTTGAGAAGTTCAAGTCTAGGTGCCTCTCCAAAGCTCTCCTACAGTGTTCTCAGTGTCCATGTAACACAGTCATTGATTGAAAGTCTCTTACAGACTAAAAATCAGTCTCTAACGAGGCCACCCTGAGACTGTCTTTAAATGGGTGACATTAAATAAATAAATTAGTCAATGCAGATGTTAGGTTCCACAATTATTAAATTAAAAAAAGGACTTAAATAAAATGAGAATTAAATGGCAGTAAGTATAAAAGATTTAAATATTGATAAAATTAAAGAAAATCAATATTTTTTTCCCATTTTGAGAACAGAGGTACTATAGAATGCTTTCTAAATATGGCATATTGAATAGTGAATTGATAAAATACCTGAAATTAATAAGCAAAATTTCACAAGCAAAATGAGAGGCATTATATACTAAAAGTAAACTATAAATGTTCTATAAATATCTAATTAAATAAATGTGATTCTATTAGTTAATAAAAATTTTTTCACTTCTAATTAAATTCAAGTTTTTTTTTTCAAATTTCAAAAACACATCCTTGATCCTTATTCTATCTGCTGAGGAAGCAACCATGCTAACACATAAACTGGAAAACTTAGTGCTCTATTTTGCATTTGCAAATATTGATATAAAACACATATTAAAATCACTACAAAATAATTCAAGTTAAAATAACAATCCATTGATATATAGAACATCTTGTCACAAAAATTTTTAGGGCCTGGGAGATGGTTCAGCAGTTAAGAGCACTGGCTGCTTTTGTACAGTTTGAATCCCGATTCCCATGTGAGGCAGCTCTGTACTGCTTGTAACTCCAACGCTAGGGCAACCAAGATCCTGCTCTGGCATCTAAGAGCATCTGTCCTCATGTTCACAAGTTTACATAAACACACACACACACATACACACACACATATACACAAATACATATAATCAAAAATGAAATAAGTATTTAAATTGAGAAAATACCAAGTTAATAAAAAAGGTAGGATTTAAGACTATAATACTATAAATAGAAAAAGATAAAAATGAATAGGAAGGCTCAAATAGCATAAAAAATCAAACATATCTGTACATATTTTAATATTATTTATAAACATTCATAACCCTTAATACAGTATAAATGTTACGTAAAGATATTTGACTATAATTATTAAATTAGCAGAATTGTCTCCATTGTAACTTCACATACATGAATATAGAATGTATTTTCAAGTCTTAAATAGCAGTAATAGGCCAGTCCCTATAGACTGGTGGTGGTTTTTGCCAACAGTCTATTTTATAAACATGTGTGAGTCTATACACATATGCATAATTTTGTTATTTGAAAGGATACATAGCAGCGTCATGATTATTATAGTTTGATCTGGGAACCAGAACTTTAAACAATTATGAAAAGCTTTTATTTAACTTTATAATACGTCCCCTCACAAATTGTTTCTTTTATAATTAGTTACATTATTTACACTAGTTTGAGTCAACCTATTGATGTTTAAGATTGCCTTACAACTAGATACCTTTTTAAGCAGAAGATCTTTGGCTACCTCAGGGTGAACTTCAAGTATGGTTTTTTCCCGCGTATCAGTCCCCTTTTACCATCTTTATAAATTCCAAGCAAGGCAGAATGTTCACGGATAAAACTTTAAGACTTTCTTTATTTTTCAGACTTGAAAATCTGCCATCAGAGTTCAGATTTCACAGGTCCCAATTCCCTGAGGCCTGTGGTTCAAGCTTAAGGGCCCTTCCTATTTCTGATAATGTCACAATGCATACTGCCCACATAATTTAAACGAGGCTTATCTTTGTGAAGTTGCACGTTGACAGCCCACTCCAGCTATATCTCCCCTCACCAATGGTTAAAATTCAAGCTGTCAGAGTAATTCCTCATTGTATTCTGACACACAACATGTTGATTTTTCTGCTTCAGTAGCAAATGAAAATGAAATTACCCACTGGGTTTCCCAGCCTGAAAAGCATTCTGTCATTCCTGACACCCTGAATTCTCTCTTCCTGCTGCAAAGTTCGGTAGGGCTCTTCTGTATGAGCTTCTGCCTGGCATACAAAGCGGTTTGAAGTGAAAACCAAAATCCTGCCCTTTATTTTAGGTACTGGCTGACTTACATTTAAATTTCAAATAGGTAGGCAAGGAAATACAGTGGCATCGCAGCTATCCAGTTATTTACAAGTTAAAGTGGGAACAAATTCAAAGCAAGAAGAGCAGCAAATATCAATTTACTGTCTCCTGCCAGTGAAAGGAGGTTACATCTATCACCATAGCATCACCAAAACCCACGTTTTTCTCTCCAAGCGTTTAGACAGTGCTTTGAAAAACATACCTTTACACTTGAGAAGTATGTGACAGTATTTATCATAGAACCTAATTAAGACTTTGCAATGCACTTAGAATCTTTTATCCACTGGATAATTATAAAAAACAACCATTTGGAAAACTCACATTGGCTTCCTTATCTCACTGACAAATATGAAAAACTACTTTATGAAACTGGTATTCGGTATCCAAAAGTTGTGTACTTTTCTTGCATAAAATACTTAGGGAATTCTTTTGATCTGAAGTGGAGAAATGTAGAATTATCTCTAAGATTTTTTTTTTTTTATAACTTTAAAAGGATCCTTCTTCAACAAGCTGTTGGCTCCTCTTGTGCATGACACTTTCAGTGAAAACTCATGACAACAGCCAGCTTCCACCTTGCGAGGAGGCTATTGCTGTTACATCCAACTTTCTTGCAGGGAAAAGTCATTTTAAGAGCTGATAGAAAAGGGGAAAAGGCATGTTTTGTAAATATACTGGCAGATTCCTGTTCATCTGTGCTCCACAGTCCTGTCTCTGCTGCCTCTAAGGAATGCATTCCTTTTAACAACAATTCACTGGTTTTTATTTTGCAGCCTGTCAACTGCCTATTTTCTACTACTCTCTTTTCTGTTTCCATCTCTAAGAGCCATTCTAAAGGCACTAGGGGTATACGTTACGAAATGTCTTTCTTTCTATTTAATGTTTTGCTCTTTAAGTAGAACGCTAATTTTCTAAAACTTAATACATTGCATTACTACAGAAAAAAATATGTTTTAAAATTATGAGTTATTTCTGTTTGAAATGTTGTCTTTGTCCCTCTCCATCTACAACACAATGTCTAAAGTCCAGACTAACTCAGGTATATGTACCAACTCTGAACCTCATCTGACCCTTGACTCATTTCCAGGTTTTACTATTGGAATTCCCTTCCACATATATTTATTTTGAGTTAGCTATAAATTTTCATGTAAGTGTAAGAAATGATGTATAGAGAAAAGTAGGCATGGTGGCACACGCTTCTAATTCCACACCAGGAACTCTAAAGCAGACATCTGAGACTAGCCTGCTAACATAGTAAGTTTCAGGTAGCCTAAACTATATACCATATACCATGGTGCTGTCTCAAACTCCATATAATAACCCAAAATATGAAAGAATGCAGAGTGTGCTCTGTACCCTTTATCTAGTCTCCTCAACAGTAACTTTTGCCACCTAGGACACTGTGACAAGCTAAATATTTATATTCATATTTATTTATATTTTTAGAGAAAGTTAACTAAACAAAGACAATCCCCAATGCATGTAGAACATTCCATATGCTGGAGGCACAGGCTACTTAAAAGAAAAATATGGGCTATTGAAGGGGATCATCCAGAAAATTACCTCCTTTTCAAACACAAGGACCAGAATTCTGACTGAAGTTCGGATCCCAGAACCCATGTGAAGGAAGTAGCATGCCTCTGAAACCCTAGGGTTAAGGTTGGGAGGATGAAGACAGAGAAATCCCTATTTGCTCTTAGAGTAATATGTTTCTAATATTTGATACATTGCATTACAGCGTACCAAAGGTCAGATGAGGTACCAATGACTAAAGTAGTCTAGCCTTCAAACTTAGTGTTTTAGGTGGTAAAGAAACATAAAAATATTTTTAAATTAGGAGAGATCAAGATTTTAAATCTCATATATTTTCTGTATATGTGTATTAGTACAGTTTGGAAACTTTTAAAAATAACTATTTTTGTGATAGATCTATCTCAAAAGGTAAAATGCAGAGTAGTACAGGAAAACATCATGTCCACTTCTCCCCTCTGCATAAAGTCCAAAAAATGAATTTATATCCTTTATCCATATACTCTATTTTATAGATTAGGGAAGGAAAATTGAATGAATTTACATCAACCATGGTGTAGGAACTTTGATTCTGAGCACTGAAGTATTAAACCTATGCCTTTCTACATGCATAAAACTTACAGTAATGAACCCATTGACAAAATCTCTGCCTTCTAATTTGTCTAAGTCAATGTCCTATTGCTGTGAAGGGCACCATAACCACAGCAACTCATATAAAAGAAAACATTTAATTGGGGCTGGGTTATAGTTCAGAGAGTTAGCCATTATTTGTCATAGCAAAGATCATGGTGGCACACAGGCAAACTGGAGTCAAAGTTCTACATTTGGGAGCTAGGCACAGTGCATGCCTATAATACCAGCACTCAGGAAGCAGGAGAAAGGTGGATCTCTGTGAGTTTGAGGCCAGCAAGTCCAGGACAGCCAAGGCTACACTATCTTGAAAAACAAAACAAAACAAAATAGCAGTTCTACATTTGGATTGGCAAGCAACAGGAAAAAGAGAGTCTCTGGGCCTGGACTGAACTTCTGAAGCTGCAAAGCCCATCCCTAGTGAAATACTTCCTCCAACAAGGCCACACCTAAAAGACTACACCTCCTAACCATGCCACGCCCTATGAGCCTATGGAAGCAATTTTATTCAAGTCATCACAGTCCACTCCCCAGCCCCCATAGGTTTATGATCTTATCACAATGTAAATTGCATTTAATCCAACTTGAAAAGTCACCATAGTCTATCATAGTACAAGCACAGTTTAAAAGGGTAAAACTTAAAGTCTCTTCTGAACTGATGTAATCCTTTGACTGGAGCCCCTTAAAATAAATATTTATTAAAAAATAGATAACATACTCTCAACATAAAATGGCACATTACCATACCAAAAGGAATGGAAGAAACATAATGATAAAATGCTAAACCAAAACAAGACTGAGAAACCCAGAGGGTAAAATCAAAATTCTGCATCAATATGTCTGATGTCATAGTGCTCTGCATCTCTCCAAAGCTTTGTTGGCTGCAACACATTTTTCTCTCTTGGGCTGGTTCCCCTCCCCAGTAGCACTTTCCTGCCTTATATCCCATAACTTTACCATCTCCAACATCATTAAAATCCACAATGCAATCCAGGTTTCATCTAAACAATTTCACACAATGGCCTCTCTGGTCTCTGTACAGGGACACCAATGACATGCCTGGCTTCAGAACCTTCTTCCTTTAGTCACAGAGAAGAATTCCATCATCCCTTACTTGTATCCTTGACTCTGAACTGGAACCATGTGTCTGAAGCTCCTGGTTTCTGGTACTAACATCTGCTTGTTGGGGCTGGAACTCAGTCCCATTGTTCAAATACATTTTCACCAGCTTTCTGTTTTTGATGGTTTCCTTCAGTGCCTTAGGCTGGCTGTCCTGGACCTCACTCTGTACTCCAAGCTGGACTAGAACTCCTAGGTCCACCTGTGTCTGCCTCCCACATCCTGGGATTAAAGGCATGCACCACCCAGTTCAGCCCTAAACTCTTATTAATTCTTTTTCACAAATTAGATTCTTAGCTGGGCAGTGTCTTGTACTGTGGTCACCACTCCCTTTTTTCCATTTAGAATCAGGTTTTTCTTTAAGCTTTTTTGGCTCCTTGAGCACTGGGCTCAACTCAATTATGCTTCCTGGTGATTCTTTTCTTCTCCAACTCTACATTTTGCAATATTCCTTACTCAGATTGATTTTTTTTTTTACATTATAGATTTGTATAAAAGTGACCAATAATAACGGGTCAACACAGTCAACACTAGGCTGTCTGAATATCTCCTCTGTAGAAACTGTCAATCTATAAGTCTTCAATTTAGCCTTGGGCATACACTATGAACATAATATCATTAGAACAGTCAATAGCCCCATGTGCTAATGTTCTTCTCCTCTTAATCCCCTGGAGCCAAGGCATTATAATCCACATGACTCTCAGTACTGCTGTCTTCTGTGCTTCTACTAATATGGCCCATTAATACTGCTTAAAGTGTTTAACTGCTGCACTGACCCGAAGTCCACAACTCACCAGTAAGAATCCACATAGTCAGGACCAACATAGCAGTACCCTAGTTCCTGGTACTAACATCTGCTTTATTCAGTGTCCTATGGCTATGAAGAGACACCATGACCCCAGTGCCTCTTATAAAGGAAGACATTTTGTTTGTTTGTTTTTCTACACAGGACTTCTCTGCGTAGCCTTGGTTGACCTGAAACTCTCTTTGTAGACTAGACTAGGATAAAATTCACAGAGATCTGCCTGTTTCTGTCTCCCTACTGTACCACTACACTGGGCTAAAGGAAAACATAAAAGTGAGAAGAGCTTCCAGATTCAGAGGGTTAGTCCATTATCAACTAAGTAAATAAAGTCTCAAACTCTAGGTTCAATGAAATTTTTCATTGTTTTAAATGTCTCATTTATATTCTTCACACAGAAAATTCATCTTTTCTATGAGGCAGCATATGATATATAGTTTGACCTTCAAAAACAAAAGACAGAACACACATAATTTTACTATGTTTAAACTTAAAGAGAAAGTGAATTTGTACAGCTATATTACTGAGAATACAAACATGAATTTTGAAATAGGAAGCTTAATATTATCTCATGTGTGTGGTCTTTAGTCTTTTATCACCTAATGTCTCTCAAATTTGAAAAATGTAAATGAAAAACTTTAAAGGTTAATTTTCTGTTCTATTTAAAGATTGAAAATTTCAGTTATTATGCATAAATGACTATTTGTCTATATGTTTTAAAAATACTTTTTTACAATTTTATTTACTATTTTACATATACATTTATGTTATTACACATATACACAACTAACTATGTACAGCAAGTAGAACCCCAAAACAATCAGGAATTATAGAAATGTTGCATTCATAGTGTTTTGCCTATTTCTATTTGAAGAAAACATCTTTCCTATCTTGGTGCATCTACAATTCTTTTTTTTTTTTTTTTTTTGCATCTACAATTCTTAATGTAAATCAATATCTATCATATTTCATCATTATCAACTTAAAATATCTATCTATACCTAAAAACATTTTAACCCCTAAACAACTAAGATTAATTTTAAAATTAAAATATTTGGTCTTCTTCCCCATCAGAGACATGAGAAGGAATAAAATTAATTATCCAAAGTGGAAGTACAGGTTAGTAGCTTCCCAAATGAGATCATGACAGACAGTTTTCTACCTGAATAGTAACCTAAAATTCTCTACAACTTTGGATCATCATCTTCAGTCTTCTGGCCCAATATATCTGACAGACATATTTGTGAGGCAGGAACTATTGAGGACTTGCTTATCCTGTCTTGGCAGAGTTTGCCCATCGACTCTGCTTGCATCCAAACTTGCACTATTTATGGCAGAATTCTGTCTGTGGTAGAAGTGTGGACATTTTCCCAAGTGGCTTGTTTGCCACATTTGAAGCCATATCCATAAGAAGGTTCTTTGATGCTCATCATCTTCTTTGAGGTAGTCTATTTTTTGCCAGGAGTTAACCTGTCTTATTGTAAATGTATCTTTATAATAATAAAAACGTATTTAAGTGCCATGTATGTCTCTGAGGTTTTTAAAGACCTTATCTAACTATTTTATCTTACCTTTCTATTGAATCATATTTATCTGTTATACCTAGGATGTATTTCTTGTGATATAAAGAGACTAGTAATTGATATGACCATGATTTGATCAACTAACAATTAACTTGTATAGCTTACTTATCTTAAATAGCCTGAAATATCACTTTCAAAGTATTGGAAATAAACCTTGTAGTATAATTGAGTTATATGGGTACAATACTGCATACAGAGTAGAAATATATATAATGTGTATGAAGAATAATCTTAAATTTGCATTTTATACAATTGTATCTAAAATTAAACTTATTTGCATCTGTATACAAAATTGTATAGGTAGACCTAGCCTACCTGGAACATAGAGCAGATGGACAGAGCCATGTTATTTAAAAATATTTTTCTAGTTTCTTTTCTATGACCACATATATACAATTTACGATATAAAGCAACTATGTAAGCCATGGTTTATGCAGCATGAATCCTATGTCCAACATAGAATCCTCAAATTCAAGACCAGTACTTTTAACAGTATATGAAACCACAACTAAGATATTGATTACTGTTTCCCCTCACCCCAGAGGGAAAATATGAGGGATGTGTTAGATGGTGATGGCTCTGAGATTTCCATGAATTCACTGCAGTTAGTAACCAGACAAGATACAGCCCCAAGTCAAGCAAAGTCCTACAGATTTTAGTACATTTTGAAGGTGAACTGCCAGAAACTCAAAATTCTAGAGCAGAAACATGGTCAGCCTTCAACACCATAAGCCTTGGGGATATGCTAACCTGTGTGAATTGGTTGAAGATGAGTAGATCAATTGAGGATAACTTTACAGAGGTAGGGAAGAGTGTGAATTAGAGAAAGGAAGAAGGAAGCTCCAGTTATCTACACCAAATTGTCATCATAAACAACTGTTATTTACTTTGAAGTGAGCCCCCCAAATATTAAATTCAGACATAACCATTATTACCCTTAGTGACCAGATTGCATTATAAACATACGTGAGTCACATGTGTTCAGCATTATGAACCAAGTTAGATTTAAAAACCAACTATATTCATTACATCAGAAATACATGCCTTAAGTAATTTTGATTGTTTGATTCAAATACCATATGGTGCAGTTGAGGAGGCTATACAAACTCTTACTTTTTTCGAATGGTGAAATATCTACATGTAAGAAAATACCTGAAAGAGATTCTGTAAATGTAGGCTGGAGTAAAACAGGCTGCCCACTAGAGCAGCAGGCAATAATACAGAAGTCTTTCTCTTCTCTTTGTGCCATCTAGTTCTGCAAAAACAGCCAGTATATAGATGTGCAATTTGCAGCTATACTTATTTTAAGCTAAGCTTTACACTTCAAAAAAATCAAATTTTCCACTCTAGCTGCACAAATAGTAGGGCTTTTATAACCCCTTGGAAATGAACATGATTACATACAAGAACCACACAAATCAAATACTGTTAGTATTTTCTTCACTTTGTCTTTTTATTAGTAGCCACAAATTAGTGATGAAGATTATCATTGATTGACTCTGCATCCTTTAATCAGCATCCAAGTAAAATAAGTGTTTTATGTGCTAATTTCTGTGTCATTATGCAGAAAGCTTTCTCAGCACTTACTTCCTTCTTGGTATGGTTTGAATGAATGTTATTGCTAAGTAGCAAAGTGTCTTTCCGTTTGTAAAGAGCTCTTTGGAAAATAAGACTGCAAAAACACAAAGAACATTTTGAGCATTTAAATTCCTTCCAACATAAAAGTTTGGTTTCTCTGATATATATATATATATATATATATATATATATATATATATATATATATATATATATATATATATATATATATATATATATATCAAGAGAGAGAGAATATGATCATTATTTAAAAAGAAGTTTGCCTTCTTTCACAAATAGTAGAAGTTATATAGTTGAAGGGAGCTATGTTCAGTGTAAGGAAATAAGACTAGTGGCCAAAAGCTTACTCAAGATAAAGATTCGGAGTGTCTTCTAGATAATCCCATCTTTGTATATCATGTGGTACAAGAGTATTTGACTTAATTATATTCCCAGAACACATTGTGTTTAGTATTCTTGCAGAATAACAGAAAACTCTGGGATTTCTCTTCACTCCATTTACTCTGTCAGTTCAATGATCTTTTCTATATTGGTTTACCAGGATTTTGTGTTTTCACTACAACCCAACAGCAACTGTAATGAGTTCTATTCTTTATTCTTCCCTTTTTCCCAATGTCAAGGAAAGTAAGTAAATATCTTTTTTTTCCTTCAAGAAAATTAAACACTACATCAGATACTAACACAAACAAACAGTTATGCAAATGAACATGTGTCCTGAAGAAAACTCTGTCTTTCTGCCCAGATTGAGATAAGGTGCATGGCTCTGAGCCATAAGAAGAGAAGTAAGTGTCCATAAGGTCTCAGCAGCTTGAAAGAACTTTCCTGTGGGTAAGAGTATTCAGGCAAGACTCTCATATTGAAGCACTTGTACAGAATATAACTGGACAGACTGACAGTTTTTATCACAGCACCTGTGTTCTAGCATTGTGGGAACACAGCAGAGTCATGTTGCTTCTGGAAAAAATTACACTGTCAGGTCCTTAGGAGAGGTCTCACCTAAACCTTTTAAGGACTTTAACCTGTGTGCAAAAGTGAGGCCGATTCCATTCTCAGAGTTTCTAATGTCCTTCCTTGTTAGTTAGAGCTCTAAATCTCACTAGTTAGAGCAGACTCTCTCTTTCTCTAACAACCCCAAGAACTCACTGAAGAAACAGTTTATTTTTAAGTTTGTCACTTTATACTTTCACCCTATGAATTTTTGCTAATAGGTGTATTCACTAATATATAATCGCCAAGTATTACTTAGCACCAAACTTGAGCCATGTTCTAGGACTATAAATACAAGAATAAGATCTGTGACATTTTGTTTTGCTGCACATATGTACGGGTTCCATTGAGATGCTATGATATACATATTCACTGTGAAATAAGCCAGCCACGCTATTTATCCAGCCCCTTTCTTACTATTACATATTTTCATTTTGTTCATTGTTTGTTTGGCTTTTGTTCTGAGAACACTCACTCTCCTGTTCTAGCAATTTTGAAACTTCCACCATTATGAGATATAGCCACCATGTTGTACAACAGGCCATTAAAACCTACGTACCATGACCTTCTACATCCCTTTGACTAGCATGTTTGTTTTACACATCCCTGGCACCAATGAGTAAAACAAGGCCAGCTGAGATGGAGGGAGAAGGATTTTTGTGAATTATAACAACCAAGCATATTTCATTCATGTGGGAAAGATTAAGCTTTGTCACAGGTGGAAGCAGTCTTGGGAGGCTTTTCCCTTGAGGCACCCCATGAATAACTTGTGACAGACTGAGTAGAGCCATCCTGGGCCTGGAATTCAGGAAGCAGACCTGGGAACCCCACCTGGGCTATTGCTTTTCTAATGGACCCTCAAAAGGAGAAGGAGACCACCCTTCCCACGTGACTCAGGCAGGTGGGGAGGAGAGAACAACAGGTTCAGCCCGGGCTTGAGCGCGTGTGGAGCAGTGAACAGGCTTGACCAGCACGTGGGCCAGAGAGACACCTAAAGACCTGTCCAGTCCCATGGAACAGATACCAGAAGGCTCACTCTTTTATCCCTTTAACCTTTTTTCCTTCTTGTGTAAGCTATTTGGGTTGTATAATAAAGTTTAATTATTAAGAAACAGAGCCAACACATTCATGCATGTTAGTCATGTGACCTCAGTTCTTAGTGGTGTACATTTAGAATCACCGGCCACACTGATTCCTTCCCAAAGGCATGGCTATATTGGATAGCCTGGCTTCACTTCTCTTGTCATAGAACACTTATTTTTTTTTTTTACAATGAATTATTTTATGATGTAAAAATTTGGTTCAATTTATGACTCTTTCTTTTTGCTTCTTTTGTTTATTCACGTCTCCATTGTAAGCTATATAATGCTGGGACTGCAGCAGTGCCTAAAGCCACCATACCACATCAAAGGAATCATAATGTCACTGTATCATCATGGAGTTTTCTTTATATTCACTCTCTTTCCCATTCTCTCTCTCTCTCTCTCTCTCTCTGTATATATATGTATATATATATATATATATATGTATATATATATATATACATTCTCTCTCTCTCTCTCTCTCTCTCTCTCTCTCTCTCTCTCTCTGTATATATATGTATATATATATATGTATATATATATATATACATTCTCTCTCTCTCTCTCTCTCTCTCTCTCTCTCTCTCTCTCTCTGTATATATATATATGTGTGTGTGTGTGTGTGTGTGTGTGTGTGTGTGTGTGTGTGTGTGTGTGTATATTTTTTTCAGCATATGACTGTAAATACATTGCTGGCAGTATTCCATCACAAAGTGGTCTTTAGTGGTTCCAAAATTTAATTCAATTTAGAATGTAAATCCTTCATCAGGGAGTTTAGAAGCTTCATAGGCTTAAAAGCACATGTGACCAGGAAACAGAATAGACAAACCATTTATTTAATAACTTCACATTAGATAGCTCTCTAAATGCAACAAAAATGACATTTCCAGGAAGCGTAGACAACTGTATCCTTATTAGTTGAAACCACATATTCTGCATTAAGAAAAGTGAACAGGAGAGAAAAACTCTCATGCAAGAGATAAAGGAAGTAGAAGAGACCAATCTAATATCTTGTTAAGAAACAACTCCAGGTCTTTGGTAAATATTAGCTAAGGGTCAACACAGCTTCTGTCATCCTTAGTTAGGAGTGATTAAATCTGATAGAGCAAAGATTAGCCTTATGCAAATGCAGGTGGCATTGGATAATTACAGAGCATGTCTATTAGGGATGAAGATAAAAGAGGCAGCTGAAGAAACGCAACCCTTGGAATTATTCCGTAGTCCTCATTCTGGGTTCTTACCTTTGTTGGCTCTTTCACAAGACACAGTTTTTTCAGTAACCAAAAAGGTGTTTCATCAGTTTACCATATAAAAATAGAAATAGCATGCATGCTGTGAGGCCAAAGCCTGCCAGTTGAAAAGAGCTCTGATTAAAATTTATAGTGGTCGCTTAAATAATTCAAGAAAAAAAGTGGCTTCTTCCTACAGAGGAACTTTCCTAGTGTACGTTCATTTCAGCAAATATGTGGGCAGGAGAAGTGCTGTTTGAGCTTGGCACCAGAGTATTTATGTAATCATCAGTGGATAGCCTGCTGAGATGGCTCGGCGGGCAATTTCATGGTCATGCAAGCCTGAAGGTCTAAATCTGGTCCCTAGATTTTACTGAAGGAGAGAACTAACTCCCAGATTCTGTCCTCTAACCTCCACATGCATGACACACCCACATTTATGCACATACATTTTAAAAGGCACAGGATATTGAACTTTCCTGTTTGTGATCTTTTTCAGGCTGAGGAATTGCAAATGGTTAGGCAAGTTGAAAGAACAGCTTCTGTATACAGGAAGGAAATCAAGACAACTCTCTAGTTGTTCTCAAAATGCACATATGACAAGCATCGTTAATAGTCTTGTAAGAACAGTTGTTTAATGAAAGCAATAAAATCATCAAAGCTACACATAAGTTAGATATCTGTGAGATTGCAAACATTCTTGTGCAACACTGCATGTGAGATAGTCTGCAACCAAGAGAGATTTATGAGGGATATCAGTTTCTTTCATTAAAAAAACAAAAAATCACACAGTTCACAAATTACCTTCCATCCAAGATCACGTTGCCTCAAAAATAAATAAATGAATGAAGTCTCTGTTCTGTGTCTGTACTTTAATAATCATGACAAGGAAAATGGAGGAGGAAAATTATTTTTTTCTAGTGGAATTGATTTTGTGAAATTATGAAATAATTTAAAACTTAGACATTGATAATATATACATAGACTAGAGCACTTTGTTAGAGATAATAATATTTATCCCAAATCAAGGCATCACCAAATGACTATAAGATAAAAACAATAAAGCATATAATTACAAATACTTTCAGTGAATTATGAGGATTTACTTTTTATCAGAGAATCTGAATTTGCAAGACTCCATCATTGGTTACTAACAAAATTAGTGATACATTACATACTTACTGTGAATTGAAAATACTCAAAGTATTTAAAGTTAACCACTCAACTTTCAAGTAAAGGTTGATCTTCACAGCGACACTGAAAAGATGTCTTGAAAACACACAGATGAAAAGATGGTAAAACTAAAGCGATGCCATGAATAAAGCTGTTAGAATATTATAGAGAAGACCTTAAAAGCCAAACATTTCTCACAAGCTAATATATCTAAGACTTTGTTTATACATTTTAAGACTACTAAAAATTCACTCACAGGTTGCAAGCATGAAATCCCTGTTTTAAATATTCTTAGGAGTTAGAAAACTAGAAAAGTATATTCTTGAACCATGAGGCAAGATGGTAGTAATTTGAGCATGATTATGGGAGAGTGAACATGGGAAGTGTGTGAAGACAGAAGAGCATCATCAAAGGCACAATAAATAAGTGAGAACATGTCTACATAGTAGGTTATCATTTAGTTCATGAAAGTTCTCTGTTCATCGGGGACTTTTACCAGCCATGACTGCTCACCTGAACTTTCCTTTACCATATTTGAGGCATTTCAGGATGCCCACCAGTTACTCATTCCGGGCCAGCTTCCAGGAGTTGTGTGTGCTTCATAGGACTCACACTTTGACAAAATGGCAGGCAAATGTGAACTAAGATGCTAATATGTTCCTTAGAACTTATCTAAACTAACACACTGTGGCCTAATTGGTTTAATGTGTTCTTCTTTTTAATTGAACAGCAAGCATAACAACAAATGAAATTCTAATGAGGTGCAGCTTGGAAGAATTCTAATAACATGGGAGGGAGGATCTTTCTTTTCTTTTCTTTTCTTTTTTTTTATTACGAAAAAAATCTTTAAGAATTTTATAATCCTAAATTGATCAGCAGAGCCGTTTCATGTGATAACCTAACTTTCCCCAATTGTGCAAATGCAGTGGGACTCTCCAAAAATGCTCTACATACAAAGTTGAATGGAGCCTAACAGCTTGAAGTTTTACTTGATTTTAAACTGTTTATAATTTTTTTGCATTAGAATTCCTTTATTAGCCTTTAATTTTCAGGTTCCCATTTCTTCCAGATATTTTATTACCAGAGGTCCCAGCCTAGGTGACACAGGAATCTAATTAGACTGCATTACATCTGGGAGCAACATTTTCTAGCTCAAGCTGATCATGCATCCGTGACCAGACATGGCTTTAACCCTGAGACAACTTGAAAATGCTTCCCAGGCAAGCCATGTAGGTGTGACCAAGTTTAGGTTGAAAAAAAAAATTATCAGCCATGGGGCTCTGAACTCTCTTGGCTTTAGAGATAACAAATTTTACTTTGGCTGCTAAGTCTGGGAAATGGGATATTTAGATTAGATAAAACTTTCCAGCTAAGTAGTAGAAAACTCAAACACAATTTTCATATATTATCTTTTCAAGGTAAAGTGAACCAATCTGTTAATAGAATCATGCCTGACAGTTAAAATCAGATCATCCTGGCCAGCTTTCTAAGGTATATATACTCCTAAAGTATCTACCTAGATATCACTAAAGAGACAGAAAGTTATTGAATAATATTTCCTGAAGGCAATGCATCTATGCATCATTTTCATATTAAAATCATTATCAGGGGTGAGGTTATATACCTCCACATACGCTGGAGTCAGAGCACAGCTTTATAGATTCAGTTCTTTTTTCCTTTGTATGAGGGGTTGATTAGCAAGCTCCATTACCCTCCATTACTGTGCCATCTTACTAGCCCCATGCTATCTAGCTATAATGGAAAGGTAAGAAGGTGATATGGCCAGTGGTGCAAAGAGTATGGAGGATGTTTAAGCTCATGCAAAAGCTATTCTGAGTACTTCAGTTCCTTCGAGGGTTAGATGGGATGATTACCAAAGACAGCTGGAGTTGAGAGTTCAATAAACAAAGAGTCACCACTGGTTTCCGCAAAGATCAGTTGTCACAGAAGAAGAAATACACTGAAAAAGGAAAATCCTCAAAAAGAAGCATCAAAAGAAAGTCCTGGTTTAAAAAATAAGTCTCCCCACCAACTTTAGCCAAAATGATATTTTGAGTTCCTGGATTTGAAAATACCTGTCACTACCCAATTAAGCTAATCTACTTCCACTGTTGTGGGAACTGCTGATAGTAATGTTTGAAATCTTCACGGTTGTGATGGTTCCTATCAGCAATGGAGAAAGGAAAACACAAATTGAGAGCTAACTTTATGGAGTTTTTATCATCCGAGTAAACCAACAATACATACTTTGATTGTCCTTCATTGGATGGTTATTATAATGGGTGAAGATGCAAATACTCTCAAAAATAATAATTGCCAAAAAGCAAACTAAAATGATGACATTCATAATGAAAGAAGAGGTGGCAGTGTTTTAAACTATGTGTGGCCGTGTGCTTCTTTCAGAAGGGTGGCTCCTCCTGCCATCAACACCTGCATAGACACAGACAAACAAAAGGCTCCCAAATCCCTGTGCTACTAAAATCTCCTTGTAAGTGTTGAGGCTCCAAAGGTGTAAGAACATTCTTATCCTTATGATGTATTTGTAAAATACTTGTGACACCAAGTGGTAACAACTATTTTAATGGACCGTGTAGGAAGGAGTTACATTTACAAAAATATGTTTTGTCACTGATGTACTTTCCTGCCAGTCTGGTTTGTAGCCATAGAACCAGTAAGTTAAAAACAAATCTGCAGCCATTTGTGATCCCTAGACATGGCTTTGACAGAAGTACAAATAGTTTGCCTAACAGGACTGCTTTAGGGATTTTGTTGGTGTACAGGAATATTTTAGTGTCCCCATTCCTGAGACACGCCTATCAAAACACAAAGAGGCTGAAGATGTTAGAGAGTAGACACTGTAGAACAATCATCACACATTCTTCAGCAAGGTTACATGCCATTAGGTCAATCAAAATCCGTAGACACTCTTAAAGAATTCAGATTTCCGTGATCAGGATGTAAAATAAATAAATTAATTAGTTTAAAAAAGAATTCAGATTTCTGTTTGATTTTTAGGAAGGGTGTATTGTACCTATCACTGAACTATTTTTTATTAAGTAGCCAAGTAGTTAATTTGTAAATATCTGATGATGATTTTATTTTCTTTTGCTTTTGCTCAGTGTGGTTCCTTGTATGTTCTCCTTTTGACAACAGCAAGAACACAAGTGTTCCAATAAATTTCTCTAAAGACCTGACTTATGTCCGTTTTTCAAGTCAGTGTGGAGTCATCTAATTTTATCATGTACTATATTTTAGGTCATCACGCACTTTCATTACCCAATATGTAGTCTGAGAGCAGCTGACAGTAGGAATCTCACATAGAGAAATCAGAAAAATTACAAAATAAATAAACACGCAGGAACTTTACTCATCTAGCCATGTGGTTTCCCTCTGATGTGTATGTTCTAGTTGCAGTTCACATTTGTATAATAAAAGCAAAATCCATCATTTCCCTTGTGAAGCACCTCACATTCCACAGAAACGGCTTTTTGGTGTCATGCAACTAAGTCACAAAAAAAGATATATCAACTTTAAGTATCAACCTGGGATATGACATCAAAATTAAAAATATATTGACCCAATTATTAAATAATTTGGGTAAAGTCTGGTCACTGGATTTGGGGACAGAGAACAAAAGATGCTTCAATACATCCAAACCATAGACAATAAATAGTGTCTACTGCTAGGTAATATTAATATATTCCAGCAAGAACGTTATAATACCAGCATGACTTCTGGCTCAGAAGGAAGTTAATTATGTTGCTCTCAGAAACTGATGATGTTTTCTAGTGTTTGAAATTAACTACAGGCTATAATTTCTTTTAAATATCTTAACGTAAGACATGTAATAAACAGGATGCAATGCTGATGTCGGATATATCAATATAAAATGGGAAGCTCACCAAGATTGCAAAAAGGCATGTATCCATGGACAAAGCAAGTCTGAGGGAGACAAAAGTATTTTTATACGTATGAAAAATAAATGAATTGATACAAAGAAAACTAACTGGCACCCAATTAATAAAGAATATAAGTCCTCTAAACAATTCAACCATGTGGATAACATATATATATATATATTGCTATTTGTCTGTACCAATATCATTGATCACAAAATTAGATTGGGTCACTAATGCTTGTTACATTTGACACTTTATTTAGTCTTAAATTTTTAAGTATTATGTATATATGCCATTATAACTGATTTAAAAATTATTCTATATATCATGCATTTTATTATCTCCTAATACCTATTCTTCTGACGATCCCTTTATTAAATGTCTAAACCATGTAAAACTGTTGCAAAAGTTAGTGAAATATATGTCACTGTATATCAGTTCATAGTTTTATTATAGCAATTTTTATTATGGATTTGTTTTATAGACTGCCCTACAGTTTTACTATAGCTCTTGCAGAATATGAATAATTACCTTGTTCATTCATTATTATTTAAACATATAGTAAAACATTAAATGCTTTTGCTTTTTTATATGATTACAGCAATCCAGTTTAATTTTTCTACTTCTCAACAAACTTTCTTAATAAAATGGTAACTCTGATATCCCTTTTCCATGTCCTGAATTTGGGCTTTCATCAGGAACTTGGAGTCATTACCTGAAAAATGGTGAATTTCTTAAAACAAAGCATTTAATTATGAATTTTTCCTTATTTGATTTTATGCTTATAAATAATATGACCGTCACATATTGAAAAACTACCTATAAAAATCTTCACAAGAAGTCACAGAATGAGAAAACTGTTAATAAAAATCTAGCTTTAGTAAGTGTGGAACACAGAGGTAAAGTACAGAGTAAGGTAGTACAGAGCCAGTGCAGATAAATCTCCCCAGAAAAAAATAATTTGAATAAATAGATATCTAGTTGAACGGGGGAGGATGGTACAGGAGGATCAAGTGGGAATGGTTTGCAGGGAGCGTGTATGGGGAGAGACAGGTAAACTTAAGGGACATTTGAGTGGTAGTATGGAAGCCTAATACAGTAGATGTTTTCTAAAATATATGCACACATGAAGACAATCTAAATGAAATTGCCAATTATTAGCAGAGGCAAATTCCCAGCTGAATGTGTGCTATCACCAAATGAAGCTTTTCATACTGGGAACAGTTTACATTTAGTTGAGTTGTTGGCCAAAAGGAATCTCCATGGGAATCTCTAATCAATTTAGGTTATTGCCAAGACAACAGCTTGCTCTCCACAAACTGACAGCAAGGTCTCATTCTTCTAAACAACACTCACACAACTCATTAAACATGGAGTAGTGAGACTGGAACCTATACTGAACTGTTACCTCCACATTATTGTGTCTTTGGTATAGGAAGATACTCTGCATACTGCCAATTGAGACACATAAACACTAACAAATGCACAAATCCTTAGATTTACCATGGGGTCCTGAAAGATTTGCTAGTACAATGGTGGCACAAACCTTGTAGGGATTACCAACCAATATCTGATATAAATTAAGGTACACTTCACAAGAGGAACCCATATCTGACACTTATTGCGTGACTAAAACTCTGACACTATATAGTCTAGGAACATAGGTGCTCAGGAATCATCAGAGAAGCTTCTTCCTGCAGCAGACAGGAAGAACTATAGAGAGCCACAGCCAGACATGATGTGGAGAATGAGAGACACTGTAACACTCATCCCTAAATGAATGCCTTCATCAAACCTTCCTCTCAGAGCTCAAGGAACCCAGAGGAGAAGGAGGCAGAATGCATTTAAAAGACAAAATTGTAGGACACCAAGTATACAAAAACCCTCTAAATCAATACAGTCTAGGCACATTTGAACTCACAAAGACTGAGGCAGCATGCACTTATCTGCATCAGATAGGTTCTAGGGATGAAAGAAGAAGTGGACACATATCTCCATCCCTAAGTTAGAACCAGTCTCCAATTGATAACCACTAGCAAAGAAAGATTCAGCTTCCTCCAAAAGGATCTCACAGGAAAACACTACTCTTAGGGGTAAACTCATTCCCAGATACAGCTGGTCAGCAGAAAACTAACTCAGTTGCATCTTCGGAGGTTCCTTGTCCAGTGATGTCACATCATGGTTTTTTCCTTCTTTGTTTAATTTTTTTTCTTGTTATCTTTTAATTTTAATCATATTATATTTATATATCTTTCTGTTTTCTTTTTACACCACAAGTCCTCAATGTATGCATTATGGCTTTGAGTTTAGCATTTTTATGGGATTCTTGGGTGTGCAGACCAGCAAGTCTCTGTTCTTGTTCCTTCTTTTCATTTTTTTTTCTGTTTGCTTGTATTTCCTATTCTAATGTGTTTGGTTTTGTTTTATCTTATGTTTTATTAGTATCTCTTGGAAGCTTGTTTTTGTTTCTTTGTTTGTTGATTTTGTTGTTTTCCTTTTTCAAGACAGGCTTTCCCATATAGCCCTGGCTGTTTTGGAATTCACTTTGTACACAAGACCTGCTTGTTTTCTAATGAGAGACAGAAAAAGGATGGATCCAGATAGGTGGGAGGTGCAATGGGCAAAATAACTTAGAGGAGTAAGGGGAGGAAAGCTGCCAAGAGGATATATTATGTGAAAAAAAATGAATTTTCAATTAAAAAATTAAAAATTGAAACCAAAAAAGATTATTAGTTACCAAATTAAAATATATATATATATATATATATATAAATTGCAGCTATTGTGTTATTGGCTTATTTGCCATCCCATATGTGTATAGGAATCCTCATCCGAAAACAAGTCCTCAGCCTGTGGGGCATGACTCCCACAGGGTTCTCATATCAGATATGCTATACGTTAGATATTCATATTCTAATTCATAGCAGTAGCAAAATTACAGTTGTCAAATATCAATGTAATAACTTTATAGGTGTGGGTCACCACAACATGAGGAACTGAGTTAAAAGATCACAGCATTAGGACGTTTGAGGACCAATGCCCTCGAACACAGAGGCTGGTCTGAGAAAGAGCAGAATGTGCACTCAAAACAACGAAGCTGAGCTTCTCAGACTGTTATAGTTTTTCTAAATTGCCTAATCAAATAAAGCCTTCCATCTGCAATAACCAACCAGGAGCTGAAGAGTCAACAGAAGGCTGAATTGTAATGGAAGAGTCCTGATTTTAAACAACCCTTTGTCTCATACATTTTAATACTTCTGAGTTCCAGACTGATTCTGTGGTCAGTGATATTTGAGATTGATGTTGAGTTAGAAACAGAGATGTAAGATTCATGGCTGTTGTAGCAAATAAAAATATCTTTAAAAGTTTATTATTAAATTAGCCTATAATTGTTATAGCAGTGCTATCTCACCTGTTTTCATAATCAACAAAGACACAGTTACCTGTTGTATTTTAGAATAGCTTCATTTTACCTGGAGACGGGCAGATATTAACCCTCTAAACTGTCCTCAGCACTTCCCAACCCCCATCCCAGGCCATCTGCCGTTATCGTTCCTATCTGGGCTACTTTCCCTCATCTATGCCATCGGGCCATGTGCTTCTCTCCACCCTAATCCAACAGGAACTCTTCTTTCTTCCTCCTCCAGCTATGTCTGTCTCCTCTCTCCCTGCCTCATGGTCCCCCAAGCTCAGGCCCGTGAACCTCAAAACTATGTCTCTCCCTCTTCTGCTAAATCCAAACCTTTAGCATTTATTATAACCAATCAACTTTAAATAGGTAGAGCCAGGTTTACACACCACGGACAGGTATACATGAGAATGTGCTCATCTGGGCAGCAACTAGACCTTGAAGGCCAGTTACTAGCATCCAAATACATACCGCAAGACCCAACACATGGTCAGCCTCTTTGTGGTTTTAAAGGACATAATAGATGATTAGAATGCATCAAATTAGTCATAGTGGGTCATTGTGGTTCTGACACTTTAGAGGATGAAACAAGATTTATGTTTGACCAACCTAAGTAAGATACATAGTGAGTCTCAAGCTAAACTTAATCTGATGTGAGATCCTGTCTTTTAAAAAAGGAATAAATAATAAAAGTCTTGGAAGCTATGAGAGCAGATTAAGCAACCATAACCATAGCATCTCGAAGAAAATTCAGTGCATAACTTTAAGTAAGATGTAATTAGCAATGTCCTGATGGTATCATGAAAGGTTTGGTTGGAAACGTTTCAACATTGACAATGGCGTGAAAATCTGTTTCCAAGGCATAGCCCTAAGTATTAAGTGACTTATCAAGTTTCTTTTGCTCACATCTTTCTTTTCATGTTTATATAAGAGTTTATAATAATATTTTCTTGCTAAAGACACAAATATTTGAATCATAAAATACAATAAACTATATCTGGTACAGACCTCTCTATATTTTTTACTAACCATCATTTATAGTGCGGGAACATGCTAGACATACTGCTGAAGGAGAAAAGTAATGATCAGTTATACTTAGCTATGAAGCCTGACAGCTATACTAATGACATGCCCAACAGTACAATAGTTGCACAATCATCAAAAACACAACCAGGCACTTTCTGGATGCATGGATTTAAGTCTTACTCCACAATACAGAACTCATACATAGCACTATTATTATGTTAAGACCACATGTCGAGACAGATCATGGATTTTAGAGGGGAGAACCTACTGTTATAATTCTGCTAAATGGACATATTAAACCAACTCTTAATGATTTATGCTCCTCAACCATCACGTAAGAAGATTCTAACTACAAAGACAAGCAGAGTGAGCCAAAATTAGCCAAGGTGCAGGGAATTAAATGATGCATAGTGCTCATCCCTAAAAGGGAAATATATACTAGACCTTCTTTCCAAGGTTCTGGGATCTTTGTGGAAGAGGTGGAAACAGATTTTAAGAGCCAGAGGTGGTTGGTAAATGACTATAAGTGAATAGTATCTTCTGGACTCAGCAGGGCAGCTGCACAGTAGTTGCCTCAGCACGCACAAAATCTGTGCAGATCCAATTTAGAGCAAACCACAGCATGTAGAAGGGGAGCTGGCCACAGAAACCCACCCCTAACTGTGGAGGTATTGGCAATTGCAAACTGCTGGGAAAGGCAAAAACAGTTTTCTCTAAAATTGTACCTCCTGATAATTAACGAGGCTACAGTAGGTGGTCACACATCCAAGAATATTTGGAAAGCAAAAATTGGTCATGAAAGATTTAAAAAGAATTAGGACACAAAGGTGGTTGGTTGGAAAGTGGAAGTGGATCTGAGAAGATTTAAAAGGAAGGGAGATATGACTGAGAATGTATGATACACTCAAAGTATACTTAAAACTGATATGTAAGTTCGGTTAAATATACAATAATTGTCTCAATAATTACAATGTTCATATCTTAAATCGTAAAATATGGTTACAACTTAATTCCTTTTATTAATCTACAGAGTAATAGTAAATCCTATAATCAATTACATATTATACTCAAAATAATATATATATATATATATATATATATATATATATATATATATATATATATATATATATACTGGTATATAGAAATCAAATCCAGAATCTTGTACATACTAAGCAGGATCTCTACCATGAAGATATCTCCCTAGGGCTTTCTAATTTGCACTAAGATTTTCCAACATGCCAGACACAAAACTTTACATATTCTAATTTTAGTTAGACATTACACAAAGGAGAAAGGAATCAAGTATCATAGAATATACCTATAAAGAGGATATTTGGAAGGTTGAGTCTAAAGAATCATGAGTTTTAGACAATCCTGTAATCATGAGATTTTTTTAAGTAAATAAATAAATGATATAATGATAGTGATAATTGAATCATCACAAATCAAATATAGGGTTTATAATAGTGAATTTTTTAAACAACAGTTGACTAGAGAGTGGGGTATGACTTTCACACAAACTCTGCTGCCTCATATTTGACCATGTCCCCTGGAGGGGGAGACCTGGTGGCACTCAGAGGAAGGACAGCAGGTTACCAAGAAGAGACTTGATACCCTATGAGCATATACAGTGGGAGGAAATCCCCCTCAGGAACAGTCATAGGGGAGGGGAATAAGGGGAAAATGGGAGGGAGGGAAGAATGGGAGGATACAAGGTATGGGATAACCATTGAGATGTACCAAGAATAAATTAATAAAAATTAAAAAAAAAACTTTCAAACCCTGTATAACTATCTTGAACACTGCACCCAAATACCTTCAGATAGGTTCTGATAGAAAAACTTAACAAACTGAACTCTGAAAGCAGTATTAAAGACATTATCCTTTAAAAAAAAAAAAGTAGCAGCTTCTCTTACTTGAAAGATTTAGTGATTCTCTGTCAAAAATTTGTCTTTTAAAAATAAAATTTCAAGTTCTGTTATAAATACTTCAAAGTGAAAGCTAAATAAAAATATTAAGCCATCTTGTACAGACTTTTCATAACTATGCTTTCATCTTTAATGTAATTATTATAAAGTTGAAGACAGCCATCTTCTGTGCAGATGGTGATAGAAGGATACAAAATTAACTAACACTGAATCAAACTGTTTATTGGAAAGAAAGTTTTAGTCTCATTGCCTATAGCATGAGATATTTACAGGTTCAAAATAAGCATAAGCCTAACTCAAAAGAATAACATTTTTAATGTTTAGATAGAAGTTGTTTTAACACTATGTTTCATGTTTCCATATGGTGCTTTGTAAGTGATCATATATGTCATTCAAATAAATGCAAAAAACTTAAAAATACATAGACTAATACATATAATTATAAAGAAGTCAAATTAATATCTAGTCATCTTTTCAACATGACGTTTAAGTTTAAAAATGTTCATGTAATTTATGTTAATATATTATTAGTGATTCATCAGAAATATATCTTAATTATGTAGTAATATCTAATACTTTCTGGAAGAATAACAATTTCTTTTATCAGAGAAAAATAGAAAATTCCAGTATGTTGGGAATACAGTTCAACTGAATGAGGGCTTAGATAGCATGACCTAAGATCTGGATTTGGTTGAAAGCCCTGAAAAAAAAAAAAAAAAACACACACACACCAGCGTTTCCAGCTTTCTAGAGGTAGAGTTTCAGAAGATCTAAAGTTCAAGGTCATGCTTGGCTTCATTGTCAGTGAGTTTTAGACTAGAATTTGATGTGGTATAGGAGACTCAGTCTCAAAAATTAATTAAAATTTCTTCTTTTTTGGTTTTTTTTAAAATTTTTTTTTATTAATTTATTCTTGTTACATCTCAATGTTTATCCCATCCCTTGTATCCTCCCATTCCTCCCCCCCCCCATTTTCCCATTATTCCCCTCCCCTATGACTGTTCCTGAGGGGGATTACGTCCCCCTATATATTCTCATAGGGTATCAAGTCTCTTCTTGGCTACTTGCTGTCCTTCCTCTGAGTGCCACCAGGTCTCCCCCTCCAGGGGACATCAGCAATGTCGATTCTAAAAACTGAAGATCAAAGAAATGCAAATGTTACATTAAGACTTGTGATGTAGCCAGGAATGGTGGCTCATCCTGTAATCTTAGAATTCAAGAGGGTGGGACAGGAGAATTACCATGAGTTCAAGGCCAGCCTAGCCAGATAATGACCCCCGTAAACCAGCTCAACCTACAAACTATCACACTGACTCAAAAACCAAACAAGTATAAATTCAAAACTAAAATTCAAAGCAAAGAACCAAAGCTAAACAAAACAACCCCCCCCCAAAAAAAACCAAAAGAACCCAAAACCAAACACGAAACAAAACAAAACAAAAAAACCAAAAATCTGCATCATGAGCTGGCAAGATGGCTGTTCAGCAAAAGAAATCGCCACCAAAGCTAAGCACCTGAGTTCAATATGTGGAAGGCACATGGCGAAAGCACAGAAGGAACTCCTGCATGTCCTCTGACAACCACATCTGTGCTTTGGCATGCATGCACAGGCTCCTGTACAGCGGTGCATAAGCAGGCAGGCAAGGATACATGTGCACACATGCACATACACACAGTAACTCACACACACACATACACTCACAAATAAATAAATGTAAGCAAATCTATAATGTTGCTAAGATATTAAAATGAAGAAGTTTGGGTAGACTAATTAATTTATATTGCTTTTTATGTAATTCTGTTGCATTCATTTCCAAAGATGGCCATAGTGGAAGCATTAGCTCTTATTAGAAACCTGTGATGAACATTAGGTTTTCCTTACTGAACATGTTTGCTCTTTACTTTTTGCTTGGCTTGGTTTGGTTTAGTTTTTGCCTTAGGAATCCAATTTCCTATGAAAGCATGAAAGGCAGTGGTGAAAATATATGGAGAGTAGAAAGGTCAATTTACCTATAGAAGAAGGAGTCTAATTCTATACCTAGCAAGAAGAAAGATAAGTTAAACTTTAAAAATCCACCTTCTGGTAAAATAATTTTCAAGCAAATAAACTGAGTGACTTAGTCAGACTCCCCTGCATTTGTACGTGGGGTGAGGCTTACATTGGTGTGCTGAGAAAAGTTACCGAAAACGGCTTCCCAGGGTGTGCTGGGTAATTAACAGGAGCAGCAAGCAACCATTCTCCCTAATCTCATGAATCAATAACTCAAGGTGGAAGAAGGGCTGGAGAGGACAGGCAGTTGCCTGCTCTCAGCGTAAGTCACCAATGCTTGTGCTGAATAAAGATGCGGGAAGAGTTCCTACCCATTTTCTTCACATAATTGTGAGAAATGAGAAACTACACCTCAGCAGTATATTATTTTATTTCAATAACTTTAATGAAAACTTGTTGGCCGCTACTTGCACAACTAAGCAGGTGGATTTGCTAGTGATATTAGAGTATGGGAAAATTTTTATGAGCAGCTGCATTTGTACATCCAGATATTAGAGTAACAATGTAGACTTACTGCTAAATAAGAGTTTGATCCTAGTGTTATAAAAATATTCTGAATAAAATATGAACTGTAAAAATACATAACCACAAAAGTATACATTCATTTTCACAAGTACCAAGGTTGCCTCAAAACATACAATTAATTTATCTTTATCGTTTAGAAAGGCTAATACATTCTTGAGAGACAGAGACAGACAGGGAGACAGAGAGATTAATTTTTCATAGAAATGCAAAGTCTTCTATTAAACAAGCTTATTAAAATTATATGTACATAGTGGCGTCTGTCGCAGAGCCCCCACTGAAGTTCTAGCTGAGAATTAGATTTTTCTCTGTATTTCCAGAAACACGGTGGACAGCAAAGATAAAAGAGGATTCTCAAATAAGTCATTTACTAATTGTGAGGCTGCCAACCAGGGGTTGATTTTTTTTTTTTAAATTGTCTTTTGTTCCATGGTTTTTGGTTCGTTTATGCTTATAAGCAAATCCCTATCATTTTATGTGCATGGATTATTAGGGATGTCTCCCAATAGAATTATGTCAACTTTCTGTAAACAATTAATTAAACACCCTTGTTAATTTTTTTTATCAAGCTTTTACAGTGGGTTAGAATATCTGCAATCTAAAGTGAAAGTCCTTCTCAAGCCAAATGACTCCTCATTCCTTCACTTGGATGGCTCTTTATTTTGTGGATTATAAGAAGGGGATTAAAGCCATTGGAGAAATCACCTTGGGCAGAATGTGTTTGGGCTGATAACAGAATTATGTTCCATAGTAAAAGGAGGCAGACCCTGTATCTCATTAACAAACCAACTGTGATAGAAGCAGACCTAGGAGGAAACTTCTAGCCTGAAATGCTGAGCCCATCTGAGAAAGAAGACACAAGATACAATAGTCAAACTTAGACTATGGTGATGTCTGTAAATCATGGCGTTCCTCAAAAGGTGACTCCAAAAACAAACCTCACCTGCTCTAAGGAAGAGAAAAATCACTAATCTTACAACTTCCACCCAGTTTCCTCCTAGCAGCCTAACTTTTAAGAGAGAAGTGCAAAGCAGTACCTAATGGGCCAAAAGAACAGAAGGGCCTGATCGACAATGCTACTAAGTATATTTAAAGTGGCTGGACATGCAAATGAGTGAACATCATAGACCTTCTAAACTCATTGCTTTACATGTTTGCTCCATTGGTGCATTTGCATTTAGACTCTGCTACAGAGGTTGAGTTAATCAGGAGTGTGTAAGTGGGGCTTATGTTTTCAATCCTTGGTCCTATTGGATTTTCCTCACTTACCATGAGAAACCATTCTATCTGAAACAATATTTTATTTTCTTTCATATGAGCACATTTTTTGTTGTTGTGTTGTAACAAGGTCTCTCTATATTACCCCGACTTTGCTAGAATCACCACAAAGACCAGCTTGACCTCACACTCATAGAGATGGTTCTGCCTCCGCATCCCAAATGCTAGGATGAAATACATGCACTATCATGCTTGGATATATGAATACATTTTAACAGAAGAATTCTGTTATCATGTTTATAGATGAAGAAGTGTGAATAAATTCATTTTAGGTGCATGTTTTTAGATAGAAATGTAACAAGTGTAGAGCTATTATAAGGCATTAGATACACAATTTTCTATAGTTCTGCCAATTGACATTCCCATTAGAGACAAATGAGAGCCTCTTTCTTCACACACTTATTAAATGAGAAATTATCATCCATTCTTTATACTAATTAATCTGATAGACAAAAATAATTCATATTGTTACATTAATTTAAAGCTCTTGATTACGAATGAGCATGCACATATATTCATATGCTCAGCTTAGTAAGTCATGACAAATAAAGGAATCATGAGCGATCTCTGTATGCTCACAAGAATAGCTCACATTTTAAATAGTGACAACAAAGAACTCCATGGAGGATGCAACAATGCTGATTCTCTCACATTCTCCTCATGAAATGTGGAAAGGAAGTCAGGCTATTCAGAAAAGTGCTTTCACAGTTCCTAAAAAACTAAACATGTTCTATTGCTGTGAAGAGACACTAGGACCAAGGCAATTGTTATAAAAAGAAAGTATTCATTGATGCCTTGCCTCCAGTTTCAGACATTAGTTCATTTTCATCACGGTGACATGCAGGCATGGTGCAGGAGAATTCTACCACTTGTTCCATAGGAAGACTGAACAAGACTGGGTCTGCAATGGGCCTTTGTAACCTCAAAGTCTATCCCCAGGGACACATTTCCTACAACAAGGCCACACCTCCTAATTCTTCTAAGCTTATCAAACAATTCCTCCCTCTGGTGACCAAGTATATAAATATCAGAGCAGATAAGGGCCATTCTTACTCAAACTCCACATTCCACTCCCTGACCTCCTCAGGCTTTTAGCCATATGATGATGCAAAATGTATTTAATCTAACTTCTAAAGGCCATAGTATATCCTAGTCTCACCAGTGTTTAAAAGTCCAAAGTCTCTTCTGAGACTCATGGCAATTTTTTAATTGTAACACATTGTAAAGTAAAATAAAACAACACATCATACCCTTCCAACATACGGTGGAAAAGAATATATATTATCATTCCAAAAGGAAGGGAAGGGAATACAGTGAGGAAATGCTACACCAAAGGAAGACCTAAACCCAGCAGGGCAAAGTCCAAACTCTGAATTTCCATGCCTGATGTATAGACACTATTCAGCACTCCAACTTTCAGCTCTATAGACTACAGCATACTTCTGTTTCTTGGGCTAGTTCTACACCAAGGTTGCAGCTCCCCTTGGCTGGTCTCCTACAATTCTAGAAATTCCAACATCTTGGGGTCTCCAACCACAATCTAGACTTCATCTTCACTGCTTCAAGCAATAGCCTCTATGAGCCTCCATTCAGGAACACTTGTAAGACACATCTGGCCTCAGAAGCTATCCTTTCCCATGGAGGGAGGTTCCACAAACAGATAATGGTATCCTTGATTTTAATGCCAGAACAATGTGACCAAGCTGCCAAGTTCTACTGCTCCATGGGACTAGAACTTAGGCCCTTTGTAAAATTACATTTGCAACAGCTTTTCTGTTGTTGATGGTTTCCTTTGCTGCTTAAGCTTTTCTTTAGTACTTATAGTTGGGTGTGGTCTTGCCCTCAAGTTGTGCCTCTCCTTATTCCATTTAGCATCAGCATCCGATTTTTCAGTAAATGCATTATATCCTCAAACAACGGACTTAGCTCTATTACATTTTCCTTTTCCCTCAAATTATACATTGTGCCTATCTTGCTCCCTTTCATTATAGACTTGTATAGGAGTGATTACTAATAGTCATGTGGTATAGTCAATCATAGGCTGTCTTGAAATCTCCTTTGATCATGCTTTAATCCAAAACTCTTCAATTTAGCTCCAAACAGATTTTTAGGACAGAAGCAAAAACCCAGCCACATTCTTTGAAAATTATAAAAATGGTGTCTAGAAAATTATTAATATTTTTCCCCTCTGAAACTTCTTGATTCTCCTGCCTCTACCTCTTTAGCATATCCCAACACAACCGGCCGAAACTTCTAGAGTTTGGCACTAACAGTTCAAATAACCTTCATCACTGTCTTGTACTAGGATTAAACATTAAGCTCCATGCAAAGCCTTCAACCACTTTTTTGTCCAAAGTCCCATAGTCTGCCATATTCTTTCACAAACAAGAGCTGTTTGGCCTATAACAGCAACACTCCACTACTAATGACAACGTCTGTCCTAGTCAGTCTTCTGTTGTTGGGGAAAAGCAACATGATCGAGGCAGCCATTTTAAAACAAAGCATTTAATTGAGAGTTTGCTTACAGTTTCCGAGGTTAATCCATTATCATCATGGTGAGGACTGTGGTGCCATGCAGGCAGACATGGTGCTAGAGAAATAGAGAACTCTACAGTCTGAGTTATAGGTAGAGAGAAAGACTAGTTCTGGAATGGGCTCAACAAGGTGACATCTCCTAATCCTTCTAATCTTATCAAACAATTTTTCTCCCAGGTGATTAAGCATTCAAATATGTGAGCCTATGGTGGGGCATTCATATTCAAAACACCATAGTTAGCCTATGTCTCAGTAATGTACTTCTGTCAGAGAGATGAAAACACTGTACAACACCTTTGTTTAAATCGTTGTATTTGCTCAGTCAGCTAAAGAAAAACAAAATTTCCTATACATGATGGAAAGTTAAAAACAATTCTGATACCTATACATCATGAAATACTGCTCAGCATTTAAACAGAATTGTCTGTTTCCTTTTTGTTAGGCTTAGTCTTGAATCCAGTGTCTCATATATGCTGCTCATTCATTTCACCACTGAATTACATTCCTAACCCAGAAATGAACTTCTGCTGCACATAACAATTTGAACAGATCTCAAGGGGATTATGCTGAATGAAAGGAAATGCCAATATCAATATCCACTGGTCATATATCATTCTATTCCTTTCACATAACATTACTCAAATGCCAATATTGATATAGATAGATCCGTGCTTATCAGAGATTAGAAATGGTTCAGGGAATGGTGGAAGTAATGGTGTAACATTCAGAAATCATTTTAGTAATGATTAGTTTTATGTGTGCAGTGTTTATCAAACAAATATACACGGGTTAAATGGCTTAGACTCAGGAAGTTGGTGTGATTTTTATGCTTTCAACACTGCATTTTAAGTGCATTAGATTTACTGACAGTGGAAACTTGCACTTTTCTATGAAGTCCGAGTATTAAAAAATAAATTTAAATACTGAGGGAATGTCGAACCAATGCCTGGCCCAATCTGAGACAAACCCCACAGGAGAGAGCCAACCCCTATATTTACAGACTGGAACCTCACTTAGCCATCCTTTGAGAGTCTCGAACCAGCAGCTGGTTGAATAAGATGATGAAATTCACAGCCAAACATTAGGCAGAGCTCAGGGAGCCCTGTGGCATAAGAACACTACAAAAAGAAAAAAAACAAAAAACCAGCAGAGTCATCTAACCTAGACCCATGGGGCTTACAGAAATAGAAGGACCAACCAAAGGGCATGTGTGGACTGTTGGACTCCCTACTGTTGGAGCCCAAGAAGAAGTGCCACACAAACCATTCAGACACCTATCATAGCTAGATATAGATGGTTAATTGAATGCCTTTTCAAGCTGAACGTTCAGGGCCACAGAAAGTTCTTAGGATCCTACCTGTGGCATCAGCCTGTTTCCTAGAGACAGTTTATAACAGCAAAAACCACAGTCAGCTCATACAGGGTGTTAGATAGTGGAATGGGGTTGTCAGCTCTGACTCACAAACAGTTCTAGCCAACTTTGAAAGTGTGCCTAGCCGTTGAGGCCAAGTGTGCTTATGGTTGGGAAATTTCTGGGAACAAGGCCACAGAGTTTCTCATTGAACATAAATAAAGTTTATAGATAAACTCACCTCGTACATAGATTCTTTTAATATCAGCAGCAAGCTGAGATGATGTGGCTGCTGGGACTAAGGGATGGAGGGTGCAAGGGAGAAATCACGAAGAGAGGGGGGAGGGGCGATGATCAGGATGCAAAGTGAATATATGAATTAAAAATTAAATTTAAGTCCAGCCATAGTGGCACACTCCTTTAATCCCAACACTCAGAAGGCAGAGACAGATGGATCGCTTTTAGTTCAAGGCCAGCCTGGTCTACAAAGCAAGTCCAGCAGATCCAAGGCTAGCACAGAGAAACCTTATCTCAAAAACAAAAACAAACACAAACACAAAACAAAATAAATAAATAAATACATTTAAAAGTTCAAAATTGTATTTTTAGACGCCATTACTCAATATAATTCCTTGGCTCCTTATTGAAAGCCAATTAGCTGTGCATTTAAGGGTAGGTTCTTTGAGTCTCTGGTGCATTCTTTTTGCTTACTCCTCTACTCTTAAGGTTGTATCACTTTTAATAGAGGAATAATTTTATAATTAACCTCAAATTGCTCTTTGTTTCTGTCTGGAGAAGCCTAACTATTACTAGTCCTCATCCATTGGCATCACCATGGTTCTGTGTTCACGAAACACATGGATATTAGTGAAGTACTTGTCAATTTCTTTTATATATTTTTTATTAATTTATTCATATTAAATCTCAATTGCTTTCTCATCCCTTGTATCCTCCCATTCCTCCCTCCCTCCCATTTCCCCCTTACTCCCCTCCCCTATGACTGTGACTGAGGGGGACTTTCTACCCCTGTATATGATCATAGGGTATCAAGTCTCTTCTTGGTAGCCTGCTATCCTTCCTCTGAGTGCCACCAGGCCACCCCATGCAGGGGACGTGGTCAAGTTCTATGACACCAGTTAATGGCCTTTGAGTGGAAGATCTTGTTAGGTGTAGCTTGATTATGAGAGTGGAGGAATATATCTGAATATTTACATTCCTATAATCCTACAACTTCCATAATCACAGAACTCAGAGCGTTGACGGAGGAGAATGGCTGTGGGTTAGAGGCCAGAGCTGACATGGAACTTTCTATGTAATGTCTACATTAAATTGTCTCAAATCAGTGTCTGTTACATAAAGCTCAGAACAAAGCACATCTTTGTGCAAGAATCCAAATATCGTGCCCTGGAAGCGCCTTGGACTCAATACTTATCTTAATTCTTCTTTTTCATATATTGTTTCACTTATCTTAATTAAATTTTGGTAAGAGCCAATTCTATGATATGTTAAGAGTCTGTGAATGCTTCAAACATCCAAAGCTGAGATATTTGGAGTTCTAGATTATTGTAGTCTTCTATTGTAAAAAAGAATTTTTGTTGTACATAACATTTTACAGAATTCCTAAAAGAATACAGCTAATAGAAGATTTGTTTTATGTAGTCTTTACTCTTGTGATCAAAATGCCTATCATAAGTCACTTAAGGCAAAAATGGCTTACTACTTCTCCAAATGTTAGCAGGAAGCTACTGCAGGGCACTGAACTGCACACACTCATAGCCAAGACATTTTTTTTCTTTCTCCCTTTCACTCTGTTGGGACCATGCTCCTGGAATGGTCCCACTTGCCTCCAGGGTAATCCTCGATGCCTCATCAGGGAATGCTCTCTGGTAACCCAGGTCACCAGCAGCAGTGCCACTCCACTCCTCTATATTTAAATTTTAATTACTTCTTTCATTTTTTTTTTGAAATTATAACACAAGTATATCATCTCCCCTTCCTTGCCTCCTTTAAACCATCTCACATGTGTCTTTACTCTTTATAATTTTTGTTTGTTTTTTTGGAGAAGGAGTTTCTCTGTGTAAAAGTCCTGGCTATCCTGGACTTGCTTTGTAGACCAGGCTGGCTTCAAACTCATGAAGATCTGCTAGCCTCTGCTTTCTCAGTGCTGGAATTAAAGCTGTGTACCACCATGCCTGGCCTGCTCCTTAAAAATTAGTGGCTTCATTTCACATTGACTGTTATTAAATACATACATATGTAAAAATGTATGGATGTTATAATACATATGCATTTTGTACTCTATATGGTTTTATTAAATATCCTTAACATTATTTAACCCTCCTCCTATTATCCCTTTTTGTCACCCTCTCTTCATTTTTCTAAAGAACTGCTGTCTTCTTTTCCCATTTCCCCATAATAATACCTGTCTTTAATTTCTGCCTTTTTAAAAAGCTTTAGTAATTTAAATGCAGAAATTGATAGATCATTTTAAATGTATTTCTATTCATTTGATGTCCTTCTATAATTTCAAATGCCTTAAAACAGTTTTATCAATTGTACACTGCATACCTATGTGTATGGTTTTTCTATAACCTTTTTGAAATTTCTCATTTCTTTATGAAACTGGTTTTTCAATCATATTACTATAGTTAGTTTTAACTCCCTATTTGTTTAGCCCAACAAACTTTGTCTCTGATTACCAGTGTGTTGATAATTTTCTTCTTTGATAATAATCTATAATTTACTAAATTTTAGTTTGTGTGGTAATCACTGATTGTGCCTTGAACACTTTATAAAAATTGCTGCACATTAAATAACACTTGACTCTAAAAATTGATGTTAATTTTCATCCTGGGGGGCTGGTACAATAAATTGTTCTAATATAATTTAGAATCCGTGAGTTTGTTCTGGGTTTTTTTAAACTGATTTTCTTTTTGGAAATACTGCTGCCTTCAAATCCTTTAAAGAAAGGACCACGACCATCTGTCACGTGTGCCATGGTATCTAACTGTGTGAAGGAAAAGCATATCTCTAAATTATAGCCAAAGCTCGCAAAAGTTAATTGATCTTCTCAGGGTTATTTTACTAATTTTTATAAAATCAGGAACTGTGAACTTTCATACTTCCTCAGCCAGCAATCTCTTAAGATATCAAATGAGTAAAGAAAAATGTACATTAGAGAGAAGTTTCTGAGGTCCTATTAACTAGCCAGCCTAACTCCCAGACCAGTAAAAAGGATTGCAAAGAGCTGATGGTAAGATACAGAACATGTATAGATTATTTCTAAGAAGCAAATCCTCTAAGTTGTTAAAGTACACTTGAGTCCAAAGGGAAAAATGCTACACCTTTATCTTAAAGCATTATCTCTACTATGTGAAGTCTCTGGTACCACAGGTTATTTCATTTTTCTTAGATTTTTATAAAAAAATATGTGCATATTTGTCTGCATTCATGTGTGTTCAACATATGTGTGGTCAGTACCTGCAGAGGCCAAAAATACTGTTAGAATTGTTACCAAAAGAATCAGGCATTGTTGTGTTTTTCTGCTAATGCTATCCTAATGTCCAACCCACTTTTCTAAATTTGCCAGTCATGGGTAGAAAATTGCCAAAAATATTCTTGAAGAAAAAACATAAATTTGTACTTCCAATTATAACTTGCTTACACTCATATTTTCTTCTTGTTTAGTTTTATTCCATCAACTTTTCCTTTGGTTGATCAATTTTCTGCTAACTTTCAAGCTGAAAATTACATAATATTTTGATCAGTACGAGCTTGATTGGTCAACAATCATAACACATTTTATTAGCACTAGCCATAATCTAAGAGAATGGCATCTGTACTCAATGTAAAGAGCTAGGGTGAAACCAGGTAAAGACACCCAAGGCATCAGGACATTACAGGAAGTTCTAATGCAATAAGAAATCATGCAGTACAATTTCCCCCTAGTCACTATTTCAGTGAGAGCAGACATTAGGGCAAACTGGATGCCAGAGTTCAAACAGCAAGGTCCAGAGTGAGAAAGGAGACAAATAAGAGGGTTGAATCTGGATATGAAATATTCAAGCTATTCAGGTAACAGGAAAGACAGTGTTCTCTGAAGGCAAGGGCAGTTTCAAGAGAGTCTATCTGGCTGCTCTCCAGAAAGCCTATTGAAGAACAGATGCAAAACACCATCATGCTTTGATGTATTCTTGTTTAAGGAAGCAAATTGTAACTGGCCAAGTTAGAGGTGAGGGCAGCTTCTAAATTTCAATTACCTGGTCCAGAAAAGAGACCATGCAGAGAGATAGATATGAGATCATCAAGAAAAACGGTCCTACGTCTTGGTAACTATGATGTTACTTAGCTTCCCACTGTAGTCTAACTACAAGCTGATCATGTAAACATAAGAACCAAAGAAGCATTAAGAAAGCTCTCAAGGCTTGGGAATTTATGCCAGAGTCAGTGCACGGTATCTTCTAGAAACAACAGGATTGATGCACATATGAGTACAGAGACTGTGACAGTACCCAGAAGACCTGCCCAGGTTCAAATCAGATGACAATTGAGCACTAAGCAATAGAAATGAACACAGATGCTACCCCTGACCAAGAAGCTTTTCCCAATGGATACCCCCAGGGACAAAAAACAAAACAAATCGATTTTCTCCAATTGAATGTCACTGACAACAGGTATATCAACTACACTCCAGGGTAGTCCACTTAAAACAGTTGCTCAACACAAAACAGACTCTACATTGTGTGTGTGTGTGTGTGTGTGTGTGTGTGTGTGTGTGTGTGTGTGTGTGTGTGTGTTTGTGAAGCACTGGCTTGAAGAGGTCAGACAACAACTTAGATGTGTCAGCACCTTTCTCTACAGGGTTGGTCCCAGGAATGAAATTCGAGTTGTCAGGTTTGAAGCAAGCATCTTTACCTACAGAGCATCTTGCCAGCCCCAGCTCTGCTTTCTTTCTATCACCTTTAAATACTTTTTCAATAAGCTTTCTTTCTGTAGTAACTTCTTTCTCAACGCAACCTTCTTGTGGTCGGTGAGTTTCATTCTTTAGACAAGAGGGACTTGAGAATCTGATTCGATGAAAGTTTTTTGTAACTGAATGTCTGACACTAAAGACTCCTGGATTGTGCCCACCTGAGATAATAAATTCATTTTTCTTTCCACTGCACTCATTTCTCTTATTCCAATATCATTTCTGCAGCACATACAAAAATTATGTATCAGATAGATAGATAGATAGATAGATAGATAGATAGATAGATAGATGATAGATAGATAGATGATAGATAGATAGATAGATAGATAGATAGATGATAGGTAGATGATAGATAGATAGATAGATGATAGATAGATAGATGATAGATAGATAGATAGATAGATAGATAGATAGATAGATGATAGATAGATGATAGGTAGATGTGTTATATCTTTACTACCAAACTGTAGTTGAACAATTAGGTACTTTAATTAAAAATATGTTGTCATGGTTTTATGTAGTAAGTGGCCAGTGGCAGGACTGTAAAGCATGCATCTGTAGCCACTCGGGAAGACTACTGAACATGGTACACACAGAATGCAACTCAATTTCCAACAAACTGAATTATGGCATTTCTATACTGAGCAACACGCTTGTGGTGACATGACATTTACACAGGAGGTAAAGGATGTTGTACGTCTGGCTTAGGAAAAGGTAACTCCTCCCTAGAAAAGGAAGAACCTAACACCGTGTTCGGTATAAAACCTTTGAGGATAAACACAGTGATTTGATTAGAAGTACACTCATTTGTCTGCACAGGAAACTCGGTCTATTTTCTATACACAGACCATGAAGTGTAACTAACTGGTACAATATTACAATGCCACACCTCAGCACATCCTGTATGTAACAGGAACATTTTTACTTAGGATATTATAGAAGTAAAAGAATATACTATCTTGGTTTGCTAACATACAGTTTACAGTTTCTTATTCAAAAAAATATCATTTACACAGGTATATTTATTTTTGCCTTGATGTCTCAACTGTCACAACTTGTTCAAGCCTACAGCATTTACTGAAGTACCCACTGTTATTTCCCAAAGGGTCTCACATCATACTGTTTTCTTTATCTGTGATCTTTGTCACTTGTTTACTATCAGAGATATAGACTTATTATTATAAAGGTCATCAATGGCATTTGTAACATAAAAGTATCTAATCTGGCTGCTTGCGATACCTACAGTGTAGCAGTGACATTGACCAATGTAGAGGGGGCAAAGGTTATTCCATTTCATCTTCATTTTTACTTACCAACATCATTATTGTAATAACCAGTTTGCTATTACTTTGTACTGTCATTCCTCATTTCTCCTATGTGATTTATAAACTACAAATCACAACTTTAGGCTTATAAATAGAAAATTTAAAGTTATTTTTACTGCATTGTCCTCATTAAATTTGAAGACAAGGGTTGCATTGACACCAAGCTATCTTCCTATCATCAGCCATATATTAAATGGACTCCTTCAATTCTCATTTCTATTGTACTGACTCTGACTCTATCCAGGTCAAGAATTATTTCTAACCCACACCACAACCTTTTGCAATATTTATTATTTGATTCAAACATTGAATTTGTATCTCATGTTCTAGTCACCATGGCAGAAAGACATATCGATGCAATAATTTGAAAGACTCTGTATTTCAGTTCTCTCCAGGAAAGTAGCCAGACATTTACTCGTTTTTCTGACAGAGCACACAGCAGCTGAGAGCAGAAAAGTGCTGATGTCATCAGCTCTTCCCATCAAGGGAACCAGCTGATCTCTAAAGTGCTGGCAAGGATAAGAAAGAAACTTGAGGCTAAGAAATAGAGAGTATGGGAAAAGAATACGGCGACACTCCTAGAAGAGACTCTAGACCTTTGTCCTTTTCACAACCGGAGACAGGGACAGCACCTTATTCTCCAAGATAGCTTTAAAGATAGACATGGCTTGTAAATGAAGTGTTTGAAACTCTTCAAATAAAACAAAAATGGAATAACATTCACTACTAATAAAAAGGTTAAGAAGTATAAAAGTGTCCTTGCATGCTACCTTTAATGAACTCGATGTCACCTGGCACTCAAATGCATGCCCTCTTCAGGATTAGTTAGCGGTACTTACAAAACAGAATTTCTAAGATGAGCAATGAGTGCTTACATCAGCGATTGGTGAGATTGTATTAGAAACTTTAGTTCTTCACATAAAGCACTAGATAATCCATACTTGTTCTTTCCAATTTATTGTTGCCATAAAAAATATCTTTTTTTTTTATTTTGTAGGATGTAATTTCTTCACAATAAGTATAATATACTTGGTCAGTCTTGAAAGCATATACATACATGCAACAATATACAGCCTGAGTGTGTGTGTGTGTGTGTGTGTGTGTGTGTGTGTGTGTGAACTAATATAAGGAGACCATAAATACGACAAAGAATAAAGAGAGTAAGTGGGAGGGGCTGTAGAGAAGAAATGAGAGGCAGAAAATGTTCTAAAATTATAATTTTAAACAAAAATATTAATACTAGTAATAGTATAGCTGATCTTTTTAACGTACAGACTGTATGGATAAATTTTTGTTACAGTTATATAAAACCAATTATGTTTCTAAGCTATATGTTATTATAACTTATATTGGTGGGGGAAGGTGTGCCTCTGTGTGTGTGTGTGTGTGTGTGTGCGCGCATGTGCATGCGCGTATATATAGATGTGAGTTTGGGTATGTTTACCTGTGAATGTGGATGTTGAGGCCAGAAGAGGATATCTAGTATCTCCTTCTGTTGCTCTTGTTTTATGAGACAGGTGTGAAGCTGAAGTTTGCTGTTTTAGCTCACTCCTAGCCACTGAGTCTGAGGGATGGGTCAGGCATTACTGCGAAAAGCACTTATGTGAGTGCCGAAGATCTGAACTTAGTCCTCACGCTCATGCACTGAGTGTTTTATCTGATCAGACATCTCCCTAGACCTAAACACAATTTACTTTTATGAATGTGGTATAATTGCAATTTCAACGAACCCTCCCATGTAGAAAAGAATTGCTTTGTACACAAACCAACACAACTCAATTACAATATTTAAATGTTTAAAATATTTAAAATGTTTAAAACCATTATCTCAATGTAGAATTAATTTTTCATCACGGTTGAGTCACAGTGAATCAACGATTTCCTCAAGAACAGACTTGGGGGATGTATAGTCCACTCTTGAATATTAGACAATAAATTGTGATTATAAAAATGATTATTCTGTGGCTCTGGTTCAGGTGAGATGGAACAGATGTAAGCCTTTGTTCCTTTCAGGGTAGGAACAGTCATAAGGTCTGGAAACAAAACAAAGTGTAACTACGAGAGAAACTTAAAATGCAAATGATGGAGAAAAGAGCTTGGAAGACTAGGACATTGAACATACCACACATTCCAGGTAACTACCAGCTATTTCCTCATACAGAGGTCCCAAAGCAGAAGACCGTGATCCGGGCCTAGCCACGTGTCAGCAACAGCAGCAACCTGACTCTGTTCTCTGTTCCAAGGCTAAAGGGAGTTCTGAAAACATCTCCTGGGCCCGGCGCTACAAGGAATCGGTGTTAATTTGTGAATCCTACACAGCATTGGTGGACAGAAGAAGTGTATCTCCCACACCAAAGGAACCAGAGTTTCCAGCCATCAAGGTAAGTAGAAAGAGAATACCCAAGGAAATCTCGCTGAAACAATAGGCATTAAATCTCATAGAGAGACAGTAGCGTAGTCTAGGAAAACCTCTTCTTCCGTTGCAGCAGAAGTAAAGGCCCAATGGCAACAGATAGGCCAAGGAAACAAACGCGGTAAGAAATACAGACCAGTCTTTAAGTACAAATTTTGAACAGACAATAGTTGATAAAATACTTAAATAAGGTCCAAAGTCACTGAACATAATAAGAAAAATAAATAGCTAGAAAAACTAGATAATGTGATGGGGTTTTATTATTTTCACTATTTCATACAAATGCAAGTCAGTCACTAACGTTTACTCTTGTTATCCAATGGAAATACTACATCGTTTGATCATTTTGTCTCACTCTGCAGCCTCAGATAGTCGCCATTGTAACGCTCTACTCCCATTAGTCCCACATTTTTGTATTACAGATATTAATGAGCTGGTTCAGGTGTTTATCTCAGAGATTCTCTTGAAGGGTCTGTGGGAGACTATTAGTTCATAGGCACACTCATGAATTCAAGGAGCTAGTCCATAAATACACTCATACAAACATAATTACTTTATTGATTATTCATAATAAAACTTACTGTAATTCAATAGGGAAAGTATGTTTGTTTCCATTAGTATGGTTAATCAACAAATTCCCTGATTTTTAAAACAGCAAAAAACACCTTCGCCTAATGAAATATGAATTAAAAATGGATTACATACCAAATATTAAAGCAATTTCCTAACAGAAAAAACAGAAAGTTAACTTCATTTCTCTACGAAGGCAAAAAAAAGAAAAAAATTTAACAGGTACAAATATCACTTGCCATAACAGAAAAACAAGAGCCCTGTAGTAAATTAAATCTTGTAGAGCATCAAGAGGCAACAATAGAGAATGCAAAGGTGAGCCACAGATGTGTGCAGTACAGGGCATGACAAACAACTCATGTCAGAGTTCTACATAAGGAGTAACTATGACAAAGTATCGAATATGAAAACAGCTCAGAGTAGCTGAGGTAGTCTCTGCAATGTAAAGCCAATTCAAACACAATTAACTACATCAATAATCACAGAATCATGAACTAAAACAAACTGAAATGTGTATCTATCCAAATAACTGCGATATTTACCCAATGATAGGCATTATTAAATGTTGGCAAAGACGTGCATCAAACAGAATGATCTTGCATTATTGATAAAGTTATACATTAAGACACACTGTGTTAAAGAACAGATAGGGGTCGCTTAGCGTTCCAGAACAACTTTATTCTCTGAGTTGTATTTAAGGAACTGAGTTTCTATGTCCATTGAATGTTATGAACAAAAACATTTAAAGCAGATTTATAATAACAAGAAATCATAAAAATAACTCTCCTCATCAGAGTAGAACAGGAGAATAAATGTTACTATATTTATAACTATCTAAATCAGAAAACTAAGTGAATATAATAAAACAATGAACAAATTTACAATATCTCAGAAATATAATTGGATAAAGGTTTTTTATACAGAAAAGAACACAATATTCTATGTCCATGAAACTAAAACAGAGTGAAAAATCTATCTCTATAGAAGTCAGAATAGTTATTATCCATGAGAAGTCATTGACTTCTGATGATAGGAGACAGAAGGTAACATACATACAAACATACATATTTTAATATATATATATATATATATATATATGCATATATTAGAGTACTGAACATGTTCCTTTTCTTATTCCAGATGGTGGTTACATAGACATGCAATTGCAAAATCAAATATTCATGTCAGTTTATAACAAAATTTTATTGAATACTTTTCTTTAATGAAACATTAAAAGGGGGATACTCAGTGTCTGACTTAATCAACATTTATTAAATGTATCAAAATACATTAATCTTTGGAAGAGTGTTGTTAAAAGATAATGGCTAATATCCTCAATTTGCAAAGAGCACACACACACACATGCACATGCACACACACCCACACACATACACACACACACACACACACACACACACACACACAGAGAGAGAGAGAGAGAGAGAGAGAGAGAGAGAGAGAGAGAAGGAGGAAAGCTCTCTTGTTAAAGTCTAGGAAAACATAATATAAATTGAATTATTAATGAGCAAACAAAATCTGAATGAATATCCAAATTCTTTTCAAATATATATTCATTTTTTGGTTTAAAAGATAGAAATGCCCATGGGTAGCCACAGACCCTCTATGTGTGTTTCAGATAGTGTGCTATTTTACCGTGGTATTTAGCCTTGGATGTGTAGATTTTGTGCTACTTTTCAAGTTGGTTTCTGGGTAATTTTTGACTAGGGATTTTTGTGTCTAAATACCATATATGCAATGAACAAAGTGGCTACTTGGATGATCAAGCAACTGAAATGCACCAAAGTGGCAATAAAAGAAAATTTATTTCAAATTATGAAAGTACAAATATTTATTTAAAAGCTAGGTAAATCCTTACCTTAGGGTCTTTGTTTCTTTTAAACAATAAAATTTACAAAATAAATAAAATCGGCTTTGTTTTGGATAGAACATTTTATTAAGAAAATGCTCACATTTTTGTAATTGCTGTTCGTTTTTGAGAACATAATTTAATTACAAATATTACAATTGCTGTATAATTCCCTTTCCTTCTTCCAAACCCTCCCATATACCCTTTCCTACTCTTCTCCAAATCCATGGCCTCTACAAAATATTCCCACAACTATGGCTCAGGCAACAAGGCCAGAGTGAGGCTGGAATATTGTGTCTCATTTAATTTTCTTTCTACATTTTTCTGAATTTTCTAACAAAATGCTTGTTATTTTATTAAACTTAATTTAATTGATATGTATCATGTCCTATTTAAATAGTACCATAATATTTTTTATATGGATCACTGAATAGCTCTGGGTGACCTGGACCTTGCTATGTTGACCAGGCTGGGCTAATGGTCACAAAGATCTCTATATCTTCTACTGAAAATTTGCTGCCATGTCTATAGATCATGTTTGTTGAATCATGATAAGCATGTATTCAAAGCATCTTTTTAAGGAATAGGAGTAAGGCTTTTACCATTCAACTATTTCTATTTGGTTATTTCAATATTCTGGCTGATAAGCATGCACATACAAAAGTTTTCTAATTAATACAATCAACTGCTTTTTATATCTTATATGTGTCACCAGGCATAAATTGTATTTTAACAGTCTTTATTAATAGCTTCTTTTAGATTTTGAAATGGATACTGTTTAAACACTGTGTGAATAAATCCAAATTAAACAAAACCATACCTTAGAGAGCAGCACTCTGTGGGGCCTTGTTTTTAGCACCTTTGGGCCAAAGTCTAACTAACTTCTTGATCAGAGATAAAAAGGCACCTACAGGTCAACTGGCCCTTTGAGAAGTCGAGATTTTTCACCATAATTTCCCAAAAATACGGACCACTTATAAAACATAGTTTATATTTCACTGAGAATTATACTTGGTGTACAGCCATCAAATTAGCTCCATTTTTTCAAAGGTGTTTCTGTTATATTTCTTTTCTGTGGATATGGTAAATATACAATTTATTGGCTAAACCAGAACATTTTTTATGAGCTAAGACATCATTAAGGCTCTATACTAAAATAGTCACCAAATTGATGTTTCTTGGTAAAATGAATATAATTTTTCCCTAAGCATTGGTGTTTTGAGAAGTTAAAGGTGTAGTACAATTAATAAACATGGTTTTTAATTAGGAGCCAGTGTAAGCATTAAGATAGATGTCTAAGAATTATTCTTGCTCTTCCTCACAAGTTTGGTCTTCGAGATAAAACAGAGAAAACATCACTTGAAATAAAGGCCATGTGCTGTGTAATAGGAGACCTGGGCATGTGTAAGCTTCATCATGGTGCCAAGAAAAAGAGAGACCAACAAAAATATTCTTTATGGAATGTCATGGCTATTCTTTTGTTATTCATGCTGTTCATTATTTCTTTTTTATTTTATTCATTTATTCATATTATATCTCAAATGTTACCCCATCCCTGGTTTCCTCCTGTTCCTCCCTCCCTCCTGCTTTCACCCTGTTCCCCTCCCCTATGTCTGTGACTGAGGGGGACCTCCTCCCCCTGTGTATGATCATATTGTATCAAGTCTCTTGTTGATAGCCTATTATCTTTCCTCTGAGTGCCACCGGGCCTCCTCATCAAGGGGACGTGGTCAAATATAGGGTACCAGATGCTGTTTATTATTTCATTTAAAATTTTTAATGTTAGAAACTTGTTTTCCCTTCCCTCATTAAGCGACAAAGTCTCGGATAATCATCATACTAATATCAACTAATCCAGAACCATGTGTAATCTGTCACTTTCTACAAAAACGTGTGCTTGACACCCTGTTCCTCTCAACTCTGAATTCACTTCCTCTCGCATGGAAATCTAAGTCACCTGTTTACATCACATACATTTCGTTGACATCATTATGCTCTTTAATTCATGGTTTGATATTCTGTTCTAGTTGAAATTATTTATTTATTTATTTATTTATTGTTTTGTGTTTTGTTTTTTCTAGATAGCATTTCTCTGTGTAGCCTTGGATGTCTTCCTTTCATTTGTAGACCAGGCTGGCCTAGAACTCACAGCAATCTGCCTGCCTCTACCTCCTAAGTGCTGGGATTACAGGCCTGCACCACTGCACCTACTGCATTTTATTTTTTAAAAGTTAATTTTATTTTTAGCATAATATTTAAAATACATTCAAAGTAATCTAAATCTTCAATATTTATAAATTATATTTATAAATTTAAAAGTTCTTTAGTGTGCAGCTGTGTGCAGGACTTTGTAATTGTCAGTGCGGCTGGCTGGAGTCCAGTGTGAGGTGTTAGATGCCATGAACCTGGACTGACCAGCACCTGGGAGCGTCTCTCACACAATGTGGGTGCTGGAAACCAAACTTGGTTCCTCTGAAAGAACAAAAAACGCTGTATGATGCTAACCAGTATCTCCCACCCTAAAATGCATATCCTTATAGAAAATTAGAATCTTACCAATTCTGAACCAAACAAAGCAATATTGTGTTTATATGTAACTGTGGATAATGGTGGGCTTATATTCTGTGCATTCGGCTTTTAGCCAAAAGCAGAGAAGTGAGTCTTCTCCCTCCGTCTCTCACTCTTTCCCACTCTTCCTTTCTACCATCCTCATGTGGGTTAGTGTTTAAGTCTGATTTTTTCAGTGTTGTTCCTTAGTTTCACATTATTTTAATCCACAAATACATTCACTTCTAAAAAAATCTAAATACTAACTTCCCTCCACACACACACATACACATTAAAGTGTCTTATGTTTACAGTTATTTTAAGCCATTTTCTTAGAATTTGCCCAAGAGGAAGGACTTGGCTGTTAACCTAGCTCTTAGTTCTTTTGTAGTAAGGCACCATGAGAATAAAAAGTCATAAAACCTGATAATATCAAAATACAAAGCAGTCATTTGTAAAATAGTGGAATGTAGTTTTGGGGGTTTGTTTTTTCTTTGTTTATTTGTTTTTGTTTGGCTTGGTTTTTTGAGACAGGATTTCTCTGTGTAGCCTTGGCTGTCCTGGACCCACTTTGTAGACCAGGCTGGGTTCGAACTCACAGTGATCCACCTGCCTCTGCCTCCCGAGTGCTGGGATTAAAGGTGTGCGCCACCACTCCCAGCTTGGAATTTAGTTTTTAACAGTATCATTTTAAGATCTTTTTGTTCTTCCTGTAGGTCTGTCTGTGCCTGTAAGTCTGTCTGTGCACCCTTGTTGTGCCTAGTGCTGCAAAGGACAAAAGCAGGGGTTGGAGCCTCTAGATGTACAGTTACAGAAGGTTGTGAACCACCGTGTGGATGCTAGGAGTTGGCCCTGTGTCTTCTGGGAGAGGGAGCCGCCAGTGATCTTTACTGCTAAAATATCACCCCAGCTCTTGACGTCAGTGTTCCAAGAGCTTCAAGAAGCTTTGGGTTCCTCTACAAAAACAATACACAGCTGAGAGAAACAGAGACCCCTTCTCTCCTTGGAATTGTTCTTTCAGGACCATTGTAAGTGGAATCTCTGGAGGTTTAGGGGAAGAACAATGGGTCTGATTAGCCCATCGAGAGCGTGTTGTTGTCATTTTCAAATAGGACCTTACCACCGCTACAGCTTCTTCAAGCTCACGTGATAACCGAGGATGCCTTGAGCTTCTGATACTCCTCCTTAGTGGCTCCTTTGCTGGGGTGGCACGCATGTGTCACCATGTCCAGGTGAAAACTGAGAAAAGGATAAACACTTCTTCACTTTGGTTTATACCCAAAGACATCCCTCCTTCATTTTCTAAATGTCTGGCCATTCCTCCTCAGTCTCATATGGTGGTCACCTTCCCTTTTTCCAGCTCACACCCTGGTAGTACCCTCCACCATAGTCCTTAGTTTTCATCTACATCCACTCAGTCCAGTTACCTAGTCCAGGTTCATCGACTGAAACACCATGGAGACCTGGCCAGATCATTTTGTACATCACTTCCCATAATCTCATGTAAAATTTTTACTTGAATGCTTAATATAAAAACTTTCCATTTTATGTTCGAAATTGAACTTAAACCCTCTCTAAAGCTACTGCACTACATCACCAGCTCCCTTTCAACAACACCAACTCTTGTGCTTACAGCTGCTGAGTCCAAGCCTGGAGCAACACCTTATTTTTCTCTAACCTCGATGCTGAAATCCATGGACACAATGCAGTCATCCACGTGTGTATGCGCCAATGCTATAGTTAATTTTGTCTGTTTTCACACCGGTATACACGTGGAATATAATTCTAATACCTTAGAAGTTCTCCAAAAGCTCAAAACAAAAGCACTCTTACAATCTTTCCATCTCCTCTTCTGTACCATCTCTGCCGTTGTGGGTGCTTGAGCTGTGATGTAGATGCATCCAATGGACCTGGGCTCCTCACTCTGTCAATCCTTCCACTATTTCTAGCTGTGACTTTCTGGGATAATCACCATTTGTCAAAGATAGAGACTTCTTTGATGTGGGGTAGTAACTTCATTTATATGCAGACAAAACGATATATTTAGAATATAGTAATTAATTAAACTAATCAAGCAAAGAGGCCATAGGGCAAAGGACATGGAAGGAGTTGAAGAGAGGGTACTTTTGATGGGCAAGCAGTAGGAAAGAAAATGGAAATCATATTCTATAATCCCATGCCTTCTTTCTCTTTAGTAAACAAGCACACAAAGAACAAAACAAAACAAAACAAAACAAAATTGTGCTCATGCTGGATGAGTCAATCTTCTCTACTTTTTACTTATTATCCCATCTCTAACGATAATCAATGCATGACTACCACAAGAAAATGAAACATTTACTAAATAATTTTGGCTCCTTCAGTCTTCTTAAATAAAAACAACTTATTTTATTTCTAAAAATAATAAATAAATAAAAATAAATTTTTAAAAAATTAGAAAAAAAGAAAAATTATAACAAGCATGAAATTTGCATGCACGAGCACACACACACAGAATAAGCATAAAAACACAAAATCAGAAGTCAATTGTCATACCAATTTTTTAAAGTCACATGCAAAAGGGGGCTGGAAATATGGATCAGCAGTTAACACTAACTGCTCTTAAAGATCTGGGTTCAGAACATGATACTCTCCACCGTTGAGTGGAGAGTGAGATCTGACTCTCACACGAACTCTGGTGCCCCTTTTCTGACCATGTCCCCCAGATGGGGAGACCTGGTGGCACTCAGAGGAAGGATAGCTAGTTACCAAGAAGAGACTTGATATTCTGAGAGCATATATAGGGGGAGGAGGTCTCCCTAGGTCACAGACATAGGGGAGGGGAGAAGGGGAGAAATGGTAGGGAGGGAAGAATGGGAGGAAACAGGAGAAGGGCTAACAATCGAGATGTAATATGAATAAATTAATAATAAAAAAAAAAGATCTGGGTTCAATTCCAATACTCACAAAGTGGCTCACAATGTTAGTAATTCCAACTTCAGAGGATCCAACATTCTTCTGAACTTTGTGGACACCAGAACACAAATGATGCACAGACAATTATGCAGGCAAAATTCATGCATAAAAGTATAAAAATATAAGTTTTTAAAGCCACAGGCATTATAAAAAGCAAAATAAATGATTATCACTTTGTATTACATGCTGAATTTGAAATAATACCTGAGTGTAGAGCAATCTCTGTAGTTATCTTAGAAGAATATTGTACAGAAATCTCACAAAAATTATTTTCATATATACAAGATTATGCTGCCAACATTTTTGTGGACAACAAAAGTAGATAAGTATATAATGTAATATATGCTATAATAGTTGTAAAATGAACTGTTAAAGTTAATGTACAATAAAGCTAAGAGATAACTTAGCAGCTAAGTGTACTCCCTGCTATTGCAGAAGGTCCAAGTTCAATGCCTAGCACCAACATATTGACTTAGAATTCCCTGTGTATCCAGTCCCAGTGGATTCTATGTTATGCTGTAGCTCTGAGAGCTTCCACACATACATGGCACATACATACCCATGTAGGCTCACATGCATATACATAGATTAAAAACCAACAAAATCTTTCAAAATTAATAGACCCAGATGTTCAGTTCTCAGTAGTCTTTGCTAAATTCACGAGATCAGTTCATTCAAAAACTAAGATATACATCAGAATTATCCACTGGAGAAGGAAAATAGGAAATACAGCAAGGTTAAAGTAAAAATTCAAATGAACATGAAGCTCTACCAAGTTCTAGTTATAAGCAACAAAGGCCATCCCTTCCCGAGCACCATGGATCAGGTGAAAGAAGTTTCATTCATATAGTTTTGTACATGTAGCTTACCTATTTACATCCCTTACTACATATAGCACTAGAAATCCCTAAAGCTGAAATTGATGAACAATCTAATCTTTTCTAAGGAACAAGCTTGCTTTTGCTCTATCTGATTTTCAGATATGTGTAAATGACATAGTTTTGTCTTAATTTAAAAGCTCTCCCAGCTATAACCACATAGTGAGCACAAATGTTCTCTCTAGCTAAGCACAGGATTGAATTTCAGGAGATAGTTAGCGATGCCCGATTCTGCAAAAGTGGATTGTGGCTTTTAATACCCAATAAATCAATACTTGGCAGCATTTGTGAGTATCCATTTTCTTAGGAAATCATTACCATTAACTTCTTTAGTTCTATTTCTGAACTATACTAAAAACAAGAAAAATGTCTTCTCTGAAAGGTCGTAAACTATACTATAGACTTATACTAATGTCAGTGGAGAAACAAAGTGTTCAGATTTTGTTTTCAAGTATTCTTATTTTCACTCTAAAATTTCAATCCATTTTTGAAAAAAAAACACATACTGCACTCTTTTAAATTAAATTATTATGGTTTGAGAGATGACACTTGCTACACTAGCAGAAGACACAGAATTCTTTCTACCATCCACATTCCAGCTAACATGCATCTTGAGCTCCTCACATTTCAGGGACTTTTCCTAGCATGCGTGAGCACTGCATGAAAGTGATTTTCATGCAGACCAACATAACAACAATCATACACAGTAAATAAAATAACTAAGAGTTTTCTAATACATTAAAAATTATTATTTATAAACTTGCCATTTAGGCAGGGCACAGTGGCACACTCCTGTAATCCCAGCACCCTGGGAAGCAGAGGTAGGCAGATTTCTGTGAGTTCAAGGACAGCCTGGTCAATAAAGTGAGTCTAGGACGACAAGATTACACAGAGAAACTGTTTCTTGAAAAAAGAAAAAAAAAACAAAAAAAAAAAAAAAAGAGAAAGAAAGGAAGAAATAAAGACAGAGAGAAAGAAAGAAACACAAAAAAAAGAAAAAAGAAAGGAAGAAAAAAGAAGGATGGAAGGAATGAAGAAAAAGAAACTCACTATTAATATCTTCACAGTTATATCTGCAAATTCTTTCTGAATATGTATTTTATAACAGCTCCTTTCCCGGTTTTATGTGTAGATTGGTGAATAAGAATAACCTTAAACTCAAGGAGCTTAAAATGAGATTAAACAACACTTTTGCTCATAAATATTTCAGATGAAATATTTTATGTAATCTTTAGATAAATGGTACTATTTGATTTTTGTGATAATTTTTGAAACAATCCTTTGTTTCTTTATAAATAACTGTAATAGTTGAATGAATTTTAGTGTATTTGGATAAAACTACTATTTCAATTATCTACATGAGACACTTTTGTGGTCAGGTTTATGTATTCTCTATATTGGTTAAAGTAATCATATATTATCTGCATGCAATAAACACACAAAATTTAAGCTGTAATGTTTCACAGACTTGAAATGACCTATCCCCATTTCTCTTTGTTTTCACTTATTTTTAACTTTTAAATCAATGACTTAATACTTCATTCAAAATCAGCATTTCATATATATATATTTTTTTCTCATCTGTGAGTGGACAAGCAATTGACTCATACGAATTATATGCAAGTAACAGTGTCATGAATAGAACTATTTGATAGACTTTCCATACACCAACCATTCAAAACAAAAACATTTATAAGGTAATTATAATGTTTCTCCAGATTGTTTTCTCCACAAAGGACATTCTTCTTGAGGTTTAAAGTTCACTCCCAGTACAGTGATGTTTCTACTGTTATTTTCTATATAAAAATACTAAGTAAAATAATGTTTAACTATGATTCTTCTAAATCTGGCCTGCAATGAGCAAAACATTATTCTGTCAGGATAAAATGTGCACCTATAACCAATCTATCAAATTATGTTTTGGCCACCAACAGGCCAGGCTGAACACAGAGGAAGAGGAAGCAGTCTATGCTAGGCTGTGGTCTTATGGTAGGGGAAGTGGTCCCTTTCTGTCAGAGGTCTAGGTCAGGGAAATAGGGTGGAGGGAGGGAGAGTAGGAATGGGAAGATACAAGTGAGAGGATAACAATTTATTATAATAAATAATAATAAATTAAAATAAAAAAGAAAAGTTTTTAAAAACCTAAATTTTAAATAAAAATAATTTACATCAGTGTTCAAAACCATTTTGGATTGATTGTATAAATAGAAAACACATTAGTTTCACATTAATGATTTTTAAAATAAATTTTGGGCAGAGGAACAAAGTAAAGTGATTCCACTGAAACCACGGTAATTAACAAGAACTAGTTTTAACTAAGATTTCCACTGGAGACAAAGGAAAGGCAGTATTTTGTGGTGCTGCAAGTGCAGCAACACAGGATTTACACACATGAACCTGTCCTTCCTTTGACTCACGTGCTTCTTATGTGTCTGTCATCCAGTGTGTGAATGTGTATAAAAAGTGCTTAGATATGCCTCTTATTTTGTATTTATACTATGAGCAAAGCCTGTTTATTCTTTATTAGGGAAGCTGAGTGGCAAAAAAGAAAAAAAAAAAAAGGAAAAAAAGAAAGAAGGGATTAGGGCAAAGGTCTGGATATGCTGATGATAAGGGGGAAGCCCTGTGGCCTTAAGGAGAAAGGGTTTTGTCAGACTTTGCCAAAAGGAACAGTAACTGAGAAGATGGGTCTTTGGTAGCCATAGATCTGTTTCTCTTAAACACTAAGCCAAGATAATTCTTTTTAAATGCTGGATCTATAATAATAAATGTGTTTAGAATGGGAACACTGCTTCCTCTCCTATTTTGTTACAGTTGCGTGAAGATTATTTAGATACCAGTCTTGTTTAAAACCAGTTTCGGTAACATGTAATTCAGGGCCAAACAAATGTATCAACTCATGTTAGGCTTCATATAAGAAGAAAAAAATAAATAAATAAAAGAATACCTCAAGTGTACCTATAAACTTTTTAAACTCCTTTTAGAATTAAAGCACATCGCTATGTAATAGGACACCTTGGAAAGGCTATTCTTCCATTAAACACCCTCCTTTTCACTACAAAATTATAGAAAGCAGTCAGTACCTTTTCTGAAATGTACAAAGAATGCTGGATTTCCTTCTGTGGCTGATGCTCAAGTCTTGACCGTTACTGAAACAGAGTTAAGGCCACACTCATCTCAAGCAACAGATTTACACCATCAAAATTCTCCTCCTCTGCTATTGATTTCAAGCTGACATCTAGGTGGTTCATTGAAATTAAAATGTAAACAAACATCTAATATACAATCACCCCCTAGTGGCAGGAATCATGCTTTAAGGATAAGCTCCTTTGAGAGAAGCTTTAGTTTTCTTGATTCCTAGGAATTATAGCTTATGATAGTCAATGTTGTTAGTTAAATATTGTAACAATCACATTTACCTCTTATTTAGGAGAATTTTCAGGGGGCATGAACTTCTTAGGTCACCTTTCATAGCTTCTTTTAGTCCTCACTCTTCAAATGTATGGCTATCTTTTTCAATTTTCAGAAGGTGGATAAAGCTGATAGGAAAGAGCCTTGAAGGGATTTGGCATTATTTTTATGATCATTTCTCTGAAATTAACATGGTCCAAAATAAGGGATTACTAGCATATGTGAAAGAATAGGGCTAACTGTCTAAATGCCTAATTTTATGCAGTTTAAAGTCACCAATGGAAAAAAAATAAATAAAATAAAGTAAAGCAAGACCATGGTGGGCAGTCTCTACAATGAATGATTGAACGAGCTCTCTGTGGTCTTAAGCCATTAAAAGTGGAGAGTATTAAATGCTCCTGCTACTGAGTGTGAAACAGCAGGGAGTTCTGTTTCCTGCATCTGGCTTCATATGCTCCCTGCCTGTTTATCTTCTTCTTCTAGTGTATTTGAAAGCATGTCTGTTGAGAAATTCGTTTCATATATTGGAAATCAAAAGATAAATTTAGTACTGGCTTCCTAAAGGGAAACTGAAAATCACACTATTATTTGTTAGCAAATCTCTGAAACTTCAGTTCTTTAGATAGACAGAAAGGGGATAAGCATCTGTCCAGGTGTCATAAAAAATGTATAGAAAATTGAACCCTTGTATGTCAGCTTTATAAATGTAATCCAGTTTCAGTGTACTGGCATTGGCTCATTTATATCTCACAATTCTCAGTTTACAAGAACTATGTTAATGGATTTCAAAAAATTGATTATGAAAACCAGTCTTATACTTGAGCATGTCAGTGTTGAGGAACTATAATCCAGCAACATGGCTGCTATGGCAAGGAATCACATCTGAAGAACTTCTAGGTCTATGTGATGAGGCTGGAATGCAGTCTCACCCTGGATTACAGTATGATCTGGCTGGAATAAAGGCACTCTCTTAGTAAACACTTAATCCCAGACATTGAAAGTAAAATTAGTTTGTAACAGGAATCAGGCATGCTTGAAAGAGACATCTAATTCAGTGGCTGAAAACGTGATAAAACAGAGAAAGATTTGAAAAAATGAGTCAGAAATAGGATACTCCCAACATTAATAAGAATAGACAGAAAAGAAAGATTACTTAAGAGCAACACAGGGAGAAAAAGAAAAACGCATGTGTGACAATTCTGCAGAAACAGATCACAGAGAGAACATGCCAGAGAATGAGAAAGACTAGAATATTAGAACATATTGCCAGAGTTAGTCAGAGGCCAAGTAGAGCAATTCAATCAGAAGCTAAGAGAGGCTTGAAGCTAAAACTTTCAAGGTTCAGGTTTGTAGGAAATTCCACTGGTTAGATGCTTCCGATGTCAAGAATTTAAATACTTACCTAAAAAATATCTATTATGCTAAACCTGTTGTAATATAAGCTGTGATGCAACAGAAAATAATAGTAATGGTTAAAATAAAAGTTAATTTAAAATAATACACATAAGAAGAAATCCAGTGAAAACTTTCACTTGAATTATAATGATTATAAAACAACTGAGTTGCTTCCCTCTAAAGCCCCTGCCCTGACAGGTGCCTTGGGTCAAGTTAAGCTGTCCCAAGCTACGTCTGTCCCCTGACCACCATTGTCTCCCTGACATCAACCACTCCACCCTAGTTTATGAAGCCTGATACTTCAGGAACATCCAGGCACAACAAGATGGCTAAATGACAGTTTAACACACAATCAACTAAAACCAATAATAGTATAGGAAAAATACAATCAGTGAAGCACGATAGTTTCGCTGTTAATGGTTATATCCTGCTTTTACTCATAATTGGTGTGTTCAATTTTCTATGTGCCTATACAACTCTATTATTTTCTGTTAAAAAAAAACTCAGAAGTAGACAGAAAATCTCAAACCACAAAAGAAAGAAAGAAAGAAAGAAAGAAAGAAAGAAAGAAAGAAAGAAAAGAGAAAGAAAGAACAACAATAATCTGTGGTTTAAATAAAAGACACATGGGGCATATCTGGTTGTTTACAACTAGAAACACATTATGCATTTCTTTTTATTATTAATAAAAATCCTGCCCCCTCAAAAGAACACAATAAGCAAGGGGAGGAGAAAAGTAAAAGAGGAAGGGAGGGAGGTAGTGGATTGGGAAGATACATGTGTGGAATAATAATCCATGTGTAATTTGAAAAAAGTATAATATTTTCAATTAAAAAATAAAATTTAAAAACAAGAGTGAGGATTTTATGGCACCTTCAGAGCACAGCTTCCATACTACAACAAGCCTTGAATACCCTAACACAACAAAGCACAAGAAAATGACTATAAATCCAATCTTATAAAGTTTGTTAAAGATTAAATGACTAAATCTCTTAAAGAAATGCGGGAAAAGATAAGCAAACAGATAGAGGCCTTTAAAGAAGAAACAAATAAATCTCTTTAAAAATATGGGGAAAGGTCTGGATCCAAGACGGCGGCGAGCAGTGTGGACTGTGTTTGCAAGCTCCAGTGAACAATTCAGGGAATTGCACAGATTTCTGAGGCAGGAACCCCGAGGTCCCCACACCATGGCAGCAGGAGTGCTCCACGGTTTGGAGGGACCTGGGTGCGGAGGACCTATGCTCCCCTGCACACAGGAGGAACGCGGATTTTCTCGGATCGGAGCAGCAGCGGCAGAGGCAGCAGCAGCGGCACCCGCGTCAGCAGCAGCACCAGCAGCGGTGCCTGAGGTTTGCAGCTCAGAGCCTTCCGGTGGAGGCGATTGGTGTGGTGGTGGTGGGAGTTGCTGCGGGTAAGGGGACTTTGGGCAGAATTTGGGTCGTGTGGTGCCTTGAGACCCAAATTGGACTCGGCGGAGACTTCAGCCCCAGAGTCCCAGGTTCAGCTCAGTGCGCAGTGCCGTGGAGACGCTGGCTCAGCTCAGTAAGCAATTGTGCCCGAGGCACTAACTCAGCGCAACCGCAGTTCTCCTGCTGTGACACAGGCTGGACAGAGCGCTCAGTTCCACTGGAGGCACTAACTCAGCTCAGCGAACAGTTCTGCCCTAGACACTAGCTCAGCTCAGCGGGCAGTTCTGTGGTGCTGACACAGGCTGAGGTCAGCACGCAGATTCAGCCCAGAGGCCCTAGCTGGACTTGCTGGGCAGATTGGGCCCAGAGACTCTAGCTGAGCTGTGCGCACAGGCTCAGTGACCCTAAGACTCTGGCAGACTATCCAGGCAGTTTAGGCCCGGAGTCCTGGACTGAATTCAGCCATATTTATCTTTTGGAGTAGCTTGAAGAGTGTCACTATAAGCACATCGTTGAAGGTCTCGTAGAATTCTGCACTGAAACCATCTGTCCCTGGGCTTTTTTGGGTAGTGAGAATATCAATGATTGCTTCTATTTCTATAGGGGAAACAGGATTATTCAGCTTGTTTATCTGTTTTTCACTCAATATTGGCAAGTGGAATTGATCAAGAAAATCATCCCTTCCCTTTGATTTTCAAATTTTGTGGCATATATGCCTTCAAAATAGAATCTTATGATTCTTTGTATTTCTTCAGTGTCTGTTGTTATGTTTCCCTTTTCATTTCTGATTTTGTTGATTTGGATACTGTCTCTCTGACTTCTAGTTTAGCAAAAGGTTTGTCTATCTTGTTGATTTTCTCAAAGAACCAGCTCTTGGTTTTGTTGATTCTTTGGACTGTTTTCTGTGTTTCTAATTTATTAATTCCAGCCCTGAGTTTGATTATTTCCAGACATCTACTTCTCTTAGGTGTTCCTGCTTTTTTTTCCCCTAGGGCTTCCAGCTGTGTCGTTAAGTTGCTTATGTGGGATGTTTCCAATTTCTTTTTAAAGGCACTTAGTGTTATCAATTTTCCTCTTAGCACTGCTTTCAATGTATTCTACAAATTTCTGTATGTTGTTCCTTCATTGTCATTAAATTTAACGAAGTCCTTAATTTCATTCTTTATTTCTTCCCTGACCCAGGTGTCATTTAGCAGAGAGTTGTTTAGTTTCCATGTATGTGTAGGCTTTTTGTTATTTCTGTTGTTGCTGAAGTGAATCCTAACACCATGATGATCTGATATGATACAACGTATTATTTTTATCCTGTTGTATCTGCTAGGGCTCGCTTTTTGACCTACTGTGTGATCAATTTTGGAGAAGGCTCCATGGCATGTAGAGAAGAACGTGTATTCCTTTTTGTTTTGGGTGAAAGGTTCTGTAGATATATGTTAGATCCATTTGATTTATGGCATTGGTTAATGATGTTATTTCTCAGCTTAGTTACTGTTTCAATGACCTATCCTTCAGTGAGAATGGGGTGTTGAAGTCTCTCACTATTATTGTGTGGCGATCAATGTCTGGTTTAAGCTTTGTTAATATATCTTTAACAAATGTGGGTGCTCTTGTATTGGGAGTATAGATGTTCAGAATTGTGATGTCATCTTGGTTGACTTTACCTTTGATGAGCTTCACCCGAGTTTCCGGGGCGGAATTGTGGACCGAGCTCAGCCAGGGACTCTGGACTCACACTGCGTGCTGAATTCAGCCCAGGACTCCGGGTCTAAACTGCCTGGATAGTCCAGCCAGTGTCTTAGGGCCACTGAGCCTGTGCGCACAGCTCAGCTAGAGTCTCTGGGCCCAATCTGCCCAGCAAGTCCAGCTAGTGCCTCTGGGCTGAATCTGTGTGCTGAACACTACCATATTCATTCCATGAGGCCATAGTCATATTGATACCTAGACCTCAGAAAAACCAAACAAAGAAAGAGAATTTCAGACCAATTTCTCTTATGAATATCAATGCAAAAAAAAATAATAAAATACTTGCAAAACGAATACAAGAACATATCAAAGATATCATTCATCATGACCAAGTAGGCTTCATTCCAGGCATGCAGGGATGGTTTAATATACGGAAATCCATCAATGTAATCCAGCATATAAACAAACTGAAATAAAAAACCACATGATCATCTCTTTAGATGCAGAGAAAGCATTTGATAAAATCCAATACCCATTCATGTTTAAAGTTTTAGAGAGATTGGGGATACAAGGCACTTTCCTCAACATAATAAAGGCTATATACAGCAAGCCAATAGCCAAAATCAAAGTAAATGGTGAGATATTCAAGGAAATTCCTCTAAAATCGGGAACACGGCAAAGCTGCTCACTCTCTCCATATCTCTTCAATATTGTACTCGAAATTCTAGCCAGAGCAATAAGACAACAAAAGGAGATCAAGGGTATCCAAATGGGAAAGGAGTAAGTCAAATTATCCCTATTTGCAGATGATATGATAGTGTACATCAGTGACTCTCAAAATTCTAACAGAGAACTCCTACAGCTGATAAACACCTTCAGCAAATTGGCTGGATACAAAATTAACTCAAAAAAGTCTGTAGCCTTCCTATACACAAATGATAAGCTTGCAGAGGAAGAAATTAGGAAAGCCACACCCTTCACATTAGCCACAAGCAATATAAAATATTTAGCAGTTACTCTAACTAAGGAAGTGAAGGACTTGTTTGAAAGAAATTCCAAAACTCTGAAGAAAGAGATTGAAGATGACCTGAGAAGATGGAATGATCTTCCTTGCTCATGAATCAGGAGAATTAACATAGTAAAAATGGCCATCCTACCAAAAGCAATCTACAGATTCAATGCAATCCCTATCAAAATACCTACCCCACTTTTTAAAGACATTGAAAGTTCAATTCTGAAATCATATGGAAAAACAAAAAACCCAGAATAGTTAAAACAATCTTGTACAATAAAAAGTGCTCTGGAGGAATCTGCATACCTGATCTCAAACTGTACTATAAAGCAATAGTAATTAAAACAGCATGGTACTGGCACAGCAACAGGCTGGTTGATCAGTGGAATTCAATCGAAGACCCAGATATGAATCCACACACATATGGTCACTTGATTTTTGACAAAGAGGCCAAATCCATTCAATGGAAAAAGGATAGCATCTTCAACAAATGGTGCTGGTCTAACTGGATGTCTATGTGTAAAAAAAATGCAACTGGACCCATATTTGTCACCTTGCACAAAACTCAAATCAAGTGGATTAAAGACCTCAACATAAAACCAGAGACACTAGGTCACTTAGAAGAAAAAGTGGGGAGGAGCCTGGAACATATTGGCACAGGAGACAACTTCCTGAACAGAACACCAACAGCCCAGGCATTAAGGTCAACAATTAATAAATGGGACCTCATGAGGCAGAGAAGCTTCTGTAAGGCAGGAGACACTGTCAAGAGAACAAAGCGACAGCCTAAAGCCTGGGAAAAGATCTTCACCAACCCTACATCTGACAAAGGTCTAATATCCAAAATATATAAAGAACTCAAGAAATTAAACAGCACCAAACCAAATAACCCAATTGAGATATGGGGCTTGGAACTAAACAGAGAATTCTCAACAGAGGAATTTCAAATGGCTGAGAAACACTTAAAGAAATGCTCAACCTCCTTAGTCATCAGGAAAATGCAAATCAAAACAACTCTGAGAGTCCATCTTACACCCATCAGAATGGCTAAAATCAAACATTCAAGTGACACCGCATGCTTGCGAGGATGTGGAGAGAGAAGGAACACTCCTTCATTGCTGGTGGAAATGCAAACTAGTCCAGCCACTTTGGAAATCTATGTGGTGCTATCTCAGAAAATTGGGAATAGGGCTTCCTCAAGACCCAGCTATTCCACTCCTTGGAATATACCTAGAAGATGCTCCAGCACACAACAAGAAAATTTGCTTAACTTTGTTCATAGCATTATTCATAGCATAGCTATTATTCATAATAGCCAGAACATGGAAACAGCCTAAGTGTCCATCAGTAGAAGAATGGATAAAGAAACTGTGGTACATATACACTATGGAATACTACTCAGCTATTAAAAACAAGGAATTCCCGAAATTTGTGGATAAATGGATTGAGCTAGAAATGATCATAATGAGTGAGTTAACCCAGAAGCAGAAAGACTCAAATGGTATATACTCACTTATATCTGCATACTAGCCCAAGGGGCATGTCCCACGAAAGCCTTCACTTACCAGGAAACTGGGACAGAGAGGAGGACAACCTATTGGGACTCTAGATGAAAGAAGCATGGGACAATAGCAAAGTAGAAGGATCCAGAGGGTCCTAGATACCTACAAGTAGAACATTATGATAGGCAGATTTGGGCCCACTCAAAGTAAGGCACCAGCCAAGGACAATACAGGCGGTAAACTTTAAACCCCTACCCAGGTCTAGCCAATGGTCAGAACATTCTCCACAGTTGAGTGGAGAGTGGGATATGACTTTCTCACGTACTCACATTTGACCATGTCCCCTGGAGGGCAAGACCTGGTGGCACTCAGAGGAAGGACAGCAGGTTACCAAGAAGAGACTTGATACCCTATGAACATATACAGGCGGAGGTAATCCCCCTCAGGAACAGTCATAGGAGAGGGGAATAAGAGGAAAATTGGAGGGAGGGAAGAATGGGAGGATACAAGGGAAAGGATAACCATTTAGATATAATAAGAATAAATTAATAATACAAAAAAAATGTGTAACACATAAAAATATGGGAAAATACAATTAAATAGGATAAAGAATGTATAAAAGTGTTCAAGATTTGAAATTAGAAGTAAAAACAATAAAGAAAATTCAAACTGTGCAAATCTTGGAGAAGGAAAACTTAGGAAAGAGAACAGGAACCATAGATTTAAGCATCACCAACAGATTACAAAGACAGAGAGAATCTCATGTATGGAACATATGATAGAAGAAATTGATATATCAGTCTAAGAAAATGCTAAATCTAAAAACATTCTTGAAACAAAACAACCAAGAAAACTTCGATATTCTGATAAGACCTAACCTAAGAATAATAGGAAATGAAAAAATTGAAGAGTCCCAGTTCTGAGGGCCTGATAATATTTTCAATAAAATCACGGAAGAAAATTTTTCCAAAACTAAAAACAGAATGCCTATAATATATAGGAATCTTACAGAACACCACTTAGTTTGGGCAAGAAAAACAAATCCTCCTGCCATGTAATGACCAAAACACTAGTTCTATAGAACAAAGAAAAAATATTTTAAAAGCTGCAAGGGGAAAAGGCCAAGTCATATACAAAGGCATACATATCAGAACTACACCATACTTCTCAACAGAGGCTCCAAGCTAGAAGGGCATGGACAGATGTCTTGCAACCTCTAAGAGACCACCAATGACAAACTAGTCTACTATATCCAGCAAAACTCCATTACCATAGATGGGGAAAACAAGATAGCCAAGACAAAACCAAAATTGAACAATGTTTATCCACAAAGCTAGTCCTAAAGAAAATACTGGAAGAAAAAGTTCAACCCAAGGAATTAAACTACACCCAAGAAAATGCAGGAAATAAATAATTCTATGCCAGAAAAAAAAAAAAAGACAAAAGAAAACAAAAGAATGGAAACAAACAAACACACACTCACACCACTAACATCTATTTAAAATAAATTAATAATTATTGGTCATTAATATCTCTAAATATTATTGGAGTCAATTCTCCAATAAAAAGACACAGGCTAACAGAATAACTGAGAAAACAGTATCCATTATACTGTTGCTTACAAAAAACACAACTCAGGGAGAAAGATAGACATTCCTTCAGAGTAAAGAGGTGGAAAAAAGTTTTCCAAGCAAACACAACAAAGAAGCAAGCTGGAGTAGCCATCCTAGTCTAATATAATAGATTTTCAACCAAAATTAAGCAAAAGATATAAGGAAGAGCACTTCATACTCATCAAAGAAAAAATCCACCAAGATGACATTTTAATTCTGAACATCTATGCCCTTAATGCAAGGGCACTCACATTTGTAAAAGAAACATTACTAAAGCTTAAATCATACAGTGATCCCCATACATTAACAGTGAGAGACTTAAGCACCCCATTCTCACCAATGGTTATGTCATGCAAACAGAAACTAAATAGAGAAATAATGAAACTAATGAACAATATGAATCAAATGGAAAAAAAAAAAGATATCTACAGAACATTTCACCCAAACACAAAAGAATATACCACCCTCCAGACTCATTGAACCTTCTCTAAAATTGACCATATAGTCAGCCAAAGAAAACCTCAACAGATACAAGAAAATTGAAATAACTCCTTGTATCTTATAGATTAAAGCAGGAACTCAAAAAACAATAGAATGCATACATACTCATGGAAACTGAACAACTCCCTACTCACTGATGACTGGTCAGGGAAGAAACAAAGACTTTCTACAATTCAGTGAAAGTGAGAGCACAACATTCCCAAACTTATGGGACACAATGAAAGCAGTGCTAAGAGAAAAGCTCATTGCACAAAGCTCCTTCCTAATGTAATTGGAAAGATTTCACACTAGTGACTTAATGGCACACCTGTAATCTCTAGGAAAAAAGAAAAAGAAGTAAACACATCCAAGAGGAATAGATGGCAGGACGGGACATAATCAAATTAAGGTATGAAGTCAACTAAATAGAAACAAAGAGAACTATACAAAGAAGCAACAAAGAGCTGATTCTTTGAAAAAAAATCAACAAGACAGACAAAGGCTTAGCCAAGGGGGACATAACAACAGACACTGAGGAAATCCAAAGAATCATTAGGTATTATTTCAAAGACCTATACTCCACAAACTAACGGAGATCAAGTGTATACAAATTGGAAAGGACGAAGTCAGAGCATTGATATTCACAGATGATATTATAATATACATAAGTAATCCACAAAATTCTACCTGGGAACTCCAACAGCTGATAAACTCATTCAGCTAAGTTGGTGGGTTCAAAACTAACTAAAACAATCAGAAGTCCTCCTTTATGAGAGTGATAAATGGGCTGAGAAAAATATGTGAAGCTATACCCTTCACAATAGCCACAAATAATCTTGGTGTAACTTTAACCAAGTAAGTGAAAGACCTGTATGACAAAAACTTCAAGTCTTTGAAGAAAGAATTTGAAGAAGACATCAGAAGATGGAAAGATCTTCCATCCTAATGGGTTGGTAAGATTAATATAGTAAAAATGGTCATTTTACCAAAAGCATTCAACAAATTCAGTGCAATTTCCATAAAAATTCCAACACAATATTTTATAGACCTGAAAAGAGCAATTCTCAACCTCACATAAAAACATAAAAAAATCCAGGATAGTTAAAGCAATTCTGTGCAATAAAAGAACATCTAGAGGTATTACCATCCTGATTTCAAGTGGTACTACAAAGCAATAGTAATAAGAACCACATGGTATTGGAATAAATACAGACAAGTAGATCAGTGAGATTGAATCAAAGACATAGAAATTAACCCACATACCTATGAACACTTGATTTTTGACAAAGAAGCCAAAACCATACAATGGAAAAATAAATGCCTCTTCAACAAATAGTGCTGGTTTAACTGGATATCTCCATATAGAAGAATACAAATAGATCCAAATGTATCACCCTGCACAAAATTTAAGTACAAGTGGACCAAAGATCTCAACAGAAAATCAGATACACCAAATCCAATAGAGGAGAAAGTAAGGAATAGCTTTGAACTCATTGATGCAAGAGACAACTTTCTGAACAGAACACCAACAGCTAAGTCACAAGGATCAAAAATTATTATTAATAGTTGGGATCTCATGAAACTGAAAAGTTTCTACAAAGCAGAGAGAGAGAGAGAGAGAGAGAGAGAGAGAGAGAGAGAGAGAGAGAGAGGACTCTCAATAGAACCAAATAGCAGCCAACAGAATAGGAAAACATCTTTACCAACCCCTATATCTAACTGAAGGTTAATATCCAAAATATATATAGAACTCAAGAAATTAAACACCAACAAACCAAATAACCCAATTAAAAATGGGGTACAGAGATGACAGAGAACTCTTAAAAGAGGGATCTATATTGGCTGAGAAGCACTGAAAGAAATGTTCAAAGCCTTTAATCATCAGAAAAATCAAAATAAAAATGACCCTGAGATTCTATCTTACCCCCTACAGAATGATTAAAATAAAATAAAATAAAAAATCAAGTGACTTCACATCTAGTGAAGATGTGTAGCAAGGGATAAACTCTTCTATTGCTTGCAGGAGTACAAACTTGTACAACAATCACGGAAAACAATCTGGACTTTTCTTAGAAAATTGGGAATAGATCTACCTCAAGACCCAGCTGTAACACTCCTGGGCATATAGCCAAAGATACTCTACTACACCACAAGGACACTTGCCCAATTATGTTTATAGCAAGTTTATTCATAATAATTGGAAACAACCTAGATGTTACTCAACTGAAGAATAGATAAAGAAACTGTGGTGCATTATACAGCGGAATGCTGCATGATATCATGACATTTGTAGGCAAATGTATAGAACTAGAAAAGATTTTTCTGAGCTAGATAACCCAGATCCAGAAAGATTGGCATTGTATTTACTCAATCTTAAGTGGCTATTAGGCAAAAAAAATACAAGATACTCATGCTTCAATTCACAGACACAAAGAAGGCAAAAAGACATAATGGATGATGCTTGAATCTCAGTCAGAACAAAAAATAAAATAAACATCTTAATTAGATGGATAAAGGAAACTAGTTGATAGAAGGCATGGGAAGGGTAACAACAGGAGTGTGGATCACATGTCCAGAGGGCATGGGGGTGGGTGAGTACTGGAGAGAGAACAGAAATCAGTCATTGGGGGGCATCTCTCAGAGTCTGTAAAGGTGACCCTAGTTGAGACTCCTAGCAATGGGGATTATGGAGCCTAGACTTGCCTTCCCAAGTAGCCATGTGAAACTTCCAATGGAGGGAGGACACCACCCCACCCATAGAACTTTAGATCCAAAATTTGCCTTGTTTACAAGAAGTGTAGGCATAAAGATAGAGCAGAGATTGAGGGGAAGGCAAACCAATGGCTGGCCCAACTTGAGACCCACCTTATGGAGAGAGTCAATCCCTGTCACTATTAATGGTACTCGGCTATACCTAGCATAACTGTCTTCTGAGAGACTTCATACAGCAACTTACGGAAACAGATACAGAGACCAACAACCAAAGAATAGGCCAAGCAAGGGGAATTCTCTGGATGAGGGAGAGGAAGGATAGAGGAAACCAGAGGGTCAAGGACACCAAAAGACAACATCCAGAGGAAACTAACCTAAGCCCATAGGGCCTCACAGAGACTGAACAACCAACCAAAGAGCATGCATGGATTGGATCCAGACCCACCACATATACAGCAGATGTGCAGCATGTTGGTCACCTAGTTGTAGTGCCACTGGATCCTTTCCCCTGACTGAGCTGCCCCAGTGAGAGAAGATGTGCTTAGTCCTTCTGAGACTTGAGATGTCAGGTTGGATTGATACCTTTGGGGGCTTTCCCTTCTGTGCGAAGAAAGAGGGGGGATAGGAGGAAGGGGTCATGGGGTTGGGACTGGGATGAGAGGAGGGAGGGGGCTAGGATCAGGCTCTAAAGTGATTCAATTAAAAATAAATAAAATAAAAATATTCAGTTATAACCATCCACCTGCAGACACTTTTGATACTAAACAGACATATGTCTCAATCCAGATAAAAGCAATTTTTATATCTGCAATATTCATCCACATGGTGCCTCTTCAGCTTTGGAAAGTAATGTGTGGCTTAACCTTGCTAGTGATTTTAACACTGAATTTGTTATTAAATGTTTTTCATTATTATTATTATTAAGAAAGAAGACAAAGTCAAATGTGACCCTACATAAACACTTGGCTGATTGGATGTGAGAATCTGAAATTTTCTATTCTAATACTTTCATCTCTCATTTGATTTGAGTATTAACACTTTAGTTCTAAAATACTTTTGAATGTTTTATGAGAGTTCCATAAATTGAAATTGAATTACAAAACAAAGATATTTAGAAAATGTCATTTTTTTTTCAGGAAGTAAATAAGAGGAAGTTCAGTTAGAAAGTCAGACCACTTGAGTCTGGTTTTGTTCAGTCACTCAGTATCACTGTGGCAGTGAATACAATAAGCTTGGCCTCTGTGTCCTTGTTTTTTGAAGTGGAAATTTTTTTTTATTCCTTCCTTAGCAGGATTGCATTAGATTTAGAGTTAATGAACAGGGGTCCTTACAGTGATAAATTTCATGGGATTAGTATACATTAAGTGTGAGTTTATTATTACACTATTAATATCACCTTTATATCCTGATGGCTTTTTAAATCAATGATAAAATCATATTATAGAAATATAAAAAAGTAGTTTAATAAGTACTGTATTCATCCACATCTTGCCTTACCCAATGACCATATAACATACTTCAATTATAATTTGGCATACGTGAAATACTTCTTAGAAACCCAACATTAGACTTTGATAACTCGTTAGTTTGTGCTTCCTTTACAGCAAAAGATGGAGCTGTTGAGTATGGGCACAACTTTAGGAAAAGATGTTACTGATTAAACTAAATAGGGGTGATAACTACTAATCCAAGAAATTGTGCATCATGTTGAGCACTCTCTAGAGAGTACAGTAAGGAAAGCACAGCTGCTGTGAGTAAAGTGTCTACATCATGTCAAAACATGCAAAGTCAAAGGGAACGTTATGGTGAAGCTTCCAGATGGCTCCCCTACCGTCAATGAGCCCCCTCCTGTCTACACATCTCCCTGTGAAAGCAGTAACAAACAAGGCTATTAGCTGTAAGCTGGTTACCAGGTCCAAGAAGCTGAGACTGGGTTCACTTTCTCACAACTGTTTCTGCAGGAAGAGTTCTGTTGCCAGAAGGCTGCCTCCGATGTAATTAAGAAATGATGTCCATGGTAAAAGTGCTGGCCATCTCTGGCACTTCCACTCAGATTCAAAGCCTCCCACACCTCCTGAAAATTAAACACTAAATAAATATGCCTTGAGCACTTACGTCTCTATCTTTTTCTGTTAAATACTGGCCTCTTCATTATCAGAGGTCTATAAAATAAGGTCAAGCAGTAATATTGCAAAAAAAAAAAAAAAAAAAAAAATCACAAAGGTCAAATGTTCCCTTTCAAAGTTCACAATCCTCAAAGTCAAATGTGCCTATATTAATTTTAATACGAATAACAGAAAATTTTCTTTGAATAATACATTCTTATAATATCAATATCCCTGTGTAGAGCGTCCCAAGTGTAGAGTGCTACCAAGAAATCATTATTGCAGAAACACTTGTACCAAGTCCTTGCTATATTCTATATGTTATGTTTACATTGAATGTAAACTTCACCTGTGATTTCAAGGCACTACTTAAACCCAACCACTTCAACTTTAAATTAAGAACAATGCCTAAGAAGAATATTCTAAATATGCCTGTCACTCTCAAATATGATGGGTTTCTAATTTTTCACACAGCCTTATTAAAAATTGTGTGAGTACATAATATAATTTAGAAGGGCTTTCTTTTCATATGGTTGGCTTCTCCAGTGGAGTTAATATTTGTTCTAGGGATCAGTGAACACTAGGGATAAAATTAAATTTAATTCTTAGATCTCTTTTTCATCTAAGAAATCCCCCCTAAGCCTCATTGACTGAAGGCCCAGTGTACATGTCAGAATGTGAAAAGCAAAGCAGGAAAATAAAGTCTAGAAAAATGTGTCCTCCAATTCTATGACCAGTTTCTGTGATTTTATTTTATTCACAAGGTTAATATCCTCCTTAAATATGGAATATTTTGGCCTCCATAAAGCAAAATTTTGAACAATACAGACATAACTGTGTATCCAAAGCATCTTGTAATATTGTATAAACAAAATTTTAGAATTATCAATAGAGATGTGGTGAAGTACCAAAGATATTACAATAAATGACTAAATGAAAATTCTATTAAAAATTAACTCAGCTACGTATTCTAGTTTTCTGTTGCAGGGACAATCATCATGACCATAAGAAACTTGAGGAAGAACCAAAGGACTTAAAAGGATTATCTCCTCTTAATGTTTACAGTCAGTCATGGGGGGAACCTAGGGTGGGAGTTCAAGGCCAGGATCTCGAGGTAAAACCAAGCAGAGATCATGCAGGAACTCTGGTCACAGGCTCATTCTCAGATTCACATTAAACTATCACTCTTATACAGCCCGGGCCCAGCTGCCTATGGAGGGCACACCCACGGGAAATTAGGGCCTCCCAATTAGAAATCAAGAAAATGCCACGCAGACATGTGCCCAGGCCAGTCTGATGCAGGCAATTCATCAACTGAGTTTTCCTCTGTCAAGGCGACCCTAGATTTGTGTCAAGGTGAAAGCTGAGGCTAACATTTAGAGTATGGTTAAGCTCACAATGTACTCTCTTGCATTTTAACTTTTAACAACAACAATTTATATGATATAGTAACATCAGACACAAGTTTGGTGAACTGTGTTTTGATTTTTGTTTATTGAATTTCCAGTTCACTCAGTAGGTTGATGTTATAATGTCTGTTTTAACGTTTTGATGAGAAAGTTAGCAATTTATCAATGAAGCTTTCAAAATTTATGTTGATTAAAATTTTCTGAATTGACGTGTCTAAAACATAGTAATAAACATTGTTTCTATTTTAAAAGGATATTTTCTCTCAGTTTCATGAAAAACTAATTCAAAAACCAAGTATTTTAACCAATTTTATACTAATCTAATTAACATATTTTACTTCGTTTTTAAATTAAGAAACTTCCTCTGAGTGCCACCAGGTCTCCCCCTCCAGGGGACATGGTCAAATGTGAGGCACCATAGTACGTGAGACAGCAGGTAGCCAAGAAGAGACTTGATACCCTATGAGAATATATAGGGGGAGGTGATCCCCCTCAGGAACAGTCATAGGGGAGGGGAATAATGAGAAAATGGGGGGGGGGGGGAATGGGAGGATACAAGGGATGGGATAAACATTGAGATGCAACAAAAATAAATTAATAAAAAAATTTAAAAAAAAAGAAACTTAATATGAAGTGTATTTTAGCAAAATTTAAAATATACCTAGAATAACAGTATATTAATTTTATAAAAGTTCAAGAAACGTTACTGGAAAACATTTCCTATTCATCATCTTTCTGGTGATCAATATTTTATCTCTGGTGCAAAATACTATAGTTTCTAAAAGTGTGCTGAAGTCCAGTGAGGGCTAAGCAGGCAAGGGGGTTAAGAAGCAAGCCTGACACCTGAGTTTAAGTATAGGAAATCACATGGTAGAAAATGAGAACAGTCTGTTGTCCTCTGATCTCCATACATACTCCAATGATATCGGTGCACACATTCACACACACAGCAAGGGGCAGAAACTTGCTGAAGGATGACACCAGACTCAAATAGTACGTAAAAAGGAAGAAGAGAGAGTGTTTATTCTGCAGAAACAGCCTGCATGCAGGGGTCAACTATCTATACAAAATGGCAACCAAGCCCAGGAGAAGCTTGCAGGGCTTATTTACAGGTTTCTAGGGGAATCCTATCTGTGACTATGTGACTCTAACTGGGATTGGTCAGTGCCTGTGGAGGCAAGCTGGTGTTCATGGAGGCTGCATGACTCTAGCCATTGTCCTTTTAGCAATATCTGGTCTTCTCAACACACACACACTCTCTCTCTCTGTGTCTCCCTTTCTCTGTCTCTCTCTGTCTCTGTCTCTGTCGCTCTCTGTCTCTGTCTCTGTCTCTCTCTCTCTCTCTCTCTCTCTCTCTCTCTCTCTCTCTCTCTCTCTCTCTCTCACACACACACACACACACACACACATGTAATTAAAATGTTTTTAAAGTTTTTAAAATAGTGTAACTTTGGAGAGGTTTTTTTGTTTTGTTTTTTGTTTTACTAACTAGAGTATCTCTGTCTATTTTTTCTCTATCACCCAGCTTCCCTTGTGTATGTGCATTACATATATTTACAGCATTAAATTATTTATGCTACACATTGTTTGAAAGTAGAGAAGATGACAGTAATGGATTGTGAGCTTCTAGGGAGACACCAGCTTTTGTAGTGGAAAATGGTTGGTTTGGGGGCAAAGTTGTACCCCAAATATTTTTATGGATCAGTTATGGGTCTAACATCAAGTAAGTTTTTAATATTCAGTATTTTAAGGTAGATTATTTCAAGTTAATGAGTCTTGCATATATTCAAATGAGAGGAGGGAAGGCAACATCATCAAAGGAAGAGATCCCAACCTTGTTGTTAAGAAATGCAAAGACTAGATGTCATGTTTGGGCATCCACAGCAGATGTAGAAGGTACAGTCTCTAAAATGACAAAGCAGGAGGAAAAGGATGAAACAACAGTTATATAATGATATTTGTAGGCTTTGTTGATAGCACTCTAGGCTTACAACTTTTTCACAAACTCTTAATATTTTATAACATATAGGAAGTATATATAGAGAAACTTGTATCATTCTTATGGAAAAGTATTTAATACATTTTAACTTTTAAGAATAGCAATCGGAATATCAGTACGCCTCTCATAAGAAAGAAATATAAAGTTTGAAGTAACAGCAGTATCTAATTATTATTATCTCTATTACAAGGGTTTCACAGATTCTGCCTGAGGTTTAATTAAGACACAGAGACACCTATATAGTTTAAAGCTGTTGGTCTTTTGCTGGGGTAGTCTTCCAGCTAGCTACTAATTTAAACTGACTTCCCTGTCTCTCCATGAAGTTCTCACTATACGATCCTACCATAGTTCCAAGATTTTACCTTTCCCATGTTACTGTTCCACAGATGCCAAAAGGCCTTCTGTAACCTCACCTTGGAGTATTTGTGCTTTTAACACAAAGTTCTTCTCCCAATCTTCTACTGTGCTATATGTCTACTGCCTTTTCCTACATTGTGTACATGTCTAATAATGTATGTTTCACTGTAGATTAAAGTGATGAGGTTAAAATTATGTCCTCTTATGAACTTTAAAGGATTCGTGTAAGCTGCAGGAAATCCATCTCTCAGGTCAAATGGAAACCAGATAAATACTGTCAATCAACCGCTTAAGTTTCTCATCTATTGCCTGTCTCTGGGGGCGGGATTCACCCCCTTTCCCTGGTTTTGGGACTCCCCTCTGCCTAACAACCTGATTGCCACTTTTCTGCCCCCAACACCAACTAAATTCCCCTTTCCTAATCACATAAACGTTTCCCTTTGTCCAAGAGACTGCTGGCACCTCTTTGGTTTTCTGAGGGTGGAGGTACCCAACCTCTTTGCTGACCTACAACTAGGCTCCTTCCCATCCGGTGAGTTTTCTGATGTAGCTTTTTCCGCTGCTCAGCGGCAGCTGCTGTCTGATTTGAAAACCTGGTGCACCAGGTAGCTGCATACTTGAAGTTAGCTCATCTGTTGAGCTACGCTGTTGGTTGCTGGTTATTGCTGACGAGCTGCTAACCAGTCTGCACCTGTCCCTTGGGTCACTATCCATCTAGGGGGATGCCCTAATGGCTTACTGACCTCACCTCCCCATGGAAAACGTCCACATGCCTGTTCCTTTTAGCATGCCTTTGGAATGTATTTTAACGACTCTCAAATCCTTACACCCACATTAAGGGCTTCTAAGCTTGCACGCCTCTGTAACCAAAGTTGGACAGATGCAGAACTAAACTGCTTAATTGCTGCCAGCAATTGAGTAAAATGGAAGGAAGTTCCCATATCCAGATCTTTTCTTAGCTCTCCCATGTCCAAGCCTTTCGTCGGATAAAATAGAAAGAAGCTTCCTATATCCAGGCTTTTTCTTTGCTCTCCCAAAAATTTCAGGCCTTGTCTCAAGCCTTTTCTCTTTGCTCTCCCATGAGTTTCAAATGTACACCTAAAGGGAATTTTCTCCTTAACCTACTAAACTTTGTCTTTTGCCCACATATATATTCCAGTATCCTGCCAGACTTCCTAAATCTGGGACATCGTCAAAGCAGCTACCCACAAGTGCTCCCATCCAACCTCACAGATCCTGCCAGCTGGACCTGCACTGTTCCTCCTAGCTGGACCTGCATTGCTCCTCCTAGCTGGACCTGTATTGCCCTTCCCAGCTGCAGATGTTCTCAGACCCTGGACAGCAAATGCAGCAGCCTGTTCTTTCCAAAACTGGCCAACATTTCAGCCTTTTAAATCCCCTATTGTTGTTGGACTATCAGCAGGAAGTAGTTAAGACAATTACTTCACCTCTTATCCATTTGCAAAAGGCTGTAATGGTATGCTCCATGCCTGGGACAAACAGCTCCACGTTCTCCTAGCACTCTTTGGTCCCTATCTGCTGCAGGACATGGCTGACATAACCAGCTCTTCACCTTAAACTTTCAGGGAAGGACTTCTCCTTTCCCTTCACTATATAATTTGGACATTTTGTTCCTATTGCTGTTTTCTATCTCTTTTTTTCCTCTTCTACACTTACATACTTTAACTTACTTATATAAAAACAATATAATGTACCTCATTTTTTAATTATAGGAAAAGGTAGGAATGTCAGTGCTTCAGTCCTCCCACCTGTGATGTCATTGCCTACCTGCCAGGGGGCTTGGCCCTGCCCAGGGCCATGTAAAAGACAGACCCTTCACATGGTCTCTGTCTCTAACCTCTTGCTCTATGACTCTCTCTATTCTCTCTCTCTCTCTCTCTCTCTCTCTCTCTCTCTCTCTCTCTCTCTCTCTCTCTCTCTGTCCCCCCCCCCTCTGGAGTACCCCTTCACCCTTTTCCTCCCCTCCCCTTCATGCTCATTTAATAAACTGCGTATAACATAATATCTGCTGCCTGGTACCTTCTTCTGCCTTAGCACCTTGTATCTTATTGCATTAATCTTTTAATATATAAGTTCAGATTTGAAAAGAAAAATGACAAAATATATGAGATTGCGCTAAACACAGTATGTTGAAAAACAGGTATGGAGTAAGTTTTAAAAAAGAAACTATCATGAAAAAGGAAGATTAAAAAAAAAAAATTAGTACAACAGATATATTTCAACCAAAATAGAGCGGTTGTTCCTATTCTGTTTATAAATGAAAATCACACCTAATTAAGGACGCAAATTAAAGCAAATCAAACTGAACAATATGCTTTTTGTTTTGCAAATTCAAGGAATGGCCTCCTGAAGTAACAGTAACAGCAAGAAAAGACGTGAATGGCTGCTACAGTGATGAAAAGTATTGTAAGAACACTCACAAAATGCAGAACATCAAATACATTAACTTATTCTATATTTTTTCTCTTTTCTTCCATTTATTGGGGCCAGAGAGGAGTAAGACAGGGTCTTACTATGTACCTCAGGCTGTCCTGGAACTCACTATGTAGACCAGGGTGGATATGTTTTGCCTAATTCAGTGTTATGATTAAAAATAAAGAGAGGTACACAACAGAACTGATATGGAGAAGTTTATTTGAGAGAAAGAAAGAGGAGCTAGGACCTTAGTGGGCCATGAGAATAGAGAGAGACAGAGACAGAAAGACAGTGGGAGAAAGAGAGATGGATGTGGAGAGCGTGCCCCAGACACAAGGAGCAAGCTAGAGAGAAAAGTGAGAGAGAGAGAGAGAGAGAGAGAGAGAGAGAGAGAGAGAGAGAGAGAGAGACAGAGACAGAGAAAGACAGAGAGAGAGAGAAACAGAGAGAGAGAGACAGAGAGAGAGAGAGACAGAGAGAGAGAGAGAGAGAGAGAGAGAGAGAGCGCACATTTGGCGCATACCTGGCTGTGGCAACTTAGGGCAGACAAGCAGGGTTGCTAGATGCTAACATACAGTAAACCTAATATAAAACATGTAGGTTCTTTTTCCTATTTTTTTTTTTCATCTCAAAAACTGCCAGGGGTCCTGCTTAAACTATGGCACCAGCCAAGGACAATATAGGCCATAAACTTCAAACCCCTACCCAGATCTAGCCAATTGACAGGACACTCTTCACAGTTGAGTGGAGAGTGGGGTCTGACTTTCACACATACTCTGGTGCCTCATATTTGACCACGTCCCCTGGAGGGGGAGACCTGGTGGCACTGAGAGGAAGGATAGCAGGCTACCAAGAAGAGACTTGATACCCTATGAGCATATACAGGGGGAGGAAGTCCCCCTCAGGAACACACATAGGGGAGGGAAGTAAGGGGAAAATGGGAGGGAAGGAGGAATAGGAGGATACAAGGTATGGGATAACAATTGAGATGTAACAAGAATAAATAAAAAATAAATAAATTAATAAATTAAAAAAAAAAAACTGCCTTCTCCAAAATGCCTTCTTATAACATCAACTAGTACATATTCCTGAAAGACAGACCAAAGACATTAATTGGGCAAAATTTGTTAGTGTAGTTTACTGTGAGTAGCTCATTGTATACTGTATTTTTAAAAATTGTTATACATTATTTTAACTCCTAGGCTAATTAGTTTGCACTAGGAAGAATTATTGGATCATAGGTGTTTTCATATTGCAGCTGCAGGATTTCTGAAGGCATCCTAATAAAAAAGAGCTTGAATGCTACAATGTTATGAAAACCTTTATTATACCCACGGTATAACTACAATTCTTTTACATTTAACCCATAGTAATCACAGATTAGAAGCTATTGAAAAGTTTGATATTTGCAGCCTGAGATAGGTTTTAATGCTGTGACCACTTTATATTTGGGCACAGTTCCTGCAGGGTAACAAGTTTAGAATATAATAACAAGACATAAATACAATTTGCCTGCAGGTTTTTTAGTTGGGCTTCTTTAGTGAATTTTCCTACACTAAAACAATTGAATTCGGAGTCTGGTGGCTATTTAGGCATGTTGGTCGTGATTCCTTTCCACACACTGAAAAATATTCCTAAAAATTTTATGTTTCTCTGGGCATGTATTCTATTAAAATAAAACAAAAACAAGCACAAAAAGAAAGTCAAGCCGACAACAACAAAAACCAACACGGAATTAATCCACTCACACAAAAATCTAAAAGAGAAGGGAAGAAAAAGAGAAAAGAAGAAAGTAATGAGGGAAGGAGCTAAGTACACATGAGAGAGATAAAAGTTGTGTGTTGTCATAACTCTCAGGCGTACATATTGGTAAATACACAAGAGATTAGCATAGCAGACTTCTGGGCGAGTCTGTGGCAGTACTTAGGGAGATGTTTAGGTCACACAGCTTTGGTCAATAAGAAGAAATCTTAATGTATTACTGAGAGGTAATAACAGCAAAAGTATACCTTCACTGGGGATAGTACATCCCTGAGCTGTCTCTGTGTCTGTTTCTTCTTCACCTACCCAACTTGCATTTCCTCGTCTGTCAGGGTACCAGCACATGGAGCTATGCAATCATGGATTGAACTCACTGTAACCACAAACCAAAGAAAATTATTTCTGCCCCGAGTTGCTTCTGTCAGGCATTCTTTCCCAGTAACAATAAAACTGATCAAAACAGAACAGAATAAAAACAGTCAAAAGAACGAAAGAGCTGATATGGTGACAGTGACCTATATGCTAGCACTTAAAAAGTACAAGTTGGAAAATCAGCAATTCAGACAAAAAAGAGAAGAAAGAGTTCTGTATATTCCAATATCATCTATATCATTCTATTTAACTCTACCAAACAAATATATATATGTGTGTGTGTTAGATAAATATTATTTATGCACTAGATAAACTAAGAGCAAATTAAAAATTATTACAGTGATTATAAATCTAAAGAGCTATGGAGTTGGATTATTTCAACTATAAGAAAAAGTCTAACAAATACTATTTTTATGGCAGTTTCTCTATTGTTAAGACCCAGAATGCTAAGACAAAATGTGGACTATGACACACACATTGAAGCCAAACCCTCATTACAACCTGAGTCAAGATTGACTAGGCTTTTAAAAATCCAGTCATAACAATACGAGGATAAAAGGTTTCATAGCAAAAATGTGAATTTATCATAGAAAAAAAGGTCTGCATAATGTCAGTATTCTATATACTTCTATTTATCTCTGTGTCTTCCTTGTCTCAGTTTCTGTCTGTGCTTCAAGACCACACTGGTTTCATGTGTTTCTGAAACTACAAAGTAGCTGTATTTGAGATATTCATATCCTTTTATGGGTTGTTTGTAAAGAAAGGAGAAAATGAAACTAGTAACAGAACAGCAGAAGAGGCAAAAGGCTAAAGTATAGGATAATGTCCTTCATATTATTTTTGGAAATGTAAAATGATCCAAATGACCACTGAGCCTCCACAGGGAGAAAAACCAAGGAAGCATAGAACCCACCACTCCCTGAATAGTGCTTTGCTCTAATAAGTTCATTTGAAGGTATCTGAGATTTATAGTGAAACGAAAAGTGGTGTTGACTTCAGATTATAGACCTGTAACCTTCAACGGAAAAATAAATAGCAGTATTTTAACCTAAACTGTAAATAGCAGGTAAAGCAGCATACATAAAAAGTAACATATAACTTAGGGGAATGTAGATAAAATAGAATTCGTTGATATTACACTGCTGTGGTTTCTTTGTGTTGAGAGAAATCAGCACTAAGGGAAAAAGTATCATTTGCCTTTTGTTGGTTAGCAAAGAAGTAAACAAAGATGAATGGAGAATGCACACTAAATGGCAAGTAATTTTAGGAAAAGAATAGGATTGAAGCCATTTTATCCAAGCATTTGATGGGGGAAGGAGAGGCAAGCCTCCACAAGTAGTTTCCAACCAGGGCAAAATGTGTTCTATATATCAAAGAAAGGAAATTGCCAGGAAGGTGTAAAGGCAGCTAGTAATAGACCATTGATCTGAATTACCTCCAGCCGTGTGTGTATGTGTATTCAGCACTCTAAAAAAATGACTTACCCAGGAAACCATCAAAGCAATGAGACTTCAACACAAGCTTTGAGGTTAATAAAATTTGCCTCATCTCAAGGATAAATCAATTAAGTCAGAAGTATTTAGATCAGTTTCTCCAAGAAGGCTCACCCCAGGAAGATTTACCCAAAATGGGGGTAGAACACTTTAAAAAAAAAACCAGATATTTATCATACTAAATAAATTAAATTTTCTTAATGAAATGTCCAATGAATAAATATTATAGAACAAAGAAAAATAGATCGATTTATGCTGACATCATTTAACTATCAGATTCTGTAATAAAAATGCAATTAAAGTCCTAAATATGTACACATACAGCTCACACACACACACACACACACACACACACATAACACACACACACCCCAGACAGAAAATTAGCACATATTTTTCACTCACTTGGAACATAATAACAAAACATATCTTTGAGCAAAAAAGTTTTCAAAGGAATTAACTAGGTTAATGTCTAACTGTTTTTTTAATTAATTTATTCTTGTTACATCTCAATGTTTATCCCATCCCTTGTATCCTCCCATTCCCCCCCCCCCATTTTCCCATTATTCCCCTCCCCTATGACTGTTCCTGAGGGGGATTACCTCCCCCTATATATTCTCATAGGGTATCAAGTCTCTTCTTGGCTACCTGCTGTCCTTCCTCTGAGTGCCACCAGGTCTAATGTCTAACTTAAGTCAAACTAAAATAAAGATGGTGTCATCAGTCTAAAATCAAAAGCATTTCTCTGCAATACCACCAAGAATATCATATTTTTTAATGACCTATAAGACACAAACAGAAAATTAGAGCTCTGTGCACAGGCTTTCAAAAGTCTTTCCTGTATACCAATATTTGTTCTTAATTTTATTTTCAAAGACATTTTGAAAATCCATGGTGCTCATCTATAAGCCCCAAACCAGACATTTTACTCTAAAAGCAATAAGTCTGAGTCTGAGCACACAAAAATTATGCTTTCTCCCAAATATCCTGAAAGGGTCACATAGACATCACTAAGCCCAGCATGTGAACACACAGCCACACACTCAATTATATGTCAGCTCAACCGAGAAACCAAAACTAGAAAATAGAACCGAAGATAGATTCATTCATTCATTCATTCATTTATTTTGGTTTTGAGATGTTAGCAAATCCAAGTTGCTCATTGCAGTTCCTTGGGAAATAGCATCTTGTCTAAAAGATAACAAGATGTGGGTCATCAATATGTGTCAGAGAGTGAGAGCACTTGGCACAAAGTCTGATGATAAAGATTTGATATTCAGGTTCTACATTGAATCTAACACTTTGTCTTCTGCCCTCCAGACGTGTAACATGGCACAAACTCACTCATAGGCATACACAAGTATATATATTTATATATATGTAAATGTAAAAATTATAGTTATTAAGACAAATGAAAAGCATGATATTGTCATTCCTTTTGTAATTTGCCATTTGTTGCCCACTAGAAACTGATAAATAATCCCTAATTTCTGAAGATACTATAAACTTTGAAAACAAGATACAAAGAAATCAGGTAAGGACTGAGCTAAAGCATCTTCCCTGTTACCAAGATTTTTTAGTGCCAAATGATACTGGGAAGCTAAGACACTGTAGAGTCATAAACTCTATAAGCTATAATACCAATCTGCCATGCAAGATATACAATAGTGACATGACCATAACAAACAGCTCCTTGATTGGTCTGAGGCTTCCTTCACAAGAGAGAATCAATGTCTGGTACTCTATAACTCCTCATAAAATTGACTGAGGTGGGCTTGGGTTTCAGGGGTTGGGAGTCGGTCTACAGTGCTTCTTAGTAAAACTGACCCATCATGAAACCGCCTTCAAAAGATCTGTTTAAATGCACAGACATGGAGTACTTTCAGGCATCAACAGAGGAGCCTTATGTCGGAGTGCAAGCGGGTGAGTGTGAAACATGTGGCTGCACAAGATGTTAAGAATAAAGGATAAAGGATGACAGAGAGCTCAGTCCTAAACAAGACATTTATACCACCACCATAAGGCTCAGGGTACACTGTGGAAGAGAGAGGCAGAAAGACTATAGAGGTAAGAAGATAGAAGGGCTGACACATGCTATCTCTAACCATGGTAAGGCCACAGCATTCATAAACTTATCACAACTGCTCCCACTAGCACTCTGCCCACCTAACTCAAGCCAAGCCAACAGTTAGCTGTGTTAGAACAGTTTCACATGTCCCTCTTCCTTACTGCTGAAGTGCTGGCAACCGACAGATTCTGGGAGGAAGGGAGGGATTGCATGCAGCTGTGTATTCACTATTGAGCCCACCAAACTCTAATAAACGTTTCCAAACCCAAGGTCACAAAGACAACCCTATTTAAACACCGTGGGAAAAAAGAACACTGTGGGACACAAAACAAGTCAACAGTCATGAATACGGGAAAGAAATCCACAGAAATGAAGAGGGAAGAAAGGGAATAAGGGAGGGCTATGTGGGAGGATTAATTAGAATGCGTGATATACCTGTATTAAATTGTCAAAGAACAAAATAATTAACCATAAGTGAAAAATACAATTATTTATACAAATTAATTTATGTAGATTAATCCTACAATTACTGCAAATATTTTCTGAATCATATATGCTTTGTGCATAGTGTATAAGCTGTTCCCATCTTAATATATAAATGCAAGGGCTCATCCAATGACAGAAATAGAGTACATTACACTGCACCATGACTCGGGTGTGTTAAGAAATGAAAAAGACACATGTTGGGGTGACCCAAGTTCACTCCCCAGATCCCACATATCCTGGAAGAAAGGAACCGACTCTTGAAAGTTGCGCCTATGAAGCAGAAGTGTCTGGCGTCTTTACGACTCAGTTGTGTCATGTGGTGTTTTGCTTAAAGCTGTCTTATGAGAGGGCACACTATGTGTTTCTGGGAGACAGTGAGAGGGCACATGATGGTGGGTAGGAGTATAAAAAGAATCGAGGACAGTGGGAGGATGCTTTTTGTATTGCAGCTCTTCGCTGGTCTTCGTTGAGAAAGGGTCCAGAGACATTCCTGTGGTACCCTGGCTGCTTCTGGTCACTTCCTCTGAGTTGCGCTGATTCAGCAGGCCCCTGCTGTTTCTGCTGGATCGCGCCACCGCTACGAATTTGTGTTGCTGGTACCCTGACAATGCAGAGTGGAACTGACCTAAGGAACTATGTCTAAACAGGTCCACAAACCCTTTTTCTTATTAACATTCATTCTCCCCTTCCACCAGTCAATGGGTTAGAAGTGAGGTTGAAGTGAACCCTAAATAAAGTAGATCTTGAAAAATATAAGCCTATTCCCTCACATGTGCATTGTGGCAAGGATATGTCCACACAAACACACAAAAATTGTAAATAAACTAGTTTTAAAGAAAAAGTTACAAAAGCCTCAGTCTTCTGTTAACAGCTCCAGTTCTGGGTTATGGAGAGGCATGTGTGTCAGACCTAACTTTGCTGCCTAGTCTTCATTTGTGAACAAAATAAAGACATATTAAAAATGGCATAAACAAAACACCAGTTACTGTACTAAAATCCACTTCATTGCTTAGTTACATTGCAGCAGAGTGGATAACATTACCCATGTACCCTAGCTACTGTTCTCCTTCTCTGTCCTCATTTACAGAACTGCTGTTTGCTTCTGAGTTTTAAACATGTGGCATAAATCCCAGTTAAATACACTTTCCAATGTCCCTCTGTTTCAGTAACATTATGAGTATCTTATGAATGACAAATTCTGGTGCTAGGAAATCCCCATTTTTGTTATTATTGGAAAATGATGTCTTCTCTTTTATAGAATGATATTTTAGAGGTTATTCTTCCCCATGTATCTATGTGAATATTAAAAATTGCTTCCATTCTTCGGTTTTTCTGAGTTCAAAGAAGTACATTTATTCTTCCGATCTGTGAAACCCATTGTGTATTACGGAAGTGAGGTGTACCGAGAGAGATTTTGCAGAAGGTGGACTTATATCTTCCTGAAAATCAAAAGGGAACATCTCGCTACCAAACCATTAAAATGTGAACCAAAGTGACTTCATTGAACACTTGAAATAATATATCATTAGATAGTGTCTTTCAGCAGGCTGGAATGGAAGCTTAACAACCTACTGTGGGAGGGAGTGTGGGTTTCATTCCATGGAGCCATTTTCAGGAATGGGATAGGTAAATGTTTCTACTAAGGTTGGAATCCAGTGCCATGGTGGATTATCTATGAGATAGCAAGAATACACTATTATTCAAGTCATTTAACAGATCTACATATAAATATTAAAGCTTCACAACTTAAAAGCAAAAGCCAAAGGAAAATGAATGAATCAGTTCTAAAGATATTGAGATGTAACAAGAATAAATTAATAATAAAAAATTAAAAAAAAAGAAATCTATTTCATATTTCTACAACAGAGTAGCCTGATGTACAAACTATTAAGAATCATTAAAAATTCCTAACATAAATGACAATAACTATGAATATTATTTTATCTTTTAAAGTGTTAACCCTTGTAATTATACAAAGATATCTATTTCTTTCACTAATTGAATTCACATTTATGTATGAAAACTCAATACAGCTCACAGAACTTTGATTAAGAGAAATGTAAAATATCTTTATTTTTTATGACTTAGGACACAAACATGATATTGGTTACTGCCCATGAATTTCAGCAAATGGTGTAGAGACACTGTATGTATCTGATGGCCCTTCGTCTTGGCAGTGGACTCTGGTGAACAGCTGAAAGCTAAGTGTCATGGACACACCCCCAATCTGTCTAGAAAGCAGATACAGCTGGAATATTGGCACTGGGGTGGTACTAAAATGTTGTTTTGCTCCAAACACTGAATGCTTTAAAATACCAATTTATAATCTGTGACTGCAATGAATTGAGTATTCACATCCTTACTCTTGGTCTCCTGTGACCTGCATCATTTTGCATGATGGAAATGGGAGAATTTCTCAGCATTACTTACATGGACAACTGTTTATCAGAATTCATTTGCTTACCAACATGTTACCATTAGTCTATCTGACTCTTCACATTTCTATATTACCTTATAAATAGTAGTAGACCTTCTGATCATTCAAATATGTTTCAGAGAAAGAATGACAGCCTTTGATGGAAGCCATAGAAAATGTTCAAAGATTGGCATGTGATTTATCTTTATATTTAAACTTTATTTTGGGATTTTTCCTAATAAAGGCATGTATGTTAAAATAGTGCATTCACTATTCAAATGTCATTTCTCTTTTAAAAATGACTATTTCCTTAAACTATTTTTATGTTGACTTCAGAGCCCTAAAGTTATTCTTTTAGTGAGTTTGTTGAAACTGTCTTCAATTACAAGAGACACATATTGATAATAAAGTCTCTGGTTGAGTTTTCCACTCTTTTTGAATGTTTTGTCATCTTTCCTTTTACACAGGTCTTATGTCTTACTAATTTAAAGTTCCCTCAAATTCCTTGGCATTGGCCACTGTATTTACTATACAGAAAGCACACGGACAAAATACTATATTGCTTCCTAAGAAGAAAACTATTGATTTAATAATGCAGAGAGTGTATCTATTTCTATAGAGACAATTTTCTCATTAAAGCACAGATCTTGCATCTGGTATGTGCAAAATAACAGAACAATGAATCATTATGATCTATTTAGCCAAATTAAATTTTTGACTATTACTTTTCATATATTTATTTTCTATATAATTGAAATATGTTTGAAGTGACTTCAGCACCACAATCTATTCAACCACTGAAAGTGAGCTAAATTTTTTTTTTTTTACAAAATTAACCTTATCTTCATTCATTTTGGAGCTTGTTTACACATTTATTCAAAATATTCTCCAATCCCATATTCTTTTTTTAATTTTATTTTTTATTATGATTCTTTTTAACATGTACATTTATATTATTACACGTGAATAAAATAAACTACATACAACAGGAAGAACCATGGGACAATCAGGGATTATATAAATGTTACATTCATAGTGATTTTGTTATTTGTATTCGGCAAACTTGAAGTAAACATCTTTCCTATCTTGTCTAAATTTCTGAATGAAAATGAACATCTATCATATCTCATCACTATTAACTTAAAACACCTATCTTGATCTAAAAACATCTTAATCCCTAACCAAGTTTAATTGTAAGACTAAACTTTATCTAGTCTTCAACCGCATTAGAGAATTGAGAAAGAATAAAACTTAATTACCTGACTGAACCGTAAGTGCAGGTGTGCAGCTTCCAAAATGAAGAAATGATTCAGACAATTTACTGCACAGATGCACAAGTCAAAGAAGATAGCATCATCAGCATAAATTCTTGGGTGACATTGGGCTGTGTGTGTTTCATACACTAACTTCTCACTTGTTCCTAGACGGGATCCTTGACTTCTGATGATATGGTCAATATCTCTTTTGCACTTTAGGTAGAGGTTCACTGTCTTGCTGTTGACCCCTACAGTTTCCTCACCCTCAAACATTGTCCTTGATGGCCCAGGGCTAGAGAAGATGAAGAAGAATCCAAAATGCTTCCATGAATTCATCTGTAATAACAGATGCATATACCGTTCTCGCTTTTATTCTGGGGAAAGTAAAAATAGGTTAGGTTAATGCATCAACCCCTTTATTCTTTTGTGCAATAAGACCAGGTATGTTAGCATGTACACAAAGATGAGGCTACTGCTGGAAATAATCCTACAAAATAATCAGAATCTGAAACATTATTTAAGCATTTATGAATTAAACATGATAGATGAATGAAAACAGCCGGTTCCTCATATTTGATTGAAGAAAGGAAGGTATAGTAGATGGATGGCTTTCTACAGAGTAAATTCCTCCTATACCTTTGGATGAACCATCAATAAAAGAAATATCTTCCTGTGAAATGGGAGAGAGTTGGACAACTTTTATAATAACAAATTCCCTTTTTTTAATTAGAGAAGCGCACAGCTTACTGGCTAAATGATGATTTCCTATATTCTACTATAGTAATCTGCAAATGAAATTTGAAACTCCAGAGTTCTCTAACACTCTTAAAACTGTTAATTAAGGATAATATAATACAATACAGATCAACGTTATATAATTGTTGACACAGTGTTCTCCTATCTACTAATTGAGCAAGAAGAATAAGGTAAGAAGTCAGTATTTTGTTGTCATTATGGTATTAAAAAAAAGTTAGGGCATTGATTTTCCTGCAACTGCACTGGGAATACCCAGCACAGTCTATGAGTCCAGGGAGGAATTGGGAAATATTATTTTTTTCAGCAAAGCTTAAGCTTTGTAGTGCCCTGGGTTGTAAACTCAGCATTTTCACGGGGTCTCCTAAATCTTCATCAGGAAGGTTATTTTGATTATCCAGTTCCTCTCTCCATGTTTCAGCATCATCTGCCGACAATGGATGATGCATAGCTGAAGGAGACTCCAGAAAGGGAAGCTGAGTGAAAAGTCGCCAGCATACAGCACAATACCACCGTGTTCACTTTGGATTTTACCTGACTGGGAAAAAAATGTTTCTGTTTTTGCTTCTTTTACAATTCTTATGGTTTGATCACCCAGCTTATATTCATTCAAAGAAATAGGCATCTCTTTTTCATGATTAATGTTCTTATGTTCCTCAAACCTTCTGATGATAGTTCAAACTAATGCCCAAGTGACCCCAAATTGAATGGGAAAATCTTTCCCCCATGTTGTTGCATAATACTTTTGCACATTGTGTATTCTAATGCTAATTTCTGGATCCAGAGATTTGGTTAGAGTCTAGACTTTGGAACTGTCATTATTATGAAGTATGTTTTGTCTTGGTTTGTTATAACCATGGTTGTTCATCTCCTTCTAATTGGTGAAATAACAAACTGAACAGACTTTAGGCAGGAGAGGAAAAGGCAGGATTTCCAGGCCCATTGTGGATGGCGTCTCAGGTGGATGCCTGGAAACATCACCATTGGCAGGTGGATGAAGAAAGAAAGCCAGGGCAAGACTAAGATGGCAGGAAATGGACCACATGGCCAGGAAGGATGCATAGCCAGTATATTCAGGTTAGGATAGCTCAGAATCTGCCCATCTTAGTGCCTTAAGATAATAATAAACATAATAGGTCTCGGTGTCATATTTTGGGAGCAAGGGTGGGCTAAGCACGTGCTCAATTTTACATTTGGTGCCCAACGTGGAACACTTAAACCAAATTTACACAAAAATTCAAGTTTAGAACAAAAGATTCAGATATGACAAGGGTTTCCGGGTGAAAGTTGTAAATAAGCACTCCATGGGAACTAAGGAAACTCCCTGGAATGCTCCTCTGTGGCATCAGGCAGGCTACTCTGTGAACAGACTAGCTTAATTAAGCCCAGCTGGCTCCAAGAGCCCATAAAACTGCAGAGGGGCTGAGAATTGAACGGAACTAGATCCTCTGGAGCCCTGGCTGACTAGCTAAACCGGCTGCGGAGTAGGAAGTAGGAATCTGCAAGAGGCCTAGCTCGGAAGGCTTCTCCTCTATGAGAGCCTAAGGCATTTCTCAAAATGGAAGAGGAGCCTACTAAGCAGCACCAAACTGGTTCCTCTGCCTTTGTGGTTTGGCCTGTGGTGGTGGTGGGGGCGGGGGTTGGGGGTGGCGGCAGGAACTTTCTGGAGACTGTAGCTCAATTTAGTCTATGGGGAAAAGCCTGAAGCTGCCCAGAGTCCGGTGGAGAGAGGAATCCACCTGAGACAGATAAAGCCAGCAGATAAACTAGAGACATGTGGGGATGGTGGGAGAAACTGAAAAGTCACCAGTCTTAGTAAGATACTTGGGAAGTCCTTAAAAAAGAAAGTTAAGTAAAAATTTAAAAAGTCAGACAAGGAAAAAAGCAAAACACAGTGACAGAGGGCATTTGGATAACATATAATTTTGCTGTGCTTATCATTATACAAAAATTTTATTTTCAGTAATGATTAAAATTTTATATATTTCTTTTAAGAATAAAGCATACTTAGAGAAGGAAAAGACTGAAAAATTAAACACTACAGTGGAGGCAATAGAAAAGAGATTGGAAAACCCTATTATCCAGAATAAATTATTGGAACCTACAGCAAGAACAAACAAACAAACAAAACAACAACAACAAAAAAAACCCGCAGTTCCCGATTAAATATATCCACAAAGGCTTAAGGAGATTGCAGAATCGCGGCCCATAGAGACGCTACATAAAAAAGCTTCAGCTATGAACCAACATAATCAAAATAGATAATACTTATATTGTCAAAGATAAATTGGTAGATGAAGATCTGACTATGTTCTGAGTTAAAAATATAGATTTGCTTAATGATGCCACCTTGGAGTAATGTCATATAACAAAACACACATTCATACTCAGGATTTCAATTTACTTCTTCTTTGAGTTCTAAAGCGGTGGATTCAGAGACTGAACATGATGGCTGTCTTGGAAAATCCTTTATAGATTAAAGCTGATGATGCACCAGCATATATATCCAATAAAATGCATTTCCTAGAGATGATGGCATAGAATATGTTACAGATATATCTTAAATTCCTGCAGGATAAACAATTGTAGAAAAATCTAACCATACCTTTAGACATATGCTCAAAGAATAGATCTGCTAGAGATAGATTAAATAATGCTCTTTTGAATATAATCTTTTAAAATGCCAGTGAGACAAGTAGCACACCTACTGTAAAACACTAGGTTTTGGAACGGACTGCTGAATTAGATCAACCTATAGACGTGCTAACTTCAGAATGGAAGTAACCAAATGTGTTGTGTTGGAGTAGACCTTTTGCCTTTATTTCAACAGGAGAAAAAAATGCTATGAATAAAAGTTAATAAAGATCAGATTTGATGCAAGGAGACTTGGTGAAAATCTTGGCTACAACCATGAATAAAGAAACCAAGAAGACAGGTAATGTGAGTGCTGACCCTTCTTCATTCGAACAGGTCTGGAAATGATTGAGACATAAAATTGTCTCTGCATAGCTAATAAATCTTGGTGGCTACAGAGTCATCAGGACTTACCATGTCATCCTATCATATGGCATGAATGGACATTTATATTGCAGTTTAGTTATACAATCCAAACTGATTTATAAAGTTTGATGCCTTTCACCTGCTCATACAAAGAGCAGAGAATCATCTTTAGCTGATTTGTGCACACTGCATATTCCATACACGCGTTAGTGGAGAAATGTATGTTACCTTTAAAAGCTTGTGTATTTATAGAGCAAAAGTACCAGGCACTAAAGATGACAAGACAAGTAGACCACATGATCCAACCTCACAGACTGTCTCTTCACCCAGTACAACTTCAACACAGCTAGCTAAGGTGGCCCAACCACACAGACTATTCCAGCCAGGACTTCAGTTTAAACACTTCCCTTTCCCATCCCACAGGGACTGGGCAGGGAAAGTTATTGCTAGCTTTCTTAGGATTGACCATTATCCTAATTTTCTTAGGACCCCCAAAAGAAGACAATTTCCTCAAGACAGTAGAAATTAGTTCCAGTTCTAAGGGAATGAGGTGGGATTCATGGGTTTTGGTTATTGAATGGGTGATGGATATTTCTAGTCATTTTAGGAAGGTTGGTCACAGGTTGTGAATGGTCTCCAACATCTGTAATTGGTTAAATAAATAGCTGAATAGCCAACAACCAGGAAGGATAGGAAAATGCAGGACTTCTGGTCCCAGAGAGAGGTAGAGAGGGTCTCAAGTGGTGATCAGAGAAATCACCACCAGGACACAGATGAAGAAGGAAAAACCAGGATAATGGGCCACATGGCTGGGAAGTGAGCCAAGCCAGTATACTTAGGTTAGTATACTACAGTCTGCCCAGGTGAGTTCTATAAGTTAATAATACGTATAGTAAGTCCACTGCCATTATTCGGGAGCCAGGGTAGACATAGAAAGCCCTTACTTTTAAAAAAAGATTTATTTATTATTATATATACAGTACTCTATCTGCATGTACACATGCAGGCCAGAAGAGGGCATCAGATGCCTGTATAGATGGTTTTGAGCCAACATGTGGTTTCTAGGAATTGAACTCAGGACCTCTGGAAGAACAGATGGTGCTCTTAACCACTGAGTCATCTCTCTAGCCCCAAAGTCCTTACTTTTGAACCTTGCCTATCAACTTTTCTGATATTCTTTCACATTCCACGCCATACTTCTTCATCTACAGTTCTTTCCTCTGGAAAACAGGTATTGTAATCATAAGTAATCTAATAACTGTGATTTTAATACTTGTGCCCCTCCCTTTCTTTAAAAGTGATGCACAAGCTCCACCTAAGGCACAGCCTTCCCTGGATCTGCTGTACTGGGATTGTTTACATCCTTCTGTAAGGCTTCCCATTGTATTGTGTAAGTCCCTGATTCATAGCACCACTTGTTCACTGCTCTAGTTTTTAGGAAGATCTGGGAAAATGGAGGATATAAGTGGGGCCAACTAAACTCTCATGCAATGGCAATGTTATTCTAAGAACCAAGCAATTAACACTGTGAGGGTAAAGAAGAATGACATGTGTGAAGTATCTAGTCACAAGAATTAGCCTCATGTGGCAGACAAGCTGCACTCAACAAAGCATGTTTTTCTCCATAGAGGCATATAAACAGTCAGTTGTATTGTCCTTTCTGAAGTACACGTGGTCCTATTCACTACATCTGGGAGAGACGTGAAATACGTTCCAAAAACAACTCTGTGTTATTGGAGAAACTGAGGTCACAAGATCCTTGTTTTGTTTTTTTGAGGTTTTTATCACAAGCCCTCAGAATTCTCTTTACACATCCTTTTTTAGACTGTGTTTTTACAGTTACTCTTTCCTGTATGGAGAAAAAGACCTCCCAGCAATAAAGTGGTGGCATAATTACAGCAGCCAGTGTAGTGCACTGGTATTTGTTCATTGAGTCATTAATTAATTAACTCCTATAAGAAGTACTTTTTATTTTTGAAATTTAAGTATAATTATATTTCACTTTTATCTCTTGGTTTACGCTGGCTGATGGCTCAGGCAACTGATCAGGATTGAAAGAAGAAAGAGGGGAGGGAGCCCAGAGTTCCTTTTCTAGAGATTGGGTGTACTGAAGCTGAGGAGGAAATCTTAAATTAACCACAATTTTCCTATAGCCATGTATGTAAAACTACAGTGTGTGTGTGTGTGTGTGTGTGTGTGTGTGTGTGTAAAAAGGAGGCTATTTGATCTGTAGATAGGCCTGTTGCAGGATCTCCCATAAGCTAAAATACACCTGCTATCTGAGAGAGCTGATGGAAAAGCCCTGATTTTGTTAGCTAATTTTGAATCTACATGGAAATAAAAAACACACGCGCACACACACACACACACACACACGCACACACACACACACACGCACACATGCACATACACACACACACGCACACACACACACGCACACACACACGCACACACACACGCACACACACACACACACACGCACACACACACACACACACACATACACACACATATACACACACATTCAAGAGAAAAGGTGGATGATGTTAAACATCTTAACTTTATTGCTGTTTATTGTTGGTTACCATAATTACACTTCTGAGAAAAGAGAACTACCTCATAGTCAAAAATGCAATTAATCAACAAAACAGATGAATTCTAAAAATACAACAGGTTACATGTTTTTTAACTAAACACTTATCTATGTATCCATTATATAAGTGCATAGTGAGTTCAGAATGACAAAGGTTGTCAAGGCCTGAAGGTTAACAGCATCTATAAGTTTTAAGCACATATGTCTTTTCAATTAGGACTGACCTAGCTACATATTTTCAAGATATCTCTTAATTTATAGTGAATTCAGGACAATAATTTTATCTGCCTTTCATTCTAAGGAACAAAGTAAATTTAAAATGAAAGCATATAATGTTATAAGGTGACAAGGCATAAGGAATTATAACAGAACAGTTTGTATACTTGGACATTAAGGTTTGTATTTCATTTTATGTATCCCCATTATTCAGCTCATGGGAAGTTTTAAACAACTTGCCAATATTTATGGTGTATTCCAGGATTCATGGTGCCATCTTAAGCGAAAGCTTATCTCAGGTCACAAATTTGCTTCAAGGCTATCCCATAGTAAGGCATCCGGAGGTCCACAAAGGTGTTTATTGAAGCCATAAACTTTCTAAAATTGTTTTAGAAGATCTAAAACAGTTTAACTTTTAAAATTGCTTGAATCAAATCAGGAATTCCATAATCAGGAATTATTTCATCTGAATAGCAGCATATCTTCAGTAAGATCCCATAGGAAGTTTGTCCAATAAGAGTGGGAAAATACCCAGAAAGAGGCAGTTCACCCCAATGCCAGATATTAGAGAGAAGCAGCAGTGCATAATTGACGGGGTTGTCAGAAGTTGGAAGTAAATCTGGTGTGTATTATGGTACAGACCTTGCAAAATACCAGATCACTTCCTAGAAAGTCCACATACTCAGTGAGTTCCTTTAACAGAATGGCTCTTGGCAATGAGGAGGTAAAAAACCACATCTATTGCCTATGGTGTCAGAGACTCAATGTATTCACAGAAGAAAGCAAGGCATTGACTACTAAGAACTAAAATATCACAGCCTGATTTCTAAACTTACAAGTTTATGAAATTTTGTATTGTTTCTTTGCATGTGGTTGGGCAATAGAAAAATGTTCTCTTGATCCCTGACTCAGTTATGCCATGGTCACTGATAATAACAACTTTGCTGTAAGAATTATTAAATGGGCCTGGTACATCTTTAAGTTATGAGAAAATACGGAATCACTTAGACAAGAGCCATATCTCAGAAATTTACTTTTTCAGGAGCATATTTTGAATTAGTTCTTAAATGCACACAGAGAGAGGAGAAATGGTAGAACAAGTTGATTGATGTGTTTGCTTCATGATTCCTGTCCTCGTTAATCACTGATGGCTAGAATTTGGTGTTTGAAGATCAAATAATACTTTTCAATATCACATAAAAAACGTTATCTTGAAAATACTCTAATTTACAAAAGTAAAAAACCTGACATAGTTCATAAAAAAGGAATAATATATAGAAGTCTAACAAGAATGACATTTAGAATGCTGCCTTACCGGTATAGGATTGGCTTACAACCAGACTATTTATTAACTAACAACTATAACATATTACTTAAAGTTTTCCATCTCTCATGACAGTTTCCCATGTCAGGGCTAACACTTTAAAGCTTATGGTCTCTAATGACTTGTCTTATATTTGGAAAGTCCATCAATATCTAAAGAGGATAATTATATTCACAAAGGTATGAGAATTAAAAATTAAATTTCTAATTAACATCAAAGGTAGATCTGGGAAGAAAATGCTGTAAAAGTTTGATTAACAGAAGCCCACATCCAATGTTTCAATTAATCAAGATTTTCCCTAAGTTCAAAAAGAAAAATACATTATAAGAAAATGAGCAAGTATTAATGGTTTACTGAAAGCATAATTTAGAATAAATTTTGGATTCTCCATTATGTGTTGTTTAAGAATGAGACAGCCCCCTTCCTTAGTCTTTAAGTTCTTAGAGCATCTAAAATGCAGGTACTAATTAATTCTCAATTCACCTCCAAACAATGATGCCTATTTCACCTTTGTTAATGCTGATTAACTGAGCTAAGAAAGGAGCACCACCTAGATATAAGTGTTCTCAGAATAACAGACACAATAAGTCCCTGATTGCTGAAATGCAAAATTAATGTGAAATTATCTGGACACACTTCTATTAATTACACATTCAAATGGTAAAATGACATTTTACGTCTTGAGAATCTTTCCATGCAGAGATAAGGAATTCATTGACCTTTGTTAAAGCTATTTACATAGAAGATCTAATTAGGTATAGAGCATCTGATAGGAATTTACTGCTTTGTTCAAAAACGTTGGGAAAGTAGATCTGTCTGCAACCCTGTACCTGTGCTGGTTTAATAAAAAACAAAAGAAGACTAAGTGTTTTGATGACCAGACAGATTAAGAAACAGAGAGGCCAGGTTTTCTAAAGTGCTAAGTAAATACCATGGGAAAACTAAGGACTCTAAACATAAGTTGTTAGGAAGTGATTACCAGGTGAGCTTCACTTAACATCTTTTCCAAGTTGTTTATGTTGGTAAAGAATAAGAAATTAAGACATAGGAAGGCAAAAGTAGGTTAGATGGGAGACTAAAAAAAAAAAAAAAAAAAAAAAAGCAATCAGCAACAAGATGAACACTTGTGAGAATTCTGATCAAGGAACTGAAGAAATGATTATTTTAATGAGCTTTGAAATTATTTTTGATGGAGTTATAGGAGAAGGCACTGTAGGCTATAAAAAGGAGTCTGAATAGTTTAAAATTATCATCCATTTAGCTATCCCATCAGTATGGTGTGTAAAAGACATCACCAAGTTCAACGCTGTCTGTACATGTTTTGAATACCTCCTCCTTTGCAACAAATTTACTATTTAAAAAAAATAACACAAAGATTTTACATATGAACTAGAATTCATACTCTCATATGTCCTGCATTGTTTATCCATGTGTATTCATCCTTTACACAATACATGGAAAAATGCTCAATTTTTTTTTTCATTTTAAATAGTACCTGCTGAACTTATTGCCATAACTGAAAACCTCTGCCGATGTGCATATCATTCCTGGTCTCTCAGCATATACATACTGTGCAAAGAAAATTTGATGCAGAATTCTCTCTGTCTCTCTGTCTCTCTGTCTCTCTCTGTCTCTGTCTCTCTCTGTCTCTCTCTCTCTCTTGACTTGCCAATGACTCTTTCCCATTTTTTTTCTCATCTCTCGTTTTTTTGTTTGTTTGTTTTTGTTTGTTTGGTTGGTTGGTTTTATTTTCTCTCAAACCCCTAGCTTCCTATTACTAGATAGCCTTCAATGTCTAGTTCTTGGACCACACTGAAGACTCAGTTCTCAGAAAACAGACCTTGAGTTTGTCACACAGAATAGATTTGGAGTAACATCAGGAAACAGAAGAAAGTGTCAGTATTGAGTCATGGGGAAAACAGGACAGCAATGCAGAGTCAGGGCTCCATGAGGATCAAAGGGTCCTGAGCAGTGCTCAGTGGGGCTACTTTTACACTTCCACCTGAGTCACTCATTGGACTCAGCCTAGCAAAGGCAGCTCAAGAAACCCCAGGGATGGCCTGATGCAGAAAGCATTGCTAGCACCTGCTGTATCTAAGCAGCTCTTTTCTAGTCACACGTTATCGCCTTGTTTTGTTTATCCTCATGGATTTCCTCCAATAAGTGCATAAAGTATTTTATGTTCATGGCCAACCCAAGCAGTTTTAATACTTATGACAGAATGTACTCAAGCTAAGCTCTCCCCATGCTTCCTCAGCATGCCCCTGGCACTGACTTTCTTAAATTAGCAGCTGTGGTTAACTTGGGAAATATATTTGTACTTAAAAAATGTTTTCTTCCCCCTTTTTTGTAGCAATGCTGCTTTATTTATTTTTTCCTTTTTTTTTTATCGGACTTACATGTAAAATACACTGAATTTTCTTTTAAAAGTATAGACTATCCACCTGATTTAACTGTGGTTTTTCAACATGAACGATTAGTCTGTTGTGAGCTTGGTAGGAAGAATTTAGCCCAGCTGTGCTCTGCATGAAAGACTGCTTCTCTGAAAAATCTGATGTATTAGTACTGAAGTGAAACACAGTGAGTTAGAGTCAGGCAGAGTCCAGCTTGTCTGGCCGACAGGAAAGGTAACACAGTGTCTCCACTGGCAGGAGACGCGTATCTACTAGGAGCAGTAAAACTCACGAGCTTTGTAGCCCTGTGAGGCTCACTGGCATCCAGGTAGCAATCGGCACCCTAGGCGCTATAATACATCACTCTACCCAGTCTATCTGATCCTATCCGCAGTAGTTGAAATAAGCAGACCTCAGAGATATTGCAGGTTTACTTTCACAGTGCTAAAACTTAGTATCATGATAAAGTGACACTAAAATTTTGATTCCCACTACATATACACAGCTTATACTCAAGTATACAGAAAATACAGTGGCAATATATATATATATATAATATACATATTATACATTTTATTATATTAAAATATATAAAGTGTATATAATATATAATGTGCATATAAAATATACATGTCATATATATTTATGTCTCTATATATGTGTCTATGCTATGTATTATATACAATATACACACACATATAAACATGCTTCCTAATTATCCATACATTTTATTGCTGAAACAGGCAATGCTTGTATAAGCTGTTAGAAAAACTGTACTTACATACTTACTAAATCCAGCTGCCACAAGCCTGCAATGTGTAAATAAAGACAGTATCTACAGAGTGCAGTAAAACAAAGTATGAAAACAAGGTGTGTTTGTGCTAGGCTAACTAGACTCGATAAAGTGATCGCAATAATCTTGTTAGGACTGATGTCAGATCATGTCATTCTCCTACTCAGAACCAGCCTGTCTTAGTCCCATCAAAATGAAAGGCAGAGCGGGCTCCAGACTAGGCTCAAAAACCCTACATAGTGTGGCTACAGCAACCTCTGAGTGTGTTTCCGAGCACTCTCCTTCACTGCTCTGTGTTAGCTGTATGGACCTACTCTCTGTCTTGGGAATACAACAAAGAGTGTGTAAGCAATCTGCTCTTGCACTTACTTTGATCTGAATGTTTTACCTCTGGAATTCTACTTCCTCATTCAGTTCTCCTGGAATCTCTGTTCACACACTGTCTCCTTTTTCTTTAACCTGTTTTAATACTCTATATGGTCTCATTCTGAATATAATATCTGTTATGCAACATTATCATTATGGTATTATCATAATGGTCACCACAAATGAAAATATAACAAAATTTATGAAGCTGTTCTATCAGTTGTCCATTAGTCTGTTTACTAAATTTTTAGGTGCCTGCAAAAAGGTAGTTTATTACTTCACCCCTGCCCTATCTTAAACAAATATTTAGAAATTTTAGACAAATAAAGGCATTTTAATAAAATAAATAAGTAAGCCTATCCTTGATTCACTACTTGTCTAGCTTACTAAACCAATGAATTTCCGGAGTTAGTTACAGGAATTAAGCAAGGGACAACTAACAGGAATATGGGTAATGCCAAGGCATCTATTGCACTGGAAAATGCATGCCATTGTGAGCATATGCAGAGGAAAGCTAAGTTCTTGAAGATTCCTGCTCAACAGAGAGGCAGCTTGTGAGGCCACAGAGCCCCCACTTCTGAGCAACAGTTACTGCTCAGAGGACACTGGGAAAATCCTATGAAAGCTGTAAATTTTAGAAGCTTCCTGAACCTTCTAAGTTTTGTTAACTTCCTGAATCATGAGGAGTGCTGTACATTGGGGAAAACAGCAAGACAACACATGCTTATGGTGTATATGATAAAATATATATATTGAATGTAGATAGCATGATAAAATATACAACATTCCAAAGTATTCTCGCCAGTATGCTCCTGAGATAACAATTAGATATTTTGAAGCATTTTATTGAAGTGTTATTTCCAGAAATTACTTTTAGTAAACAAATCTAAGAGGTATAAAACTGAAAAGTGTTATTTGTAGCAAAGCAAGCTTAGGGAAAAAAAGTATAAAACAGAGAACCTAATGGAGCCAGAAGCTGGCAATAGTCCAGGGACCTGAGGAGTCTTGCGCCATGGGGGAAGCCACAGAAAGTACTGCAGGGAGCGCAGACGCGGCCATCTGTCTTACAGAGTCATGCAGGAAGAACGCTGACAAAGAGTAAATGTAGTAAAAAGAAAAAAACTCAGGACTGATAATAGATTGCAGGTGATAAAAATGAATATAAATAGTAGATAGCATTCCCTCTGTATTCAGTGTAACTCTTACACTTTTACTGTCTTTGTGGAGATTAACAACTTGGCAAAAGCCTATGGTGGACAGTAAAATTCATGGAGCGAGCAGCCATGACTGTGTTATTCATTGCTGTGTAGCAATACCTGCCACAGAGGACTCAGTTCCTATCCATTTTCTCAGTGGATGGATTATCTCAGAGATTTCTCAGTTTTTTTATACTATTCTTATTTTGTATTTTTGTTTTGTTTTGTTTTTACTCTTTTGGGGAAGTTTTATACATAAGTACTGTGTTTATATCACTTCTACCCTACCATGTCTCTTCTCCAATTCTTCCCATGTCTCCCCACAAACTCTCAAATTCATGACCTCTCCATGATTATTGGTGTGTGTGTGTGTGTGTGTGTGTGTGTGTGTGTGTGTGTGTGTGTATACAAATTGCTGGGTCACCTTAGTGTTCCTCAAATGCGTATGTGTATACATGTTTAAGATGACCATTTGGGAAGGAATGGCCTAATAAAGATTTTCCCTATGATGATTGATTTCTATTCTCTTAGAGGACATCAATCACCTATAGCTCTTTATAAAAATTTTATTATATTTTCGTTGTTCTACAACAATTTTCAGAACCAGGCGTGGTGGTGCACTCTTTTAATCCTAGAACTCGGGAGGCAGAGACAGGCAGATCGCTGTGAGTTCAAGGGCAGCCTGGTCTACAAAGCGAGTCCAGGACAGCCAAGGCTACACAGAGACACGCTTTCTCTCAAAACCAAAATAAATAAATAAATAAATAAATAAATAAATAAATAAATAAATAAATAAAACAAATTTCCGATTCAAATACATTTTGTCATATTCTTCCCATGCTTAATATTCTTCCAGATCCTCTCCCATCAACCCAATCTTAAGGATGTTTTTCCTCAAAAATAAAACAAAAACTCAACATAAAAAATTTCCCCAAACCAATAAAAAAATAAAATAAAATCACATCCCCAAAGAAAAGAAATTATAACCAAATAAAAACACACAGAAAAACTGTAGCGTCCATTATACGTTTTTCAACTTCCCCTGAACATGAGGCCTGTCCTGATGTAGCTGTTATACCCAGTGCCACTCTCCTGAAGCAAACCGATTTTCCCTCTTCCGGTAGATATGTGACCATTCCATTGTTAAACGTTACTGTCATAGTTAGTTTAAATTCATTTATTCATTTTTTAAGATATATAACAACATACAATGTAATAAGATTAAACAGAAATTATGATATAGAACCTGAACAAGATAAACCAAGAAAAGGAAGAGCGCCAAAGAGAAGCATAAAAACCAGAGACCTGCTCATTCACACACACAAAGTCCCATAAAACACTGAAGTATAAGCTATAATACACACTCAGAGAACTTGGTGCATACCTATGGAGCCCCTGTGCATGCTGCTTCAGTCTCTGTGGGCTCATAAGAGCTTTGCTCGTGTTGACTTAGAAGGCCCTGTGGTTTTGTTTTGGTTTTAGTTTGGTTTGGTTTGGTTTTTTGGTTTTGTTTGTTTGTATCTTCCATTGCTTCTGGCTCTTACTCTTTCTATCTCCTCTCACACAGGGTTCCTTGAGCTCTGTGGGGAAGGATTTGATGGAGATATCCCATTTAGACCTGAGTGTCCCAAAGTCTCTCATCCTCTGCACAATGTCTTTGCCTGTAGCTCTTTATCTAAGGGTGGTACAACATTCTTGTTTTTAAGTGATGTAGAGTCTCACTAATTTACCTTTTTACCGAAACCAAAATGAAAAAAATACGACTAACAGCTTTGTTTATTAAATAATAAGTAACCTAAAGAACACACATTTACTAGGATTTCAACTTATGAGTTTGAGGGCATTACAAACAATCAGACAAAACCCAACATTTTTAAAGGTCTTGAAAATGTATTGTTGATTTTATACTGATCTCTAATACTAAGCTCTTTTGTTTTAGTAATTCTAGGAAATACTGTAAAAGAATTACAAAGAGTCTGGCAGGTTTTGATTAAAGGTGAAAAGAAGAATGAAAAATGCAACTAAACTAAAATAATGTACAATTGAACTGATTTAAATTTAAAATCAAGATGGATATTTGGGGGAAAACAACTCTGTTGCTAACATTCTTGAGCCTCCTATCTAAGTTGGCCCTACTCACTTCTCGTGTCTTTCAATCTCCAGTTGTGTAATCCACTATGCGTTAAGACAATTAGTGCGGACCGGGTCTGATCCCTGTGGGACGAGAAAGGCAAGGCGAACTGGCCAAAATGAACACAGAAGTCTGAATGTAGCTGTTTCTTTTGGTGACTGTGAGAGTCCTTTGTTTCTGATTTGGGTACTGGGGTAGTAATTATTTCTGACATCCAGGACACCATAGCAAGCTCACATCTCAGCCTCCAGGAGACAAAATCTTAGACCTTGGCAACCATGAAAAACTTGAAAAGATGTTTTCTCAAGTTTTCATAGAACTTAAAGGAGCTGGCATATCTAAAATGAGTAATTCTGTTTTATTTGGGTTATATCTCAGTTGCATTTAAAATCAGTGAAGATAAGAGTGTTGTTTATCAACAGAAGACTCCCGTGAGGAGTCATGCATGTACTTCTTCTGATATGGAAATCTATTGTACATATACTTCTTGTCCCAAGCAAATCATTTGCACTTTCCATACCATAACTAAATAAACCCATTTGAACATTCTATGTCTGCCCCAGCTCTGAGTAATGACACAGAGACTTACATTTAATAGCTTAAGGTCTTAGCTTACTGTTCATTCCAACTAACTCTTATAACCTATGTTTAATCTACATTCTGCCATGTGGTTCTTCTTAGTTTCATGTGTTCAACTTTTTTTTTCCTTTCTTCCTTTCATTTATATTCTGGGTTATCAGTCAGATCTTTAGGAGAGGAGAGGAAAGAAGTGAAAAGCCAAGGAAAATAAAAGAGATAAAACTTGGAGTATAATAAAGAATCCCATTCCTAACAGATCCATCTACATCATAGTCTCAAAATCTGTTGCTCACAAAAAAAGGCTTAGATTGTAAGAGCCAGAATATGAGAAAGTCTGCTGTGAACAGTCTTTCCTCAAAATGACTGCATACACAAGACCTAAACACAGTCACATCAATGGACATCTGAACATGAAAAGCATTGTATCCCTAGACAAAGAACTATAGGCAACTAATGACTTCTGGGAGAAGATTAAATAGGGAATTCTCCCAGAAATTCAACCCCTTATTCATTGTCCTATGATGAATGGTCAGCCTTAACACCATTTACACACAAAAAACAAAATCAATTCATTCAACTCTATTTATGTATCTATATTTGTGTATAAACATACATACATACATGAACATGTGTGGCGATAATAATCAAAGAAAAAGATGCCACCAACTAAGGGCAAGCATGGGAAAAGAGTTTGGATGGTTTCTACGTAGGCCTGGAGGGAACAAAAATGAGAGAGGAATATGATTATAATTCTATTTCAATTAAATAGATAAAAGAATCAGAGTCCTAGAATAATATTTTGTAGCATAACTGTTCATATTTCATTGTATTGAAAAGCTTCAAAATATTAATGAATTATTTTTTAGAAATAATATCGCAAAATTTACTGAATGCTTTCCTATGAATAAATACTAACCTCTCTATGGGTGTGCAGGACGGAGTGACAACATCTCAGGGTCTGGAAGATCCTGAATTAGTCTTCCACTTAACCCCCAGCACATTCATATTCCCCAAATACTCAAATTTAACAACTAGTAATTACAGTATAAAAATGTTGTATTTAGAGTTTCTGTTTTCCTTATTTATAGTATTTTTGTATTACTTATTATTGATATTTTTCTTTCATTTTGTATTTACCTTGTTATATTTTATCCATACCATAAATTACAACATTTTATGGACTATCTCTACATTTAATTTGGTCAAAACTTATTGCAGACTTTGTTTCTCTTTTGTTTGAGAAATTGAAGTCTGGCTCTTTCTCACCAAGCAGAAGGATTACAAATCCTAGAATTTCTTTTTGTCCAAGCTCATGCACTAGCCTTCAAAAACAGTAAAAGATATGTTGAACTCTTTAAATTTCAAGTATTTTTTCTTAATTTTATTTATTTATTGGAACACTAGACACAACATAAAAGATTGTCTTTATATTGGTCTCAGCGACTTGGATGTCTTCTCTTAGCTGGCTGAAGTGAACATGGGGAGATGGAAGAGATCAGGAGGGTGTCACAAGTGCTTACACTCAGCATGACTCTGAATACCTGTGCTCACTATCCTAAGTAACAGCTGCTACGTGGATTCTATGAAACTACTAAAGAACAGAAGAGTGACTCTAGAAAGTGGACAAATCACAGCAGAATGTATGTGCATAGCAGAATGTACAGAGAACACAAGAGGTAGTTTTCAATGTAATCCGTGCTTATTTTTTTAAAGATTTATTTTATTATTATGTATACAATGTTGTCTGCCTGTTTACCTGCAGGCTAGAAGAGGGCACAAGGTTACATTATAGATGGTTGTGAGCCACCATGTGGTTGCTGGGAATTGAATTCAGGACCTTTGGAGGAGCAGTTGGTGCTCTTAACCACTGAGCCCCAATCCGTGCTTATTATGAACAAATTCTTTGTAATATCCATTGAGAATTATACTTACTGGCATAGACATTTAACATTTGTTACTCCGCTACTTAGTCTGACCTAGTCTTTCATGTGCTTTAAGTATCTAGGATTCTCTAAGACTAACCAAAAAGTAGAGACATTGTTGCATTTGTGCTCAACTGTGGATGAATTCATTAAATTTCTCTCTCTCTCTCTCTCTCTCTCTCTCTCTCTCTCTCTCTCTCTCTCTCTCTCTCTCTCTCTCTCTCTCTCTCTCTGTCTCTCTCCTTTCTTGTCCCTCTTCCTCTTGCCCTTCCTCACCCTTTAGACATCCAGTTTAGGAATAATAGACTTCTCACTGCTGGTGTTGCCATCGCTGGTTTCATGGCACCTGTGTTCCTCTTCCTAAGATTTTTCTAAAAGTAGAATGAACAATTTTCGATTTACTCTCATTGTAAACATATTTGGGAGGAAAAGCCAGGAGATAATGGTGGGTGTACTTTGAGTACATTAAAATGCTATCTGCCTGTTTGAGATTTTATTATTGATCAAAACTTTTGTTTTCTTATGCAGTATTTTTGATCATTTTGTGTTATTTTCGAGCACTGTATTATCCTCCCAGGAACTAGTTATCCACTACTTCCAGCATATCATCTTACTCCTGGAGATATTTCCAAAATGCATTTTTTCCATTACAATGATTTCAATCCATCATCTTAGTCATTTGTGCATGAGCCTTTGCAATGTCCCCTGCATGTGGGTTTCAGTGCCAGAGTTGTTACCTTCATCGCCACCTTCATAATCAGAGATATTTCTCAAAGATTGACTTCTATAATGCACCAATAATAAGAGGTAGAATATTCTGATTATTGAATATCATTTTATTCTGTTTCAATACAATATTTTACTGGTTCAAATTAAAAAATAATGGTCAGTGTTTCGAAACAGGATAACCATTGATAAAACTTGTAAATGCTTTTCACACTGGAATTCTTCAATATGTGGAATTCCACATGGCATATACAGTAATGAATCACATTTAAAAATCATTTATTAAAAATAAGAAAGAGAAAATTTTTAAATTTTGTTTGTATCATGCATTTTTCAGAAAACTGCCAACTAAATATTGATGCTTTCTTTATTGTTGTTGTTGGGTTTTTTTTTTTTTTTTTTTTTTTTTTTTTTTTTGAACTAGTACTTTAATTACATTTTTCTATTTCTTTTGCCTCCTGGAAACCTTTCCATATACCACTCCTTAGTCTCTTTCAAATTCATGCTTCCTTTTCTATCAGTTGTTATTACATTCATATATGTACTTATATATACACATATATTCCAAAACATAGTGTTAAAATAATATTTAATTAATTTTTTTAATGATATAAATTTTGAATGCCCAGGATAATTTTTTTACAGCACTGTGCTCAGCTTCCCTCTACTTCCTTGAACTGGTACACTGGCTGAACATGTTTTTCTTCAGTTATAGTTGACACCCAAAAGGTACACACAATAGCATGAACATATTTCAGCCTTTGACCAAATGAATTTGGCTTACCTGTTCACTTTGATAATGTTATGTTGCAAAGAATTGTAAAGAATTGAAATGCCTAATACAAATAGTTAAAACATTATGAAAATAACATTAATATAATTCTTGATTGTTCCATAGTTCTTCTTGCTATATATAGTTTATTTTATATGTGTGTAATAATATAAATTTATGTGTAAAAAAATTGAAAATAAAAAAGAATTGCAATGCTTCCTGAAAAGTGTGTGTGGCAAAGGGAATTATATATATATATATATATATATATATATATATATATATATATATATATATATATATATATGACAGTGTAACATATGAAGGGGATATTTTATATTACCATTTAGCTAGGATTGTCACTTACAGTAAATAATGATACTAGACATATATGTGCAAAACATATATATACATGCACTCTAAATGCATATCCTTATACCCATATATAAATGTAAATCTCATACATCATAAAAAAAGCTTCTCTTTGCAGCAGTGTAGAGGAATTTTAATCCAGCAACAGGGCTTCTCTGGCAAGGGATCACACCCAAAGTCTTAGGTCTGTATGATCAAGCTGGAATATAGGCAGACCCTTACTATACATCTTTAATTGTTCCAGTTGGAATGCACACCTTTAAGCTATCTTACTGGAATATGAACATACCTTTCAATACACATCTTTTATCACAAACAAATGATGTCTAACTGAGGGGCAGACAAAGTGATGAATCAGAGAAAGATTCGACAGAATGAGTCAGAGATAGGATATTTGTAACTCTCATGAAAACAGACAGGAAAGAGAAGCTACTTAAGAGCAGCACATTAGAATGGGTATATACAGTACAGTACAAGAGTACAGTAGAGTTGGTGTAGTCATATGTGGTTGGGTTGAGTTCTGTGCAGTTAAGTGCATTTCAGTCAGTGGAGTTCAGAGGCAGTTTTCCAAGCAGAGAAATTCCATGAGAAGGTGATAGAAGCCAATTTGCATCAATCAGCTTGGAGAGGAGTTTTGAGCAAGAACAGCTAAGTTGAGCCAGCCGACAAGAGTTCTGAAAGAATTGGGAAGGTTGAGTTTATTCAACAGTAAGTCTCAGAGGCTGAAAGCATTTTAGGCTAGGTTAGCAGATGGATGCTGGAGGCTAAAGCCTTGAAGATCCAGGCTCGCAGATTAGATTGTACTGAAGCAAGAAGCTTCCAGGCCTAGGCCTGGGCCTAGGGATATTTAAATAAAAATGCTGGGAGCTCAGCCCAAGACATGTATCAGTAAAGATATCTCACCCCATCATCTGTGGAAACAAAAACAACATTTACACGATAGATGGAGACTGTCATTGAAACCCACATCTCTTCTACAGAACTGAGTGTGTGACTCCCAATTCTAATGGATATCTGGATAGCACAACTAATGCACCTAAGGTTCAGAGAACATCACAGAAGAGAATGCACATGAATTGTAATAAACAGAGGCCAAGAAAGTACAGGGAAGCTGTCATCATTTTTGTTACTAATGGCTTGGAAAAGTCAGTGAGAATATACAACCTCAGTGTTCTATTTCTCTGACTGAATCGATAGACTAGATGATTGCCTCCTTCCATGACTTGTATATTGAAATCCATTCCTGATGTGATGCTGTTAGAGATGGCTCTGGGAAATGATTAGGCCATAAAGAGAAAGCCCCATAAACGGTGTTAGTGAAGGCACAAAGGAGAGCACAGATGATATGAGGGCAATTTGATTGCTGCATCTATCACCTCGTTGCTTACCAGAATTGATTTGGCTAATCTGGCTAACGATGACAGGTGGCCTCTACCTTCTACGTTCATCTTTACTTATGTGTGTGCCTCCAAAAATTATGCATTTGGTGGGAAAGGGCACATTTCCAAATACACAGGACTATTCTTCAAAAAATGGTGTATCAATAACTGTAAGTCTTTCCTAGAACCTGCACAAAGACACCTCTTAACTGAAACCCCAAAGAGTGCCTTCGGGCCTCAATGTGAAGATGCAGCGGGAAGATGCATGTGTTTAGCAGAAGAGGGGCCTTTGCCAGGCATCAGATTCATGCGTTTCCTTGCTCTAGTACTTCCAGCCTCCAGAACTGTAGGAAATAAATATTTGCTCCTTAAGTGGTACAATATGTGATGTTTGTTATTGCCATCTAAACAGATGAAGATACTTGGACATAAACTGATTTAATGATGGCAAAATCATTTAAATAATATTATTTCCATTTTTCTCTACACAATAAATAGAAACTGGTAACCTAAATTGAATTTAGATGTACTAAATGGACTATACAACAAAATTTACTACCAATATGAATGCATCTAGATGAAACACAGACACAAGTCTGGTACATTACTTAGTGCTCTCAGCACAGCTACATAGTGCATTTATTAATTGCTGTAAAATCAGTGAAAAATGTTCCATAAGAGCCAGCTTGGCATATATTTTATATAACCACACATCTGAGCCATACAGTTGTGAATGTCATTTTATAATCATACTAATAATTACTAGAAAACTAAATTACTCAGCAAATTACAAATGTTATATTTAACTACTTTATGCATTTTTCATGTTTCCATGGAGATTAAATTGTTAACACAATCCATAAATTCTATTCCATTATAATAATTTTCATCTTTTTCAATATAAATGTGATATGAATTAACAAAGCTGAGGGACATGTGCAAACAAATTGATTTCTTTTCTTTGTATTTTTTTCTACTCATATCTTTTCTCTATGATGCTGTGAAAATTTATCAGGTTCTCTCTAGAATCTTCAAAGCATTTCTTCACTCTGAATTAAAGGAAGAGAAATAATATAAATTTTCATATCATACAATTTCTACCTTGTGTCAGAAATTTAAAGGTTACAAAATTTTATAAAAGTTAAACCAACCGTTATATTGTATGTTTCTTGGTGTATCTAAACATAAGAATACAACTTTCTCACTGTAAACCATCCCCATATAGTAAACACTGACATGCCCACAATAGCAATAGTTTTAACAGGTAGTCATCTATCTAATTTTTACAGACAAGAAAAATTTCCTTAGATTATTCTTACATTTCAAATTATTTGTAACTTAAAACTACCTTATAATAAACAGTGTTCTAACTCTTCCAGTAAAGTGCCAAACCTCTGTCTTTGCATCTTTATGTACGACACTTAAGTCAATGGGCTGTAGTGATGCTTCAGAGGTGAAGAGCAGTTCCTGCTATTTCAGAGGGCCTGGACTTGGTTCCCAAAACCAGTGTAGCAGCTCATATCTCTGTCACTTAAATTCCACGGGTTTCTATGCCTTTTTCAGGCATGAGCATGCACATAATATACATAATTACATGAAGGCAAAACACTTTTACACATAAAGTAAAATAAATAAATAAATATTTTTAAAAGAAAAGAAAAGATCTTGAGTCAGTAAAGCTAGCAACTTTTCAGGTGTAAGGTGCTAAAGATTCAGAAAAAGCACACAAGGTCTTAACATTTCTGAAAACTTTAGTTGTATCAAGGTGTTTAAAACTCTATTTGTAGTTGATGCAATATTGAAACCAAATATGATTCTAACACTTACATCGTATTGAGACTTTAAATGTATAACTATAAAATCCCCCTCAGGAACAGTCATAGGGGAGGGGAATACGGGGAAAATGGGAGGGAGGGAAGAATGGGAGGATACAAGGGATGGGATAACCATTGAGATGTAACAAGAATAAATTAATAAAAATTTTTAAAAAAATAAAGAAATAAATAAAAGTAACTCAAATTTGTCACCTTCCTGAGTGTAAAGGTACAGTCCTCTAAAGTTCCAACAAATAATAGGAAAGGGGCATTTGTAATATAAAAGTAAAAATAAGAGATGGCTTGTTCTGAATGCAATAATATATACTGTATGCTAAGCAATTCAAACAAGTTGATATTTAAATCCTTTTAAACTTTCTTAGAAATAGCATTTTCTTCATATGATTAATATAGCACCATGAGATAGGATGTAATTATGGGTCATAACATGCAGGTAGGTCACTGGAAACATCACTAAGTTTTCCTGAGCTGTTGCCAAGGACTTCCACCTAGTTTTTCTTCTTCTAGTGTCCCCCATTCTAGGGGCTGCAGATACAGCTTGGCCATTAATGGCTGAAGCTCACAAGCCAGCTAAATGCTAAACAGAAATAATAAGCCACTGCTTAGCTTATATACTATATATTCTCTTTTTCCATTTATGGTCTCAGTTTTTGCTAGAATTCACTCTACTATCATTAGTATGAGAGATATTGAAGATGGCATGTTTACTTAGCTGTTGAGTCTTCTACCTTGGCACTTCCCCGATGCACACGAAATGCCGGCTATATTTAATTCAAGTTTATGGTTTAAATGTGCTTATTCTACATCTACAGCTCTGTATCTTGTACAAACTCTAATTCCTTTTGCAGTTATTATAAGAGGAGCTATTGGAAGTCGTTCACTTCTGAGGGAGGAAGAGTTCATCTCTTCTGGAGAGGTGGCTGCTAGCCTCAGCAATCTGATACAGTAGGAAGCAATGTTGGAGAAGCTTGAAGCCCAGTAATTCTATATAGGAACAACGTGTAGCTAAGTGTAAACAGTAGTTCATATAGCACGCCTTTTAGTATAAAAGTAGGTTACTCAAAATCTCCAACAACCCAGGTTGTCGCCAAGACTCTGAGCTGCTCTCTCCAAGCTGATGGCAGGTTCCTTTGCTAAAGCTGTTTTACACAACTCATTTAGCATAGACAATTCAATCTGATGCTTATTAAGAACCTCTGTCCCTAGGTTCTAGCATATTTGGTACAAGAAGATACTCTGTATGCTACCAAATGCAAAGCATAAACACCAGCCCAGCCACAAACCCTTTGTTCTACCATGGTGTCCAGCCTGCAAGATAATGCTAGGACAATGGTGGCACAAAGCTAGTGGGAGTAACCAACCAAAATCTGATTTGACTTAAGGCACACTCCATGAGATGGAACCCATACTTGACACCGCGTGGGTAAGCAAGAATCAAAGACTAGCTATCCCAGAGACCTAATGTAAAACTAAATAATACTGGTCTAAACAAAAACAATAACAACAACCCCTAAAACAAAACAATGAAAAAACAGCAATAAAAGGATTCCTAATGATATTCCAGTTTATTCATAGTTCAGTGTCTTGACCTTGACAGCCATCATCAGCGAAGCTTCCTCTGCAGTAGATTGGAAAAAATACAGATACCTACAACGAAACAGCATCCAGAGAACGAGAGAAATTGGAACACTCAGCTGTAACAAGATGCCTTCATCATACCCCTCCCATCAGCACTCAGGGAACCTCATGAAAGAGGAGACAGAATGTAAGAGCCAGACAAGATGGAGGACATCAAGAAAATAAGGCTAAGTCAATAGGATCACACACACATGAACTCACAGACTAAGGTCCCATGCACAAGGCCTGGACAGATCTGTACCAGGCAGGTCCTTTGCATATAAATCATGTCTTCCAGTTCAGTGCTTTTGTGCAATACCTGAATCTGTAAATGAGTAAGTGTCTGTGTCTTATGTCTTCTATAGGACTCTTTTTTTTTTTTTTTTTGTATTTGTATATTTATTTTGTGGGGAGGTGCTGAACACAGATGTTGTAATGCACATGTGGAGGTGAGAGGGCAATGTGTCTGAGTTGGTTCTTTCTTTTTATAATAGGTTCCAGGAACTGAACACAGGTTGTGAGACTTAGTAACAAGCGCTTGTTACTACACACAGCCACCACCAGCCTTCAAAACCTGTTTTATCTCCTCTATTGAAAATAGATGTTTTTCACACACTTATGTTCTGATTATGGTTTCCCTAGATCCTCCTCTTTTCCCCATCATCAGAATACACACTTTCTGCCTTTTGTTAGAAAACAAACAAGCATCCATAAAATAAGGCAAAACAAAAATAGACCAACCAGGATAGAACAAACCAAACAAACATAGAAGAAGAAAAAAAAAAACTAAAGTAAAGGCATAAAACCACACACAGATGCAGAAACACACATGTTTGCACATACAGGAATACCATAAAAAAACACAAAACCAGAATCCATAATATACATGCAAAGAACCTGTTAATGTTAAAAGAAAAAGAAGAAAGGGCAGAGGCGTGGGGGGGGGGGGCAGTTAGGGGGAGAAAGAAAAATGCCTTGACAGAATGTTGACTGTGGAACCTATTGAGAAATTTTAGTTGCTTTAAGTCTTAGTTCTCACTAGAAATTCCTTATTTAGCTTCTTCTTCTTCTTCTTCTTCTTCTTCTTCTTCTTCTTCTTCTTCTCTTCTTCTTCTTCTTCTTTATTTTCTTTTTTTATTAATTTTATTCATATTACATCTCGATTGTTAGCCCTTCCCCTGTTTCCTCCCATTCTTCCCTCCCTCCCATTTCTCCCCTTTTCCCCTCCCCTATGTCTGTGACCGAGGGAGACCTCCTTCCCCTATATATGCTCTCAGAATATCAAGTCTCTTCTTGGTAACTAGCTATCCTTCCTCTGAGTGCCACCAGGTCTCCCCATCTGGGGGACATGGTCAGAAAAGGGGCACCAGAGTTCGTGTGAGAGTCAGATCTCACTCTCCACTCAACGGTGGAGAATATCATGTTCGTCGGCTAGGTCCTGGTAGGGGTTCGAAGCTTACTGCCTATATTCTCCTTGGCTGGTGCCATAGTTTGAGGAGGATCCCAGGATCCAGATCTGCCTGTCATAAAGTTCTTCTTGTAGGTTTTTTCCCCTTTCTTCCATGCTACTCTTGCCTAAAGTCTCAATCGGATATCCTCTCCTCTGACCCACTTTCTTGGTAAGTAAAGATTTTCATGGTACGTATCCCTTGGACTAGTGTTTTGATAAAAGTGAGTATATACCATTTGTCTCTTTTTGCTTCTGGGTGAACTCACTCATTATGATAATTTCTAGATCAATCCATTTGTCCACAAATTTCGGGAATGCCTCGTTTTTAATAGCTGAGTAGTATTCCATCGTGTAAATATACCACAGTTTCTTAGTCCATTCTTCTACTGAGGGACACTTAGGCTGTTTCCTATAGGACTCTTTTTATTGTTTGTCTTTTCAAATTCGTGTGTTCATTTTTGTTTTATCTTTTATTTTATTATGAAATATTATATTTTATTAGTATCCCATAGAAACATGTTTATTTTCTTAGAAGAGACAGAAAGGGAGTAGATCTGGATTGGAGGGGAAGTGGGGAAAACTGGATGCAGTGGAGGGAGGTATGTACATATTTTAAAAAAGAAAAATAGGTTACTAACATAATTTTTTAATATGTATAATTAACAGAAAGATAAGAAAATTATCAAGAGAATACAGAACCACTGTCAAATAGAATAAAGGTCAATGTGCCAGTTAATAGATCAGCTAAAAGCATGTGGCTCCTTGAAACACTGTCTGTATATTCATCAGAGGAGTACTAATCAAATTTTGCTTCCCAATTCTAAATCTCCCAATCTGTATCTCTTATCCAATGTAGTTTATCTCATTGTTTATTTTTTTAATAGAAGAAGCTGTTACAGTGCCTCTGGCCAAGATGGTCTTTATGGTGTATGGGCAGATGGTCTCTCAGCTCCCTTAGAACTTTGATATTGATGCTTATCTCTAGAGACTACAGTGAAGCTCACTTACCAGTTTTCATTTTTATAGCATCCCTTTAACTCTTCAACCTACAGTAAATGAAGAAAATGACTTAAAAATAGTAACAAATGGGCGTTTATCATTAATGCCATTCCTGCAGTGGTGTGTCAAAATCAAAGGGCACACAAGCGTAGAAAACCTCCATACTAAACTTCAAACTGAGATGCAGATAATGTTCATGTGTTGTGTCTAACAACTGACAAAAATAAAAATCTAGTAGCACAAAGGGAATAGAACATGAGCAGCAAGAAAATTAGGAAAATAAAGGAACAGAGAAAGATAGGCAATGGCCAATTCTCACTGAACTGAGACAGACCAGAGAGGACTTAAAAGTTGACTTGACAATCCAGGTGCCTAGACCAGAATGAAATCTTCTGTTGGGGATCTAAGTTGTGCACACTTATAACAGCTGCATAACTGGTTCTCAGTTCATCCCCAAACGACAATCAGCCCATCGCAGCATGGGACTTGATAAAGGATATGGTAATGTCTGTCAACTTGAGAATCAGCTCTCACCTCAAAGGGGATGGTAAGTCCTTTATTATAGAGACAAGCTTGTGTGACCATGGCCCCAGGACACTGATGTACATTGCCCCAAATTATATATTCCAAAACATGAAAAGTTACATGACGTTTTTGTAGTAACAGGGCAAAGAAACTCATAACTCAAAGCACTTTCCAGCTGCATTGATGGAAACAGGTAGATGAGTTATCGCAAAGTGGAGTGACCTCTGTGACAATCCTCAAATGTTCTCTGACAATGCTTTCGATTTTGTCAATGGTGGGTGTGAGAGACCTGTTCTCATATTCCTAAGGATTTATCCAGGAGTCCCAGGATGTTAGGTTACATGCTTAAGCAAGCAGTAAACATGTGGAGGGAGCTAAATGTTGCCCAAGAATATTTAGATTAGAACTTGCAACATTCTAACCTTCGAGCATTGAAGTCCTCATCCATCCAACAACCTTCATAGGCGTAGCTTCCTTCATCATTTCTTTCACACTTCCTTAGACAGAACCAAACTCTGAAGGCCAAGCTTCCGTGGAAATATAACTGATTCATCAGTGAGGGGATGAAAATAAAGAAGGTTGTTTTAAAAGCTCTATGACAAGAGTGACAGTAGGGGCACTCTTTATATCTACTGTAAAGCAAGCAAAGCAAGATGAAGAATTATTATCACTTCTATGGAAAGCAACAGTTTGTACATATCAAAAGCACCAGAATAAAGAATGTACATCTGGCATGCACTACCATTTCTGTTGAGAAATTTAAGGTGTTTGAGATTCTCTTTAGGGTGGGAAACCAGACTTGACACGAAGAACTAGTGCTCTGAATTATGAGCCACTACGAGTGTTGAAGGTATGTGAATTTATCTGGCATATAGTAAAAGCTCAATAAGTAAAAGAAGATACTTTCTTTTATTTCCACACATGTTCTTCCTGAGCTAATTGCTTTCAACATCCTTTCTTCTTCTATCTGCTAATTCTTCTTTGAGGCTCTCACTAGATTGTATAACACCAAATTCCATCCTTAACCACAGATTTCAAGTTACTATCAAGAACAAGTGTAGAGTATTTTTTTTTTAAATTATCCTTGGCTGTTAGTGAAGAGAGGACATTTGTATGACCAATAGGATAAATTAAATACCAGTGACTAAAATAGAAAAATGCAAACCAATGCTAAATTTACAAGGTGACAAGAATATTTTTGGTAAATTAGACAGTAATATTCTAGAACGTTAAGCTAAGTCTTGTGTTCAAAATGCTGTGCTGAGAACAAAGGAAGAAGTGACCAAATTCTGAGTTCTAATGCATTCAAAAGCTGAGAGGGCCATAAATAAAAGCATTAGATAGATATAATTAGCAAAAGTAAAGTAATGATATAAACATAGTTCAAAACACAAGAAGCCAATCACGAGTCCATGCTTACTTCAGGGATGTGAGATTAGAGAGGCCACACATGCTCCAGCTGGGGGCCCTATAGGCATATTCATACAGCCATCACCAAGAGGACTCCTTGTATTTAAAACAAAGCCCAAGAAACTGAGAAGGGGAAGTGGGACTGGTGGCCAGGGTGGGTGGTGAGGGCGTGGGGTGGCTTGGCGTTATAGCGGAGTCATTGGTAGTGGATTTTATTAAAAAAACATTACATGCCTGTATGAAATATTCAAGCATAAAGACAACTTAAAAACAAAACAGCCAGGAGAACATCTTAATCTAGAAATCAAGGAAGAGAAGGTGATAAACCTAAAACAACAAACAAATGAAACAACAAAAATAAAAGTAGAACAAAACAAAATACCTGCTGCTCATAACGAAAGATGGTTTCTCGGAACCAGCAGTGATATTATTGAAGAAATAAGAAACAGCTGCCCTATGCAACCCACTGGTGCAAGTATTCAAGTGCACGATTTGTGTACGACCCACGGTCACTTACAAAAGAATGGCTGCAGTGGGACCACGGGTTTAAGCAACTATATGATTGGGACAGAAGTGTAAAGATTTTACTTTCAAGATTTTGGGTGGATGCTGTGAAGATGTCTGAACACTCACCTTTGATGTCTTTTGTTCAACCGTCATCCTCACTGCCAGAGTGTGCTGAGTCAGAGGATGGATGGGGGGCCTTGTCCTTGAAGGAAGCACCACTCACTTGCCATTGGTGGGATTTGGGAGCTCAGTACACATAGGTTCCGAATTCACTTCATATGGTCAATTCAAATTTATGAATTTTTGTATGCTTTGTCAAAAAATAATCTGTTCTGGTTTATTTTGGAGCAAATCATTGCAAGCCTATGTACCTGGAATATTCCAGCTATCTGGTGCCTGGCATTTTGTCTCTACCTCATAAACAGACTGACATATATACATAAATAGTTGTCTTCCCCTTGGCAAGCACAACATATATTTTTCCACATCAATATCCCACTGAGTTAGGAATTATTTTGCTCTTCACCATCCTCTGAATGTTATGATGCAATTATCAATGGAATGTGAGGAGTGGGAGGGAGGGAGGACCTTGCATGCCTAGGGAGAACTTGTGTATGGAAGATAAATTCTATCATAAAACAAGTATTTTCCATCTCAATGGTCTCTCTGTGAATATAGTCATTGCAGGACAGCAGAAAATTTGTCCAACAAAAGACAATCTCCAATGACACAAAACTATAAAATTCAACCAATTTAATTCCACATTTTACCAATACAGACATATGCTTATGTATTTTAAATTGTATATGTTAAAATAATTAACAACATTCAGTAAAATAAGGTAGAAAACTCTTCAACAGCTTATACATATCTATATTTTATATACGGATGCAACAAACTGAAAAATTAAAAATTTTAAAGTGCATATATGTAGTCACAAACTTACACAGAAATATTATTTTATAAATTTCATTAATAACACCTTACTCTATTTTCTACAAATCCTAAAAGTTTCTAAAAATGTAAAAAATTTAAAGAATTAAATATATATTAGTATATATTGGGTTATAAGCTTAATTTAATTTTTAATTAAAGAATCGATTCATTTACATAAAGAAAGTAAATATTTGTTTTTAAATTTGACTTATTAGACTAATTAAAAATATTCTATAAATACATAAATGGTATCAAGTGACAGAATCCAGTTTCAAATATAAACATTAAATCAATTTTATTGGTCAAAAGACTGGACAATATGCAAGTTACTTATCTAAAAAATATTGATGTTGGTGTTTTTCTCATTTATTTATTTAGTTAGTCTAATCACTTTACAACCTGATTCTAGCACCCACCCTACTCCACTCTCAGTCCCAATCTCATCCCCAATTTCCCTCTACTTCTCAGAGAAGGGAAGGCCCCAAAGGAGTACCAAACCATGCTGGAATCTCAAGTTGCAGCAGGACTAAATATATCCTCTTCCACTGAGGCCTGACAAAGCAGCCCAGGTAGGGCAAAGGTATCCAAAGGCAGGCAACAGAATCAGAGATAGCCCCTACTCTATGTTAATGAACCCATATTTTAACCACACTACATAGTTGCTACATATGTGTAAGGGACATTTTTTTTTATTAGAGGTCAGTTTCTATGATTCCCTCATTGGCCCAGATTAGTTGATCAGTAGATACTCTTATGGTGTCCTTGTTAGCTCCAGCTCCATCTATCCTTACTCCCACTCTTGTACAAGACTCCTTGAGCTCAGCCTATTGCTTGACTCTTGGTCTCTGCATTTGTTTCCATCAACTGATGGATGAAGACTCTCAGAAGACAGTTGTGCATGGCTCCTATCTGAAAGCATAGCAGAGTATCATTAGTAGTGACAGAGGTTAGCTTTCTTCCGGGGGTGAGTCCCAAGTTGGGCTAGTCATCGTCTTGCCATTCCCTCAATTTCTGGTCTATCTTTATCCCCATATTTCTGTATGGGAAAGACAAATTTTAAGTAGAAGGTTTAATGGGTGGGCTAGTTCTCCGTCCCTCCACTGGAAGTTCCACATGGCTACAGGAGGTGAACAACTTTAGGCTCCTTAACCACCACTGCTAGGAGTCCCAGCTAAGGTCACACTAATACACTCTTGGGAGCCTTTCCTGTGCCAGAGATTCCCCACACCAATTTCGATTCTCTGAGTGCTCCTCTCCCATCCCCACTCCTGCTCTCCCCACATGTGATGCCCACCCTCATTACCCTCTCTACCACCTCTCCCACTTAGTTCCTTCTTTCCATCTACTTTAGATGTCTAATTTTATTTCCTCCTCTGAATGAACTTCAAGCATCTTCCCTTAGAGCCTTCTTGGCTTCTTTGGGTCTGTGGATTATAGCATGGTTATCCTACACTGTATAGCTAATATCCAGGTATAAATGACTGCATACTATGCATGCCTTTCTGAGTCTGGGTTATCTCCCTCAGGATAATCTTTTCTAGTTCTATACATTTGCAAGCATGTTGCATGAGGTTTTTGTTTTGTTTTATTTGTTTTGTTTTGTTTTGAACTGAATAGTATCCCATTATGTAAATATACCACATTTACTTTATTCATTCCTTAGTAGAGGGACAGCTAGGTTGTGTCTGGTTTCTGGCTATTACAAGTAAAGTTGATATGAACATAGATGAGCAAATGTCCTTGTGGTATGGTGGAGCACATTTTTGGGTATATGCCCAGGAGTGGTATACCTAGATCTTGAGTTAGATCTTGTCCCAAGTTTTTGAGAAATCTCGAGATTAACTTCCACAATTGTTGTACAATTTTGCACCCCCAACAGCAATGGAGAACTGTTCCCTTATATTCCATATCCTTGATAGCATGTGCTGTCATGTGAGTTTTTTTAATCTTAGCAATTCTGAAGGGAGTAAGATGAAATCTCAGCAACTTTTTGTATTTTCTTGATGACTAAGGATGTTGAATATTTCTTTAAATGTTTCTCAGCCATTCAAGATTCCTCTTTTGAGAGTTCTCTGTTTAACTCTGTTTTAATTGTTATTTGGTTTGCTGGAATTTAACATCTTGAGTTGTTTACATATTTTTTTTTGATTTTTTTTATTAATTTATTCTTGTTACATCTCAATGTTTATCCCATCCCTTGTATCCTCCCATTCCTCCCCCCCCCCTATTTTCCCATTATTCCCCTCCCCTATGACTGTTCCTGAGGGGGATTACGTCCCCCTATATATTCTCATAGGGTATCAAGTCTCTTCTTGGCTACTTGCTGTCCTTCCTCTGAGTGCCACCAGGTCTCCCCCTCCAGGGGATATGGTCAAATGTGAGGCACCAGAGTACGTGAGAAAGTCATATCCCACTCTCCACTCAACTGTGGAGAATATTCTGACCATTGGCTAGATCTGGGAAGGGGTTTAAAGTTTACCTCCTGTATTGTCCTTGGCTGGTGCCTTAGTTTGAGCGGGCCCCCTGGGCCCAAATCTGCCTATCATATTGTTCTACTTGTTGTTCTACATATTGTTCTAGGACCCTCTGTATCCTTTTATTTTGCTGTTCTCCCATGCGTCTCTCATTTAGAGTCCCAATAGGATGCCTTCCCCTCTGTCCCAGTTTCCTGGTAAGTGAAGGCTTTTGTGGGACATGCCCCTTGGGCTAGTATGCAGATATAAGTGAGTATATATATACCATTTGAGTCTTTCTGCTTCTGGGTTAACTCACTCATTATGATCATTTCTAGCTCAATCCATTTATCCACAAATTTCGGGAATTCCTTGTTTTTAATAGCTGAGTAGTATTCCATAGTGTATATGTACCACAGTTTCTTTATCCACTCTTCTACTGAGGGACACTTAGGCTGTTTCCATGTTCTGGCTATTATGAATAAGGCTGCTATGAACATGGTTGAGCAAATTTTCTTGTTGTGTGCTGGAGCATCTTCTGGGTATATTCCAAGGAGTGGAATAGCTGGGTCTTGAGGAAGCCCTATTCCCAGTTTTCTGAGATAGCACCAGATAGATTTCCAAAGTGGCTGTACTAGTTTGCATTCCCACCAGCAATGAAGGAGTGTTCCTCTCTCCCCACATCCTCGCCAGCATGTGGTGTCACTTGAATTTTTGATCTTAGCCATTCTGATGGGTGTAAGATGGAATCTCAGAGTTGTTTTGATTTGCATTTCCCTGATGGCTAAGGAGGTTGAGCATTTCTTTAAGTGTTTCTCAGCCATTTGATACTCCTCTGTTGAGAATTCTCTGTTTAGTTCCAAGCCCCATTTCTCAATTGGGTTATTCGGTTTGGTGGTGTTTAATTTCTTGAGTTCTTTATATATTTTGGATATTAGACCTTTGTCAGATGTAGGGTTGGTGAAGATTTTTTCCCAGTCTGTAGGCTGTCGCTTTGTTCTCTTGACAGTGTCTCCTGCCTTACAGAAGCTTCTCAGCCTCATGAGGTCCCATTTATTAATGGTTGACATTAAGGCCTGGGCTGTTGGTGTTCTGTTCAGGAAGTTGTCTCCTGTGCCAATATGTTCCAGGCTCTTTCCCACTTTTTCTTCTAAGTGGCTTAGTGTCTCTGGTTTTATGTTGAGGTCTTTAATCCACTTGGATTTGAGTTTTGTGCAAGGTGACAAATATGGGTCCAGTTTCATTTTTTTACACATAGACCTCCAGTTAGACCAGCACCATTTGTTGAAGATGCTATCCTTTTTCCATTGAATGGATTTGGCTTCTTTGTCAAAAATCAAGTGACCATATGTGTGTGGATTCATATCTGGGTCTTCGATTCGATTCCACTTATCAACCAGCCTGTTGCTGTGCCAGTACCATGCTGTTTTAATTACTATTGCTTTATAGTACAGTTTGAGATCAGGTAAGGAGATTCCTCCAGAGCACCTTTTATTGTACAAGATTGTTTTACCTATTCTGGGTTTTTTGTTTTTCCATATGAAGTTCAGAATTGAACTTTCAATGTCTTTAAAAAGTGGGGTAGGTATTTTGATAGGGATTGCATTGAATCTGTAGATTGCTTTTGGTAGGATGGCCATTTTTACTATGTTAATTCTCCCGATCCATGAGCAAGGAAGATCATGCCATCTTCTCAGGTCATCTTCAATCTCTTTCTTCAGAGTTTTGAAATTTTTTTCATACAAGTCCTTCACTTGCTTAGTTAGGGTAACTCCTAGATATTTTATATTGCTTGTGGCTAATGTGAAGGGTGTGGTTTTCCTAATTTCTTCCTCTGCAAGCTTGTCATTTGGGTATAGGAAGGCTACAGACTTTTTTGAGTTAATTTTGTATCCAGCCAATTTGCTGAAGGTGTTTATCAGCTTTAGGAGTTCTCTGGTGGAGTTTTGAGGGTCACTTATGTACACTATCATATCATCTGCAAAGAGGGATAATTTGACTTCCTCCTTTCCCATTTGGATACCCTTGATCTCCTTTTGTTGTCTTATTGCTCTGGCTAGAACTTCGAGTACTATATTGAAGAGATATGGAGAGAGTGGGCAGCCTTGCCTTGTTCCCGATTTTAGAGGAATTTCCTTGAGTATCTCACCATTTACTTTGATTTTGGCTATTGGCTTGCTGTATATAGCCTTTATCATGTTGAGGAAAGTGCCTTGTATCCCCGATCTCTCTAAAACTTTAAACATGAATGGGTGCTGAATTTTATCAAATGCTTTCTCAGCATCCAAGGAGATGATCATGTGGTTTTTTATTTTCAGTTTGTTTATATGGTGGATTACATTGATGGATTTCCGTATATTAAACCATCCCTGCATGCCTGGAATGAAGCCTACTTGGTCATGATGAATGATATCTTTGATGTGCTCCTGTATTCGTTTTGCAAGTATTTTATTTAGTATTTTTGCATCTATGTTCATAAGAGAAATTGGTCTGAAATTCTCTTTCTTTGTTGAGTCTTTGTGAGGTTTAGGTATCAGTGAGACTATGGCCTCATAGAATGAATTTGGTAATTTTCCATCCATTTCTATCTTTTGGAGTAGCTTGAAGAGTATCGGTATTAGCTCGCCCTTAAAGGTCTGGTAGAATTCTGAACTGAAACCATCTGGCCCTGGGCTTTTTTTGGTTGGGAGACCATCGATGATTGCTTCTATTTCTGTAGGGGAAATGGGACTATTTAGCTTGTTTATCTGTTCTTCTTTCAACTTTGGCAAGTGAAATAGTTCAAGAAAATCGTCCACTTCTCTTAGATTTTCAAATTTTGTGGCATATATGCCTTCAAAGTAGGATCTTATGAGTCTTTGAATTTCTTCAGTGTCTGTTGTTATGTCTCCCTTTTCATTTCTGATTTTGTTGATTTCAATACCGTCTCTCTGCCTTTTAGTTAGTTTGGCTAACGGTCTGTCTATCTTGTTGATTTTCTCAAAGAACCAGCTCTTGGTTTTGTTGATTCTTTGGACTGTTTTTTTAATTTCTATCTTGTTAATTTCAGCCCTGAGTTTGATTATTTCCAGGCGTCTACTCCTCTTGGGTGTTTCTGCTTCTTTTTTTTCTAGGGCTTCCAGTTGTGTTGTTAAGATGCTTATGTGCGATGTTTCCAATTTCTTTTTAAAGGCACTTAGTGCTATGAATTTTCCTCTTAGCACTGCTTTCAATGTATCCCACAAATTTGGGTATGTTGTTTCTTCATTTTCATTGAATTTCAGAAACTCTTTGATATCTTTCTTTATTTCTTCCCTGACCCAGGTCTCATTTAGCAGAGAGTTGTTTAGTTTCCACGTACATGTAGGCTTTTTGTTATTTCTGTTGTTGTTGAATTGCAGCCTAAGAGCATGGTGATCTGATAGGATACAAGGTATTATTTCAATCCTCTTGTATCTATTGAGGCTTGCTTTGTGACCTACGATGTGATCAATTTTGGAGAAGGTTCCATGGGGTGCAGAGAAGAAGGTGTATTCTTTCTTGTTTGGGTTGCAGAGAAGAAGGTGTATTCTTTCTTGTTTGGGTTGCAGAGAAGAAGGTGTATTCTTTCTTGTTTGGGTGAAAGGTTCTATAGATATCTGTTAGATCCATTTGACCCATGGCATTGGTTAATGATGTTATTTCTCGGCTTAGTTTCTGTTTCAATGACTTATCCTTCAGTGAGAGTGGGGTGTTGAAGTCTCCCACTATTATTGTGTGGGGATCGATGTGTGGTTTAAGCTTTTTTAGGAGATCTTTTACAAATGTGGGTGCCCTTATATTGGGAGCATAGATGTTCAGAATTGTGATGTCATCTTGGTTGACTTTACCTTTGATGAGTATGAAGTGTCCTTCCTCATCCCTTTTGATCAATTTTGGTTGAAAGTCTATTTTGTTCGATACTAAAATGGCTACACCTGCTTGCTTCTTGTGACCATTTGCTTGGAATATTTTTTTCCAATCTTTTACCCTGAGGTAATGCCTTTCATTACAGGTGAGATGTGTTTCTTGGATGCAGAAGAATGTTGGATCTTGTTTATGTACCCATTCAGTTAGTCTGTGTCTTTTTATTGGAGAATTGAGGCCATTGATGTTGAGAGATATTAATGACCAGTGACTGTTAAGAGTCTTAATTTTGATGTTGTTTCCAGTCGAGAGTTTGTGTAGTTGTGTTTTTGCCATGGGATAATTATGTATTTCCTGGGTAGTTTTGGTTGTAGCTTGACCCTTTGGGATGGAGTTTTCCTTCTAGTACCTTCTGTAAAGCTGGGTTTGTGGATAGGTACTGTTTGAATTTGTTTTTGTCATGGAATATTTTGTTTTCTCCATCAATGGTTATTGATAATTTTGCTGGGTAAAGTAGTCTGGCCTGGCATCTGTGTTCTCTTAGGGTTTGCAGGATCTCTGTCCAGGCCCTTCTGGCTTTTATGGTCTCTACTGAGCAGTCGGGTATAATTCTGATAGGTTTACCATTAAATGTTATTTGGCCCTTTTCCCTTGCAGCTTTTAATATTTTTTCTTTGTTCTGCATGGTTTGTGTTTTGATTATTATGTGGCGGGCAGTTTTTCTTTTCTGGTCAATTCTATTTGGTGTTCTGTAGGCCTCTTGTATGTTTATAGGCATTTCTTTCTTTAGATTGGGGAAATTTTCTTCTATGATTTTGTTGAGAATAGTTTCTGGACCCTGGAGTCTGATGTCTTCTCTTTCTTCAATGCCTATTATCCGCAGATTTCTTCTTTTCATGGTGTCCTTAATTTCTTGGATGTTTTGTGTCAGGAGTTTTCCAGATTTGGCATTTTCTTTAATGGTTGATTCAATATCTGTGATTGTATCTTCTAGCCCTGAGATTCGTTCTTCCATCTCTTGGATTCTGTTAAAAAAGCTCACCTCTGTGTTGCTCGCCTTCTTTCTCTGAGGTCTCACGTTCTCGTTTTTCTTCTGTCTGTGTGTTTATCATTGAATCCATTTTCATTTTCAGATCTTGAACTGATTTTTTTATTTCTTTCATCTGATTTTTTGTATATTCCTGAGTTTCTTCCATTGCCTCTTTATAGGTCTTCAGAGCTTGACCTGTTTTATTTATTTCTTTCATCTGGTTGTTTGCATTTTCCTGCAATTTTTCCAGTTCCACTCTATGTGCTTCTTTTATGTCTCTCACCTGTTTGTCTGCGTCTTCCTGCATTTGATTACGAATTTTATTTGTTTCCTCCATTATCATCCTCATTACTAAGGATTTGAGGTCATTTTCTTGTATTTCCGTTGTATTTGAGTTCTCTGGGTTGTTTTCTTTGGGATAGCTGGAAACTGGAGACGCCATGTTGTTTAGGGGTTTTTTGCGTATGCTTTTTGTTGTCCTTTAGACATCTTGCCGTCTTTGTTTTTGTTGGGTAGCTTCCAGAGTTGAATGGAGGGTGTCTGACGATAGATTCACTTGTTTTCTCATGATTTCTCTTGGCTGCGAGCTCAAAGCTTCACTGGTGTGGATGTTAGGAGGTTAGCCCTGTTGTTCTGGTCTCTCACAGCCAGTGATCCTCAGCCCCCCTCTGCTGTGGATCCTGTAAATGTTCTGGGTCTCTGAATGAGCGTTGGGTCAGGCCAAGGTATCCACAGCCTTTTGTGTTCCCTGCCAGGAGCACTGGGACCGAGCCACGGGCTGAACTCAGCTAGATTCTCAGGGCCTGAACCGTCTGCCAAGCTCAGCTAGGGATTTTGGGCCCAAAATGCACACAGGGTCCAGCCAGAATTTTTGGGCTGGGACTACGCACCAAGCTCCGCTAGGGCCTTTTGGCCCAAAGTGCGTGCTGTGGTCAGTTATTGACTCCGGGCCGAACTGACCACCAATCTCAGCCAGGAATTCTGGATTCAAACTGCACACTGTGTCCAACCAGAGTCTTAGAGCTGGTGGAACCGAGAGCTCTGTCCAGCCTGCGCCACAGCAGTAGAACTGCAGCTGCTCTGAGTTAGCGCCAATGGTGGAACCAAGTGCTCTGCCCAGACTGTGTCATTGCTGGGGAGCTGCCACTGAGCTGAGGTGGCGCCTAGGGTGGAACTGAGTGCTCGGCCAAGCCTGTGGCACATCAGGAGAACTGCAGCTGCTCTGAGTTAGCGCCTGTGGTGAAACCAAGTGCTCCGCCCAGACTGTGTCACCGCAGGGGAGCTGCCGCTGAGCTGAGGTGCTGCCTAGTGTGGAGCTGCACGCTCAACTAAGCCTGCGCCATAGCAGGGGAGCTGTGGCCACGCTGAGTTAGTGCCTCAGGCAGAATTGCTTGCTGGGCCGGGCCAGTACCCGGGACTCTGGGGCCGAACTGTCCGCCGAGTCCAGTCTGGGTCCAAAGGCTCCACGCGACCCAAATCCTGCCCTGAGTCCCCTCTCCCGCAGCAACTCCCACCAGCCACCACACCAATCGCCTCCACCGGAAGGCTATGAGCTGCAATCCTCAGCCACCGCTGCTGGTGCCGCTGGTGCTGCTGCCTCTGCCGCTGCCACTCCGATCAGAGAAAATCCACGCTCCTCCCGTGTGCAGGGGCACGCAGGTCCTCCGCACCCTGGTCCCTCCAAACCGTGGAGCACTCCCACTGCTGTGATGTTCGGACCTCGGTGTTCCTGGCTCAGAAATCTGTGCAATTTCCTGAATTGTTCACTGGAGCCTCCAAACGCGGTCCACACTGCTCGCCGCCATCTTGGATCCTCCTTGTTTACATATTTTAAATATTAGCCCTCTGTCATATGTAGTGTTGGTAAACATCTTTTCCTATTCTGTAGGTTCTTGCTTTCTCCTATTGACAGTGTCTTTTGCCTTGGAGAAGCTTTTAAATTTTATGAGGTCCCATTTACTAATTGTTGATCTTAGTACCTGAACTGTTGGTGTTTTGTTGAGAAATTTGTCTCCTGTACTAATGAGTTCAAGGAATCTTTCCAATTTCTTGTATATTACACATAGTGTATCCAGTTAAATGTTGAGGTCTATGATCAAATTTTACTTGAAGTAGTGCATTATCAATTTTAAAGCACATCAGAAAGGTCTAGAAGAAAAAGAGGCAAATACACCCAAAAGGAATAGAAGGCAGGACATAATTAAACTCATGTCTGAAATCAATAAATTAAAAACAAAGTGGAGAGTGGGGTCTGACTTTCTCACGTACTCTGGTGCCTCATATTTGACCATGTCCCCTGAATGGGGAGACCTGATGGCACTCAGAGGAAGAATATCAGGTTACCAAAAAGAGACTTGATACACTATGAGTATATACAGGGGGAGGAAGTCCCTCTCAGTCACCGTCATAGGGGAGGGGAGTAAGGGAGAAATGGGAGGGAGGGAGGAATGGGAGGATACAAGGGAGAGGATAAACATTGAGATGTAATATGAATAAATTAATAAAATAAAATAAAAGAAACAAAAAAATAAAAACAAAGAAAAATACAAAGAATCAGCAAAAAGAAGAGATGGATTTTTGACAAATAAACGTGATAGATACATCCTTACCTAAACTAACCAAAGACAGAGAGACAGTATCCAAAATAACACACTCTGAACAGAAGAGGTGGAAACTGAGGAAATTCAAAGAATCATTAGTTCTTATTTCAAATATATATACTCACAATATTGGAAAATCAAAATGAAATGGATGATTTTCTTGATAGACCTCACTTATCAAAGTTAAATGAAGATCAAATAAATAATTTAAATAGACACATAAGCCCCTAAAGAAATAGAAGCAGTCATTAAAATCTCCCAACTAAAAACAGTTTTGGGTCAGATGGTTAGAATGTAGAATTCTACGAGACCATCAAAGAACTAATACCAATTCTTCACAAATGATTCCACAAAATAGAAACAGAAAGAATATCGCTGAATTCATTCTATGTGGCCACAGTCACCCTAATACTTAAACCACACAAATACCCAACAAAGAAACAGAATTTCAGACCAATTTCCCATATGAACACTAATGCAAAAATACTCAATTAACTACTCACAAACTGAATCTAAGAACACATATAAAACACCATTCATCACGATCAAGTAGGCTTCATGCCAGGGATGCAGAGATGGCTCTACATATGAAAATTCACCAATGTAATCCACCATACGAACAAACTGAAAAAAAAAAACACATGATCTTCTCATTAGATGATGAAAGAATTTCACAAGATATAACACTCATTCATATTAAAAGTCTTGGAAAGATCAGGGATACAAGGCTCATACCTATCCACAATAAAGCCAATATACAGCAAGCCTATAACCAACACCAAATTAAATGGAGAGAAACTTAAAGCAATCTCATGAAAGTCAGGGACAAGACAAGGCTGGCAACTCTCTCCATATCTATTCAATGTAGTACTTGAAGTTCTAGCTAGAGCAATAAGACAACTAAAGTAGATCTATGAGATACAAATTGGAAAGGAAGAAGTCAAAGTAAAGCTATTCACAGATTATATGATAGTATGCATAATTGACCCCAAAATCCCACCATGGAGCCCCTACAGCTGATAATCACGTTCAGCAAAGTGTCTAGAAAACAAAATGGCCTCAAAAAATTAGTATCACTTCTTTATACAGATGATAAATAGGCTGATAAAGAAATTAGGAAAACAACACCTTTCACAAAAGCCACAAATAATATAAACGATCTTGGTGTAGCTTTAACCAAGCAAGCAAAAGACCTGTATGACAAGAACTTCAGGTCTTTGAAGAAAGAAACTGAAGAAGACGTTAGAAAATGAAAAATCCCCCATGCTCATGGGTCAGTAGGATTAACATAGTAAAAATGGTCATCTTGCCAAAAGCAATCTACAGATTCAATGCAGTTCCCATCAAAATATCAACACAATTCCTTATGTTGAATTGTGAATGAAAGACCAATTCTCCTCTACATACAAAAAACCAAAATCTCTAGGATAGCGAAAACAATCCTGTACAATAAAAGAACTTTTGGAAGTACCACCACCCCTGATTTCAAGCTGTACTGCAGAGCAAGAGTAATAAAAACTGCACAGTATTGACATAAAAATGGACAAGCTGATCAATTGAATTAAATCAAAGACCTAGGAATACACCCACATACCTAAGGACATCTGATTTTTGACAAAGAAGCTAAAACAATACAATGGAAAAAAAAAAAAGCATTTTCAACAAATGCTGCTGTTCTAACTGGTTGTCTACAGGTAGAAGTGTGTTGATGTTTTATGAAGATATTATTATGCAATAGGTAAGATTAACCTATTAAATAAATAAATATGTGGGAAATTAAGTCACGTATACTTGTAATATGGAATTTTTTGAAAGCACAGTTTTGTGGCTTTTTAAATTGAAGTTTTTTTCTCTCTGTTTCTAACCACTTTTTCAGATGCACTATTCACCTAGACATAGACACACTAACACACACATAATCACATTATATATTAAGTAATATACTAATTACATAATTATTATTGGCCTTTGAATTTATATTTAATATTTAGTGGCCATTATTTTTAATGTTTTTAATTATTCTATTAATGCATTCCATTTTTGTTTTCATATTTAAAAGTATAACACTATGTCTTCATATATTAAAATGTTTTACTTCTGTTTTGAACTGTTTTTATTCTCTTAGCTCTCACTCTTCTCATCTCTGACCTCTATTCTATCTGTTTTGGAATTCTCTTCAGGCTTATTTTTCTCACTCCAAATAAGGTCTCACGTGGAAGTTCCAGATGTGCATTTGTACTTGTCACGCAGCAGGAATAACTACCATGCCTTTTGTTATGTATAAGCCACGTCTTTGCTCCTAGACTTCCTCTGAGTTGCAGTTACAAATAGTGCATAAACTCAGCAAATGCAAGAATCTTGTTATAGGCTGCTGCTTTTCCACTCACTATCATTCTCAGATTTCAGGCTCAATCACTTCAGAGTTAGTGTTCCTTTTTCTAAGAACAGATGTTCTGATTGGGCACCATAAAAGACAAAATGTTCAACTGACCTTAGTGCTTAAAAACCTGATTTAGAAGCAAACACATATTGGAGCCTTTGCTAGACTTTGACCATGCCTTTTTCCACAGTGCACATGATTCATGTGTTGTATCTAGACATCCTGGGATTTATTTTACAATTCTTAGTGTAGAAACATCCACCACCCCTAAAACCTTTGAATATGAAATGAATATCACTGACATACTCAAGATGAATTGAAATGAATACAAAATGAGTAAGGAAACAAATATGATCACATTTGCCTTTATAGTCATTAAGAGTGAGGATGACGAGATGCAGCAGGTAGTGAGAAATCGTTATAATTTGACAGCTACCTAGGATGCGTTTACCATGGTGTGTTTACAGAAGAATTAGTGCAGAGTGTGGTCTTTGAAGAGCTGTGTGAAGCAGGGAAGGAGAGGAACTGAAGGATGCTAACCAAGCAGAGTTCCTTTATCATATTTACTGTTTATATTAGTACTTATTTCTCACTTTCTTTTGTAGAACTTTGCTGTAAAGTGTATTATTTTTGCTTAGGTAGGTATTTCTGAAGTTACGAGGTCTATGTTTTGACAAGCAGAGAAAAAGTTTCTCTAAAGTAGAGTTTCAGGGTTGCTTTTATATTAACTATTCTGCCTTTCCCTACTTCTAAAGGAAGGCTGGAGAATATTATCCCACATGAGATACTTACATCATGTAGATATTAACACATCCCAGTAAAAATTAAAATGGATGTCATTCACAGTCTTCAAACTTGGAAATAAATGCCCTCTATGCATCCAGTTTTCAATGACACTATTGTAAGCTAATCAGTTATAGTAAAATAAAATCACCCAATAAGCATCACTTAGATTGCTCTCTTTGTCTTGCTTTTTTACCTGTACTCCTCCAGAAAGAGTCATCACCTTAAGGTAGAGATGGTTACAAATTTGTTAGGATTTTCAACCACATGGCTCAGATCTCAAAAAAGACATCAAAGCCGTGACATGACTACATAGTAACAAATCTTGAAAGCCACGACATAATTTGACAATTAAGAGACTCAAACACTATGGATGAGGTAGGAAAAATAAGAAATTTTAAATCATGCTCCACCAGTATTCTATACCCAGTATGTTGAATAGTTACTATACAAACCCTGAAATCAGGACACCTCAATCTCTTACTTTTATAAAGCTTGTTTCTCTGTATAGATGGACACTGAAAAAGACACAAAAGCATTTAATTATTTTTAAGTGTCTAAATTTAAGTTTACACTATATACTCATACAAATCAAAGCTTTGTTAATGACATGACTTGGTCCAGGAAAATTTTTATTAGGAGAAACAAACTTCATAGCTTAAAAAAGAAACCAGGAGAAAATCATTTGAAGACTTCTCGGTTTTGGTACAACAGCTGAAATCTATCATCACCTATTGCCCTCACAAAAAGGAAAATAACCTGAGCAAACCATCTTAGAGACAGAGAAGTGTGTGCAGCATTGTATCTCGAGCAGAAGCCAAGGACTATTAATGCTAGAGTCAAGACTGTAAAAAAAGGGAGGCAGAAGTGGGCAGATCGCTGTGAGTTTGAGGCCAGGATGGTCTACAAAGCAAGTCCAGGACAGCTAAGGCCCATACAGAGAGACCCTATCTTGAAAAAACAAACAAACAAAACTCAAAAAAGCAAAAAACATTTTCAACAGAAACTAATATCTTGTTGCAAATCGAGGCAAAAGTGGCTTGAAAGTATAAAATTCTGAAAAGACCCAATGTTTTGGGAAACTCATAATATTCTTACTTTTCTATCAGTAAACTGAATGTGCTTTCCCTAACAAGGCTGGAGAATCCTTCCAGACTCCAGTATGTGGAAAGAGAATGTAATCTTTTAGAACAATCTCCAGGGCTATCTGTTCCTCCTAATATACCTATCCTCAAGTACCAGTACCAGTTTGACGAGACCCTAACCTATTGAGGTGTTTTTCCCTACAGTCTAATCATATTAAGGGATGACAATGCACAACTCTGACTCATTTTAAACTAATCTTAACCTTAGGATCAGAGTTCACTCTATCCACCTACACTGCTAGCTCATCAGGAGAGCCCCAGGAGAATAACAGAGGTTTGCCATGAAAAGAACTACAAGGTGCATACCCACTTGAGGGAAAACCTGAGACAGCAGGACAGCCACAAACATAAAATAATGAGAAATGGAAAGCCCTTACAGAAAACCCACAGCAAACAGCACAGAGTCATGCCTAGCCAAATCACACATCACACAACAAACCTATTCACTTTCTTCTACCTAACTTATAGTTATAAATATAAGGCATATCAATCACTCTAAATACAAATCCTCTAAACACAGCAATTAAAATGCACCTCCGATATGTATTAAAAAGACATATTCTCTGGAAACTCTCTGGAAGAAAGTAGAGTTTAAAAATCAGCATATTATATGAAAACTTCATTATTTTTAATCTTCTCCATATATTATGTATTTTATTGATTTTTCTCTATTTTTGATAACTTTATGTTCATTTGTCATGGAATACGATCATATCTGTCCCCCTTTTGACTCCCTCGTGTACCCGCCAACACACCTCCTCCCAGTAATTCTTTCTTTCCAAACAATCTACTAAGTCCAGTTGTTGTAGCCTATCCTTATATGAATGTGAGGGATATCCACATTTTCAGAAAGACATGATTATTCTTCTATCATCCAATATCGCTTACCAATAGGGCATCAGTAAGAGATGTGGGTAGGTCATCATTTACCTGCTCCTATGTGGACTTGGGCTCACTTGACCTCATGGTTGTAGCCACAGTTGCTGTGAATTCAACTCCTGATCGCTTCCCATCTGTCAGTGTCCACAGGCCTGAGACCCTCCAAAGCTTATTCAAGGAAGCTTCTCATTGCATTTGACAGTAGTCAGTGAAGAGATGAATAACTGGTCAGAGTGCTGAGAACAATTGATGAATGGACAATGGGAGTGTGGTGCATTCATACAGTAGACTTATTCACTTAATATGAAAAAATAAATTATGAAATTTTCAGGTAATGTATGAGGCTAGAAAAACTTTTTCTCTATGAGGCAATGCATACTCAAAGACAGATATTGTATGTTTTTGCTTATATGTGAATGAAAGCTGTTAAGTTTTTAATATGTGTGCTAGAATCTGAATAACCACAGAGATTGAGTACCTAATAAGAAAGCAGGAGGAGTGAGAGAATCTCCCAAGGAAAGGAGCATAGAGTATCATGGAGACATAAAGAGGAAACTAGAATAGAAGATTTATTGATTGATTGATTGATTTATAAAATTTCTTTTTTTTAATTTTATTTTTTATTAATTCATTCATATTACATCTCAATAATTATCCCATCCCTTGTATACTCCCATTCCTCCCTCCCTCCCATTTTCCCCTTACTCCCCTCCCCTATGACTGTGACTGAGGGGGACTTTCTTCCCTGTATATGCTCATAGGGTGTTAAGTCTCTTCTTGGTAGCCTGCTGTCCTTCCTCTGAGTGCCACCAGGTCTCCCCATCCAGGGGACATGGTCAAATATGGGGCACCAGAGTTCATGTAAAAGTCCCTACTCTGCACTCAACTGTGAAGAATGTCCTGTCCATTGGCTAGATCTGGGTAGGAGTTTGATGTTTACTGCATGTATAATCTTTGGCAGGTGCCATAGTTTGTGCAGAACCCCTGGGCCCAGATCTGCCTGTCATAATGTTCTTCTTGTAGGTTTCTAGGACCCTCTGGATCCTTCTATTTCCCCATTGTCCCCTACTTCTCTCACCTAGAGTCCCAATAGGATGTCTTCCTCTCTATCCCACATTCCTGATAAGTGAAGATTTTCTTGGGACATGTCGCTTGGGCTAGTGTCCAGATATAAGTGAATATATACCATTTGGCTCTTTCTGCTTCTGCGTTAACTCACTCATTATGATCATTTCTAGTTCAATCCATTTTCCCACAAATTTCAGAAATTCCTTGTTTTTAATGGCGGAGTAGTATTCCACAGTGTAAATATACCACAGTTTCTTTATCCAATCTTCTACGGAGGGACACTTAGGCTGTTTCCATGTTCTGGCTTCTATGAATAAGGCCGCTATGAACATGGATGAGCATATGTCCCTGTTGTGTGGTGGATATTCTTCTGGGCATATTCCAAGGAGTGGAATAGCTGGGTCTTGAGGAAGCCCTATTCCCATTTTTTTGAGAAAGTGCAAGATAGATTTCTAAAGTGGATTAAAGACCTTAACATAAAACCAGAGACACTAAATCGGCTAGAAAAAAAAGTGGGGAAGAGCCTGGAACACATTGGCACAGGAGACAACTTCCTAAACAGAACACCAGCAACCCAGGCCTTAAGGTCAACAATTACTAAATGGGACCTCATGAGGCTAAAAGGCTTCTATAAGGCAGGAGACACTGTCAACAGAACAAAGCGATAGCCTGCAGACTGGGAAAAGATCTTCACCAACCCTACATCTGACAAATGTCTAATATCCAAACTATATAAAGAACTCAAGAAATTAAACACCACAAAAACAAATAACCCAATTGAGAAATGGGGCTCAGAACTAAACAGAGAATTCTCAACCAAGGAATATCAAATGGCTGAGAAACACTTAACGAAATGTTTAATGTCTTTAGTCATCAGAGAATTGCAAATCAAAACAACCCTGAGATTCTATCTTACACCCATCAGAATGGCTAAGATCAAAAATTCAAGTGACACCACATGCTGCTGAGGATGTGGAGAAAGAGGAACACTCCTTCCTTGCTGGTGGGAATGCAAACTTGTAGAATAGGAGATTTAAATGAAAAGAGAGTTTGGGAAAAAGAAAAGAAAAGGAATCCATATATAGAGGGACAATAAATACTAAAGTCTTTTTATAAAAAATCTACGGACACCTACAACTATAATAACTTCCTAAAGTATATACATATATAAAAGGAATTAAAATGGAATGATCAGATAATAAGGGTGACAATTCATGAGCTATAGATATGTTATACAACCTACAAAAACCTCCAAAGAAGTCCCATGGAAACCACCAAACATTACAGGCTATTCTCAAGGCTGTTGATTGCTCTTCGTAACCTGAAATTAAACCCCTATAACTGAAGACAACATTTACTTATATCACAAAACACAGGGAAGTTCAACTTGTGCCCAAGTAGAAGCTTTATCCACATGACAATTATCCATGGTGTTGGAAGGCACTCCTCCAAGTACTAGAAAAGAAAGGCCATCATCAATGTCATCCAGATACAAACACTTTGACCTACAATAGTTACCTTCATATGAGATGCCCTGGTGCAACAGTGACACAAACATTACAGCAATGACCACCAACCTTTTGCAATTGGCTTTAAAACTCACCCTGTGATGGAACTGAGACTACAAAAGTGGCCAAGAACCTGAAATCAGGTAGGTCATTGGGAAAACTTACTATTATTCTGATAAAGAAACAATCTTAAGTAATAAAAAGAACTGTTGAAGGTATCACCATTCTTTTTGTAAATAGTGCTAGAGAGGAATAGCAGTAAAAACACCAAAGTATTGGTGTATGCACTGTATAATAATGGAATATTAATAACAACAACAACAACAGTAATAGTGATGAATAATGGAATAAAACTGAATATATGGACATAAGAACATTCATCTATGGACAATGATTTTTCATAGAGGCTAAAAATATACATTGGAAAAAAGACAGTATCTTCAACAAATGGTACTTGTCAAATTAGGTGACTGCATGTGAAAAAATGTAAATAGGTAATACCTATCCATCACCATGCATAAACTCAACTCCCAATGGATCAAAGACCTCAACATAAAACTAGAGTCACTGAACCCGATAGAATAGAAAGTGTTAAATAGTATTGGATGCATTGGCACAGGATAAAACTTACCAAACAGAATACTAACAGCACAAGCACAATGATCAACAATTACCAAATAAGACCTCATGAAACTGAAATGGTTCTGTAAAGCAAAAGGCACCGTCAATAACACAAAATTGCAGCCAAATTAATGGATAAAGAATTTTGCCAACTACACATTTGATAATTAACATGTAAAATATATAAAGAACTCAAAGCAGTGGACATCAAAAAATAAAAACAACCCAATTAAAACTGGCATACAGATCTAAACAGAATTCTCAAAAGATGAATCACAAATGGCTGAGAACCACTCAAGGAAATGTTCAACATCCTTAGTTATCAGGGAAATGCAAATCAAAATAATTTTGAGATTTCATCTTATACCTGTCAGAATGGCTAAGATCAATAAAAATGATTTTGTTTTTGTTGTCCCACAGTTACAAGCATGAGCTAGCAATGATGGGAAAAGAAGATGTGAAAAAAAGAGAACACTCACCCATTGCTTGTGAGAGTGGAAACTTTAGGAACTGTTATGAAAATTATTGTGCTTGTTCCTCGGGAACATGGTAATAGATCTGCCTCAAGATGCAGCTAAATCATTCTTGCGCATGTTACCTAAAGGATGCTTCCACTTGCTATGGAGACACTTGCTCAACCATGGATATTGCTGCTCTATTCATAAGGGACACAAATTGGAAAAGAGCCTAAATGTCTATTAATGTGTGGGTGAGTTATGAATATATAGTATGCTTAAACAATAAAATATTACTCAATCATTAAAGTTGATGAAATCAAGAAAATCACAGGTTAATAGTCAGACACACACACACACACACACACACACACACACACACACACACACACCACAAAAGTGAAATAAGCCAGACCTAAAATGACAAATGTGGCGTGTGCTTGATAAAATGTTGATATCTGCTATTAATTCAATGATAATCAAGCTATAACCCATAAAACCAGGGAGTAGGTATAAAGTAAGAGATTTTAGGGGAAGGGATGACATCTTTAGGAAGGGGAAATAGAATAGATAGTTAAGAATGAATGGGTGTGGGGGCTGCAAAAATGGGAGACTCAAAGGGGAGAGTGGAAGAGAGGGACTAGAGGGAGTACATGAATGAAAAAGTAGAGCTAAGGGCCACTCATGAGGTTTTATGGCAACATAAAACATAGTACTGTAGAAGCTTCTATAATGATGACCACCCACCTGCAAGATGCACTAATGCAACAGTGGCACAAAGATGGTGTGTCTACTCAACAAATATCTGGTTTGACTTAGACCAATGTAGTGAAATGGAACCCATGCCCAACGCTCCTTAGCTCACCAAGAACTTGAGACCAATTAGGTCAGGGACCTAGGGGCAACATACTGTTGTTCCTCGAAAGTAATTTAGCAACAAAATGACTCCTTGTGACATTCTTCCATACTCATAGATCCGTTTCTTGCTCAACCACCATCAGAGAACCTTCTTCCTATAACATATGGGAGCAACTACCAAGATGCATACATGGACAGTGTGGAGTAAGTGACTTTTGAACACTCATCACTAATCGGGATTTCTCTATCAAATCCCACACCTCGTGGCTGAAATAATTCTGTGGAAGAGGGACAGAAAGACTGTAAGAACCATCGGGGTGAAGGATACCATGGAAATGAAATCTTCTAAGCACAGGAGGAGTCACATAGGGCCTGCACAGGTCTGTGCCAGGTCACATCTCAGTGCTGAGAGATGTGAATCCAAGCCACAACTCTAACTCAAAACTTATGTCTAACTGATAACCACTTTCAAATAAAATAATTTTCTCCCTAGCAGACTCTCCCTAGGGATACAAACCACACACTTAAGGACAGGCCTCATGCCCAATGACAGGTAACTGAAAACAAACTCAATGACCTCCTTGGAAGTCCTTTGTCTCATAAAGGTTTGTCAGGGCATTTATTTTTCTTTTCTTTCTTTCTTTTTTTTTTCATGTAATTTTGTTTCAGTTTATTCATATCCTAAATGGGAGTGGTACAAATATAAGTGAAATGTTTAATTTGGGTAATAACCACAAACAGACAGCCAAAGCTGTTGATTTAACATTCATTCAACAAATATTTATGCAGAAATTGGCATGTATCAGGCAAAAAGGACCTGGCTTTTCAAAAGTCTGTTCCAAGCTTCAAAAGTCAAGTTCTAATAAAATGGATTTGAATAAATAAGTCCTAGAGCCCTTCTCATTAATTAAAAAGCATATTTGCATTAACTCTAACTTTCTTCCCCTCAATCACAGTCATAGGGGAGGGGAATAAGGGGAAAATGGGAGGGAGGGAGGACTAGGAGAATACAAGGGATGGGATAACAATTGAGATGTAATATAAGAAAATTAATAAAATATATTTTTAATAAGTTTAAGCTTATACATCTGACAAGTCTAAAGAATATTATCTTAGTTTTGTACCTATTTCAAAATGACTTGTTTCAAGTTTGTTTATCTGGAGACACAATTATTTTAACAAATCAGACATTCAAGTAATTCTTTGAGTGTTGTAGGAATCACTAATGAGGCAGTGTTTTCTCACAGCGCACTTTATAATGATGACCTTAGTCTTATTTTGAAAGCATAAATCTATGTGATTCTATTTCTTAGGAGCAGTATAAAAGATCAATAAATTATCAATATTATAATTTTTCTCAAATATTTTCCCAAATAATGATGTACTGTTTACAGAATAAAAAACATGGCTTTTTGTCCTCGTCTAGAGAACTGTAGCTGTGTTTAGCAGTATGTGGGGGAAGAAAATTAGAGTTAATGCATTTTTCCTTTTACTTACAGCGTCCTTTTATACATATTATGGCCTTCATTTTGTGTCTTTATGGGATTCCTATGTGTAAGAACATGTCTGTCTCTATGTCTATATGTGTTTCTTGTGCTTTTTCTTCTGTTTTGTGTGTGTTTGTGTTATTCTGGCTTACTTATTTTTGTTTTATCTTATTTTATTATAATTCTTTATATGTCTTCTTGCTTTTTAAATTAGAGACAACAGGGGAATGGATTCAGATATGTTAGAGACTCCACTCAGCTGCATGATTATGTAGCAGTGACATGACCAAAAAAAAAAAAAAAAAAAAAAAAAAGCAACACTAACCATCCTTTTTTAACTCCTACTGTGAGAAATGAATACAAGTTTAAACAATGAAAAACACAAAATCAAGGGTATTCAACAAATTTTTCCTAATATCTAATTTAACACTAATAAATGAACAGTTTTCGTGAGTATTTTCGTATAAGACTGCCACATTTGCTGTTAAAGTTATATCTAATAATAATAAGTATCAAAGAAAATATGAAGAACACTTACAGGCATTTCAGAAACCTCTCTTGACATTTTTAGAATGATATTCATGTTGACCTTAACCTCTTCTCCATTTTCATACTGAGAAATTATAATAGATAGATTGCAACACTTCAGAGATAGTTAATTAAAACATCTTTCCAAAAACAAAAAGACGAATAAAAACAAAATGTACACATATTCTTTGATCAAAATAATTGACTCCATATAAAGCTTTCTTTGTTCCTAAAATGAAGGAGAACATAGATTTGTACCATAGACCTCCAGCTTCAAGGTGGGAGAAAATGTTAGTTACACAATACATGAAAAAAAAAAACAAAACAAACAAACAAACAAAAAAACACTGTAAATCAGAGTAACAGCCAGAAGTATGAAAAATGGGTATCTATCCCAAAGCGTGTTTCCTAAGTATGTATAAATCTTGGAAAAATCAACATTTTACTTTCAAACAGCTATGCTATCAAAACTTTATAAACAGCCAAATCTATCATATGAGGACATGATGTAGAAGAGTTTCTGGTTATTCGTATACATGTGAGAATTAAACTCTGTTCCTCATAGTTTTATGATGATCGAGGCATCTTCTGAGTCACTCTGATTTTTGTTTAGTTTCTGACTTCTGAACAGACCCTAACCTTAGCTACAATCTAAATTTTAGAAATTTACATTTAATAATTTAACATAGTATAACTAGAGTTTAGGTGCCTAGACTTTAGTTTATACCCTACAAAATCTCAAACATGATTGTGATTGTTCATTATGGATTTAGTGCTTGCTCTTAGGCTGGTCACAGGATAGAATTATTTGTTTCAAAGAGAACATTGCCTACATGCTACATCTTCTCTACAATCTTTCCTATCCCCAGTTAGCTCAACTTCTGGCCTCTCTGATTCATAAATACCAAAAGTTAACCACATAAGTAGCCCCTGGTCAGTTTGGAAGTTGCTTTCTTGTAGTAAAGCACAGATGATAAGGGCTATCCTACTAGAAGGCTCCCAGAACTGTGTTGCTAATGGAGAATGGTAAGACAGAGGTCACTGGAGGAAGAGCACCATTAGTCCAACACCTTTCTGCTCATTGAAGCTTTAGTACAATACAAAGGAAAGAAAAGATATATCAAAGCACCACCTCCGTTTATAATAATATTCAATAAGCTCAGCAAGCAATAACCATACAGTCCATTTTTTCTATATACACATAGAGGGGTAAAAAATGGCCAGTCCACATGGAAGAGTGATTTTATTGTGTTATTAACTGAAACAATAACCATTTGCATGATAAAGATATTAACACATGGAAAAATATATCAAAAAATGCATTTTGAGTTTCAATTTGCACCAGTCACCTTTCATAAAATGTATTAGGTTTAACATGTAAATAGTCATTCATGGAACTTAGACATTCCTGTTTTTATGGTTGTTTACTGTAGGAAACATTCAACCATCTAGTCCATTTCAGAATATATATCTGGAGTTTACAAAGAATATTTCATAAAAACATGAGTAAAAAGGCTGGAGTGACGTCTCGGGACTAAGAGCATTTGCTGTTCCTACAGGGCATCAGGGTTCAGTTCCTAGCACTTAGACTGTAGCTTAGAACATTTAAAACTCCAGTTCCATGAGCTACTGTGTCTCTCCTGACCTCTGTGGACTCCAGGTGCAGATGCAGCCTGTATGTGTATATATATATATATACATATATATATATACATACATACATACACACACACACTCATACACATTAAATAAAAATCAAATTTTAAAAATACCATGAGTAATGGACAGATTAATCTCATCTAAATTAGTGAATCTTCAATACTTGGTAAATTTAATAGAAATCCAGGGTTATACCACAAGCAAGACCTACATAAGGAGTATTTCATTAAATAACAATGTCTCAAAATTATAAATATATTTGAATTTTAGTATAAAGTTTCCATAGTATTATTTGTTTGTTCGTTTTTTGTTTTTATGTTTTCAAGAATTTTGTTCAAGGAAGGGAAAAGAAAGGAGGTAGACAAAAAGAAGGTGGGAAAGGAGTAAGGGAGAGTGGCAGGATACAAGCGATCTGACTGGGAAAATGGGAAAAATGAGTCTTAGAGGGACGGAGGAAAGTAAATACATGAGAAGGAAAGGAATGAGTAAAATATCAACATGGATTTTTGAAAAAAGACACAAGAGATATTATTAACTATTTACCAAACCATACATATTTTTAATAAACTTTTCTCGTCTGGGCTAAGGATACTCCCTCCAAGAGTTAAAGACCACCAAACAAAACCCCCAAACCAGACATTATAGGCCATATTTGATCTGTTGACCAGGGCTGTCTAAAACAGTACTGGAACTGTTGGGATCCGTGCAAGAGGAAGAGCAAAACAGCTCTAGAACTCATGGAATGTGGCCCACTGGTTAGCAAACCCACGATGGGTGTGTCTCGGTGAGACATAACCCAGAGAACTACATGTTCTGAGGACTTTATGCTCTTATGGAGCATAGCTCTGCTTGTTACCTTTTTGGTCCTTATAATCCCCTTAATATGTGAATTGTGTGAGTATTATAAAGCGGGCTTCCATCCCCTCACTGGGCAGTATCATCAGCATACTCCATAACAATGCTTGATCTCTTTCAGGCATTGCTGCTGAATTAATCATTCAACCACCATCTCTGAGAACAAACGGCAAATATAGATTGCTAACGATGATCATCACCCATAGAAAGAATTTGGAAAAATAGATTGTTCAACAAGGTTAGGTAAAGATGTTTTTGCTAGTGGCTCTGACGTAGAAAATCTTAGGGATAAATCGATTGTTTAGCAAAGTAAGATGAAGATGTTTTTGCTAGTGGCCCTGATGCAGGAAATCTCAGGGGATAATTGAAGTTAAGAGAAAGTACACTCTTATTAGTAAAGCTAGGGACTTTTTGAGGATGGCAAAGCAAGAACAATGGCTCATAGCCCCATTGGCTGACATGACTCTTTCAAGCTGGGCTGGTGACAGAGATGACGATTGGTTTCCTTATTCTATTTTTCTGCCCTCAGCTTCCTGAAATTATTTAATAAAAAATGCTAGTGAGTAGATGGACACCTTTAGGACTTAAAACAGACGTGGCAGGTTACTTTTATTAGGAGTATAGATTAGTGATTCCTTTAAGATCTTCGTAAGAGTGCCTCTTATCATTAATTCCTCATTTGTAACCTCAAATTTCAGCCTGCTAGTCAAGAAAAGATGGCTGAGAAATTCCCTTGCTTGCTTATACTCTGTTAATATATAACAAGCTGCTTATATACAAATGTATACGGGGGTCTAAGAAATAACTTGTTAGTCCTGTTTGTTCCTTACCCATAATACATAAAACACTTGATCATGTGAAGGTATTGGGGAACATGATTTTCTTACATATATCCATTGTAATCATTTATTTATAGAGAGATAGAATGTAAACACACTGTGATTTTTGTACTGCTTCAACGATTTCATTGGGGTATATAAACTGTGAGAGGAGGAATAAGGAAGAGAGAATGAAGAGGAAGGAAAAAGGATAAGGGTAAGAACACAGGAAAGAACAGGGATAAGGATGAAAATAAGATAATAATAAAAAGAAGAGCAAGCAGCTTGTTAAAACCTACCTACTACAGTCTGTCTTACTTCGTTATCTAGTGTGTGTGTGTGTGTGTGTGTTTGTTTGTGTGTGTGTGTGTGTGTGTGTGTGTGTGTTTCATTTCTCTCCTTCTTTCTCTCCCTTCTTTTTTAAATGCTTGCCACCATCAGTGGAAGCCCCCGCTAGGAGCCATCAGCCCTAGCCCAAGCTTGTCACCATCAGTGGAAGCTATTGCTGGTAACTATAAATTCCAGCTTGGAACGTTGCCCTCAGAGAAAGTCCTCAGGATCACCAGCCAGCCAGCCACAGGATTCACGCCCCACCTCAGTTTTCTCCAGTTGATGTCAAAGCACAACTTCGATATTCTGGCCCCTGAACAGTAGGACATCAGTATGGAACATACACCCTAACCCTAACCCTAACCCTGAACAGTAGGACATCAGTATGGAACATACACCCTAACCCTAACCCTAACCCTAACCCTGAACAGTAGGACATCAGTATGGAACATACACCCTAACCCTAACCCTAACCCTGAACAGTAGGACATCAGTATGGAACATACACCCTAACCCTAACCCTAACCCTAACCCTGAACAGTAGGACATCAGTATGGAACATACACCCTAACCCTAACCCTTGGCTACCCGAAGGAGTGGAATGTAACTCCCTATTGCTGGAGACAGCATGCACTTCAGAACAGAGCTCAGAGACCCCGGACTGTTATTGATCTGTTGCCTAAATGAGAATGTTTTTGGTACCAGAAAGTGTCACACAAGCATCCAAATAAAGGAAGCAACCAACATATTTCCCTAGCTATGACACCTGTGAACCACGTCAATGATCAGCTGGACACAGTAACCCTACAGATACAGTAGTGGCACACAGACTTGGTGATAATCAACTGCTCTTAATTGGACTTAAGACTCACTCAGGCTAAAGAATACCATGCCTGTTGCTCTAAACCTAGCAAATGTTCAGCACTAATGAAATGATTACTGGAGGAAAATCTACAATCATGAATTTACTAAACCAGCACAATCCCTAATAAGATTTTACAAACATCTGTCCTAATGCTGATAGCCACTCTCAGTAAAGAAATTTCTCTTTGCAATAGACAAAGACCATTGCATAAAACTACAGCCAACTAATGCAGAATTATAGAGCCCAGTCCCACTAGATATATCTACAGAACACTAGTGGACCTAAGGCTCAGGAAACATTGCAAAAGAGGGTGCTGAAAGATTGTAAGAGCAAGAGAGGTGTAGACTCTGCTGTGAGACCATGTCTCCTAGTATCACAAGGATCTGTACCAATAAAATCTCATCAACATGACCACCCAAATGTGAGATGACCAAGGAGGACACTTGCAAATATGTCAAACTGGAAAGGAAAATACTCATGAAGTTTCAACCCTACACTAAGAATGACAGGTAACTGAGTTAGGCTGTGAGAAGTAGAGGTAGTCCTCCCAAGGGAAGAACACACCAATTGGTTATCCAGTGCCAAATGGTGAATCCTGAAAACATAAATACAAGTTGTGCTATATGGGGTCAGCAACAATTATTTACAAGTATATGTGTATATATGAATACATATAACATGCAATAACATTTGATGAGAAAAGAAGCCATTAATTTGAAAGAGAGTGGGCAGGGGTATGTGGGAGGATTTGGAGGGAGGAGATAGAAGCAAGAAATGTAATTAAATTATAATCTCAAATAAACATGACAAAACGTATTTTATATAAGTACTGTATTTACACAATTTTTCCTTCCTTCTCCCACCTGTAACTTCTTCCATGGCCAATTCTTAAATTCATAATCCTTCTTCTGTAATTATTTTTATTGCACACAACACACAACACACACACACACACACATAACACATGCACACACACACAAAGCCCATCTGTGTTGTTTTAATGTACATGTGTTTATGGCTGATAATTTGGGATTGGATAATCTCTAAGAGGCCTAGTCTTGGGCAAGACTGCCTTTTAAGTTCTTCATTTAGGACTAGGATTTTGTGAAGTTTACTCTATCAAAAATGGCATGTCATCTGTTTTTTCATTATGCATATCTTGTTAAACAACCATGTCACTCAGATTTCATGGGTGAGTGACATTTCCTGTAGTGTATAGAAGACAGAAGCTAGGACCAGGCATCCTTTTGCTTTTGGATCTTAAAGTCTTTCTGCTCTTCTGTAATGGTCCCTGAGCCTAGGTCAAATAACCTCCAGTCAAGAAAAACATATAATTAAATTTAAAATTTTATTTTACAGATGAAAAACTAAGGGAAAAATTGTGCTACTTGAGATAATTGACATATACGTATCTTCAGAGAGAGAGAGAGAGAGAGAGAGAGAGAGAGAGAGAGAGAGAGAGAGAGAGAGAGAGAGCTTTATGCTGATATCCATAAATGAAGTAAAGCTGAAACAATTTTTTCTTAATTTTGTAAAAGCTTTTAAATCATATAACTTATACAGTCATTTGTTTAAATATCCTTTAAAGTGGTCCCTTAAATAGGATCAAATATCACCTGGTGTCAACACTGAAGCATTTACAGTCAGCTGAGAAGACTCTTAGCTCTCATCACAGGCCTTGGAAAAGGTAAAACAATTTCCTTTAAAACATATCAATGTCCAATTCCTAAAGATTTATGCCCCTGTGATTATAGTCAAATCTACAGATAGAATTATGCAAAAGTAAAAATCAAATTAAATTGTGGAGGATTAATAAATAATTGTATGTAGAAAATGATTCTTAGTTTAATCTCTTTAATATTCAAAACCCTTTTTCCTTTTTTTTTTTTTTTTTTTTTTTTTTTTGGTTCGGTTTTTAAGCCAAGGTTTCTCTGTGTATCTTTGGCTGTCCTAATCTCACTTTGTAGACCCCGCTAGCCTCAAACTCACAGAGATTTGCTTGCCTTTGCCTCCCTGAATGCTGGGATTACAGACTTAGGCCACTGCTTAAAGCCTTTTATACCGTTCAAAGATTAAAACCATACTCACCTTCTTACAGCAATAAAGCAAATTTTCACTCCATCCTGAGGGTCCTGTGCTCTGGCCACATCAAGAACCTCAGCTTGGGCTCTGACCTCTAGTGCTGTGCTCACGGTTCCATTTATCACCTTCTGCCACCATGAGCAGCCTCCCAGATGTTTCTGTTTTCAGTGTCCACAGTGCTGAGCCGATACAGGTACAACACTCAGTCAGTTTTCCTACATCCAAAGCTCTTCCCTCCAGATACACAATTATATTTTACTTTTTAAAAATGTCTATAACTTGGTCCAAAGGCTCGTCTTCCAAGAAGCTCTTACCAACCATCACATTGCTATTTTATTTCCTTCATTCATCTGCCTGATTTATTTAATTCTTTACTTTGTGTTTCTTGGGATTGAGCCATTGACTCCCTCAACGTAGGCAAGTGTTCATCCACTAAGCTATATCTGAGGCCTTTAAGATTAGTTGCATTTGAAGCTGTCTCAGTCTATTGTCCACACTGACCTTGCACTGACTGTGCAGCCCAGCAGGGCTACAACTTGCTGACCTCATGCACAGCCTCGAGCTGCATACTTTTGTCACTTTCTGAACTGTGTTTAATAACTGGCAAATTTTTTTTTAATTTTTCTATTTGCCACTCATTTTTTCATTCTGAGGTGATGAGAAATGTATAGCACTGTACAACAGATGACAGCGAAACAGCATATGATCATGTGAGAAAACTTAGTAAATACATAATATTTACATAATAACAATGTATTTTCAGAAAAGGATAAATCATAGCAAGATGATCAAAGGTGAAATATGCATTCTAACCAAAGGGATTCTTTTTCAGTCACAAGTTTTGGGAAACTGGGGAGATCAGTGAAAAGCTCCAATACTCCTTGGTGAGAGACCCCAGGTTTCTAAGAAAGACCATGCACAGTGCACAGCATTCACCACTTTCATGCAACAATGATGATGAGCAAGTACAAAATGCCTGCAAGGTTCCGGGTTCCATGGCTTCTAGGCAATACTACTTTGTGTATGTTACTTTACATGCCCAAGGAACAGCCATATAGGACCTGTTGTTTATTTCTAATTTCAGTTTGTATTTGGATAAACTCATAACAGGATTCTACCTACCAACACACACACACACACAGAGAGAGAGAGAGAGAGAGAGAGAGAGAGAGAGAGAGAGACAGAGAGAGACAGAGAGAGACAGAGAGAGACAGAGAGAGACAGAGAGAGACAGAGAGAGACAGAGAGAGACAGAGAGACGGGGCGGGGGAGGGAGGGAGGGAGAGAGAGAGCGGGAGGGAGAGTGTAAGTCTATGTGCAAGTATGTGTATTCATGTTTCTAGTATGAAAGAGTAACTACTTCTGGTTTTTCTATTCTGGTGGAAGGGGTAACTCATTCTCAAAGCTGTTTCCTCTGCCAGTGTACAGGTACAAAATGTCAAAACTTGAGAGTAAACAACAAAGGCATATCTCTCACTTCTCTGGACTCTAAAATGTATCAAATAAGATCTCAAGCAGATGGGCTCCATGGCAAGAACCCATTCCCCGCGCCCAATCCATACACTTTCCCTGTGTCTGCACAATATAAAGGCAGTGAATCCTCCTGGGCTTCTTGAATAAGGCTACCAATCCCCTTCAAGAGATCCCCAACTTCCCTGATGACTAACGATGCTGAGCATTTCTTTACCTGTTTCCCAGCCATTTGATATTCCTCTGCTGAGAATTCTCTGTTTAGTTCTGAGACCCATTTCTCAATTGGGTTATTTGGTTTGGTGGTGTTTAACTTCTTGAGTTCTTTATAGACTTTGGATATTAGACCTTTGTCAGATGTAGGGTTGGTGAAGATCTTTTCCCAGTCTGTAGGCTGTCGCTTTGTTCTGTTGACAGTGTCTCCTGCCTTACAGAAGCTTCTCATGCAAATCAAAACAACTCTGAGATTCCATCTTACACCCATCAGAATGGCTAAGATCAAAAATTCAAGCAACACCACATGCTGGCAAGGATGTGGAGAAAGAGGAACACTCCTTCATTGCTGGCAGGAATGCAAAGTAGTACAGCCACTTTGGAAATCTATCTGGTGCTATCTCAGAAAAATAGGAATAGGGCTTCCTCAAGACCCAGCTATTCCACTCCTTGGAATATACCCAGAAGATGCTCCAGCACACAACAAGAGCATTTGCTCAACCATGTTCAAAGCAGCCTTATTCATAATAGCCAGATCATGGAAACAGCCTAAGTGTCTTTCAGTAGAAGAATGGATAAAGAAACTGTGGTACATTTACACTATGTTATACTACTCAGCTATTAAAAACAAGGAATTCCCGAAATTTGTGGACAAATGGATTGAAGTAGAAAAGATCATAATGAATGAGTTAACTCAGTAGACTCAAATGGTATATACTCACTTATATCTGGACATGTCCCATGAAGGTCTTCACTTACCAGGAAAGTGGGACAGAGGGGAAGACATCCTATTGGGTCTTTAGGTGAGAGAAGCATGGCAAAATGGGGAAATAGAAGGATCCAGAGGGTCCTAGAAACCTACAAGAACATTTGATGGGCAGATCTGGGCCAGGAGTTCAGATCAAACTATGGCACCAGCCAACGACAATATGCGCAGTAAACTTAAAACTCTTACCCAGATCTAGGCAATGGACAGGACATTCTTCACAATTGAGTGGAGAATGGGGTCTGACTTTCACACAAACTCTGGTGCCCCATATTTAACCACATCCCCTGGATGGGGAGACCTGGTGGCACTCAGAGGAAGGCTATCAGGCTACCAAGAAGAGACTATTTACCCTATGAGCATATACAGGGGGAGGAGGTCCCCCTCAGTCACAGTCATAGGGGAGGAAAGTAGGGGGAAAGCAGGAGGGAGGGAGGAATGGGAGGATACAATGGATGGGATAACAATTTAAATGTAATATGAATAAATTAATAAAATATATTTAAAAAAGAAATATGTGAGAAAACAGTTGGGTTGTATCTCAGCTGAGATGATTGATAACCTGACATATCTCCTATTCAGTTCCATCTGTGCTATTTATTTCAGACATCCTTAGGACTTTGAAACCCAGGAACATGGTTAATCACAAGGTTATGTTGTCCTGAGTCTCCACACTGATTTTACGTATATAGAAAATGAATTTGTACTGGCTTACGTCAGTGAAGCCTCAGAGTTTATTATTTATGACAGCCAACACTACATTCGCTATATAAAGGTGATACAGATGAGGCTGTTTAGCTACCAGTGCATAAAAGTTTATATATATGCATAATTTTAAAATGCACATTTTATTTAATGTTTACCATTTAAGCTATTTCAGTAATCTAATGCTACTCACCTGACTACTGAGATTTAAAAAATCAGGTATCTATTTTTATACAATAGATTTGTTTATATGGGCACAGGTCAAGTAAGATTGTTTTGATATGATTTATTTTATTTATTTGGTAGCATAATATTGAATGATTGCTTATTTAAGTGCTATATATTCTGCATTCAAGATCATTTACAGTTCAAATTGGAAAAGCAATATACAGTTTATGGAAATTCCATACTTGGTGTGTAGTCTACAAATAAGATATTAAAAATGAATTTTTAACTTTTTCAGAATATACTTCACTTTGGAGTCTTTCTTTGCCCAATTATGACTCTTTACTCCATATGAAATCAATTTAGAATGCATTCATAACCTGTACATATTTCTCTTCATAGCCAAGCATAATATTATATAATATTATATAATCTCACAAATTAGATACAATTCTGGTTGATTTGTACAGGGTTGCTTTCTACATATTTATTATTATGGCTAACTTCTAATTAATATATATTGCTATTTTAATTGGATATAAATATAATATTCTCAGTTTTGTGTAAGTAAAGACAGATCTTGCAATTATAAACTTGCAATTTATTGTAAATAAACACCAAAATCATATTCTGGTAACATTATTTTTCATAGTAAGTTATTTTGTATACCATAGTACCCAGACACAAACCTTTTAAAAGTGAAAAAATGTTATGAATAATCTATCATTAAAAAACCTTTTTGTGCTTAAATGATTTTTCTAAATTTTTCTATCAGAACTTGCAATCTTAGTAATATAAAGTGCCTTAGATGTTTCTATAACAATTTTATTTCTCTAAATTTAGTATAATTATTTCATGCATATAATTTAGTCACTTAGGTAAAAGGACTTGTTCAATATTCTGTCACAAGAAATGTAAATGTATAAGTCATAAAAGTTTTAAGTAGCCCCTAGTCTCTTAATAGAATAAAAAGATAAGCCTTTAATAGCCATTCCTTGTATTACTTTTAAAAATGTGTTCATATTCTTTTCATTTTATTCACATCAGCTCCTCCCCTTCCCCAAAGGCATTAAGTAATGAGATTCTGTTAAAACTAGTAACAAAATTATTTCTGCTAGAGAATAGCAATCATAATTTTGTACATGAATTGTAGTCTCAAAATTGCCTGTCAAATAAAATTGTAACCCTGATATATCTAGGCAGCCCCAAATGTTGTTCCAGCCATGTCAAACACTATGGCTGGCTTTACTGGGGGTCATTTTACTTTGGGTCACATGATCTGCTAAAATAACCTGCATCACCTGGAGCGTTTTCTTTCCTATAAACGCATGAGTGACAATGCACATGGCTGGTGGTTGGTGGATATTTCTATCGTATTTAGAGAAATTCTTTTGTAAACAGATATCAAAAATGCAAGTACACTAGGGCTGGTACTATCTTACTAAGTCAAAACTTGCATTGGCATTAAAAAAACAATAGGATGTTTAAATGAGATTGGAGACTAACTGGTAGCTATGGAGCTTTGTATGTCAGTTTTAACTAGGGTAAGGTGCTGGGAGACAGGAATTCCCAGAAACTATTGTTCTATTTCTTTTTTATTATTATTATTATTTATTCTTGTTACATCTCAATGTTTATCCCATCCCTTGTATCCTCCCATTCCTCCCCCCACCCCATTTTCCCATTATTCCCCTCCCCTATGACTGTTCCTGAGGGGGATTACCTCCCCCTATATATTCTCATAGGGTATCAAGTCTCTTCTTGGCTACCTGCTGTCCTTCCTCTGATGCCACCAGGTCTCCCCCTCCAGGTTAAAAAAACAGCTAGCTCTACCCTGAAGGTTGATGAGGTGAGTGAGGTACTATTCTTTCTCACAGAAAAAGACAGAGAAATGTTCGTTAGATGTTGCCTTCACATCTGTGAAATACTCAGAAACAGATCCAAGCAAATCTTGCTCTCCAAGTTGAGTCTAACGTTAATTTGCTATATGGATCAGACTTTTTAAGTAATGGATATAATGCTGTCGTTTTGGTTGTAGCATACAGCAAGATTTCAGAGAAAAAATAATTATTGAACACTTACATGAAGGTTATCATCAGGGGCTAATTACATAATTATCTTGGTGGCCTGCTTTTACTAGCACTTTCTCCCGCCCTTTCAACTACCCTAGTTAGTACTAGTCATAAAAAATCCTGGGCCAGCTTTTACATTTGTTACTTTATCCATATTTCGATAAAATTGGAGAGTTTTCACCAGTAGGCCATCTTCAGAATGCATTCAAATGTGTGACTGCCTTACTCTGTGATGGTATTAGTCTTCTAATCAGCTGTTTTGCATTGCATTGTATTTTTGTAGAAGGCCAAGTGAATAAAAGTAACAGACTTTGGCGTTTCTTGAATTGTAAGAACTTAATGATGACTTTACACAACACACATGTGAAGACTTCTCCTCCCCACTTCCCCCCACCTCCATTCAACAACAAAGTGTGTTACTCCGTTTCAAATGTGGTTTGTGATTCCCAGGGTCTACTTGGTCTCAATCTGGTACTTGTAGAGGTGTGGATCTTCTAAAAGTGGGAATAAAATTTTTTTAAAAAGTGGGAATAGCTTGTCTGTCATCCAGCCATGGCAGGTATGAAATCTGTCTTCCTCAGTCCTTTAGTAATTCACACTCGGTTCTCTGGTAGTTTTCATAAGAAAGTCAGAAAAAAAGTCAGCTTGGCTCTGCTTACATTCATTCTCTCAGCTCCTCTTTGAGATGTAGCCACTCACCCTCTGCAAATTCCAGCCATTGTTGCTGGTCAAGGTGTGATTCAAACATGAACTAAGTCAGACAGAACCTCAGCCACACAAATTAAAAACATACACAAAGTTACCTTCTTAAAATTATAAAGCCATGTGACTCAGCTAATTTCATTGCAGTTTTGAAAAACCAGCTCACACATTGATAGGAAATTTCTGAGTGATACCAGTACACAGTTCACAATAGTGCATTGTTTGCTAGATCCTAATCTTGGCTATGTGATCCAAATCAAAGAAAACGACATAGAGAAGGGTACTAATGATGTATCAAAGGCAATTAGGGTTTATTGATAAATCTGCCTAACAACTTTTTATTTATTAATCATCTTGCTGTTATATGTTACATAAAATTCTGTGTAAAACATGAACCCAATTATCATCACACCATAAGCCATACAACAACAAATTATGCTTTTCTTTAGCTGTAAAATAATGAATCAAGATGAAGGTCAAAGTGCTATATGATGTGTCAAAAATATTGCATGAACAATGTGGCCAAGGCACTTGCTTTGTGAAGTAAAGTCTATTTTCACAAAGAAGTAACACTTGAATGGCTATAAGAAAATACTTCCTGAAGCAAAGTTCTAGTCTCAGCAGGCAGAAAAAGCCTTCAAGCAGGTGACAACGTCCTTCATAGAAATTTCACATTCAAAAGTACGTATTAAAAGCAATTGCTCAGCACTTTTTTTTTTCTCTTGGATACAATCTAGTTAAATATCTAGTGCTTTTGTAATTTCTCCATCAACTAGTATACTTCTTTTCTTCTTCCTTTAGAAGACAGGTCTATTTTTATTCTATAGTATTTATCTATATGTTCATCAACATTATTTTACAATCTTGCCACACAGAGAAATTACATCACTATAGCTATAAAAGAAATGTATTATTTCTCAAATTTTGGTCAGCTAGATCTACTCCTACTAGGTAGGGTGTCTCCCAGATTTAGTGTTGCTGTCTCTTGATGACAAAGGCTTTTTCTTCAGGACTAGGTTGTTGTGTGTATGCTGAAATTTATCAATATGCCCTCATCAGCATAGCTTATGTGTGTTTCTCTCTCTAATTGGTTCTCTTCCTCTTTTCTACCTTCCAATTCATTATTTGCAGGTATTTTTCTTATAGTATAAGCTACTCTGCCTTCTATTGAAGGTATTTTAATGAGACACCCATCTGCCTTGTGTTAGTGGAAAGGAGTTCCTGGGGTTAATTATATTGTTTCAGGTGCACCTTTGTTTGATTTAGTACAACTAACTTTTCCACAATCTTAATTCCTGAGTTTCATACATCTTTGTGATGGCTAACTCCATGTACTAATACTCCACGTACTATTGCCTCATATTACTAACTCTACCACTTCAATTTCACTGGTTTTTAGAATGCTTTGTTATTGAATGATATCGTCTCTCTATTATATAAGGTTTTGTAGATTTCCAAATAAAACTTCTCATATTTAAATTTCAAAATCAATACCTACCATTGTCAGAAATTTTTTAAATCACATTTTTTTCATTTCATTGTTGCCAATTTAAATAAGGAATCATATGTAATCTGCAAATTCATATAGCTTTGGGAATCTTATTGCTTCTCATCTTTTCTAAGTTTGTTATGACTTTTTTGATTTACATACACTTTTGGGTGCGACTTTTAAGTGTAACATAACATATGCTATATGTTGTAAATGTTGTTTTTATTTCTTTGGAAGAGGGGATGAGATGAGAGAAGTACCCAAAGTTTACAAATACATGGCTTGGGCTGAGCCCAGAATGTTTATATCTCTGTTCTATCTATGCCTAGGACTAGGCTTAATGTTATGTAAGCACCTACCTTGAAGGCTTCCGCTTCCAGCCTCTATCTGCTAATCTAGGCCTAGAATGTGCTTAGCCTCCAAGACTTATTCCTGAATAATCTCATCCTTTCTAGTTCTTTCTGTTCTCTGGCTGGCTGCCTGGGTAAACTCCTCTCTAAGCTACTTGATTCAATCAGGCTTCTCTCAGCTTCTGACTGAATTGCTTTGCATGAAAAAACTGCCTCGGAACTCCATAAACTGAGCTGCACTGACTGCATGAACTGAACAGACTCAGCTGCATTCAATTGAACTGCATGAAACTCCACTCTGCCCTTCTCCCTGAACTGCTCTTAAGGAGCCTTTCTTTCCGCCTGTTCACCTGAGAGTTGTCTGTATCCTATCTCATTTCACTCCGTTACATCTTTCTCCGATTTTTCACTTTGTATACCCCTGTATTAGACATTACTTTAAAATACACCTGCTTCCTTCTAAACACTATTCTTACTTATAATGTTTGACATTAAAGGTGTGTACTAACAGTATATCTGTATTCTAGACAGATCATACTGTAATCAAAGTTGTGTCTGCATTCCTTGCCAGAGCAGCCATGTTGCTGGCCTAAAATTTCTGTAATATGTACTCATAAATTTTGATTAAGGAAAATATGATTTATAAGTATTCATCTCATAATATTATTTCATTATGATATTTCTGTCTCTAGATAGCTAATTCCCATGGAGTAAAAATTTGAGTAACCTTTGTCCTTTGTTTCTGGAAAATAGCTTATAAATTCTAAACATTTCCCAAGTGACAGAAGTGTATTTGTTATCCAGGAAGAATCCTGACAGTTCCTATTAAGGAGATGATTCAGGATGAATATTGGCCTTGGCAGAAGGACCAATTTGCCATTAGGGTGTTGAGATGCTGAGACACGCTATCCTACTCCGACCCTTAGGAGCCAGGGATAAAGTTCAACACAGTAACTGATTATTCCATTATTTATGCCTATGTAACAAAGCCTGGGAAAACTCATGGACATCAGAATACATCTGAGCTTCCATGTTTTGTAATGGAATGCTGTTTTAAAGAAAATCTCAAGTGTTTAATTTTACCAATAAAGAGTCGGGTCCCAGAAGCTGGAATGAAAGCCTGAAGCTCAAAGAGCCAGAGAAAGCACCAGCTGACCTTGTCCTCAGGCAGTGTTCCAAAAGGCATCTCACCTTCTGTACAATCTTCTCCAAAAGAAAAACACAACAAAACAAAACAAAAAACAACCAAACAAGTAAACACAAACACAAAACAAAACAAAAAAAAAGAAACAACCAAAGAAACAAAAACAAAAACAAAAACAAAACCTCAAATTGTGTCTTCCTCCCTTCTAGTTCCTTTGGATCTCCCTGTACATCCTCCTGACTTCCTGTTACTCTCTACAGTTTTTCCTATGGTTACTTCCTGTCAACTAGTTTCTTTTTTGCCTCTTGATCTAATATTAACATTATTTAAACCTGCTTTTACTACTCAAGCAGAAAGTACTTGGATTAAGGATATGTGGCAGGTTTGAGCCACACCACAACTAGAAACAACTTTTTCCGGTAAACAGCAATATATTTGGGTTTACAGTGTGATTAAGCACCCTGCAACAATGGACGCTTGGTGTTACCTGTATTAGTTACTCCCCTTGCTGCGACAAGACAGCATGATAAAGACATAAAGGAAGATGTTCAATGTGCTCTATCAGTTTCAGAGGGTTACGGTTCATGATGGTGGAGATAAAGTATTGAAACAGGACCAGTTGAGAGAGCTCACGTCTTGATCCACAAGTAGGATACAGAGAGAAAGAAACCCTGGAAACGACATGGGGTTTTGACACCTCATAGGCCACCGCACACCTCCTTCAACAGGTCACACCCCCTAACCCTTCTCAAAAACTTCCACCAACTGACAACCAAATGTTTAAACACATGAGGCTATCTATCGAGCCTATTCTCATTCGAACAACAAGGTATTATAAGCAGCACAAAGACAAATGAGTGTGGTGATCAGACCTGGGGAGAACAGGGGTAAGAGGAAAGAGGGCCTGCAGAAAAGAGAGACAGTGAGAAGCTAAGGGTCGGGGCACCTCTGTCACAAGTTGAAGACTTCAGATTAGGCCTCTGGGAGGATATGAGGGGGACTCTGGATGAGACTCCTAGTAGCAGGGGCCGTGGACACTCGAAGAGGACACCCTCTATTAGAGAAGACTCCTAGTGGAGGGAGGAGAACACCAACCCATCCAATAAAAACTTTTGCCCCCAAATTACCCTTCCTACAAGATAGGCAGAGATAAAAATAGAGCAGATAGAGCAGAGATTGAGGGAATATCCAAACAATGCTTGGCCCAACACAAGACCCACACCATGAAAGAGATCCAACCCCTGTCCCTATTAATGACACTCTGAAATGCTTACAGACAGAAGCCTAGCAGAGTTGTCCTCTGAGAGGTTCCACCAAGAAATGGTTCATAACAGATGCTGAGCCTCAAAGCCATACATTGGGCAATGTGCAGGAAGTCTTGTGGAAAAGAAGGTGGAGGAGAAACGGACCTGGAGGTGACAGAATTTTCAAAAGAAGAAGGGCCCAGAGGGGCTTGTGGAGACCAAAGCACCAACCAAGAACCATGCATGAACTTGTGTAAGGTTGTCCTCCTCTTACTAAGGATACTGCTCAGTGTTTTTCTTGTGTAGGGTTACAGTAAATTATAAATAAATGTCTTAAAAGTGGGTATATTGAAATTGTCCATGAAAAGAATTTTGTACTTAACACTAGTGAAACTTAATGAATGTATATGTATATGCACTCATGCACACAAACACACACACACACATATATGTAAGAATATATTTTCCTTAAGAATTCTGACTATGGCATTGTCATTGTTGTTTTTTAAATTTTAATAGTGAAGTATCCTTACCACTTATAAAGCTCAGATTATTTTTGAGATAAATATTTTATAATGCCACAATTTTTCTTAAACCTATATTACTGACCAATATACCATATGAACATAGATCTGAACTCTATCAAAAAAGAAAGAAACATAAATTCCAACCCAGCCACAAACCCTTTATCTGCCATGGTGTACTACCTGCAAGATACACTAGGAAAACATGGCACAAAGTTTGCAGGAGTAGCCAAGCAATAATTTAACTTAATGTCCACTTCATATCCAACACTGCTTGGGTGACCAAGAACCTAAAACTAGATAGGCCAGAGAGCTAAGGTAAAAATCAAATATTTTTCAGAAAAAAAAAAAAAAAAAAGCAAATGCATGTAGTGGTAGAGTGACTCCTAATTACATCCTGCTATACTCATAGCTCAGTTGCTTGTTCTGCCATCATCAGAGAAGCTTCCTAAGGCAGCAGATGGGAAAAAGTATAGAAACAAACAGCTAGTCATTAAACAACAGGTGTGAGATCTTGCAAGACTCAGCACTAAATGGGATCTCTTCACCTAAACCCTCTCCTCAAAGTTCAGAGAACCCATGAGAGGAGGCAGAAAGATTGGGAGAACCATAGGCGATGGGGGACACCAGCAGAACCAAAGCCTCCTAAATCAATAGCACCGAAACTCAGATGAGATCAGAGAGAATAAAGCATCAAGCACAGGGCCTGCATAGGTCTGAACCAGGTCTTCTTTCCAGTCTAGCGTCTTTATGCAACTCCTGAGTGTGCGAATACGTAGGTCTCTGATTCCTGTGCCTTGGAGCTCTTTTTCTTGTGATGCTGCCTTGTCTTTGTCCAACTTTGATGTGATTGTTTGTGTTTTGACTTATTATATTTTGTTATGTTGAAAATGAATGAATAATAAATGAATGAATACCCAGCAGCTAGATTAAAGGTTAACAAGTGTACTGTCTCTTATAACTGCTGGGAGAGTGAACGGGAAAATCCATTTTATCCAAAAAATGGCAGTGGATATATATCAATGACTCCAGGACAGGCCTCAGGTATAGGAATATTTGGCCAAAATATAATAAATGCTACAATTTTTATGTGCACTTATTTAGTTACAGTATGGATGGTTTTTTGTTCTTTCTTTCATTCTTTCTTCTTTTAGGTGGTGTTTTATTTTGTATTCTTGGTTCAGGGGATTTTGTTTTTGTATTGAATACGTTTGTATTTTGCAGAAGAATTTAGTGCTTGGTTGGTAGGGGAGGGGAAGAGGATCTATAAGGACATGAAGAAGGTGAATAAATGATAAAATACACTCAAATTTTAAAATTATTTAAGGAATAAAAATACCTTAAGAATAATAAAATTAAAAATATTTTTCCAATTTGTCCATATGAAAAGGAATACTGGTCATTTGGTATTGGATGAGTAATTGCTGTGCTATTCCAGAAGAAAACTGTTTCTCCTGAATTCTCTAGTTGACTGTAGTTCTTTGTCCAAGATTGCAGCCTCCCCAGCTTTCCCACTTCCACATTAGCATGTCTGTTGGCATCATCCTTTTTCAGGTCATGTTTAGAAAGTCATGTTGGTGAGACTGTATGAGTGTGCCTCTGACATTTCTAGGAGATGCCGGCTCAGTCTCACAGCAAACTCCCTGATCCTCTGCCTCTTACAATTTTTTCCCCTCCTGCTCTGCAACAATGTCTGAGCCGTAAGTGTGGGAGTGTTTTGCTGATGTAGCCATCAGGACTGGGCTCCATTGCTGCATTTCGATTAGTTGTGGTTTTCTGTTAAAGTTTGTTGAGAAAGGAAGTTTCCTTGATAAGGGGTAAAAAGTATAATAACCTATGGAGTAGTCATGTAATTAAATTTATATCAAGATAAATATAATAAAACTTTAAAATGTGTTAAAACATCATAAATAACCATATAGGACTACACACTCCATAGACATAACACGAAACAGTTTTAAATAATTTTACTCAAATAAAAAAGAAAACTAAAAATGAAGGTAAATTAAAATATAAACTATGATATTCAACTTATTAATTGGATAAGTTTTATATCAAGAGTCCAGCACAGTATTTTGTACCATTTAAAAGGATATCAAATGCAAGTGTGAGTAAAGAAAGAATAGAGGAATGCAAAAGTGTTTATGTAAACATGTAAAACAAATACATCAATGTTAAGAAAAACAAAAGAAAGATCAGCTGGTCATGGAGGCTTGCATTCGTCATCCCAGCCCTTGAGATTAAGGTGAAATTCCACAAATTCAGAGTCACCTCAGGGTACACAGAAAGCACTACAGGATAACTAGTGAGATATTCTTTCAAAAAGTTAAAAAAAAGGAAAGAAGCCAGAGTCTTTAGTATTAAAGACATTAAAACATCATTCAATGGCACAAAAGGTAAATGGGAGATGAATTAAAATTTAATCATTGTCATAAAGAAGTACACCAGGATAAAGAACTAAGTATATTGGTGACAGGTGGCGGATATTTGTTTGTTCACGGGGGACTTATGGTTAACCAATAAGAGGGAAAAATTAAAAATAATCAATATGATGTTCAAATTAAATAATTGTATTTAGGGAACTAAAAATGTATGTGTCTGAACACAGAAATATATGTATTAAATACACATTAACAGGTGAATATGTGTTTGCTCTCTGTCAGTTGACAGTTGCGAGCCGGCATACTCAGCAGCCATTGCAGATAATATTTGTAAACATGGTTCCCCCACAATAAAAACAGGAACTTCTAACACAATTGGTCCTTGAATATACAAGATGACTCATAGCATCATAGAATGACACTAGAAAGGATGTGCTGGGGGAAAAAAGAGAAAAGGATTGCATGCAATAATAGGTACATATCAGAGGTGAACAGGAAGTAATTTAAAAAGTGCCAAATAGTTGGCCTTAAAACACCTGAAGAGAGAAAATAATGATTTTATTATGTTACACTTATCACACCATATTATTATGCATTACTCTAGAATATGAACGAATATAAAATAAATTTTTGTTCATACTGATCTTGAAGTGTTGGTCTTTTCTGTTACTGTGGATAATCAGGAATAACAGCAAGCAGCTGTACAGCTCCGGATCCTGTTTGTGCCTCCCTGACCAGTAATTCATAGGAAGGGAATCCATGGCTAACACTGAGATTTTCATTTAATAATCCATGTCTTCTGAGAGTAATGGCCCTCACTCATGCGGAGTACTTTGTTCAAATTCCTTACAAATCAATGGGACTTCATAACTTTTCTTTGTGCATCATTAGTTAGGGTTAACTCATCTCCATACTCACTCCCCCCCACACCTCTCTGTCCCCAACCCCACATGAACATTTAGCTTTCAATATCCATTCCCCATTCATAGCTAGAGAAGCCATGGGGCCTAAGTGAGAAAACGCTGATATATATATTTTTCCTAAATGGTCACTTTGTGAAATGCCTTCAAAATATTGTTGTTTATATCAATAAACTTGTCCCGTTTTCAATCTTGGTCAATAAGGCATCTTATTGCAGTGGGTGGTGGCTAATACAAAGTCTTATATGTTTCAAAGTGCTTAGAATAAACAAGTGTGAGCACTCAAATATACTGTGCCCCAGAATGCTTGGGGAATACTGTGGAAGAGGGTGGCACTCATAGAAGGACAGCAGGCTACCAAGAAGAGACTTGACCCTATGAGCATATGCAGGGGGAGGTCCCCCTCAGTCACAGTCATAGGGGAGGGGAGTAAGGGGAAAATGGGAAGGAGGGAGGAATGGGAGGATACAAAGGATGGGATAACAATTGAGATGTAATATGAATAAATTAATAAAAATATTTTTAAAGAGCTGAAGGATGGGATGATGCACTGTGAAATATTGTCCTCTGGAGGCGACATGCCCATTTCACAAATAAACTCCGAGCCTGGTGATTTCCCAACCTTAACAAAGCAGTTTTTGAAACTCCCCAATAAAGCAGGAGAGCCTCCCAATCTCCCTTCTCTAGCTAGGGAGCTGTTGACAGTTGTTGGCTGCCCAGGGTAGGAATCACTTCCCTTTGGCTGGGTGGCCACTGGTAGTCTGTCTGTGACCCAGTGCACAGCCACACACCCATGAAATTGGGAGAGATTTGTGTTAAGGGGGTCCAATACAGATTGGTGAAAGGAACTGGAAATGCATATTGCCAAAATGTGTTGTATACATTTATGAAATTTTCAAAGACTAGTATTTATAGTGTTTAAAAAGTGTAATTACACTGGTAAAAAATTTAGCTTTACCAATATCTTTAGCAATATGCTGGCTTGTCTTATCAAGATAAAACAAACACAAAAATGAAAATGATAAACTAAAAAGCAATTTAATATATTTCAATTGTGTCAATGTATAAATAGGCAGATTACAAATAGTTGCCACATTGCCTTATATAAGCAAAATACTTGACAAGAAAGAAATTAATATTTCTAGTCAACTAATTATTCATTAATATTAGTTTAAAGTAATACATATAACTCTTGGAACTTCATTGTGTGTTTATGAGGAACAAATGCCATGCTGCTTTCATTATTTATTTATTTATTTATTTTTGCTGAGATATTGAACTCACACATCTACAGTGCGGTCCATGTTGCATTAATGAATACAGTAGCCTAGTCAGTCCTTGAGAATTTTCTCTCATTTATTTTGTTTTCTCATAATTTTGTACAGATGAAGAAAAATCAACAAGCTAAAGAAAAGCCCTTGAGGCTCTGCAGTCTGTATTGTGCAAAGAGAGTGCTGGGGACTGGTGAGAGCGGTGCTCTTCTCATTGATTGTTTGAAAATAAGCAGGGCAGATTCTCAGGGTCCAATTTTCTCTTTCTTTCAAGTCCTTCAATCTTGTGTCAATGCCTTGAAAGCTTTGAGTTCATACCAATTGTTCTCCAAGTCACTCTTTTCAAGCTGAGTGGTGTTAGGTGTAAGAGGCCTTTTCTAAAAGCAAATGTCGACTGTGATTCACTTTGCTTTTGTTCTCCCTTTAAAAGCAACAAGAAGTAAGTTATAGTATACTTATTGTTAAGAAATATAAAGAATGAAAGTGAGAACTAAAGTTAAACAAATCTAAAAATCAATAAATTTTTAAAAAGAGAAATATGCAGTGTACTAACATTTCTTGCAATCTCACCCATCCAAAACACATTGCTGGAATAACACTTGATACACAGATCATTTGGGACTATGACATATTCAAAAGAATAACCAACAGATGAAGTTATTTTGAAGCAGAAGGAAGTAAGCTGAAATGATTTAAAGTTATTTCCCATTTAACAAAGACTAAACTAGCTTAGCCTCGCACCCATCACAAATAAACTGTAAAGTGTGATATGCAGGATTTACAGACTTAAATGCATTAACGAGACACTGAATGGTTGATTTTCTATCTCCTTTTGTCCCTATCCACAATTATGACAACACAGATTGTAAACTACTAAACATCTTATCTTTTTATTGGAATGCCCAAGCATGCTTAATGAGAGAAACCAACATATTTAAAGGGTGCACACTATACTACATCAACAACTAAAGAGACAAAAATAAGGTATTTGATCTACCTTGAAGGGAGGCAGACACAAATTGATATGTTCTTTCATTAGGCAATTCCCATATCTGCTGTTATGCCATTTTACATTTCTGGTGAATTCTTCTGACAAGAAAAATTGAATTCTTGGGGCTGCAGTGATGGTTCATCAGTTAAGAGCACTTGCTGTTCATCCAGGCCACCAAGTCCTGATTCACCAGCCATACTGGGCAGCAAATGACTAACTCCAGTTCCATGGGATCCATAACCCTCTTCTGACATCTAAAGGCAGCTATGCACATGTTCCAGACATGAAGGCACATGCAGAAACATAGGCACTAATGTTTTTAAATGCTAGCTTCTGTTTTTGCAACTTTGTTATGGGCACACAATGGGCCACAAAAATTTTTGGGCAAAGCGAGACCTCAAAAATAACACATACCCAAATGTGCCATGCACAGGGGGTTTCCAATATGAGCAAATGATAATAGCTGAGGATGCAGCTTGGTATCGCACTTGTTTAGTGTGTAGGAGATTTGATCTCCAATACTAGAAAAACGAAACCTTTTTTGTTTGTTTCTCTGGACTTGAATATTTCTTATTGCTAGGTATGTTTTAACCACACCCTCCTGTATTTACGTACACAAATACCATCTATATTACATTAGTCTATAATAATTAACATGGTACTGTGGAATGGCTGTAGTCTAGGAGCAATGGGTTGTACACTGTCTAGGTTTGTGTCAGTATGAGCTATGATGTTAAATAAGAAAGGAATGCATATTTCTTAGAATACATTTCTGCATTTCAACAACCCATAATTGACATTTTACAGAGTAGATTAGAAAAATCAATCAATACTCGCTGCCATCATTCATATTTCCATGGCTGGTACTCTGATGGCAACTCTCTTGCTGCCCACCAGCAGCTGGAATGGACCACGACTGTCACCTACCTAGAACTTAAAATATGACAAAGTGAAGAATTACTTAGCAGCTGGGCAATTTTAAGTAACCAAATCTCATACAAGCACAACTCTGACATGTTAGAGATGCTCTGTTTTGTTTTATTCCTTCTTATCAGGTAACAAATTGCATAGGAAATCAGACTGTGGCTGCAGAGCCTTGACTAGACTGTGGTATGCAGCCCATCACCCACACCATTACCTTTGATTTTTTTTGTTTTCTGAAACCATGAGTGGTGCCTGTTAGTATGAAGTAGATAATCTCTTCACTCACATAACAGAAGTTGCTGAAGAGTGGACTGGTTCTCTTTTGTTCTTCTTGTCGCTCCTACCCACAGTCTGAATTCTTTGGCACTAGAACGATAAAGGAAGTGAGTTTCATACATAGGAAGGACACATAAGCTGCTTTGGTAGACCAGTAATACCTTGTGGCTTGTAAACCAGAACGAAGTTGCTCTTTTACCTTTTAGACTCAATGAAATCATCAATATAAATGGGAGAAAGGACTAAATGTGAAGGACAGAAAAAGATTAATGTGTTTAAAGGAAATTCATGAGATATGAGCATTAGAAACATGTTCAATTCATCAGAGCTCCCCATAAATATTGACTAATTAGAGTCCTGTCTCTACCTGATCATTACACATCTGAAGACATTTTAGGGAAACAAGCACGGCAAAATGACATTACTTGTTAGTAGGCTCTGTGCACGTAGTCTCCACTTATTTAGGACTAAATTGATGTCTGTCCATGTTCAGACAATGATTTTCAGTATCTTGGTTTCACTTCACTAGTTTCTGTTAGGTTGCTATTTTTATTCAAAGAACTTCATATTGTTTCATAGATAAAGGAAAGTTGATTCAATGAGAAAAGTAGCCCCCAAACAATCTTTTTCTTCTCATTTATTATTGCCAATATGGCTTCTTTGTTTTACCAATGGCCAAAATTAATCACATTCTATATATAAGTATAGCATTTTTATGAGATAAAATTGTGAACTACATTTTGCAATGCACATCTAACCAATGCACAGCCACTGAAATGAGGAAACAGTCAACACTATAATTCTCCTTCATGAGAGAATTGGTATTACTATGACTTCCACAGTAAGCAATTGTACTCAGGTAACTTAATCTTGTTCTCACCATTCTTAGAATTATGTCTAACTTTGTAAATTATTTAAATTAAATTTGTTTTTTATTATAAGGTAGAAATAAATTTCATACATGTTATTTTAATAACCTTAATCTAGCTGATTCCAATATAAACATCCAGGAACTTATATATCCTGGGTGGGGATGTGTAACCGCCATCTTAAACTGATGACACTGTATTCAGAATACTCAGGCCTGTGTAATAATTCACACATACCTCTCCTGTGATGGCCAAGGAGACTTGATATGGTACCAGGCACCCCTTAAATACTCTTGACCTTTGTTCTGGAATGCCTGTGAGATCTTAGTGGCTTGCAGATGTGATAAAAAGAGGATAGTGGTGTTCCTCTTGCAATTTAACCATTTGTTTTCTGCCTTTCTAGACCTGATTATGGCTGTGCCACTGGAATGAAGTAGACATTTTATTGCTATACAAAGGGAAAAGGAAACCACTGAGGGAAGTAAAACAAATGTCTTGACTAACTGCAGAATCCATAGCTAATTGTATTGTCCACCATCAATGGCCACCTTTATAAGCCCTTCCTTTAGTTGCCTTCGATGCTGGCAGGCAATTTGACTCTATGATTGCTGTTCTTATGCTAACCGTAAGACTAAATTTGAATTGAATCTAAGTCATTGGTCATTTCCCATGGATTGAAACACCACAATGTCTGACTTTTCATTCTTTTCTTTTCTCTTTCTTTTTTTAAAAAGGAAAATTCAAGTTCTCTACAAAAAAATAATTGCTTAAAAATCGTCCTTGATTCTTTCTAACCTGAGACAGGTTTTTGATCATTATCTTTTCCCTAAAATACCTTGATCACAAGGAATCAAAGCTCCTACTTAACTCCCACACCTATCTCTTTTCTCTCTTAAGATTTTGTTTATTCAATAGTTTCTCCCTGAATATGTTCGATATAAAAGACTGCATGCCATCCTGGGGATGCAGCCCCATGTAACACATTTCATTTATGACAGAATTCTCTAAGATTAATCCCATGTGCTTATAAATATGAATTAACAAATGTGTCCTGATAGAAAAATTAATCAATGATTAAAAAGATAAATAGCTTCCTGGAATACATGAAACTTCACTTCATTCATTCATTCTTCCTTTCTTCCTTCCACCCTTCCTCCCTCCCTTGCTCTTTCTCCTTCCTTACCCTTCTTTCTTTTTTCTACTTAAGCAATATGAAGGAAAAGAAAATCTATCCCAGACAATATGACCACTGTTTGTGTTATTTGTGGAACCACGCTGTTGAAACCACTAGTGCAGGAAGAGAGGAGTCACCTAAGGGCCGCATAGCCTGAGAAAAGCACTTTCAGATTTTACCCTGAGTCAGAAGCCCTGGAGCTTTGAAACCTGAGAATGAAAAAAAAAATATGTTCGATTTGCAAATGATTGGGTTTTAAACAATGGGAATAGTGGGGCCAAGAAGTCAAGAGGTAGAGACCCAAGTGGTACATTTCAGTTTGAGAGAAGATGGTGTGGGATGTCAAAGGGCACAGAAGAGTCTATGACTCTGAGAGTCTCCCTACTGATAAAGAGTGAGTCTGTGATGCTGAAAGCCACACTGCTGATACAACTTTTAAAATGGAGGTGCTAGATTGGACATAAGAAAAGAAAACTAGACTTTAATGCAGGAGTCACTGCTCTGAAACCTAGCCGAAATTTTAGGTCGTAATTATCTATTACGTCCATATCTTTACTTCTTTAATATAAGGGGATTATCTGTAATTACAACTGCTTCTTTTTATTTCACATATATGTACACACACAAACACACACACACATGCACACACGTATATATGTAACAACAATTAGTGAAAAAAGGAGGCCATGAATTTGAAATAGAGCAAGGTAAAATAAATGGGAAGGTTTAGAGGGAGAAAATGGAAGATGGAAATTATGTAATTATATGATAATCTAAAAAATTAAAATAAATCATTTTTAGCAAATTACTAGGATAAGATTGTGAAAATACCATAAAACTTCCAACAATAAGAAATCATTGGTGCAGGCAGGGTGGTGCAGGCTTTTAATCCCAGCACTCGGGAGGCTGCTCTGAGTTCGAGGCCAGCCTGGTCTACAAAGTAAGTCTAGGACAGCCAAGGCTACACAGAGAAACTCTGTCTCAAAAAACCAAAAAATAAAAAATAAAAGACATTTGACAGAAATTTGGAGGGAAGAATGGGAGGATACAAGAGATGGGATAAATATTGAGATGTAACAAGAATAAAATAATAAAAAAAATTAAAAAAAATCATGATAGCATTATTGCCATTGAAAATGAACTCATTGTGTATATGTGAAGTATTCATTATATCTAAATATGCTGAGCAAAAACATATGCTGTCTCTCTCTCTCTCTCTCTCTCTCTCTCTTTTTTTTTAGCATTTACAAGACATTTCTACAATCTTTATTTCTTTTGATTTAGTTTCCAGAATTCATATTTCTCTCATATTTCACTGTGTTATCCAAGTCACTGAAAAAGTAAAGTAAGAATGAGAGCTGGTTGCTGCTATGGATAAACCTCTAATTCTGCAAAGACCACACATGACTCCATCTGGGCCCAGTGTACCAGCTATTCAGAAGCAATGTTTGTATAAGGTTTTTCTTTATGGTCAAGATTTGCTAACTGCCAGCTTACCTCAGGTTTCAGTGAGCAGTCTCATCTCAAAACGTAAGTTAGAGCATGATAGAGAGAAAACCTCTTCTAACTTTAGTATGGTAGATACGCATTAAATACAAAGATGTGCATATACTATATATATATATATATATATATCATACCCAGTCACCCTTGTCACACACATCAGAAGTTATTGGGTTGTTTCAATAGCCAGTACTATTTAGAAAGCTTCTTACCTCAAAAGACACCCTGGGGTAAAGCCAGCAGCAACATCCAATGACACAGTTATTCATCATATCAGGACAGGACTTTAGTGTCTTTGACATGGGAGTTTGTCACTGAAAGAAGTCTCAGTTAGATGAGAAAACCTTGAACATATGCTCTCTTAAGGCTATAAGGTTATTTGTCTTTCCGTACGCTCCAGTTGTGATGTCTTTACTCAGGTTGAAAAATGTGATAAACACAAACAACTTTACCATATTCCCTCTGGATAATTGTGCTTTTCAAGTCTTAGCTAGTTCTTAATGACAGTTTGACTCCCTAAAACCAAGAGCCTAATTTTGTGTTGTTTTCTGTGTACATACATGTGCTTGTGTGTGCTTGTGTGCTTGTGTGTGCACATGTGAAGGCCAGAGGCAGACATTAGATCCATTTGTTTGTCATTCTCCACCTTATTTTTGTGAGGCAGGGTCTCTCTCTCACTGAATGAAAGCCCACTATATTTGCTGAGACTGGCTGGCTAGTGAGCCCAGGAAGTGCTCCAGCAGTGTGGTGAGAGAGCTACAATGTTGCATTAATCTTTTATATGGGTTCTAGGAATCTGAACTCAGATCCTCATGTTAGGACTGCACACACTTTATCCACTAATCCAACTCCCTGGGTGCCAAGTCTCAAAGTATGTTTCTTTTCATTTCATACACAAAATTGTGCTACATATATACATACATTTTACATATATGTATATATTAATTCTGGGACTTAAACTCAGGTTCTACATTTCAAGCAAAGAAATTTTACAATACAGCATGACGGGTTTATTTATAAGCTAACACAAATATAAGTTTTAATTTAATGTCAAATAATATTTATAAGCTAGCACAAATATAAGTTTTAATTTAATGTCAAATAATATACTTTGATCAATAGTGAAGGAAGTGAATTAATCTTCTCTGCGTCGAGCAAGCAAGTCAGTAAGTGAGCTATTGCATATGCATCCAGTGGTCCTACAGAAGGATCTGTTAAATAGCACATCTACCTCATCTAATCCCAGATGCTGATGATGTAGAGACATCTACGCCATTACTTCTTGTCAGGTAAGAGAAAAAGATGTAAGAACATTCATTTTCATATTTATTACAAAGTAATAACTTAGGGGTAGTTACATCTCCTATGAGAACCTCTAGAGAGCTATTGAACTTTAAAAATTAGCTGCCTGCTATAATAAATATCCAATTTCAATGTAAATGACTCCTTCACAGTCTATCATTTTGCAAATTTAGAGAGTCCTAAAGTCCTGGAACAAGAAACGTGTTAACAGCCAATGTTACAAGATCAGTGCCTACTGAAGAGATAGTACATCCACGTGACCTGGACTCCAATGCCTTATAGGAGCTAACAACACTGAGACCACTCACAGAAAAAAAAAAAAGTGCCAATGGTCAATTTTAACTTTGAAATTAGGATTTAACAATTTGAGAACATTAAACATAGAATGATGGGGCCATGGCTATGTCAGTGAAGGTGAAATGTTCTCCACACACTCATAATTAGCTGAGTTTGGACCCCCAGCACACGTATGAAATCTGGGTACAACTGCAAACATCTGTAACTACATACTAGGTAGGGCAAAGGCACACAAAGACCTCAGGCTTGCTGCCTGTCCTGTCTATGAAATTGATTAGCTCTAGGTTCAAATAATAAGGTAGATAATCACAGAGGAAGACAAGATGTCCAACTCTTGCTGCTACAAGCATGTGCACACATGTTCACACACATACGGTCATACATATGAGCATTAATGTTCACACACATATACACACAAAGAATGTTTAAAAATAATTATTATGTTAGGAATTTATGAGTAATATTAGAATTTAAATGAAAATGAAGACACTAATAGATAAAAAACATTCTAAGAATAAGATAGAGGTTTTTCATCTCAATGTTTGTCTATAATTTATATATTTTAGAAATTTATATTTAATAATTTCAGTATATATAATATGAGTTTTTTATAAAATTGAATAAATCAAAATATGTACTATTCAATTATTTCAGTGTTTAGTCACAGTTGCTTAAAGTCACTGGGAGTGGAGTATAAATAGATAACTCTTTTTTAAAAGGATATTTATATTCTATCATATGTTCACATGTTTAAAAGATATCTAAGCTTAAAGAAAATTTTATACACAGATAGAATATGTTGAACAAACTTCCAGAAAATATGGCTGATTGAGCTTCTGGAAACAGACATACCCTCAAGCACCAGTAACTGTGACAAATAATATTCAGTTTTTATAATTAAGCTAAAAAAAAAAAAAAAGAGTGGGATATCCCTACATAATGAAGAGATAACTCAAAACCAAAGCGGTGAATATTATCTCCTCACTAATCCTAATAAGATATAGGAGGCAAAAATAAGCATAGGAGAGACCATAGTGAAGAAAAGTTGTCTCATCAGCTTGAGTGGTGAAAGCAAGCTCTCAGTGAGCCCAGCACAGGATTGGTCAGTGAATGGGCAAAGAATGAATGCAAAGCCAATACCTATACTTCCTCGGGCATAATTAGGGTGCACACTTACGGAGCACATGTGTCATATTTATCTCAATAGATAAGTGAGAAATCATCTCTCACCGTCTTACTTTTTCTCTCTCATAATATAGCTAAGTATGCATATAACAATGGTATATATGATACATAAATTTGCATATAAAGCAATCTTTAACAAATCAGTAGAAATAGCATTTAGATATTACACAAGAAATTCTTCCAGTTACAAAAATATATGCACATATTTGTGCCTTAAAAAAGAACATTATGGCCTGGAAAGGTAGTTCAACAATTAAGAGTAATGGCTGTTCTTACAGCAGACCTAAATTCAGTAGCACCCAAACAGCGGCTCAAAGGCATTCAAACTCCAGTTCAAAAGTATCCGATGCCCTCCTCTCACCTCCATCCCACCATACATGCATATAGCAGACACACATACATTCAGCTAAAATACAAACAAAAAATGGAATAAACAAATCTTTAAAATGTGGGTAATATAATATAATAAAGTTAATTGAAGTGTTTGTAATGGCAATGTTGATACATGGTGACTGAGAGACATTTAATATTGATTATTAGTTAAAATGATGAAATAAAATATGTTAAATATTTCTGAAGATTAACATGGTCATTTAACTTGCTCAGAAGCAGAAGTAACATGGCACACCTTTGTGGGCCTCACACTTCCTGGCTTTTGATAATCACTCCATATTTCACTTTCATTAATTGATTTTGTTTTGTTACAATTGAACAAGAAAAAGATAAGTATAATTCAGGCATAACACATAATACATGAAAAAGGTAACTTGGTGATTTGGAAAAAACATATGGTGGTGAACACGTGTGTAGGCAACAAAGAAGTAATATTCATACAGCAACGAGTTTCAGATATTTTCTGGCTCTTAAGAAAAGCCAGTATGGCTAGAGAGATGGCTCAGCAGTCACGCGTGCTTGCTGCTTTTCCAGAAGGCCAGAGGTCTCTTCCCTACACCCATGTCAGGGGGGTCTCAGACTACCTCTAGCTCCACCTCAAGCAGATCCGATATCCTTTCTGGTCACTAAAGACACTGTACACATGTGGTAAGCACACACAAAGGCACACCTAAACACATAAATTTTAAAATGTTTAAGAAAAAACTGTTAATGTAATTTTCATATTTGATATGTTACTTGTTGCTTTCAAAACAAGTAAATTAAGAAATTGCAATGAGTAAAATGATTTAAGTGCTATCTGGGAATTGTGGGGTTGCCTATAAGCCAGGTTTCTATGGCAGATGACATCATTCATAAGCCACTAACCAAAAAACAATAAGTGAATGAAATATAGTAGAAATATGAGTAATGAGCCTGATGCATTTGTGGAAAAGTAGTCATGTCAAGTAAACTTAATTACTTTCTTTATTACATAATTCATGGTCTATGCCAGCATACTAGAAGAAACAGACCTCTATTTTATAGAGTTGATATGACTAAGGATTTTTTTTTTAATGGATTTAATTGCCTTACGTGAGCTAACATTTCTTATTGACAGTCGAATCACTGATTAAATCTGTTAATGCAATGGGTAAGGTCTACAAATCAGCAATAAAACTGATTCATAAACTTCCTTTCTTATGAACCGTCAGTAAATAATGATAGGCAGGGCTCAGCTTCCGCAGACAGAAGCAAGCAATCAGCCAGATGGACGTATGCCACAGAAAGGACACAATTGTGCTAGCTTCCTGCACTGTAGAATCTCCTCGCACTGATTACTTCTGCCCTATAATTTGGAAATAGGATGGCCCTTCATCCACAAGAATAAGTTTTGAGATCCCTAGTAGTTACCAGAAAGAGTAAAACCAGCCATAATGTATCCCTTTCCCATCTGAACTACGAATGTATACAGTACAGATATGTCTTCTGTGTGCAGACAATTAACACGAGTGTCATTTTTCTACTTCACCATTCTGCGTACAGATTTGTGCAGGTTGACATCAGCAACCTCATCATAGGTCTCCAGTTCCCTTCTGTAGGTGGAGCACTTTCTCTTGTTTACTGAAAGAAAGATATTAGCAGCTTCTCTTTGGCATATTCAAGTTAACAATATCAGTTTGAGGTTTATGTTGAATAAAATAAGACCAGGATTACAATATTAGGACAGCTGATCTAATAACTAAACTGGTCACTAAATAATAGAGTACAGTATAGAGTGATAGCCCACTAGCCGAGTAAACTACTCACCTTCTTAGTGAAGAGAAAGGATGCCATGGATTTCATCACACTTCTCATAACAGCATTCAACTTAACTCTTAGGAATTTTTGTTGTTGTTGTTGCTATTTTGGTTTGGTGCTTTTATTTGTTTATTTTTGTTTTGGTTTGGTTTTGGCTTGAGGTTGGGTTTTTTGTTTTGGTTTAGTTTTTGAGTTTTTTCAAGACATGGTTTCTCTGTGTAGCCATTGCTGTCCTGAAACTCACTCTACAAATCAGGCTGGCATCAAACTCAGAGATCTGTCTGCCTCTGTCTCCTGAGTGCTGGGATTAAAGGGGTGTGCCACCATCACCTGTCTATGAATGGTTTCTTTCCGGAATATAGTACGTAACTATTTTGTAAGATGGCTAATTTGTGTTACTGAAACCTGAAGAAGTAAATTTTCAGAAGAATGGTTCCTGTGTCTGGTATTATTTCTTTGTTGTTAAGCAGGTCTTACGTTCCATTCAGAACTGTTGGTAAGTCCCAAGGTTTGTGTGCCACAGCTGCACCCTAATTATTGGTCATTATGCCAGGAGCTCTGTGGCCCCTATGTGTCAGAGCTGGGTAGGAGCATTGGTTTCTTACTTCCTTTGGAAATTTTCCAGTATCCTGAAAGATACTCCTCATAGAGGAGGCTTTCCGGTTAGGTCCAGCTCAGGGGCCTATGGGCCTTGTGTCTAAAGTGCATGATGTCTTCACTGATAGGGACTTACCTTCCTCATGGGGGAAAAAAGAGGGCATACCTATAATGTTTGGGGATCTCCTGGACAAACATCTCAAAAGTGTACTTCTTGGGTTAGGTTTTCTTGTTAGACAGTCTACAGCTCTTGAGAGTATTATCAGACCAGAAAGGGAAATTTTATTTCAACTATGTATGGATATTTATATACTATCTTATGAGAGTTATAGGAATTTTTGGTACATAGTTAATAGAACAATTTCTTATGATTTTCTCAATCATCTTTACTGTTATGGTACTGGAAACCAAGCCAAATACTCAGGGTTCATGGAATCATGGATCTTGTAGAAGAACCTAAACCCACTAGTTTATTAATCCAGCACAGTCCCTAACTACATTGTAAATATTTGTCCTTATACCACAGATAAGTTTAGTCCTCATCTCTATTTAAGAGATTTTTCCTTGTAACAGAAGAGGGAACACATAGCCAATCAAACTGCAGAGTTGTGTATCACACTGCCAATAGATACAACCACAGGCAAGCTACTGTGCCTAAGGTTTGGGGATCATTTTGCAAGATCAGGGGTGAAGACTGTAAGATCCACAGGATTAAGGAGGGGAGTTGTAGACTGTTGTCTGCTAGGAATGTCAATTTTGACACCCATGAAGTCTCAGCAACATGACTCTCTAAACATGGGCAAAACAAATATAATACCAATGGACGGGTTAACGTAGATCTCGGAAAAGTTCACAGACCTTCAACCCTGCACAAAGAACTATAATGAGCAATTTAAAAATGCTGAGACTGGGTGAAGAGCACACCAATTGGCTACCCAATATCAAACAGTCATTCCTGAAAACCTATATATACAAGTAGCATTATGTAGAATGAAAAATTTGTATTTATATATTTAGGAACACAAACACAAAACATACACACACACACATACACACACATTATTTCAGATTTATTAAATGAGTATGGAAACGACAACATCAAATCAATATTTTAAACACTGCTCAATTTTTAAAATGTTTTTATTTTTATTTATTTATTCTTTATAATTAATTTATTCATGTTACATCTCAATGGTTATCCCATCCCTTGTATCCTCCCATTCTTCCCTCCCTCCCATTTTCCCCTTACTCCCCGCCCCTATGACTGTGACTGAGGGAGACTTCCTCCTCCTTTATATGCTCATAGGGTATCAAGTCTCTTCTTGGTAGCCTGCTATCCTTCCTCTGAGTGCCACCAGGTCTCCCCCTCCAGGGGACCTGGTCAAATATGAGGCACCAGAGTACATGTGAAAGTCAGACCCCACTCTCCAGTCAACTGTGGAGAATGTCCTATCCATTGGCTAGATCTGGGTAGGTGCTCAATTTTTAACAGTAAAGAAAACAAAAAACAGATTACAAAAGTACAAACTCATAAAGTAGTTAAGAATAAACTAAATTAAAAGGTTAAAATAATTGTACATGAAACAACAAAACATTTTTTAAGGAAATTAGAGAAAAATTTAAAGAATAGAGAGGCACCCCACGTCTCCGGATATGAGTGACAAAAAAATACTCTAAAACTGAGAATACAAATTCTTGAGATTGGGGATTTTATTTATCAAAGTCTATCCATACTTAACCCAGAATCAGTGCTTTTATAAGCACTTAGCAAATACTCATTAAGTGAATTAACACTTGACAAAATGCAGTAAGCACAAGTATACAGGGTTTGTTCTAAGAACTTCCATTTTTTTTAAAGATTTCACAAACCCCTTCAAAGTCCTATAACACTGAGAGCACCACATAGTGCCACAGGGCTGCCAACTCTGGTGTTAAGCAGGAGGCTATGACTGGCATCCATTCATAAGCACTACCAACTGCTTAATTGTTAGCACAGTGACTGTTCACCACAGACGTGCTGCAAAGGAGGTCGGGGGGCTACATAGAAGGGCAATGGAAACGCCATTACAGTTTCTGTCCCAACTGCAATATTGCTTTGCAAAAATATGACAGTGGCTCATTGAGTAAAGGTACTAGCCATCAAGCCTGATGGCCTACATATATTCCCCAGGAGCCACAGAGTAGAGCAACAAATCCCCTAGACAAATAGTTCTCTGATACTGCATAAGTACCCAAAAGTATAAACTCATGCAATCAACAAATAAAATACAAACACCAAAGTACAAACCTACTGTAGGACTAGAAAAAAGTAACCTTTCATAAAAAATTATTTAATTGACTAGACTAATAGTAGCTATGAAGTGAACTTGTTCAGCTAATTTAAACTTGAAGCCATGGGTGGTGGCACATTCCTTAATTTCCAGCACACTAGAATAAAAAGCAGGTTACTCAAAAGTCCAAAGCTAGACTATTCTATATAGTAATATACTACCTAAACAAAAATAAATTAAAAGAAAAATTTAAATATCTGTTAGACAGAATTTGAATTTTTTTTCCTCTGTTTAAAAACCAAGTCCCCCTTATCTCTAAATCAATAATGAGTATCTCTCGTGTATATTTTAACATACACTATTCTCCTACAGTGTACTGTATGTTTAACCAAGAGGTATTCAAACATGCCCATGTTTGATCCACAAAAAAATTTGATGTTTTTCTAGTTTTAGTATAAAACATGTTTAGTACTTAATTCTAAGTGAACTGTAATGTTTCTCTCAAACATCTTGATTAAAACTAAAATTCAAACCTGCTAAAAAATGTTAAGAGCCCCCATCCCTACACAGATATACAGAACTGTCATAAACAAAATCCAGGACGGGGAAGACAGGAGAAAGAAGAGAGAAAGGGAAGGAGAAAAAAGAGGAGAGGAGAGAAGAGGAAGGAAAAGGGAGGGGAGGGGAGGGTAAGGGAGGGGAGGATAGGACAGGGGAAGGAAAGGGAGGGGAGGCAGAGGGGTTGAGAGGGGAAGAAGGGAGAGGAGAAGAGGAGAAGAGAAGAGTGGGGAAGGGAGGAGAAGAGAGAAGAGATGAAAGAGGATAGGAAGGGAGGAGAAGAAAGAAATGGGGAAGGGAGGGGAGGAGGGAGGGTGATTTCTTTGTGTGTATCAGACTGTGAGCTCTTACAAGGCTTACAAATCATAACTACTGACTGAGTTGATGCCCTTTAGATTACTATAGCTATAAAGTTGCAAGACTAAAAAACAGCCTTGAGAAGTCATTCAAGCATGCATGCTCAGCATCTAATTTAACGGTCCCTTACAAACAAGCATCCATTGTACTTTCAAAACCATGCCATAAAGGAAGTCCACATAAATTAATCACATACATAACTCTAGAATGTGGACCACTCAAGATGACACTCTTGACTTAACCAATCAAGTCGGTATTGATCCCACCAGCATCGCTCTGGCTCCAACTGCTTCTTCTCTGTAAACCGGTAGTATCTATCGTAAGGGATCAAAGTTATCATGCACTTATGAGGACATAAAACTGTCTCCTTTTTTCCTAAGCAGAACCAGTGAGGAGTCCCAGCAAACACAGTAGGAGAAACAGCAAGTGAATAGTAAGTATACAATAGCCTGAGTGCCCAGTGGTACCCTAAAATAGAGATGTATAACGGCTGCAGCAGGTGGACATATGCAGATGCATTCTGTTGCATGAGAGCAAACACTGATAAAGATTTTGCCTGCTGTAAGTTGATATGGTCTTTCCCTGTGGCCTTCTCCTGCTGCACACATCACTCATTAGATTATGAAAACCATTAATGTCAAGGAGCAGAACAAAATGAATTCACTAAGGGGCTGCTATTAGCATATCAAGCAGCTATTTCTCACTAAATATTCTTGACAGCTCTCATTACAGTTGATGGATGAGCTTTATATGTAGTCGCAGTTTTCAAGGAAAATAAAATCCTTAAGCGCTCTGCCACGTGTGGCTGAGGCACTAGGCATCACCGTTCAGCAGTTTATACTTCTGTTTTTAATGAGAAAATGTTATAAAAACCACAGGTAAGTTAAATGCCAGAGTCAAATTGTGTTAGAACCTGCAAGAATAATTTATGGTCTAAATATCCTAAGGGCTTTTAGATAAGATATGCTAGGCCTTGTTTTCCAAAAAATCTACAACTATATGAAGGTACCATAAACTGAGAAAAGCAGCTAGAAGTAAGAAGTTTGGGGTGGTATCATTATAAGCGGATCTCCAACCAAAGAGAAAAAAAGGCAAAAATATAATGTAATAATTTAAAAAATTACCATAAGCCTTAACAGATACCAAGAAAGAGAAGAAATAACAATAATTGTAAAAGAACTATACATGTTCAAAAAATTAAATCATGTCATAAAAGAATTTAATGTCTTCAAAATCTACTGCAAAATGGACCTAGCCCAGAGAATTGCTTTATTGGTATTTGTAGTATATTTTTTTTTATTGAATTTATGTCACCACATAAAAAGAGAAGGACAGTTAGGGAGATACTAGTGGGTAAAGTGATTCTTGAGCACACATTAGGCCCTGGGTTCAGAAGCCCAGAACCCTAGAAAAAGTCTAATAGGAGCATTAAAATTAATTTCTCCTCTTGCATTAAACTTCATATATATATATGTGTGTGTGTGTGTGTGTGTGTGTGTGTGTGTGTGTGTGTGTGTGTGTGTGTGTGAAAATATAAATATATTTTTTTACTTTCAGGAGTTAATAATTTAATAATAGTACCCAATATTTTATGAATTATTTCCTCTTTATTGTTTTTTTTTTCACTTCAACCCACTTCACTCAGAAAATTTAGTGATTTCCACTTTTACATATTATAAATCATATCATAAATACTGTTATACAGTAAAATTAACCTCTATTATCTAATACCTGAACATCTAAGATTAACTTTATTTGTGCATAAAACATAACACTAATTGTTTTGATGTCTTGGCAAAACTTCATGATCTTCATTCAAATAAGTCATCTTCCATTAACCTGAGACACTTACACTGCTGTCTGACTTTTGCAGAACTGCCTTTTACTCTGTGTGTGATTTTCTTCTTGGTTTCTTTCCTTTGCTAAAACTTTCCCACAACATGACATCTTTCACTGGTCATTCCACAAGTGCAAAATGAATGACATGCAAATGACAGTAGAGGAGTTAAAAACAAAACTGGGGTGTTATTCCTGCATTCATGGACATGAAATGTGCGTGTAGGATATTATAATGCAAGACAAACCATTAAGGGGCATGAAAGGAATCCAGGAGTTCACCCAAGGAGGAACCAGTTCAAACAGTGGAAAGCTGGCTCACAGTGATGTCTGTGTGTGTGTCTGTGTCTGTGTGTGTGTGTGTGTGTGTGTGTGTGTGTGTGTGTGTGTGTGTGTGTGTGCTCTCACCAAAACCAACCCTCTTTTTGTGCTTCAATCTCCTATGGTCTGAACCAGCAATAACACCAGTGTACATGGTTGGAATTACTGAAGGACTAAAAGAAAATATTGCATGTAAACATTTAAACTATTGCCATAGTTCACATTTTAAAGATGGTTGTGTGTCTTTTCAATTTTTTCAATTGATAGATAGTTGCATGGACCATGTGTTAATATAGAATTAGGCAAAAGTTCAGGGCAAGAAACGTGCCTGGTTTCGCCTACCAAATAGTACATGAACTTTATTACTTTATTTTTAAGTGTGTATGAAGCATAGCCATGAAATTAAAATCATGTTACAAGCTTAGCCTGAAAGCACCATCCCAGCATCCTGGCTACTTGGGTGGGTGGACAGAGGAATCACTTCAAGGTCATACCTAGCACATGAGAAGAACTACAGTTATCTCATTTTCTTTTTTCTTTTTTTTTTCAAATATTTATAAAAGTATTGCAAATCTTTTGTAAGTGTTCTATTTCCTGGTAGTTGTTCATTCTTCAACTGGATGCCATCAAGTTTGTCTATACAAACCAGTCAAGATTAAGAGGAAAGACATGAAGATTCTAGAAGCCCTTTAGTGTTTATCTTATTTCTTATAGTTCTAAAAATCCCCATCCATCAGGCCATGGCCACCCCTTCCATAGCCACACACATGCTCACACTTTTGTTAGAGTGCAGGTGACCATGCTATGGACATCTCTATCCTCTGGAGTAGTCGATTGGAGTTTAAGGTTCAAGTCCTCCTGTATTGAATCAAAGTTGACTCTCCATTACACATCAGTTTGCTGTCATTTCCTTTATCACAAGGACTTCATGGTATTTCTTAAAAGAAAGTAAAGAAGAAAAAAAAAGAATTGGTCACAAGAACATGTCCCTGTGATGTGCTAATTCTATTCGAACAACTTGAATTCAGTAGTATATTTTATCTGTACTCCAGATCCTCACAAACTCTGCCAACAGAACTGTGCCAACGAAAGCTCATTTTAAAATGTTTTCTGACAGTCTTAACAAAGGAGGAAAAAGAGTCCATGAGGCAAGAGGAATATAGTGAGTTTGAGTCCAGCTATATAGTGTAATTTTATCTCAATAAAGAAAGAGGGAGACAGTATTTTTACAATGTGGGCTTAGGATAAGGTCAGAGTATTTATAAATACTATATGAAACAAATGTTTAATAGTCATCTGCTATAAAATGTTGGGTTTCCCCCTGCTTTAATGAATTTAAAGGGCAGGTTGATGGACTCCTTCCACATGAACAATTTCAAATGTCCTCTGTGTCTTCCAACAGATTTATAAGCCCATGCTTCAGAATCCATTGCAAGTTTATTGAGCAACCTAAAAATAAAACAGAATCAAGGAAAATAAAGCTATGGGAAAATTTTAACCTAAAACATTATCTTAAAAGCACTATATCATGCACATGTGGAGGCTTGTTCAGCTATGGTCATAAATCTTAGGCTCCAGGAAACTGTAAGAAAATGATATACTGCTGGTAGCTATCTATACACAGAGAAGTGAGTTCTCTCTCTAGGTGTGTAAACTAATCACACTGGAATGAATGGCTGAAACGTGTGGTCTATAGGTGATTCACTCACTTTTGCATAATTTTTCATGTGGCTTAGATAATAATTTTATTCTATGACTTGTAGACACTGCAACCCCCTGTTATTTTACCCTGACACAAGTGTCTGGACAATACTGCGACTCGTAGTGATAACAACATATGAAATTAGCTCACTCTGTCTCGTTCTTAAAGCCAACCTTTGGCACTTGCAGGCAGAAAAAAATTAAGGAGCACTGTCACAAGATTTCCACACTGTTGTTGGATAACTCTGATCACTTTAGGGGGCTCCCTGCTCACCTATAACATTTATCTGTCTTTCTTCTCTTTTTTTCCATTTAAATCAAGAGATTACTACTTTATTTCTTATCCCTAGTGCAATTTTAATAATTCACATGTCTGCTGCTATAGAAGAAGAGGGTTGAATGAATATGTGTGTGTGTGTGTGGTGTGTGTGTGTGTGTGTGTGTGTGTGTGTGTGTGTGTGTGTGCTGGCTCTGTCCTAGAACACAGAGTTGTGCCACTCTGGCTGAAGGACTGTAAGTCCATTTCTAAATCTCTAAACCTCATTATCCACAAACCTGCTCTTCTAATTAAACTCGGTGATATATTATGGTTTATCAAAAGTGTCTGGTACTAAATCTATGATATGAAAAACTAATACTCTTTGTCTTTAAACTTTCTTCTAGTGAATGGCACCCTCATAGAAATGTGTGGTTAAAACCATACAGACACACACACACACATATATGCCAATACTAATAGCATACATTTCAGAGTTCTTGGCTATCATTATACTGAGTGTCCCATCTGTAAACACATGTCTTCAACCTGGTCAAAATTCTTGTCTTATACTTTTTAACGCAGGACAGAGAAAGTTCTGTAACATAGCTCTTAAAATAAGAGGACACTTATACTTTGTTTACTCAACTCTTTTGTAATTGCCAAATTTACTTAATGATCATGTAGTAACTTTTACATAAATAAAATATATGTCTGTAATGAATTGTGCTTCTAATTCTAATTGTGATTTTATTTACACACTTAAATGACTTGATACTCTATGAGCATATAAAGGAGGAGGAAGTCCCCCTCAGTCATAGTCATAGGGGAGGGGAGTAAGGGGAAAATGGGAGGGAAGGAGGAATGGGAGGATACAAAGGATAGGATAACCATTGATATGTAATAAGAATAAATTAATAAAATTAAATTTAAAAATTAAAAAAAATATTTTTTCTGTGAGTCATAATTTTTAACTATTTTTCTAACAAAAATTAGCACTGATTTAAGCAAACTAAGAGGTTCACAAAAGCATGTAACAATTCCATAGTTATTTTTAGTAACAAAACATGATTTTAAATTTCACATAGGATACTTGTATATACCAGAGATACAAATACATAATTATAAAATGTATTTTCTAGTGATCTCAGATCAAAGAATGTATTGGACAACCAAAGAGGTGTCAGACTTTTCAAGTTTAGCTGAATCTAATCAGATCTGCTTTCATCTGGTTCTTTATTTAAAGATGGCTCTGAAGCTTGGGCTTGTAAGACACACTTGTATGTGGCTCATGGGGTATCAGTGTACTAGCCCCAGTCTCCTTTGTGGAGCCATTATAATCCTTTTTAGCTCCATAGCAACTCTCTCCTATGTGCCTAAGATACCAGGTAACTATCACTTACTGAGGTATTAGAATAAAGGCTTTCCAGCTTCCTTGGGTGCAGACCTGGAACGAAGCCCGGACTGCTGGAGAGCTTACCTGTCTGGCTAAGTCCTACAATCTATCAATTAAACAGAGTGTTTTATGTCACCAGTGCTCAGTGGAATCTAATTCCTCCGTCTAGCTTCTCAATACTGCAGTCTATATCTTCTGGTTTCTTGCTATTAAGCCTATTTGTTGCTGGGTTTCCTGTTCCTTCCCCGTGAGTAGTACTATAATTAATGGGTTTTATTGTTTCCCAGACTCTCTGTGTTGGCACTTAATCATTTTTACTGTGATTTCTAAGGATAAGAAAGACCTAGAAATGTTATTAGACTGCTACGACTCTGCACTACTGCAGAGTGTCATAAGCAGGTTGTGAAATTTAATAACAGCAGGTGGTGCATATCTTTATAGCAACTAGAAGGCAAAGGCAAATATCTCTAGGATTAATTCATCTGAAGGGTGCATACAAAGAACACTCAGGAACTCCTATAACACGGGCACAAATATTCCAACCAAATTTTGTCACAGGCAAGATCAAGAACCAAGGCATGCAGACACTGCTTGAATAATAGCCAGATTCCCCAAGAAAATCATTATTGTGCTGGTGTACAGGAGGACTTGGGGAAAGAAAACTAAATATAAATAACCAGAATTCCATCAAACTAACAAGTTTCTGTGTAATGTAGGAAGCAAGCATTGCACTGAAGAGACAGCATGTGGAAAAGTACTTAGAAACAGTACATCTACCACTGGGTTATTATCCAAAATGTACAAGGAATTCAGGCAATTCAATAAGGAGAGAATAAATATTCTGGTTAGAACCTGGACAAATGATTAGATGATGTCTCTTATTTAAAAGACAGAACACTGGAGAACAGATATGTGGAACAGCCAACGTCTTTAACATCATGAGAAGTCAAGTCAAAATCACAAGACACCTTTTACACATGTGATACCAGAAGACAAAAGGTAAGATTGGGGTGAGGATGTGCAGAACAAACCTTTGCATAATGTCTATGCACTCCAAAACCTGTGGCAGCATTGTTGTCAACAGCACAGAATCAACCCAAGTATACTCTAATGGGAAGGTTTTTTTCTAAGTTGTTTCTGTAAAACAAAGGTTAGAATGGTGCTTACTAGGGTACAGAGTGATAAAAAACATAAAATTTCACATTGGTAAAACACTAAAAAAAAAAAATCCATAGTGCAACACTTCAATGTAACCTCAAAATATTTTATTTTTGAAAATGCTGATAAATTGAAGGTAAACTTTACACAGCCCCAAATTGTACCTATGTACTATAATATACATGTAAATTAGCTATATGTTAGCATTCTACTGTATATAAAACATTCAACTTTCACATATTAAATATATGTATTAATTATTAATTAAAATAATAACTTTAAAATGTCAAAATTATAAATATTTGATAGTTTGTTTAGTCATACGTGCACACACACACACACACACACACACACACACACATATGTGGAGATCTATTGGACTGGATTATAAGCTGTTGTCCAGGTAGTAAAACAATGGTTGTTTCATAACAGCAATGCCGAGAATTCCTTAGTTGTTCAGTCCAGAAGGCTGGATGTCTCAGCAGTCCTGATTTAAAAGAATTCTTTCAATTTCTTTCTTCAGAAATTTAAAGTTATTGTCATACTGGTCTTTCACTTGCTTGGTTAGAGTTATAACCAGATACTTTATATTGTTTTGGGCTAGTATGGAGGGTGTTGTTTTCCTAATTCTTTTCTCAGCCAGTTTATTGTGGGTATACAGAGGGCTACAGGAGGGCTGCTGATTTTCTGGACCTAATTTTGTATCCAGCTACTTTGCTGAAGGTGTTTTTTAGCTGTAGGAGTTCTCTGGCATAATTTTGGGGGGCACTTATGTATACTATCATATCAGCTGAGAACAGAGATCCTTTGACTTCTTACTTTCGAATTTGTATCTCCTTGATCTTTAGTTGCCTTATAGTGCGGGCTAGAACTTCAAATACTATCTTGAATAGATAGAGAGAGTGGGCAGCTTTGTCTTGTTCCTGATTTTAGCGGAATTGCTTTGAGTTTCTCTCCATTTACTTTGATACTGCCTACCGGTTTGCTATATACAGGCTTTATTATGTTTAGGTATGGGCCTTGTATCCCTGGTATCTCCACTACATTTGTCATGAAGTGGTGTTGGATTTTGTCGACATCTTTTTCAACATCTAATGAGATGATCATGTTTTTTTATTTCAGTTTATTTATGTGGTGATTATTACATTGATAGATTACCAGCCCTGAATTCAAGTTGTAGTACAAAGCAACAGTAAAGAAAACCACATGATATTTGCATAAAACCAGGCAGGTTGATCAATGGAATCTAACCAAAGACTAAGAAATAAACTCACACATTTACAGAGTATTTTTTGACAAAGAAGACAAAGCTACACAATGGAAAAAAAGATAGCATCTTCAACAAATGGTGCTGGTCTCGCTGGATGTCTGCACTCAGAAGTATTCAAATAGATTCATATTTATCACCCTGCACTAAACTTAAGTCCAAATGGATCAAAGACTTAACATAAAACTGGATACATTAAATTAAATAGAAGAAAAGATGGGGAATACCGATGAACTCATTGGTACAGGACACAACTTCCTGAACAAAACACCAATAGCTCAGGCTCTAAAATCAACAATTAACAAATGAGACCTCTTGATACTGAAAAGCTTCTGTAAGACAAAGAACACTGTCAATAAAACAAGCCAACAGCCTGCTTCAATATGATGAACACTTTCTCTATAGTAGCAATTTTTCACAATAAAAAGAAGCATCCAAATGTAGAAAACCATAAAATCATCTGATTATATCAACTTACACTGTGCATAGTTGATTATCCATGTCCTTGAAATCATTTCTGCAGGTTGATATTCTGTGAATGAAAGTCTGTGAATGAACAAAAGGAACAACGTTGGCATTTATTCTAAACTGTTGAGTATGGCCACTTAGTCTCCAAGTTCTACAACACTCAGCCTTCCCTCAAACAGAAACTCTCTATCAAGCGGGCAAAAAGTCCTTCAGAGAAGACAGAGGAGAAAACACTTTTGGTGGGCAGACCAAGCCCTTTGTTTCACAACACAGCCATGAATGTTGTCCTAAGTTATTTTATAGCAAAATATATGCCTAACATTTTGTATATCTAATATGGGCTACAAATACACTAAAAGGATTAACCTTATAAAGCAGTTTCCTGAGTTACCATTATTTTTACCTCATGACAAACTTCCCAGAGTTAGCACAGAAATTTTAGCCCATGACAAGACTAATCCAGGTGATCCTAGTCAATTCTTCTGGGTGAATATTATATTGTGAAGAGACTTTCCTTCCATTTCCCAATACATCTAACCATGAACGTCAGAGTTAAAACTTAGCTAAGAGGACTAGAATTTAAATACATAACATACTTCAGAAGTAGATGGAACCTAAACCTAAGAGTCAAGCCATTCTAATGCAGCTTTCAAGTCCTACTTAGTTTCAATAATAATTGAACAAATGAACATCACTAATTAACAGTTAGTCCTGCCCATCATCCTTGGCTATGATGAACATACCTTCCAATGGAGTTCTTTCTACTCAAACATCCAGATAATCATTAAATCACATGGGATTCAAAAAGCAAAGATGGTTGTAGCTTCACATAACTTTGCTACTTCAAGCATCAGGTATAATCTAAATAAAACACAATATTACCCTTCTTAAGAATCTTTTCCTATGACTGTTCCTGAGCGGGGATTACCTCCCCCTGTATATGCTCATAGGGTATCAAGTCTCTTCTTGGCAACCTGTTGTCCTTCCTCTGAGTGCCACCAGGTCTCCCCCTCCAGGAGACATGGTCAAATGTGAGGCACCAGAGTACGTGAGAAAGTCATATGGTGGAGAATGTTCTGACTGTTCGCTAGATCTGGGTAGGGGCTTAAAGTTTACCGCCTGTATTGTCCTTGGCTGGTGCCTTAGTTTGAGTGGGACCCCTGGGTCCAAATCTGCCTATCTTAATGTTCTACTTGTAGGTTTCTAGGACCCTCTGGATCCTTCTACTTTGCTATTCTCCCATGCTTCTCTCATTTAGGGTTCCAATAGGATGTCCTCCCCTCTGTCCCAGTTTCCTGGTAAGTGAAGGCTTTCGTGAGTCATAGGGGAGGGGAATAATGGGAAAATGGGGGGGGGGGAGAATGGGAGGATACAAGGGATGGGATAAACATTGAGAAGTAACAAGAATAAATTAATAAAAAAAATTAAAAAAAAAAAGAATTAGGGAACAAAAAAAAAAGTAAAAAGAATCTTTCCTAAGGTTTTTATGTAACATAATCTGTGTGCTCATTTTTTTATTGCTTCTTTTATCCATTTATTATTTAATTCTATACAAATATGTCTACCTTCCTAAGACAGGGATGGGGTGGAGAGATGAACTAAGACTTGTTTTTCAATGGAAACTATTTAAAGAAATACATAAAAAGAAAGCACAGAGGAGAAGTAATATATGAATGTCATCACTGCTTCCTACCAACGAGCAGCAGCACAGACACTTGGAAGAAGTACATGTTGTGGGAAGAGGCTTATGGAAATTTAGAAAATTTGGAAATACTGCTTCCTGAAAACTTATCTATGAAGCCTGTATCCCCTCATAGGAGACTGCAGCTATATTTAAACCTCCTGTGCATGTTGAAGGAGTACAACATGTCAGATCCAGAGACTCCAACCAAGACATCTCAGGTCTTACCTTCCTAAATGGCTTATCTTTGTCCCTTGTGACTTATGAATTCACATCTTTTAATATATTTTACCTGATTTATTTATGTTGTTGAATTTCTTTTTATGTATATTTCATTTGTTATAATTTATTCACATTACATCCTGATTGTTATCTCCTTGCTCTTACCTTCTCATTCCCACCCTCCTTCCTTCTTTTGCCCTATTCCCCTACCCTAGACCTCTGACAAGGAGGCCCTCCTACTCCTATGTCTGGCCACATCCTATTAGGAATTATCAGGATAGCCTGCATCCCCTTCCTCTGTATGACCACAAGGCCATTTTGCCAAGGCACAGTGACCAAATTGTGGGCACCAGAGTTGATGTCATAGGTTGACCAGAAGTCCCCCCTCCTGTCCACATGGAGAATCAGCTGCCAATCAGTGACATCTGATTCTCTACATCCATTGTCCTTGGCTGGTGTATCAATTTGTGCAGGCCCCACTGTGTCCAGATCCAAAGGCCTTGAGGATCTCCTGTGAAGCTCCTGTTCCTTCCAGGACCTTTCATGCCCCACTTTTCCCTACAACTCTCTGCACCCCACCCTAAATTCAGATTTGAGTCCCAGTGTCTGTCACAATTCTCTGCTGGGTGGAGTTTCTCAGAGGAGATCTATTTTGGACTAATATGCACTTATAAGTGAGTATATACCATGCCTCTCTTTCTGGGTCTGGGTTACCTCACACAGGATGATCTTTTCTAGTTCCATCCATTTGCCTGAAAATTTCAAGATATCCTTGTTTTTAAAAGCAGAATAGTATTTCATTGTGTAAATGTATCAGAGTTTCTTTACCCATTCTTCAGTTGAGGGACATCTAGCTTGTTTCCACATTTTGGCTATTACAAATAATGCTGCTATGAAAATAGCTTCATAAATGTCCTTGTAGTATGGTGGAGCATCCTTCCAGTATATGCCCAGGAATGTATGGCTGGGTCTTTAGATAGCACTATTACCAATTTTCTTAGTCATATTGATTTCCAAAGTGGTTGTATAAGTCTGCACTCTCACCAGCAATAGAGGAGTGTTTCCCTTTCTCCACATCCTTACCAGAATGTGCTGTCACTTGAGTTTTTTATCTTAGCCATTCTGAGAGGTGTAAGATGGAATCCCAGTCATTTAGAATTGCATTTCACTGATGATTAAGTACTTTGAGTATTATTTTAAGTGTTTCTTGGCCGTTCAAAATTCCTTTGTTGAGAATTCTCTGTTTAGCTCTGTTCCCCATTTTATAAATTAGATTATTTAGTTTGTTGGTGTTTAATTTCTTGAGTTCATTATATGTTCTGGATATTAGCCCTTTATTAAATGTATGGTTGGTGAAAGTTTTTCCCAACCTGCAGGCTGTTGTTTTGTTTTAATTGACAGTGTCCTTTGCCTTACAGAATCTTTTCAGTTTCATGAGGTCATATTTATTAATTGACAATCTTAGAGCCTGAGTGATTGATGTTTTGTTCAGGAAGTTATCTCCTGTACCAATGAACTCAATGGTCTTCCTCACTTTTTCTTCTGACAGATTTAATGTGTCTGATTTTATGTAGAGATCTTTAATATACTTGGGCTTAAATTTTGTGCAGGGTGATTGATATGGATTTATTTGCATTTTCTACATGTAGACATCCAGTTAGAGCAGCACCATTTGCTGAAGATGCTACCTTATTTTCCATTTCATGGTTTTTGCCTTATTGGCCAAAAATCAAGTATCCATAGGTGTGTGGATTTAGCTTTGAATCTTCAATTCAGTTACATTGATTGAGCAGCCTATTTCTCTGCTAGTACCATATGGTTTTTATTCCTGTTGCTCCATAGTACTACTTGAAATCAGGTATGAATAGCACTCCAGAAGATCTTTTATTGTACAGGACTCTTTTAGCTATTCTTTTTTTTTTTTTCCATATGAAATTGAGAGTTGATCTTTCTCAGTCTGGTAAAATCTGTGTAAGTATTTTGACAGGGATTGCATTGAATCTGTAGTTTGCTTTTGGTGAGATGGCCAATTTTAGTATGTCAATTCTTCCGATCAATGACAATGGGAGATTTTTCCATCTTCTGGTATCTTCTTCAATTTCCTTCATCAGAGACTTGACATTTTAATATATAAGGCGTTCACTTGTTTGGTTGGAGTTACCACAAGATACTTTATGTTTTTGTGGCTATTGTGAGGGTATTGTTTCCCTAATTCCTTTCTCGTAGCATTTGTCATTTGTATACAGGAGGACTACTGACTTCTTTTGTATCCAGCCACTTTGCTGAAAGTTTTTATCAGCTGTAGGAGTTCCTTGGTAGAATTTCTGGGATCACTTATGTATACTATCAAATCATCCATGAGCAGTATTACTTTAACTTCTTGCCTTCAAATTTGAATCCCCTTGATCTCCTTCAGTTGTCTTATACCTCTAGCTAGGACTTCAAGTACTATGTTGAAGAGATACAAAGAGAGTTGACAGCCTAATCTTCTCCCTGATTTCAGTGAAATTGATTTAAGTTTCTCTCCATTTAATTTTATGTTGGCTACAGGCTTGACATATATTGCCTTTACTATGTTTAGGTATGTACCTTGTATTCCCAAAATCTTTAAGACTTTTAGCATGAAAGGGTATTGTATTTTGTCAAATGTTTTTTTAGTGTCTTAGGTGATTATCATACATTTTTTTCTTTCAGTTTATTTATATGGTTGATTACATTGATGGATTTCTGTGTATTGAACCACCTCTGTATGCCTGGGATGAAGCCTACTTGCTCATGTTGGATGAGATTTTTGATGTGTTCTTGCTTTCAGTTTGCGAGTATTTTATTGAGTATCTTTGCATTAATGTTCATAAGTTAATTGGTCTGAAATTCTCTTTCTTGGCTGGGTCTTTGTGTAGCTTAGGTACTAAAGTGATTGTAGCTTCATAGAATGCATTTGGTAGTAATCCTTCAGTTTCTATTTTGTGGAATAGTTTGAGCAGTATTAGTATTAATTCTTCTTTGAAGGGCTGGTAGAATTTTTCACTGAATATTTCCGGCCCCGGGCTTTTTTTGTTTGGGAGACTTTTGATGACTGCTTCCATTTTCATAGGGGATATATGACTGCTTACTTTGTTTGTCTGATCTTGATTCAACTCTGGCAAGCAGAATTTATCAAGAAAATTGTCAATATCATTTAAATTTTTAAATTTTATGGTATATAACTTTTGAAGTAAGGACAAATGGTTTTTTTGGATTTTCTTCATATCTGTCATTATGTCTTCCTTTTTGTTTCAGATCTTATTGACTTGGATACTCTCCCTTTGCCTTTTAGTTGATGTGGCTAAGAGTTTGTCTATCTTGTTCATTTTCTCAAAGAAACAGCTTTTGGTTTCATTGATTATTTGAATTGTTTTCTTTTGTTGTTGTTGTTTCTAATTAATTGATTTCAGCCCTGAGTTTGATTGTTTCCAGCCTTCTACTCTTCTTGGGTGTGTTAAGTTGTTTGTATAAGATGTCTCAAATTTCTTTATGAAGTCACTTAGTGCTATGAATTTTCTTCTTAGCACTGTTTTCATTGTGTCCCAATGGTTTGGATATGTTGTACCTTCATTTTTATGTAATTATAGAAAGTCTGCAATTTCTATCTTTATTTCACCCCGACACAGTTGTCATCGAATAAAACATTGTTCAGTTTCTGTGTGTGTGAAGGCTTTTTTGTTATTTCTACAGTTAACATTCAGCTTTAGTCCATGGGAGTCTAATAAGATATAGAGGATTATTTCAATTTTCTTGTATCTGCTGAGGCTTGCTTTGTGACTAATTATATGGCCAATTTTGGAGAAGAGTCCATGAAGTTCTGAGAAGGTATATCCTTTCTTTGTTCTGTAGACTTTGTGTTTTAATTATTATGTGTTGGGAGATATTTCTTTTGTAGTTTAGTCTACTTGGTGTGCTGTGGGCTTCTTTTTCTTTAGGTTAGGGAAATTTTCTTCTATGATTTTCTTGAAAATATTTTCTGGTACTTGGAACCTAGCATCTTGATTTTCATCTATCCCTATTATGCTGAAGTTAAGTTTTTTCATGATGTCCTTGATTTCTTGGATGTTTTATGTCATGAATTTTTGTTTTAATATTTTCTTTGATAGATGTATCAATTTCTTCAATTGTATCTTCAGCCCCTGAGAGTCTCTCCTCTATTTCTTGAATTCTCTTGGGGATACTTACCTCTAAAATGCCTTATCTTTTTAAGTTTTTCATTTCCAGGATTTTCTCAGTCTGTGTATTGTTAACTGATTCTAATTCCATTTTCATGTTTTGAATAGCCTTAGTCATTTTGTTCATCTGTTTGATTGTGATTTTCTGTTTGTCCTTGATGATCTCTGTTTGTATTTTTCTGTAATTCTTGAAAGGATCCATTCATTTCCTCTTTTTAATTCTCAAATAACTGCACAACCATAGCTTTGAGGTCATTTCCCAAGGATTTGGCTGCATTAGAGTGTCTGTTGTTGTTTGGGATTTCTGGAGGAGCCATGCTGTCCTGGTTTTTGTTGATTGTGTTCTTACTCCTTCCTTTAGCCATCTGCTGAGGGGGCTCAGGTTTTCTAAAATGGCAGTCACAGGGTCGAGTCCCTCAGTAAGGCAGCTGCCTGGTTTACTGGCTTAGGGAAGACTGTCCTCCTGGGAACTTAGTCTGATGTCTGTCCTATAGGATTAAGGATTCAGCAGGATCCCTCTGGCTACTTGGTCTCCTCAGAGGGATCAGCAGCAGAGTAGGACAGTGGCTCTTGAAGGCCAGAACACTATATTTGGGATCCAGGTGTGAGTCTTAAGAGTCTCAGGTTTCACTGCACCAATCCCCTGTTCTCTAGGTGGCCTGTACTTGCTTCAGCATTCAGAAGATGCAGGTTGCTTGACGTTTGTGACTCTTGAACCTGGGGGATGTCCCAATGCAGTGGGTGGGAGGGGGGCTGATATTGATCCTTCCCAACTCTTCAGACTGAGAATCCCCCAAGTCAGTGAATTGGATTCAGCAGCCCAGTCTCACTGAGCCAGGCCCTCTGCTCCCCAGAGGGCCTCCACTCTCTCCAGTACTCCAAAGAGTACAGAGTGCATGAAGTCTGTCCCTCAAACCCCAGGGACATCCCACCATGATGGGCAATGCAAGTGGAGGTGCGGGTTCTGATCCTTCCAAATCACTTAGGATGAGAAGCCCTTAAGTAGGCAGTTTGGATTCAGTAGCCCTTTAGCTCACTGGCTTTGCTGAGCTGCTCCTCTGTTCCCCAGGGGGCCTGCACTCACTCAGTGTTAGGAAGAGTACACAGTGTTCAGAGTTTATGACTCTTGCACCCAGGATATGTCTGGCCATGATGGGGGTGGTGTTGTTCCTGAGTTGTTCCCATCAGTGCATTTCGAGCCTCTGATCCTCTGTTCCCTAAATGCAGTACACACTGGGCACCCCCATCTTGGAATTGAATTTCATATTTATACTCTATGTTCATTTAAGATTTGTTTATTGTTTTCTTTGTGTATTTAAAAAAATTTCATATATTCTACATGGAAATTTCATAAATGCTCTAACTACCTTCCCAGGTTGTTTAATGCATATGAACTAGTAATGATGTTCTTCCCAGGAAGAGTCTTGGTTTTAATGTGGTTTCAGTCTTTTTGTTTTTGGAAATTTCTCTACCTCTTGTATTTTCCATGTTAAAATATTTAAACCATCTGAGGTTTATGTTTTCTATATGGAATGCAATTAAAAACCTACTTGTACCTTAACTATGTGTAAAGCTGATTGTCCCACTTTAACTAATCAAACACTTGATAATGTACCTACCAATAAATTATTTACTAATATATAATGCTAAATACATCATATGCATACATTTTAGCATTAAAGTTATTATAAAATCACTTCATTTTTATGCTAGTATTGAATAAGAGATACGCAGCTCCACTAATGCTAAAATAGCTTTGCTTTCATGATAGAAACGCTAGTTAATCATAGTCTATAAATATGAGGATTCATTCTGTAGGATTCAGTGGGATATAGTTTAAAATTTTACATATATAGTCATGAATAGAGCTAGGCTGTCACTTATCTTTCTGTTGCACCATTATTACAGGTTGTGTTCATAAAAACCTGTAGGCTTCTTAAGGATTAATTAGAAAGTTTAAAAAACAAAAATAGAATACTGGGATTCTTCAAAGTATTTGTGACTTAACTACTTAATAAGAATGTTTCATGATACTATATCAATTTAATTATGTGTTTAAAGCCCTATCATTTAAGTCATGGTTAATAATAAAAATGTTAGTTTAATAGTGTCAATAATAGAACAGAATATAGGCTCCTCAATTTATTCTACATTTATTAAATTTAAACTATTGAATATTTTGTAATGAGTTTTTGCAGCCACTATAACCACTTAGTTTATTTCTTCTATATTTATACTAAATACAATGTTTTCTTTTTATGGAAAATAGATTTTTTGCATGCAATATGCTTTAAACAAATGTAAATTTAATATGCTTTATTGGTAATGCTTTCAGATGCTTTATCTGAATTATAATACATTTAAATTTGTATTTTGCTAAAAATATGTTGTATGTATAATTCTCGGATGTATAAAATGAGTCACAGAAGATGTTATTTAATGCAATTATTTCTAAGTGAAGTAGTGTAAACTAGGAGACATTCTTTTCTTTCTTTTTTTTTTTCAATTTTTTTAACCAATATATTTTATTAACAACTTAGTGACCAAGCATATGTCACTTATAACTCAACTAACCAAAACAATAGGAAACGGGGATTAATGGACACAATAACAAAACTGTAAGGATATCAGTTCCGAGGAATGATTCTCCTGGCACAATCTGCAGGATTTCTTCTGTTGGAACCTAGAGTAACCAGACCCCAGAACCTCAGCCGGAGCCCTGAAGCCATTCTTTTCTTATCTAGTCTTTAGGCACACTACAAGCCTAAGGTAGTGGTCATGAGTCAGAAAAAAATTAATCAAGACTGGGCCAATGTTTGGAGATAAGGGCATTGAGATAGATACAGATAGCCTAGGATTCTGGTAACTCATCAAACTAGAACAAAATGAGCATCCCGGGTACAAATCTGATTGTTGGATGTGTTAAGGGTGACCAGACTGAGACACCACCCTCAACTCCTGTCTCCATGCATAGCATGAACAACTAGGACCAAGCCTCAGGATATAAAAGTTCTTAACGTGTTATGATGATGATGATGATATCATTAAAATAATAAAAATTTTAAGAAAATAAACCACTGTCATCACGTACCACCATTTTGTGTTTGTGTGTTCCAAATATATTTTTATGAATTAACTTATTTACTTTTGAGGATGACTTCATGTGTGTGTGAATTTGTACACATGTTTGCATGAGTGGTGTGTGTGTGTGTGTGTGTTGCTGTGTGTGTGTTGCTGTGTACAGAAATGCCATTGAACTAGTGTGGTACTCAGAAGAAAACTTAGTAGGAGTTGATCCTCTCCTACTATGCTTGTCCCAGGAATGGAAATCAGGTCATTAAACAAGGCAACAAGCATCTAGACCCACTAGACCATCTCTCTAGTGGGCTAATACATTTCTTACTAATAACAAAGACTTCTAACCAAATGAGTGGTAAATACATACTAGTCGCAAACTCTGAAATAGGTGTATTTAGAGAGCTGTAAAATATAAAAGGGAGACAGTTTGAATCCTGACTTGCAGTGGCTACATGGCTTCATGAAGTCATTTTCACTACTTTCTATAAGACCTCTTGAGAAACAATTTGCAAATCTTCTCGATCATTCATTGTAAGTATTTGATACCATGAATTAAATTAAATGTCATGCAGTTGGAGAAAATAAAACTTTCTAGGTGGGGTCTTTAAGATTCATCCAATCCAAATTATGATCTGTATCTAAATAAGGATAAAAAGCTGTGCACCTCTACTATCCTCAAAGACCCTTATTGTTTTTATTTCTTGTTTTTTGGTAAGACTATACAGTATTCCATTGAGTTGTTTTCCTACCTGCTTTGTGTTGTTGTTGTTGTTGTTTTTGTTGTTGTTGTGCTGCTCTTCTTCTTCTTCTTCTTCTTCTTCTTCTTCTTCTTCTTCTTCTTCTTCTTCTTTCTTCTTCTTCTTTTCTTCTTCTTCTTTCTTCTTCTTCTTTCTTCTTTCTTCTTCTTCTTCTTTTCTCTTCTTCTTCTTTCTTCTCTTCTTCTTTCTTCTCTTCTTCTCTTCTTCTACTTCTCTTCTTCTTCTTTCTTTCTTCTTTTCTTTCTTCTACTTCTTCTTCTTCTTCTTCTTCTTCTTCTTCTTCTTCTTCTTCTTCTTCTTCTTCTTCTTCTTCTTCCAAGCTTAGTAAATTTAAACTTTAAATTGAATGCTAACAATCATAATAGTAAAACACTATCACTGAAGACATTTACACACCTCATTGAACACAGAAAACAATAGAGCCTAGATACCTTCTCATTAGTATTTTTGGCACTTGAATACATTCTGCATGCTACAGAAGAAGAAATGTAAATAGTAATTCAGCTATAAACCCTTCATTATATAATTGTGACCTGCCTACATGACATGCTGTTGTAATAATGGCACAAATATGGTGGGAGTAAACAAACACTATCTGGATTTAAGGCTCTCTCCAGGAGATGTAATCCATGCCCGACATATTCAAGAATATGGTATATCACAATCGATTAATATTTCAATGAAAGATTTTATGAAATATAAAATAAAAGCCACGTTTAGACTTTACAGGAATATTATACATTCTGTGGAAAGTTTAAAATGATCAAAATGATACAAAATATATTGAGTGAAATGAACACCATAAACTTAGAAAAAAATCAAGTTGGGATAGCCTATGATGTCAGACTCCCCTTTCTCAGTGGTATTCTCACTCTACCTGATCTAGTAACCCCATATCTTGTAAGGAGTGTCACATAGACCTCAAGGAAGAAAACCAGATCCTTTGCTAGGGGAATTGAAATGACTTAGGAATAGTGGTATACTCCTTTAATTCCAGAACTCAGGAGGCAGAAGAAGGTCTATTTCTGTGTGTTCAAGGGTAACCTGGTTTATATAGTGAGTTCCAGGATATCTTGAACTACATAGTGAAACTCCCTCTAGAAAAAGAAATTTAAAAAAAAAAACAACAAAAACAAAACACAAGATGAATGGGATTAAATATGTCCTATTAAAAGGTTCTGGTAGGGAGAAAGACATGAAAGGCCTGGACTAGACCATCTAGATGCATATAGAATTCTGAGGCAGAAGAACTTCTAGAATGTTCTGAAACCTAGAGACTGCTTAGCTTTCAGTTGGGTTTTCTGATGCTTTCCAATAAGGTGTTGTGCTTATTTATTCAAAACTCAAGTCTTTTCCTTGTCTGAGGCCACAGAAGATTATTAAAACTAATCCATTGGTAATAGAAAATCTCACTATATAAACCAGGTTACCCTTGAACACACAGAAATATACCTTCTTCTGCCTCCTGAGTTCTGGAATTAAAGGAGTATACCACTATTCCTAAGTCATTTCAATTCTTCCTTGTTTATTGGGTCACCACTGAATTCTTCATAAATACACAAAACTACACACACACACACAGTCTATGCACACACGTATGACAGGAAAACAAAAGAGACACAGATCAAAGAGAAAAGGTTTACTTTGATTCATCACATCAAGTATAGACAGTCACTGTAGAGAATTCATAGATTCAGGAGCTTGAAGCAGCTGTTCACACTGCACATGTACTCAAGAAGTAGAGAACAATTAAGAAATATGTTCAGCCTCCCTTTTTCCTTTTCATAAAGCTCAAGATCTCAGGCCAAGGAATGGCCTTAATTGACCTAACCAAGATATTCCCCCACTGGCTACCCCAGCTTACCTCCAAGGCTATTTTAGATCCCATTAAGTTGAGAACTGAGAATAATTACCACAGTAGGAAATGTTGAGGGGGAGGGGAGGAAGCCAGGCTAAAGGAAAATAGGGGTTGGTGAATATACCAAATGCGTTTTTTAATTATAAGGTCTTAAAAGAATTTTTATATGAAATTCAAGTCTATGTACAATGAAAATATAAGCCAATGGAAAAATAGAGCAACCATTTGTTTGTATAATATCTAACTATGTACATATATATGTGTATATATATAAAGCTAAGCACATGTTTAAATAGTAAAATATGAAGGTATTTAATGTGAACTTTAAAAAACTATGATAACATAAAAGGGAAGAAAATATTATATCAAGGTAGGTTTTAGTAAAATTTAAAAGCACAACAACTTTACATACATTTATTAACTTCTTACTTACACTGTCACTGTGAGATGTCTTAACCCTGACCTGACTTCAATGAACTGCGTTAAATTTCTGATTATTCCACTTGACTACAAAAGTATACTTTGTATAACATGAAAGTAAAGGAAAAAAATTGCAAGTTCAATGTCAATGCCACATATAAGGAGTGGACAAGTGAGTGAGAGACAGAGTCGGGGTTTGAGAGACTACAAAAGGAGCCAAGATCTGCTGGGTAATGCGCTATTAATGAGTCCCTTCTGAATTCCAAACTGTTGCCTTAAGGAAAGGATTCTGTTACATTCTGTTACATTTCCCCAGTGATGATACTCATTTATAGCAGGAATTCTCATTAGACCTTGAAAGAATGTTACAGAAATAAGGGACACTTTAAACCAAATAATATGGGTCTGTAAAGACAGTCAAAGCCAAAAGTTGAAGTTTAAGAGGCCTCAGAAGATTAAAAAACTTTGAAATATTCAAACTCCATTTCATGAATGAAAACCACTTTGGCATTTTTTGATTGGCCTAACCAATGGTTTGCGTTCACATTCCTCACACATATTTTCACACTGAAATCTATTGACACCCAGAGTACACAGAACTTAGATGAGGAGTGGGTGTAAAACATACAGAAGATCTGAAAACTGGTGCAGAAAGCTTGGATTTGCATGGAAAAAGCATTAGAAATAGCTTTATGGGAAAAAATTAGTCTCAATTTACATTTACTTATTTCCTTCTCTTATTAGATTTTTATAATAAACATTGCACACATTTATGCTTATTACAGGATATCTTGATATGAATCTTCATTGCAGAATGACTAAATCAACCTAGTTAATAACACATTCACTCATATACTTGCTGTTTTGTAATAAGAATTCGACTCAGTGATTTTTGAAGTATAGAGCATATTATATTGATTGTCTTCACCATGATATAGAAAAGCTCTCTTGAACGTAGCCCTACACTGTCCACATGAAATTTTCATCCTTTGGCAAATATTTCTCAGTGGCCTACTTCCCATGTTCTGGGAGCCATGATTTTGCCTTAAAGACTTTTGCACACACACACACACACACACACACACACACACACACACACACACAATTGAACAGTTTTGTCTTTTATCTCTAGTTTAATTCATTTATCATAAAATTATTTTGGCATAAACAAAAGAATATTTTTCTTTTAAAGACACATTTGACTGCTTTTTTGCTAAAACTATAACCAATTTCAAGCTTTGCTATCAATTCTCACTTCTAAAAGATTTTAAATTGATGAATATTTAGCTGATGATGTTATCTATTTCTGTTCCCGCTTTACTTTTAATGGCTAAGACATGATTATGTTATAAACAGCCGTTCTTCATGAATACTTAAACAGTGATTCAATGAATATCTAAATCTGATTATCATTTTGGTTGTGCTTAACATATGGTACTTAAAGTTTTAGTGAAATATACACTACGTTAATCTTGGTGTTTTACTGCCCACGGTGAAAAGCTTTTGGAGACCAACAAATTGCTTCATAATGTGTTGCCTGATTCAAGCCAAGGGAAACAGCAATTTATGAGCTTCCAACACTACTATTCTAGTTACTAATCTTCTCTTTCAGAAAATTTTACATATAGTTGGTCCCCAAAACACAAGATGAGACAATTAAATTTTTTCTTTCCCATGTTTAAATTTTTAATTCATTTATTACTTCCTCTACCTTCCTTAATTCTCATCATATTAAAATACCTATTTTAAGAGTTTCTTCCTAATTTTCTGAATTTAACTGAAGCTATTTTAAATTATTAATATCCCATGTGCTGAGTTTAATATTTAGATCATGTATTTCTATTTTTTCCTGATTTTTATTGCATGCATAAAGATATGATCTTTGTCTAGACAGGAGCTCACCCCCAACAGGCAGGTAGATGAGAAGTTAGGAACCTTCTTCTAATCAGTGACTGGTTTGTCGCAGGCCCCAGACCATCTCACTTTGCAGGTTGTAACTGAGACAGAGGGAAGCAAAATCCATAAGCTCTGCCCCACCGATGCCAGTTCTGAGTCCAGGGACATCTCTGTGACACTATAAAATCTCTCCTTTGCATTTTATTTGACGGGAATGCAGAGTCTGGTCTTTGCTGTTCCTTTACCACTGAAACGTTTGCTTTCAATTTTTTTTTTTTTTTTTTTTGCTTTTTCTTTTTTTTTTTTTCATTTTTTTTATTAATTTATTCTTGTTACATCTCAATGTTTATCCCATCCCTTGTATCCTCCCATTCCCCCCCACCCCATTTTCCCATTATTCTCCTCCCCTATGACTGTTCCTGAGGGGGATTACGTCCCCCTATATATTCTCATAGGGTATCAAGTCTCTTCTTGGCTACTTGCTGTCCTTCCTCTGAGTGCCACCAGGTCTCCCCCTCCAGGGGACATGGTCAAATGTGAGGCACCAGAGTACGTGAGAAAGTCGTATCACACTCTCCACTCAACTTAGCTCCAATGAGGCTAATAAGAGTTCCATCAGTTTCTCTGTCTCTGAGTTAATTTCAGGTCTTACCTATTTTGAAAATCTAAAATGCCTTACAAGGAAAAATTATAGCTGCAGAATGCATTCTGATAAAAAATCTGCTTTATTGGGATTTTTTTTCTCCTCAAGACCTGGTTACTACAAAAATTACCCACTGCTTTCACATCTGGCTTCCCAAGCGAACTCAGTGGGAACACCACTCTACCAGAAACTAATTGATCCCTCATACCTGGAAGCTGAATTTGTATTAAGGAAAAAAAATAAATAAAATAAAAGGTGGCTGGCACCTTTTCCTTCTCCGAGCATGAAATTCTTAGGCACTTCCCATTTCCTGAGGATTCGTTGTTTCAATAACCTGATGCAACTTGCCTCTTTAGGTTACCTTCATTTTTTGTCAGGCTGGAGACATTTCCCCACTTTCTGTTTTAGCACCTTCATCTTTGGGTGGAACACATCTATATCTGAGACAAACAAAATTAAAAGAATGCAAGTCGCACACAGTTAATATCAATCGTTCGTGGATAGGAAAAATTTTCCATAACCCCTTGGCTTGTGTACTTCTCGGAGGAGCTGAAGCAAGCCCTTCCACCTTATTGCTTAAGTAAGACAGGGCTGATTTTGAAGCTTAGGCTGCTCTCAAATTTACAATCGTCGCTGTTTAGCTTCCCGAGAGCTTCTATGACAGGCATGTACTCTGCCCTCCCCCTTGGACTGAGCAATATCCTCTGAGGTCATTGCTGATTAAGTATCTGGTGGCTAGTTCTCCAAAAGCCCACAATGTCAGACAAGGCACATTTGGACGGGGGTTAAGTGACAAATATGAAAATTCAGTGCCAATAAGACAGTTAGGTAAGACTTGGCATCTAAGGAAGAGAAGAAGTGTATCTTTGGTCAGGCATGCCTGAAGTCCATCCTGCTTCCCCTTCTGGGTAATATCCTAGCATCTTGAAATATTAAGGGTCCTTTGTCAGAGATACACTCTGTAGACGTTTAACAGAGAATTTAGTTATAAGCTTTACAAAGCTCAGCTAGTATGTAAAACACAAGTTAGCTATAATGCTTTCCAAAACTACCAACTAAGCAAGTAATACACTGGGAATTATAATGCTTTCCAAAGCTATAGCTGCCAAGCAAAACACAACATTTTAAAAACAACCAGTAAGACTAAAACTCTTTTGGGAATGAAGTAATCCTGTACAGATTTTAACATGTGTTACCTTTGAGACGGTTTCCATAGTTTAAGAGGGATATCTCACACCTGCCTATTTGGAAGGCTTATGTACTTTAAGGGTAACCTATACACAGACACAGTAACAATTAGCATCATGACACAGAAAAGCTATATAGATGCTACTTTTAAAGCAAAATTAAAAGTTTTTGCTTTTGTAAAATGAACAAGAATTGCATCTTTTAATGTTTTTAAAGGTCTTTAAGACTGAAGAGATTAACATTATACCTTGCACTTGATAAAAAGTTTCCTTCCATTAAATGTATTCATTATATACATGTATTCAAAATATTCCGAAAAAAATACTTTGTTACAGTGAGAGAAAAATCTCATGTTCATTATTTATTTATTTATTTATTTTTTTTTTTACCCTGCTACCATTCTGTGTTTGTGACTACCAAAGATCCGATTAACCCAGTGAGCATAAATACTGGTCAATAAGTGTTTTTCTGTGAAAAAAACCTCTAAATGTCTTTGTTGCTTTGTGTTCATTTAATATATTAATATGAATGGTTTTTATATGAAGAATATTTTGCTGTCTGTAAAAAAAGAAATTTAAAACACCTTTTATGAATAACAAAGGAAGATTCAAAAATAAATTATCTCAGAAAGCAAAGAAAAATGAGGAGATGAAAATCTATATTATTCATTTTCATTTGTATTATACTGGAGAAAAACCATCTAAAGGTAATTAATTGAATTTTCTTTGGAGTGACTTTTGAAATGGCATATTGACCCAATGTTCATTTTATACCGCGAGCCAGTGAAATGTTATTGTTAGGATTCTTACAAAACTCAGAAACTATTTTTATTCTTTATGAATTAATAGAGCTTAAAAATAAGTCATGGTTTAAAAAAATAAGAATAAGAAAAGTGAATACGCAGTGGAAGTTTCTAAAGTATTTTAGAATAAATCATTTTAGACATTAAGCAGGTGAGTTAGCTACATCTACTGTACAGAAACAAGACAAAATACACTGTATGAGTCAGAGAACACAAACAAAGTCTACACCTCCAGACACAGTCAAGGTCATTTCAGAGTTGACTGAAACAGAGTGTAGTAAGCCCTAGGTCCAACATGTGGACTATGCCAGAGCTTTTACTGCTGTGATCAGGCTCAGTGGCAACAAAGAAAACCCAAGTTTAAAAATGGGGAAATTGACGTGTAGGACTGAAATGACAGAAGCATTCAGGAACTCAAGAAACTGAAGACCAAGATCTGAAGACATTTAATTAAACCTTGCAATGGACAGGCGGTAAGTGTTACATAGCTGGGATGGGAAAGGTGATTTGGCAGTTGGGAATCAAGGAATACCACAAAGTCACACTGCACAAAGAGCCTCACACACAGATTTATTGGCAGGGAGAAACCCGGGAGGGTGGCTGTCGCTGCTGGAAACAGCCATTACAGCTTTTAGGGAATAGCCTATAGGCCCATTAGAGAAATCTGGGGGTGGGGCAAGGCTTGGCAGTTGGAGATTCTCAAGGGGCACCTTGATACTGGTTTTAACTGGCCGGGTCAGGCCTGGCTACCAGACCAGGCTGGGGTAGGGCCTGGCTACAGGAGGCCAGCAGGAAGGGCTCTTATAGGGGAGTAACTGTGCACACCAGGGAAATCTGTCCCTACCGCTAAGTTGGTACGAAGACCCAACACATGGGATCTGGAGTTTTCGAAAAGTCATCCCTTGAACATAACACAGTAAGGAAGGAGAACAATGAGCATTTAAAAGCTACTGTGCCAAGGCTCCAGGACAGTTGCAAGAAGAGTTAGCATTGAGGTCTCTGGTTGATTAGCTTCTAGGACTCATATTAAACTGAGGCCACCAGCAGCCAAAAGGAGAAGCCCAGCCCTATCTTTATGAATAGACTCTAACAAGTTTTCTTGAGTACAAATAGAGAACACGTGTCTTTTCAGGTCCTTCCTTGGCAAATGCAGCAGACTGTGCACCTCGCCATTGCCACTGCAGGCCTAAGTCAGTGCCTTTCATGTTAAGATGCTATCATGAGCAGTTCCACCTTTGGTTCATGGGGAGGAAGTTTACACTCTTAGCTGGGTGGCCCAAGTTATAATTTGCATGCTCAGCTGGACTCTGTGCCTGCTTCAGGCCTTTCTCACATGAAACCTTATCCATCTCCAGTAGTAAGCAACCTCTTTTTGGTCAATCTAGGATTTGAACTTGGTAATTCAAAGTCAGATAATCATTCTGTCTGAAAGACTATGGAGAAGCACTCTGCTACTCTGCTGTGTGACTCTTTTCTTCTCCAACCTAATGTCATTAAAGTATGTGAAATTAATTTTTTTAATGATTCCAACAATCTTGATAGAACTGCACAGTGTCATGTGAAATAAGGCAGGCACAAAAGACAGGCACTACATGATGCCAGTAACACACAAATCTATTAATGTCACACAAGCCTATAGATTCTGTAGTATAGAAGCATGGTAGTTGCCGGAGGCTAGGGAAGGTGGCAGGCAAGGGGGGTTGTGGTGAAGGGGGAGGGGTGATTAATCAATGTGGCCTATGTCATAGTTAGCAGTATAAAGTTCTGATGTGCATGAGGGCGTGACTATAGACAACAAGATAAACTGTACATCTCCCTTAGCTGGAAACATAAGATTTTGAGGGTTTTCATCATCAAGAAACAATAAACATAAGGAGATATATCTTTAGCCAGGTTTTAATATTATACAAGGCGTACCTGCAGAGCACATCATGTGCGCCCACTGAAATGCAATACCTATGCTTTTATTTATCATTTAAACAGAGAAAAGACAGACAGAGACGGAAAGATGCAAGAGAGACAGAGATGGAGGGACAGACAGACTCAGAAGAGAGGGAGGGAGAAACTCAGAGAGAGAGAGAGACAGAGAGAGAGAGACAGAGACACAGAGACAGAGACAGAGACACACAGAGACAGAGACAGAGACAGAGAGAGAACAAAGAGTACCTACTATAAGCCAAAAGTATTCAAAATACACAACACATAGTATATTAACCTACTCTAAAGTGGAGAGTGGTGGGGCATATTAATAAAAGCACGCAATAAAACGTTCCACTGCTAATTTTTATTGATGAAGCCTATCTTTAAAAACTGACTCCTTCCTGGAAGGCTTACCCTCTGGTTCAGACTCTTCTAAACGTCACAATGCTTTGAAAGTAGGGTGTGTCAGAAGAACGCAGAGCTCTGACAGTGCCACTCAGTGGCCCAAGTGGTCAGTGAGCAGTGGTGGGGAGGATGAGAGCACACGCTCCAAACTGTACCGCACTTTGTGCCTCCGTTGGGGTTTGGAAACCCATATTGTACCTGAGAAGCCTTGGGTCTCAGCTCCTGAGGCTCCCACAGGGGTTTCTCTGATGAAACCCCAACTTCCAAGGCTTCCTCAAAGTGTACTTTCTACTGTTTGCAGCTGCATTGCCTAACCTGACTCGTCTTGATACTTCATAACTCTTCAGTTTGTGTTCTCCTAAAACTAGCATTTCTTTGAAACGTATGCTGCTAAGTAGCATATTCTTCAGCAAAAAGGAAACTTTTGGACACAACCTACTTCCTAAAGAAAACTTCAAGTGCCTCTACCAAGAATAATTAAGTATAAGAAACATATTATTGTGCATTTATATAATGACACTTTCTTCAGCCCAGTGCAATTTCTATGAATAAACCTCTATTGTCACGACAATGTGAAAATAATAACCCTTTCATTAGATGCTTCAGAACCAAGCTTCTGTTTTCTTAATTGAATCCTAAAGTGTCTTGCATTCCAAAAATAGTTCAGTATGAATATTCGGGAAGATATTTTTCTGGCTGAATGCACTTCTGAAGTTCACCTTAATTCTAGTTTCTGTCTTCTTCCATGGCCACTGCTCCTCCCCAACCCTAGGGCCCTGTTCCTCCCCAACCCTAGGGCCCTGCTCCTCCTCAACCCTTGGGCCCTGCTCCTCCTCAAAACTAGGGCCCTGCTCCTCCCCAACCCTAGAGCCCTGCTCCTCCCCAACCCTAGGGCCCTGCTCCTCTTCAACCCTAGGGTCCTGATCCTCCCCAACCCTAGGGCCCTGCTCCTCCCCAAACCTAGGGCACTGCTCAAGCACATTTTATTTCATATCTAGACCCAGAGAGTTCACCAGGGTCACCACATACTATACCATAAAAACAAAGCTGCTAGAGAACAGTTCAACTGTGAGTAGGAATTTTTAAATTTCCATACCATACCTCTGGCATTCCTACCTATCACAAACTGCTGAAACTATATATTTTTTTAAAAATCATATCTCCAACTACAAAAAGGGAATATAGTTTAACCAGATAGAACAATGACCACAGATAACATATTAAATATACTCTACCACACCTTTCAGTCTCTACATTTGGAGGTTTCTATTACTCTGTCAAGAATGTGTATCAAGTTGCCTAAAAGTAATATTTTAATAGAAATACTTGAGATCAAAGAAGGCTACCAGTCTCTATGTATCTCTCCTGCCCTGCATCTATTGTCTTTTCCAATGTACCATATATTTGTAGGGCTTCCTTCATACATTTTATTGATTGTTAATATTCACTCTGGAATAAAAAAAGAACTACCCAGGAAGCTCTTTCTACTTCCATGCTTTAATTAAAGCCAAGCCTTCTCTGACAAGACAGTCATTTTCCTTCTGTTGAAGCTGCCCACACTCCAATATCTTTGTTTACACCAAAATTCCCCATACTCACAACTGAAGCTCCCAGTTGCATGACACTTGTACAAAATGCAAATATGAAATGATAATTACAATAATAAAACTAAAGCAGTGACTGCCAAGCAAAATGCCGCTAGTACCTCAGACCCTCTGCTCTCAGTTCTCCCCGTGCTCCCAGAACTCACTTTCTGACTCAATAGACTCCTTTCCTTCGTGCCTCTGTATTTCCCACTCAATAAACAATGTTCCCTACATATCTTTCAAGTCTTGATGCTCAACAAACTCCCCTCGCATTCTTCGTGAGTAAAGCTTCTCAGTACTTACCAGCTTACAGATGAGCTGGTAAAGCACTGAAAACATAAGTCAGATTTTGTGTCAGTTTTAGCCATAAAATTCCCCCAAATTCCCAGACTGCTAAGGTGACATAAATTCAACTCAGATCTCCAACCAAATTAGACACTCGATCTTTCCAAGCTGTTCTCTTTGAATTTATGTGCTCTTTAGCTCTTCGGTCTGTGTATTCCAAGTCCCATGATTCATCTCTTAACACTCACTTCTATTTGTAATTCTAAACATTATAATATTATGTTATATAATCCTAGTTTTTTAAATACTTAGTTTTTTCTGATCAAGCATAGAATCTGTAATACATAATCTAAACCATTTTGTGATAGGATCCCCACCCCATCCCCTGCCCTAAAGATGTAAAGAAATGTTTCTTCACTCCAGATAGTGTCTGGACAAACCATAGAAATAATTTAATATTAATCCAGGTTGGTAAATCAAAGAGTTTGTTAGAGTTATAAATAAGAGCATGAGTGGCTGAAAAACAACTGAACTACTGAAGTCTCACTGCATCAGGAGTGACAAATAACAAAGCTCACCACAGGAGTCCAAATTTTCCATCAACTTTCTATATCCTGTGTATTCTAGCTCCCCCAAAACCATGTGCGACTAGGGGCAGGAGGACTATGCTTTTCAATAAAGAAATGTTGACAAAGCCTTTATCAACACTACAGATCACTGCACAGTTCACTGGCTCCAGTGTTTTATCTCCTAGGCCATCACAGCAGTCTGTGCTCCAGGTCAGCCAGCGATCATTTGAGACTCAGAGGAAACAACTTCACTCTGCCAAGCTTTGTGCTTTCCAAACGATAGTAATTCAATGAGATCAAACCACTAACACTGAAGGATAGAAAGACACAATTCTTTTTTCCCATAACTACTGTGTATGTGCACATGTGCACATGCGCATATAGTATATGTGTCTCTGTGTGAGAGAGTGTGTGTGTGTGCACAAGCATGCATGCGTGTAAGTTTGTGTGTGTGCGTGTGTGTGTGTGTTTGTGTTAATGCACACATTCCCCTACATATGACTGTTGAGTTGAATAGACAAGTATAAGGGACATGTATTCTGTCCACCACGAGACTACCAGGCATGGAACTTAGGTTGTCAGGTTTGGTGGCTTGTCATGAGGCCTTCATTGATATTTATATATTTTTTTGTCTGTCTGTCTGTTTGTTTACTTATTATTTTTATATTATGCATTTGGGTGTTTTGTCTGCATGTATGACTGTGTGCCTGGGGCTCCCAGAGACTAGAAGAGGGAAAAAACTGGCGTGTGGGTACTGGGAATCAAACTTGCAGTAGCAACAATGCCTTTTTTCTCTGAGGCATCTCACTAGCCTCTGAACCTGCACTCTGAAACACATGGCCATGTTCTATTCTTTTTCATGAAAGCCCTCTTCTTGTCCAGTATCTTTGCTACTTTCCAATCAGTTTTGTTACATTGAATAAATTCCCATATATTAGTTCCCACCTGCATTTAGCACATAATAATGTAAAGATTCCCCCCAATAGCCCAATGATGGATCTACTTTTTCTTCATGTCCCTATACCTTGTCTCGAAATCAGTGCCTTTGTGTATTTGATAAATAATTATATATTAGTGGATGAATGTATAAAAAGGTATTTCAACATAGCTTCATACACAGTGGCACAGGAAAGCTTTGTCTGTGGAGCTTCGCTGTACACGTCTTCTCAGCTGCTGCTATGTATCAGAGCTACAGAACTAGAAGGACCCTAACAGAATGTGAATTAAAAGCAGCATCCTATTACCATAATAGTGGTGCTACTCTCTGCAGAAAAGCATCGCTGAAGACTTAAGGGACTTGCTCCTAAAGGTTTAATGTAAACCTAATGAGTTAATGCTTCTGACTTGCTCTGAGAGTGATTCAGGAAAGGCTGCAAATAGAAGCCTGTCCTGGCTATTGTGGCTTTCGTCCACATGAACACAGTAACCATCCATGTCTTCATTTTTTTTTTTTTTGTAGTACTGGGGATTGAACCTAGGGTTTCATGCATGCTAATTGAGCAGGTATTCCATTATGACCTTCATCTTGTTAGACCTCTTAGTGGCCTACTTGCTTCTCAACCAGAAGTGTGGCTAAATCTCCATGTAGCATGTATCATTCTCTCTCTCTCTCTCTCTCTCTCTCTCTCTCTCTCTCTCTCTCTCTCTCTCTCTCTCTCTCTCTCTCTCCCTCTCTCTCTCTGGATGTAAAGAAGCATATCATATTATAAGTTGTGTAAGAGGTTGAGTAACCCTCTTTAGAGAAGACTATTTCTCACGCAGCTAGCATTCTTCGCTTGTAGTTCTTTGTATATAGTTGAGACCCCATGAGATTCCCCCCTTATGTTAACATGTTTACTGGTGCCCCTCGTGATAAGATCTTTTTTAAACAGATATATTGAGGAGAAAACTTCATGGATGTTGCTTCTATTTCAAGTAGTCAGCTTTCAGATCATACTCATAGAAATATCATATGTACTGAGAAGGCTGTATTTGATGCATATTTATGAATGTAACATGTACACACATACATTCAAAAATGAAACAAAACACACTAAGGGTTTGAGAGAAAGGAGGGAAGTATATATGATAGACATTAAAAAGAGGAGTAAAGAGACAAAATTATATAATTACATTTTTATTTAAAAACTATGAAAATAATAGAATATTAAGACAGACAGTCTGAAAGCAAAAGAAAGTGTTCTGTGCTACAGACTTGCAGGATCTGTATTCTTTGAAGTTGTTAGTAAGACTAGCTCCCTGTCCCATAGGACCAAGAATGACCTTGAATTATAGCCTGTCTTTTGACCCATATCTTCTACTCTCTGGGATGTTGAACTCGCTAAGCTAGGTAACATGGTAGGAAGTATCTCTCCAATGCCTGAAAGCCTTCACAAAAAATGGCCCTCTATTCTCCAGAACTGAGCATGCTTTCTCATGTCCTAACTCTGAACATCCTGGGACTTGCAGGGCCCCTTGTCTTCCTCAAGCCACATTATGGCTGCATGTAGCAATGATTCTATATATTCATATCTGCCACTTTAGGGTCCAACCAGAGATTGCCTGAGGGGAAACTCACACCAATCTTCTTTCTACAAACTTGCCCCTCCTACCTCTGCTCCCACAGAGTGGGTGCTCCATAAAGATGAAGCCATGCTGAGCTCGAGGACCAAGATTGTGAAGCACAGTGGTGAGAAGAAAGACAAGTTCAAGTCCACAAGTCTGATCAGCTCACTAAAACTCTTTGACTTTGGAGAGCTGGAATATGATACAGGCTGGGAGCCAAGTTATCTTGGACTGTCTTAATGCCCCATCCATGTTCTTGAAACTGATAGTCTATCAATACTATCAGGTGAAATTATCTTTGGAATGTAAAAGCAGACCCTTTAGCTTCTACCAACCCCAAGACTAAGAAGGTCATTTGAGGCCTACAGAAAAGTCTGTGGTGCTTTGCTGCTACACATCTTCCTGACACTCTCACCAGCATGGTTTTATAAGTAACTTTTATTGAATTTCCACTGGATCAGCTCATACTTGTACATACTATATTCTGAATTTAGTAAAGCACTGTATCCCTGTCTGATCTGCCTCTCACCCGTGTAATGCTCTCCTTTTACCCCTAGTGCTTTCTCGTTTCCCTATCAGTACACCTTCCACATTCACGAGTGTTCGTCTTGTTTTGGGATGCACTGAGTTTAGCCAGGCTGTATGTCTATGGGTTTACAGGTATCCACTAAGAGTGTAGCTTCAAACTGCCTTGGTTTATGATTTTTATCTTTTCCCTTTACTCTAAGAATTTTATGAGACTATTAACTCATTGAAATATTGTATTTGGTGCAGTCTCGTCTGTCTTCTTGGTCCATGGGAACTTATGTTCCAGAATAAATTCCTCTACTCTTTGAACTGAGAGCTGTGGTTTTGGACATCCTTTGACAAAGGCTTTTCTACATTACACTCTTTTTTAACATAGTTTATTTTGGGGTGGTAGGGGTGACTACAATTTGTTATTCTCCTTCCCGAGACTCCTGAGTAGCTGGAATTATACGTCTGTCTTTGTCTTTTTTTCATAGATAAAGTGAAGGTTTTTAATTTTCCAATTTTTGAAAGTCATATTGACTTTCTCCACTTTTAGTGGTCTCCATGTTTGGGCCACAAAAGAACCCACACAACTGAGAGTTTACCTTCTAGGAATAAGAAAAGCAGCAATCAAATAAGCAAGGAACTGTAAAAAGTCATAAATAATACATTGAATAACAGCATGTCCCATACAAGAATGAGGACCTGAGTTCAAATCTCCAGAACCCCCAATAAAAATCCGAGAATTTTCAAATGCTTGTAACCCCTAAAGTTGGTACACAGATAAGCATATCCCAGGAAATCCCTGGTCATAAATGATAACCAAAACTGTCAGCTTCCGGTTCAGTGGGATATTATATCTTAAAGGCATAAGGCAGAGAGCAATAGAGGAAAATACCTGACATCTTGCTCTCTCTGGACCATCCATGTGTGTGCATGTGCATATGTTTGCTCATGTGCACACACACACTCACACACAAACACATATACACACACACTAGTATAATGAAACTTCCCAAACTGAGCTTCACTGGACACATGATTCATAAGCCTGGTCTGCATGGACAGAAAGAGCTAGAAGCCTTTAGGAGGATAGCTATATGTGTAAAAAGCATTCTATAAGAATCAGTGAGCACATCGTAACTGAGACGATCACAACTTCTCTCAGGCTCTTCAGTTGGAATGTGGCTGTAGGAGGTGTGGAAGCCATCCAAGGAAACTCTTGTTTCTCCTGGGAAGGCTTTATACATGCCTAAGAGTAGCAAGCAGGGCACGCTGGGGTGATCAGCGCACCTTCAGCAATTTGTAAGTGTCCCTGCCCCCATTTCATTCCCACTTCCACACTGTAAGACAGTACAGTTTAGGAGACAGTCAAACCACAGTCCTTGGCTCTCTAAATTGTTTTATAATCTACAGATCAGCTAGCATTGATTTATGAACTAACAGTGATTATTTAAGTAAAAAACCCTTCGAAGTTATTCACATCATACAAATCAAAAAGTGGCTCAAATGCCATGAAAATGAATTATTATCTAATTTACTTAGCTAAAGGGCTATAATGCTTATTAATCAGCTTTTATGTTAAATTAACAGAGCTCACAGACTTGGTGAATTTCATATATTCATTAACCTTCCACATTTATTATTCTATCTCTATTCTTAGATGATTGTTATACTCATTGCCTGAATCAAAATAATATCTCCCAAATTTTTATGTATTCCTTTGCATGCTTTACATAATTCACTACACAACCATCGAGTATCTGCACTCCAGACAGGAAGATATTAACATAGAGGGAGATTAAAGGTTTTAAAAAGCTTCCACATTCCTTTACTTGAGATCAGGCTTTTGGGCCAGATGTCTTAGTTAACAGTGTATCCAACCCTCCATCGTATCCTAGGGCCCTAAACAGTTTCCTTTAGAAGCACAGGCTGACCAGTAAGACCATTTAGACACATCCATCATATTAATACTTTTCAGGGATCCATAGGTAGTTACATGGAAAAGCAGTGCTGAGAAGTTTAGATATGAAATATAGGGGTGAGTGATAAACTGCTTAGCATGAGCTACCCCTGCCAATTTATCCCTTTATAACTACTTATCATTGTAATGCTAATTTAAATTATACCAGATAATCTGCTTGCCAATATCCAGTTCAGAAAATGAGGGTAATAATAATAATAATAATAATAATAATAATAATAATAATAATAATAATAATAATAATAATCCATTTAACTGCACTTAAGCTGATGAAATAGACAGAATGTCCTTCAGGATAATGTTTACTCTTGTCAGGGCTCTGAGCACAGGGGATAGATAGCACAGGAAGCAAGGAGTAAGGAAAAGAAGAAGCACAGCTCAAAAAGGATGCCAGTGATCATCGGGCTGTTTCACTCTCTGCTGTGGTTCATTTGCATGAAAGTCTGCTGAAATTAAGCATGAGCCAACAGAAAATCATCTGTACTTACAAAAATGAAAGCTTCTCCCTGGGAATGCTTAAAGCCCCCAAGAGCAACCTCAGCCAGAATGAACTCAGTCAGTACTTCAGTAAAGGAAAAGGCAGAGCTGGTTAGTTAAGAACTGCTGTTTTTCCTCTTGGCAGATGTTTAAAAGCACAAGGTCTGGATTTCGCAACAGCTCCCATTTCGAAGGATGTGATTCCTCATATTATTTGAAATAGCAAGCACTTTCTTCTTGAGGTCCTAGCAAAATGAGAAAACAACATTACTTTCAAATCCCATGGGCAACCAGTGTTTGCTTCCATGTAGCCCTTCCAAAGGCCGGCTTTGCGCCTGGGAGGCCATTCCTGCCAAAGTCTTGTCAGGAGTACTCTCGGTGCTCTTGCCGTCCATCTGTTCTGTGTGCCCTGCAGACTTCTTTAATTGAAGTTCAGTTTGCACACTTTGGAAGAACTCCACTAGGACCAACCCTGTGCTGGGGAAATTGAAGACCAGCTTCTTCCGAAAGTCATAGGTCTCATTTCTCTGGCAGCCTCTGCAACAAGTGCCCCAGAAGATGAGCAAAGGGCAACTGCCTAGGACTCCTAGATTCTGGTGAGAAGCAGTTTCAAATTAATTGTGAACAACAAAGACCATCTAAGAAGACTGGGATGGCATTGTAGATTCTCTGCACCTATGCGTCTCTGTATCCTTACCTATGAGGACAGACTATGCCCATAAATAGGGAACCAGCTGAGGGGAATCCAATCTATACACTATCACTGACAACCCTTAAGTGGCTAATTAACTTACTTACAATATTCTCTCAAAGCTAATACTGTGCTATCACATCACCTCAACAGAATCCCCATCTCTTGCCTGTTAACTGTACTGGGCTTGCTCTTTCTCTCCTCTACCCCCACTGCCCCCAGCCCCCTCTCTGCCTTTCTCTCCTTTTTTTCCCCCCTGCAATTATTTTACTAGAAACCATGAAAAATGCTGGAGCTTCTGCACTGCTTTTCCACTTGTTTAGCTATTAAGCTTCCTCTGTGCAATGCATGTTTATTTAATATATCTCCAACTGCATATTCACCATGCATTGGTTGAATTACTGAGAGACTGTAATCGGGCATTGGAGATTAGCTGTACTATTCCCAAATGTCTTTACTAAATGCTCAAGAGAACACAGACAGTTTATTTATAACCTTGTTACTCTGGGCCTCATTTAACCCTCTTTGTATTTTTAATATGACATACTCAAAATTCAATTCATAGCCCAGTTTGCTAATGTTTTATCAAGTAGCCTACAGCAATTTTAAGTTAAATGCAGTGCATCCACCTGCTAAGTTTGGAAGGGAAGAGAATGGGAGAACTCCTAGAAAAGCTGTGTTAAAGCTGCAAACAGAATTAAAAATTTTTCCAGTCATTACCCATGGAAAGAATTTACAATGTTACATTTCTGTGTAAAAATATACGGTAGTAAATTGTCCTGCTTAATTATGGGATATTAAAATTAAAAACTAAAGTATTCCCAAAGGGAAAATATTCTTCCTCCCTGTGGCAATAGGCTTGAGTCTGTGTCATCCCCATGTATATTAAGAGTTTTGAGGTAGTCTTTCCAGTTAACAACATTGTCTAGAAGACATTATTGATGGCTGTGGCAGGGAATCTATTTGCCATCTGATAATAACTAATGTGTGATATAGAAATCCGACAAATTGGATTCTGCATCTCTCACAGAAGGAAGGTGTGAGTTTAGGCCAGCCCACGCCTGGGATCCCGTTAAGCAATGGTACACAAGGTAAGCATGCGCCTTCACCTCAGTTCCCAAGGAATATAACCCTGTCGTTTCCAGTCACTTGCCCTTGCAAGAGGCAGTGCTTCTCTAAAGGAGTTGGGTTGTGAAACAGTTCTCCATAGCGCTCATACTCCCTAAAGCAAGTCGGAGTCAGTCAACCTGTTCTGGGAGTTGTGGTTGTAGTTGTACTGCCAAATTATGCATCCAACTGTGCAGTAAGGAGAAGTGGAACGCAGAGACTGACCAACAGCTGAGCTTCTTGAGTCTGACCCATCTCAGACAGCACCTTACTGGCTGGAGGCCCTGGGCTCCCTTTGCACAGAGCCTTTATTTAAAATAACAAACAAACAAACAAACAAAAAAACAACTTTCTGCTACGAATTCTTTAAATTATTTTTTTAACAAGTTATTCAGATTTTATGAATTGTAAAGTATTACAAGATACATAAAGAATATTCTTAAAGAATGTAGGGCAAATAACTGCTCTATTTACATGGTTGAACACATAAATTCACTTACTCCATTCTAGAGAGGACAGAGATGTTAAGAACTTTCAAGCACAGTATATTTTAAAGGTAAATCGCTGGATATTTCAGATAAGTATATCTGAGAGTCAGAATATTTGAAAGCACTGACTTTCATCCTTTCGAATGTGACTCTTTAAGCCCCCTCGTGGTTTCACAGCCCTTGTAGGAGATCCTGCTCTCTCGGGGAAAGTAGAAAGCTTCACAAGCAAATACTCCCCAGCACACATAACCCAATCAGGTCGTTAGGCAGCCATCCCTAGGATAAGGCCTCTTTTAGATGAGTCTCACAAAAAAGGGCTGGCGCTCAGTGCCAGAGTCCTGCTCAGTCTGGACCGTGAGGTCCTGAGGTACGATTATGGTCTTCTATACCAGCTCTGTATCTGCAGACCTGTCTACTGTTTCTTAGATAGGGAGTGCACCCTTCCTTCCCCACAGCAATTTTCCTCAGGAAAGTCTTCATTGCCTGTAGAGATGATCTGTCATAATTCTTAACAAGAGGAAGATGGATGTTACAACCTAGTGATGCCTCTGTAGAATCTCAACCAAATATACATATTCTTAAAAAACAAACAAACAAACAAACAGGAGTGAATGCCCGAGCTTCTATGCAAGTCCTTCCCTGGGAGCTGGGCTTTAGAGATCACACACTGCCTGTAATGTTATGGTTTTAGGATAAATAAATCTCCTGTGCGTAGCCCCAACCTCTTCAAATCAAACAGATCCAATCAGGAATAATCCCTGCCTTTCTCTTTGACAGGGCAAACCTGCTCTTGCTTCCAGATTCCAGTTGCTCTTCTCCTCAGCCTCCCTCAGGACACTCTTCTGCCCCTCAGTGCTTAATGAATAATTCTGATTGATGCTTACGGAGGAGGACTAGGGCACCAGTGGGAAAGAAGCCTGAATGAAGATATGAGGAAATAATTTGTCCATTATCTCTTTAATGATTCCCAAGTGGTGCCAATTCCCTCCAGTCCTGTAAAAGCACGCGGCCTAGATGAAAGCATTCTCCTGCTGATGAGTCTACTGTGATATGAAGAATGAATCTCATTGTGGCCGATGGCAAAAGGTTAACAAGAAAATGATTAACTCACATACAAAAGCTCCTTCCTCTTCCTGTGTCTTCAAAGACTTCAGATACAGAAGGAAAGGAATATGCCAGGGAGAAAGGAAGAACTTACGATTCATCTCTGTGGAAATTAGGGAAGTTTACTTTAGTTTGCTAATGCCGCGTTCTGTTTTATTTTTATGAACTTGCAAAGTCAACTAAATGAGGGGGGAGAAAACTGCCTGTAACTAAGGTCACAGCTTGTAAATCATGGCAATGTGAAGTGTCAACAATAGACTAAACAAAGGAATAAAAAATGCTCTATAAACCTTTTTTCTGTACAGTATGACATATGAAATGTTGAGTTAGTATTGTTTCACTCACTTTCTGCTCTCAAAGCCTGTTACAAGCCCAAATACTGAATGATATGTGTATCACACACATCCATCTAATATTGATGCACGTTAGCAGCCTCCATGCATATGATGGATTATTTTGAGAGCATTAGAGAAATTCTACACAAGTCAAACAAGTCATCTAGTATTAATCAAAGTATACTTAAATAATTGTATGCAAATTTTTTTTCAGCAAAAAGGTACATACATAGTAGTTGGGTTGGGCCAATCCAAAGCCCTAAATCTGGGCCTGAGAGGTATTTGAGTTGATCAGCCCACTGCCTCTCCTGATCTCATGCCCTTAGTGCTGGCTCATTTGCAACCCCAGTAACCAAGGCCAGCTCTACCCTGGTGCCCAGTCAAGGTGCAGGGCCTGCTCTTCTGCTCTCCTGAGTACTGCAGCTGCTGAGGGGCAGGGACAGTTCTCCCACTCTCATGACACCAGTGCCAGCTCGCCTATCTGCACTCATACTGTTGGGGTCGGCATACCTGCAACCCCCACATCCAGGATAGTTCTACTGTGTTGTCCAGGTGAGGTGCAAGGCCTGCTCTTCCTTCTGCTGCTGCAGGTGAGGGGCAGGGACAGATCTCCTGCTCTCACAACCCCTGTAAGACCCTGTCAGCTCTCCCGCCTGCCTCCAGTTACAAGAGTATAAGGGAGGTGGGGAGCGGACAGATCTCTGCTGATGCCAAAAGTAGTTTTTCTGTTTAAAAAAGTAGTTTTCTTGTGAAAGTCAATCCCCACTCTCCACTCAACTGTGGAGAATGCCCTACCCATTGACTAGATCTGGGTAAGGATTCGATGCTTACTGCATGTACAATCTTTGGCTGGTGCCATAGTTTGAGCAAAACCCCTGGGCCCAGATCTGCCCATCATAATGTTCTTCTCGTAGGTTTCTAGGACCCTCTGGATCCTTCTATTTCCCCATTATCCCATATTCTCTCACCTAGAATCCCAATAGGATGCCCTCCCCCTCTATCTCACTTTCTTGATAAGTGAAGTTTTCATGGGACATGCCCCTTGGGCTAGTGTCCAAATATAAGTGAGTATATACCATTTGCGTCTTTCTGCTTCTGGGATAACTCATTCATTATGATCATTTCTAGTTCAACCCATGTGTCCACAAATTTCGGAAATTCCTATATTTGACCAAGTTACCTTGATGGGGAGGCCTGGTGGTACTCAGAGGAAGGATAGCAGGCTACCAAGAAGAGACTCGATACCCTCTGAGCATATACAGGGGAAGGAGGTCCCTGTCAGTCACAGACACAGGGGAGGGGAGTAAGGGGAAAAGCAGGAGGGAAGGAGGAATGGGAGAATACAAGGGAAGGGATAACTATTGAAATGTAATATGAATGAATTAATAAAAAAATTTAAAAATATAGTTTTCTTGATTAAAAAACAAAAACAAAATAAACAAACAAACAAAACCTGATAGTTCCTGTCAGTCAGATAGCCTCAAAGGCCTTTAATGATGGACATATATGTAATGCATATGAATACAACTACCTTATTCAATAATAAATACAGTTCAGTAAGAAGTGAAAGAAAAAGTATTGCTTAGGACCCCCAACCAAGTTCTCAGCAAAAGAGATTTATTTTTCCCAGAGGGACAGAGGCAAAGATAAGGAACAAACACAGGAGATAGAGGAAGAGGTAGAAGGGGAAGTAAATAAAAAAGAGGGGAGAAATGGGGCCAAGGGAGGTGGGTAAGGGATATTTGTTCCAGAAGAGAACAGGACAAAGCACTATCTATGGATAGAGAGGGGACAGAAAGGGCTTGTAGGAAAATAGTAGCTTATAAAAGTAAAACGGGAAACCCCATGTTAGATTTGAAGTGCTTCATTTTAATTTTGCATGTTAATTAGGTGAGCCAAAGGGGACTTTTGATTGCTGGACTTCAATATTTTGACAGCTGTACCTTGGTAGTCAGCCTCAGGAGAAGGCAGTGGCCAAATAAGTGACCTTAGGTGTCAGCTTCAGGAATGCAATCTGAAAGTTTTTAGCAAGGCAAATGAAATGGGAAAGAGAGGCAAGGCCTGCTGGAGCCATGTTGGACATGCTCGAGCTGGCCAAGGTCCTTATAAGGAGTACTATTCAGATGAAACTCCAATGAATATGCCTCTTGCAACAATCCAAAGTTATCATATGAGCCTGTGTGCATGCCTGTTCGTGTGTGAGTAAGTGTACGCATGAGTGTGGATGGCAGAAGTCAGCATTAGATCCTGCCTTTCTCAGGAACCATCATTCTTGTTTTTGGGTTTGTTGTCATTGTTTGTTTGGTTGCCTCTCTATCTTCAACTTATTTTTTTATTATCCCCTCCATCCTCTCCTCCCAGTCTCTCCTCCTCACCTCCCTGTGCCCAATCCACTTGTCTTCCACTTCTCTTTAGAAGGGAGCAAGCCTCCCATTGATATCAACCAAACATGGCCTATCAAGTTGAAATAAGACTAGACATCTCCTTTCCTATTAAGACTGGACAAGACAACCCAGAAGGATAACAAGGGTCCAAAAAGCAGGCAGAAGAGTTAGACCCCGCCCCTGTTCCCACTATTTGGCATCCCAAAAGAAAATCAAGCTAACAGCCAGAGAATGTATGACCAGAGCATCTGGTTTAGACTCAGGCAGACTCCATGTTTGTTGGTTCACTCTCTGTGAGCCCCTGTGAGGTCCGCTTAGTTGAGAATGTGGGTTTTCTTGTAGTGTCCTTGACCCCTCTGCCTCCTCCAATTCTTCCTCTGCCTCTGCCACAGGATTCGCAGAGTTCTGCCTTAAGGCTTGGCTGTGGGTCTCCGCATCTTTGATGATGATTGTGTTACACTCCTGTTTATGAGTATAGCAAACTATCACTACGAATAATTTCATTGGTTTTTAAAATTGTCTTGTGCTTTTGGTTCTACCTTGAGTCTCTAGGCTGATCTACCTCTGGTTGCTGGCCACCCATGTAATGTCAGGGGTGGGATGCTTCATAGCCGGGTCTCAGCTGGATCAGTCATTTTTCAGACATACCCTCACTTTGTGCTCCATCTTTACCTCTGCACATCACGTAGGCAGGACACATTTTAGGCCGGAGGTTTTGTGGCTGAGTTGATGTCCCAATCCTTCTACTAGAAGTATTACCCGGTTACAGGAGATGGCCAGTTCGGTCTCTGTATGCCCCATTGCTAGGAGTCTTAGCTAGAGTCACCCTTGTAGATGCCTGGGAATTTGCATTGCACTTGGTTTCTTGCTTGTCCTCAAAATGTTCCCCAATTCCAGTTGTCTCTCCCAGTATTCTCTCCCAATCTTGGTTTTGAGAACAGATCTCTCACTAGAAGCTGGGGCTCATTGGTTAAGGTAGTTCCTGCTGGCCAGCGATCCTTGGTGATCTGCCTGTCTCTGTCTCCCAGTGCTAGGAATATAGGCAGACATCTCTATGCCCAGCTACTTAGGGTGGTGCAGCAAACACTTTACTTACCAAGCTGTCTCCATCTTTAATTCCCTCTAGTTTGAACTCCTACCAACAGCTCCTCCAACAGCCCTTCTTACTTCCTCACCAACATTTGTTGTAAGAATTCTTCATGACTGAGGTAAGGTGATACCTCAAAGTTGTTATAAATTGCATTAATCAATGACCAGGAATGTTAAAGACTTTTGAAAATAGTATCAGCCAGCCGGGTGTGGTGGCGCATGCCTTTAATCCCAGCACTTGGGAGGCAGAGGCAGGCAGATCTCTGTGAGTTCGAGGCCAGTCTGGTCCACAAAGTGAGTCCAGTACAGCCAAGGCTACACAGAGAAACCCTGACTCAAAAAGGAAAAACAAAACAAAACAAACAAACAAACAAACAAAGAAAATAGTATCAGCCATTTGTGGTTTTGTTTTGTTAGACTGTGAACTATTTATGTCCCTAGACCATTTATCGTTTGGCAGTTTCATTGGTTTAGTACTTAATTTCCACATATCTTTGTAAATTCTAGATATCAGCCTTTTGACTGGTGCATAGCTGGTGAAGATTTTCTCCCATTTGGCAGGCTATCTGCTTGCTGATAGTTTCCTTACACTACATAGGAACTTTCCATCTTCATGTAGTCACTTCTATTGGTTCTTAGGGCTGGAGGTTGGGCTATTTCTGTTCTGTTCAGAAACTTGAGAAAGACATTTACTTACATAAATATCTTGAATAGGAGTACCTATATTTTCCTTTAGGAGTATTAGCATTTAGAGTTTTATATTAAGCCCCTTTACATATGAAAGTCTATACAGAGGTTCTTCAAAAAATTAAAAACTTAATTACCTGCTATACCATTCCAAGGACTATAGCCAAATGACTCAATACCCTACTATAGACAGACTTGCACATCAATGCTTACTTCAAGATTCATAACAGCAAAGAGAAACAACCAGACCAGATGCTATTTAATGAAGTAACAGATAATGTAATTGTGATGCACACACACACACACACACACACACAAAACATACACACACACACACACACAAACATACACACGCATCATGTAGTATAACTCAGCTGTAAGAAAATAAAATCATGAAAATTTCAGGGAAACGAATGAAGCTTGAAAGTATGATATTAGCCAGGAGTGATGGCATAAACCTTTAATCCCAGTACTCTGAAAGCAGAGGCAGGTGGATCTCTGTGAGAACCCAACCTGGTCTACAAAGAGAGTCAGGACTACAAGAGAAACCCTATCTCAAAAGAAAGAAAGAAATAACAAAAGAAAAAGAAAGAAATGTTTTAGTGAGGATCTAAACTTATAAAGACAAAAACCCATATGTTCTCTGTCATACACAGAACCTACTCTACAGTGTGTGTGTGTGTGTGTGTGTGTGTGTGTGTGTGTGTGTGCGCGCGCGTGTGCATGCGCACGTGCACTCACGCACTCATGCATACGTGCACAGGCCAACTGCCAGCATGAGTAGGCACTAAACCTACAAAGGAGATCAAGAGGGTAATAATATGTGATGAGGAAGGATGTGGGTGAGCAAAAGGCATGAAAGAGGAAAATAGTCAGGGCAGTGCCACAGAAGGGAAGTCTCTGAGGGTGAGGAAGATGGGTAAAAGAGGCTGATGTTTTTCTGGAAAGTTCCAAAATGGCACATAGCACATTATATGCTAATTTTAAAAACTAAAAATATACAACATCCCCCTAACGCCTTTCAAGAATCCCACCGATTATATGCAAATCTGCATTCCCAAGTATGTAAACCCTGAAGTGTTAGTTATCCTTGTTTTCTGAGCATAAAATATAAGATTTATATTATTAGGCATACCAAGAGTATAAAAGTCCATTCAAGTTTCAAAGATCTAAGTCAAGTCAATGAATTGTATTTGTAACAGTAAATAAGCTCTCATCCTCTTCCATTCTTGACACACACACACACATACCTGAAGATACAGTCCAGTTGCCTGTGTATTTATATCCCTCCCCTGTTCCTGAGTTATTGCATTTGGATGCATTATCATGGGCATAATTACCATATAATCTCTTAACAAATTCATGATGGGTATTTTAGAAGTAGGCTTTCCTTCCAGGTCCTGTCATCGGAGATGTTTGATATTAGACGATTGGTTTGATCTCCAGTGTGCTTCAGAAAAGTTTTACCCAAGTTCCAATCATTATTTGCAAACGTGCTCTAAGCACTGGGACTTTGAAATGGGAACGAAGCAAGCCTAATGAGTCCTTCTGGGGCTCATATAAGCAATCAAACTCTTGGAAGGAACAAGAGGCAGTGAAGTGATTGATGGTCCCTGTATACTATAGTATACAACAAACCCACGTGAGACTTGCAAGTGCAGATATTTTTCAATCTGTAGATTTATAATTACTATTTAAATTGTATCCCATATACTATAAATAAGAGTTTGTGGGTAGTAATTAATAAATAACAATGATTACATGTAATTTGCATTTCTGTAAAAGTAAATAGCTTTCACTTTCCTGTAAATACTTAAGATGTATTGTCTCACTCAATATCCAATTTTTTTCTCACTAAACTTCTTTTTTCTTATTAGATAAAGTTTTGTATATTTTGCCATGTGCCAGAAACTCTGTCCCAAAGCTGCTCTTTCAAGCCCTCTCCAAAGCTCTCCTAAACAGGAAGTAAAAGTCAAAGAGTCTCCAGGTGGTGAAACCAGGGAACAGCAGCAGTACCCCTGCTGCATAGCGAGCTCAGAGGACAGCAGGTACTAAAGAGTTCAAAATCAGATGCAACACTGTACTAACATTTTTATTCCGGAGCTTGGCAGTCACGTGCTGCTGATTTCTCATGCTCCCCAAGGGCCACACACACATTACCCCATTCTGCTATCAGAAACACAGAGAGAGCAGCAATGAGGAAGGAGACATGGGAGGTGGTGATTTTTGAGAGAGCTAATAAATATAGGAAAGGACTCCAAAATAAACTGGAAACATGAAACCAGGCCTAGGATGCCTACGTATCACTACTTCAAAGACAAAAGTCTTCTTCACTTTTCCCTACATTGAAAATGCTTCAAGTAGAAGTTTCTAGCAGATAGCCTTTAGGTTGTTACTACAAAATGTCCTTTACCTGTCTTTAGAAGGTACAGGAAGGGGGTTAGTATAGTCTTGTAGAATTTCAGCATCCACACAGAAATATTTTCTACTCTTACATGTAAAATACACTATCTTCTTTTTAGTAAATAAATTTATTACATCATTGGCTCCAGGTACAAAATTATATTTGCAAACCATATAATATCTTTAATCCACAGTCTATAGTGTGGGATATTCATCTTTTGCACTTATGGTAACAGAGTTAAGAAATCCATCAGTTCAGCTTTGCGTCCTAAGTGTAACTGGATGAAACATTTCATGCTTGCCTGTCCACACTCAAAGGATGAGGAGCATGGTGACTGCTGTAAAGGATGACCTTGAAGGAAAGGCACCTTCCCTTCAGTTGTGGAGTAAAACATTTGATACAGCATTAAAGTTTCTTTCATGAGCTTCTATTATAAGCAAAATCAGGGCAAATCTAGACAACTGTCCAGTAAAGATACAGGAGGAGGCAGGCGCCATGCTCTGGTATCCCATATGAAAACAATTCGGACTTAACAGTGTTGTCAATTGCTTGTTGCCACTATGAAAGAACTTATAGTCTAGTTGATAGCAAAGAGCTCATTTGTGTATTTTCTAGAACTCTCTATGAGTTACTTTGTTTTTTTTTCAGTTACTTCATCATATTAAACTATCTACTTCATAAAGATAAAAAATTACTACATTTACTTGTTGCGTATGATATGCATGTCACTCCCTTAGAGATCAGAAAGCAAACTTTCAGGAGTCCCCTTCTCTCTTTCTACTATGTGGGTCCCTGAGATTGAATTTAGGTTGTAAGGCTTGACAGCAAACCCCTTTACTCATTGATCCATCTTGCTTGGCATTTTTATTGGTTTGCAAACCTGTGCATGATTGGATATCTATACCTGTGAAGTAGTCTCATGGCCATGCTAATAATAGACATGTCTGACGTCTCCTAACGTGTTCTTTGGTTTCTTTGTTTGGTTCCTTGTATTTTGTTAGGATTGTGTAAGGACATTAGACACAGTTTTAAGCTAATAATATAGTGTAATATATGTGCATGTTATATTGCACAGAAAATCTCTAAAATGAATTCATCTTATATATTGGAAACTTCATACCAACTAGATAACAAAAGGACCACTTGTTCTCAACCCCTGGCAGCTATCACTAGACTTCTGGTTACTTTAAGACTGAATATTCTAAATATTTTCATAAAGAGAGAATCCTGCAGATTTTTTTTCTGTGTTGCTGGCTTGTTTAACTAAATACTGTGTTCTTCAAGTTTACCATGTCCTTGCAAATGACAGGGATTCCTGAACTAAATATCACTGTTTGTTGTTTGCTAAGTTTTCTTGAGTTATTCAGCTTGCATGGAGACCTAGAATGTTTCAATAATTTGTCAGGAATACTGATGAGATGAATATGAGCATGCAAACAGATCTTTGAGATTCCAGTAGACATTTGTATTTACTTGAATTACAAAACAAGTTGTACTCTACCTTTTTAATTAAAACATAAAGCATTATCTTAAAAAATTTAAAGCATACTTTATCATTGCCTTTGTTTAACTTTATGTCAAGATGGCATGTATAAAATTAAAAAAAATTTAGAATGCTAAAACTTTCCACGTATACATTTGATAATAGGCAAATGGATAAATGATTAGCTAAAAAGGAAACAGGGGTTAAACTGGCATTTATTATATGTAAGAATAAAACCTTAAAGATAAGTCAGACTAATCTACTGATTTGGTGTGCACTAAATAGACATTTACATTTAAATTTGATTTTTAAAAGCAATTAAAAGTATCAACCATTCTATAATCTGATGTTGGCCTTATCTGAGCTCCACTTGTATTCTCTGAATGATTCTTTTAAAATCCCTACATTTTTTCTTAGGTTATAAACTACAACCTTGAGATTTATCACTTTCAAAATTGTAATAAAAATTTCCAGGCACTAGTCATAAAGACGGGATCTCTAATAAAGTAAGAACTCAGCTTTCAGAACATCGTGCTCCACCACTGCCTTGAAAATGAAAGACGTGCCAACTCTTTAGGACGATCAGCACAATCTTAGGGCCAGGAAGTTCATATCAACCAAAGTATTTTAAGTGTTCTTTAATCATGACCTACTGTGAATTGTTAATCAGGAACATAGAAACTGTTTTTATTGTAAGTCCTGTTCTCATGTCATGATTTTTACTTTTATGTGACACTTGGCTCTATCAGATGTGTATTCTGACTCCTAGCATTGCCTGCCTTCTGGAAGCAATTACTCTGTGTGTAGGAGCAGTGCATGCCCTGCCCAGGAGAGACCCAAAACTTGACAGAGCATCATCAAACCCAGCAAAGTACAAGAGATTCACACGTGCAAGATCAAGCTTATACACTGCACTACACAAACCGTAGTAAAAACAAAGGAGAAGGAAGGAAAGAAGAAAAGAAGGAAGGAAGGAAAGAAGGAAGGAAGGAAGGGCCTTAGCACTTACCAATGAAACTTAGACAGATAAAATGAGAAGTGATCTAAAAGGAAAACCAAAGGCTCTACATTTTTTTCTCATACATTAACATAACACCAGGGCATCCTTTTCCTCACTTGTGCATCTTCTCCCCCTTACTTACCCCACATACTGAAGCTGGAATATCACAATGTCCCAACCTAGTGGCTGACCTCCTCTTAGGACCCCAGGGGTTGTTGGTGGCTACATAGTTCTGGAGCTCACTAACTCATAGTGACTTCAGTTACTATGTAAGAGTCAGCAAAGCAATCAGACACTGTCCTTCACACCCTCCTCTCTTAATACGATGCCCAGGTACCCACGGAGTACAACCAACAAGGTAGGAGAAAACACTTTGCTCTTTTTCAACATGGTTCCCAGAGCATGCCCCTCTGAGAGATGCACAAGTCCAGAGTCCAATGTTTTATATCAAATATGGAAATAAATATGCTTTATCAATCCATTCTGTGAACCTTGGTTGCTATAGCCAGTCGAAACATAACAGGTACTCAGATCTTTGCTATGGTTGTCACATTATTTTCCTTTCAATGTGAAGGAAATCTGCTGTGAAGTCCAGAGACAATCATGTGAGTCACCCTTTGAAATTACACATTGCTGTAACCTGCCAGAAAGTATTAGCAAGAAGAAAACCTAGGAGTCTATTTTACAAGTTGGGGCGACATAGCATCTATGTCAAGTCTTACTTAAGCCTTATGTACATGCTTCAAATTGCATAGGCACCATGTAGAAATACACCATTTAAATAAACTTGAAAAAATATTTATATCTTACTGTCAATTCTGTAAGTTTTACATACATATAATTATGTGTAATAATAAATAGTATTTACTGCAAACCTAGAAGTTACTCAGAACAAGAATTTCCTTTTTAAAAAAACTAAGGATATGACATACAAAATGACTAATTACCACAATATTTTTAAAATCACCAATAACTATTAGGCCTTTTGTCATCCTACTCATTCCTTTGATAAGTTTATGATCTATTATAGGAGTCAATAATTTAATTACTCACTCAAAAACATAATTAAGATCATGACACTATTTTGAAGAAGATAGTCAAGCCATAGTAAGTAGGATAAGCAGGATTTAGTCAAGGCTTCAAGAAAGGCTTTCTGAGGTAAACATGATTGGTTGTGAGTAGTTAATTGGGGGGGAAATAGTATCTAGTAAAGTGCTTGTGCCAGATCCTGGGAAGGGCCATCCTGTGGTCATGTGTTAAAATAGGCAACAACTGGATGGAGAATCTGTGTGAGCCTGTGGAAAGGACAAGGCACATACATCCAAGCTCTGCAAGCTCTGTTCAAGAAGGTGGTCTCTATTCTAATTTCATTAGCTGATCCACAGCAATTTTAAGCAGGAAACCCTGGGTGATACAACAACATATTAAAAAAAGCACCAGGGCTACTATATGGGGTGCAAAGAAATCCTCAAAAACCAAGTGCAGGAGTTTGGATGAACGTTCTCAGCGGACTGAAATTGGGGAAGTAAGTAGAACAAGATTTTCTACAGAGAAGAGAAAACATGTTAAACTGCAGTGATTTTTTTTTTCAGAATGAGGAAGGGGTCCAAACAGCTCTTCACTCTCAAGGGCATGTCCCTCCAAACACATCAGGACTAGTCCCTTGGAATCATAAACATTCAAAAGAGGAAGGATGGAGGAGGGAAAAGAATCAAGAATTTATTTTAGGTCATGCTAGGAATGGCTGCTTTTGTGACCACCCAGATTTGGAACACATAATTCTGGAGTAAATCGAGTCTGGTCTGGAGACATAAACACACACGAGTCAGCTTTGCTGACTGGGCAGACTTTGCTGATCTCTGCAGAGAAACTAAAGCATCAATACTTGAAAGCCAGAGAAAGATGCTCAGAGTGAGTGCCAACAGAGACTTTGGAGGACACAAAAGAGCATTTGTAGTGTTGAGAACCACAGACGAATTTGATTGAAAGAAGAAAATGCTCACCATCTATTGTGGAATGCCAAACAGGCTATTGGAATTAGTTCTTCAGGTTCTGCTCACATTCTGCCAAAGGAGAAAATAAAACCTTGTAAATGATTCACAAAAGACGCATGAATGCATAAAGCCAGGCTGTAGGAAACAATGCTGTATCATACCAACTGTGTCCATACAAATTTTAAAGACTATGAAATGATATTTTTTGCATCCATTTGAGCAAAAAAGCAAATATTGGCAAGGTAGTGAGAACACTAATTAAGAATTTTTCTTAAAAATAAAGTCATACAATAATTTTTCAAATGTGGCTATACATATTAAACTATGTATGGAAATATTTTGATGTTCATTTGGCAGAATAATTCCACCGGTCGAAAGAAATAACTTAGAAACCCTCAAGAAGATATGACAAAATAACATTATTGAGGACTAATTTGTATGACATCCAAATCAAAACAATAACGTGTCAATAATGTGTGTGTTCCAAGTAGCCATATCATTCTAAGCAGCAAACTGAGGCCCTGAGAGGTCACATAGCTTTCCTCCTACATCCTGTCAGATGACAGTCATCACACCCAGCCTCCTGGACTGAGAGTACACACTCTGCATTAAAGTGCCATGTGATTCTCAAGACTTTTTCTTTTCATTGGAATCTATGCTTCATGTTTTCTTTTGCAGTTTTTCAAGGGTTTTGCAGATCTATCCTGTAATAGACTCATCTCCTGTCTTTTCCAATGTCTGGAGAAGAGCAAATGTTGAATATTTTTGCTCAGTGAAGAAGTGAAGGAACTCATGAATCTTAAGTGAAAGCACACAGGTGAACAATCCACTATACATTAGCATATAAATTGGGAGGGCACTTGCTGCTCCAAACCTGGAATCTCTTCTCCTGATGCCAGGACTCCTAGTCTACCAAGTTATTTTATTGATATCCTATAGTCTAGAAATTTCTATTTGGTTGACTCTGGATGCTGGGTGAGAATAACAATAGGCAAGAAAGCTCTACAAAATACCTGGGAATCAACACTTAGTTTCTTGTCTTAGATATATGAATGTACACCTAGTTATCTCATCCTCATTGTTATAATAATGCAATTATTTTTCAGAATTCATTATTAGGCTTTAGCTATATCCTTGTAAAAATTGTAAGAAAAGTTACCTTGGGCCACTTCTATTGTTGCATACTATGTAACCTGTTCCCCCCTCCCCCCACAAAAATGCATTTTCCCTATAATTCAAAATTTTTAGATATTAATTCCTTATTCAAATGTTCTTAACTACTTTACCTGAAATACGCATGGGCCTAATAATTAACTTCTTCATTTAATTTGATCTTATATATAAGTCCCTCATCTTAATGACTTTTCTATTGCTTTGAAGAGATTCCATGACCAAGATACATTTTTTCCAGCTTATTTCACAGAGAGAATTTTGAACACATTGCACAGATACAAGCTAGAACCAAAAGAACAGAATTGCTACTTAGCCCTGGAGAAAGAAAATACAATAGACCTCAGTTAAGAAATCAATATCGCTTCATTAGGGTGCTTATGTCTGAATTTTTTCATAAAATATTTTAATGAAAAAAAAACAAGCAAAACAAAGTAAACTCAAAAATGAGCCTCAAGAATAAGGCATATAGGAAGGATTTATATATATATAAAAATGATCTTGTCTTGACTTAGAGAAGGGAGAAACATTTTCCAAAAGTGTTACTTGTCCACAGAGCTGTTTATTATAAAACAAATGTATAGAGGTTCAAACAACACTCATGTATCCTGTCTTAGTAAACTTTCTCATGCATTATATTTTGGAGAAATTACATGTGAGTGCTGCATCTCCATCACTCCTATCTCTCCCCATTCCAATTCTTCTAGCCCAACATCTCCATCCTAAATTCCTGATCTCTTTTTTAATTATTTAATATATATAATGATTGTGTGCACATATGCACCCATGTATATATAACATAATGAGTCTGCTTAGCATTGCTTATATGTCCATGTGTCAATCACTGAGCACTTGAGACTAGATAAAACTATATAAAAAGTTCATCCCTGGGGAAAATTGATTATCTGTCTGTTAGCAGACATTCAACACAGTAGCAATTTCTAAATACAAGAAAATAAAACATAATATAGTAAAACAAAATCAACTACATCTAAGTTAGACAAGACAAATCAAGAGAAAACTAGAAGAGCCCCAAGAGAAGATATAGGAATCAAAGATCCATGTACACCATTCAGCAGTTCCATAAAAGTATTAAACTGAAAGCTGTATAATATAGGCAGAGAACCTGGTGAAGTCCACTGTTGGCCCTGTGATTGCTTCGCCCAGCTCTGATGGTTCCTTTAAGCTTTGCTCAGTTAGTTCAGCAGACCTTGTTCTCCTGATGTCCTCTGTCCCCTGTCTCCCTCACTTCTTTTCCCTCCTCTTCTGCAGTGTTCCTTAAGCTCTAGGGAGAGGAACTTGATGAAAACATCTCATTTAGACTTGTGTGTTTCAAATTATTTCTTTCTCTGTAATGTCTGCCTGTGGGTCTTCGTATTCCTTCCCATTTGCTGGAGAAGGAGTCCTCTCCGATCATGGCTGAATAGGACACCTACGTGTGAGTACGGCAGAATATCATTATAAGTCACTTTGTTGAAACATTTTGTTTTTAATAATAGTATTTGCTTCTTCCCTAGGTCTCTGGGCTATGGAGAATCTGGTCCTTGGTTACCCAAGAATTGTCAGATACATGTTCCATCTCATGGAGTAGACCTTAAGTCAAATCAAATGTTGATTGGTTGCTACCACAAGGTTTGTGATACATTGCCCTAGCATATTTTGCCTGTAGGGCTGCTTGCAGATCAAAGGTTTTATGATTGGGTTAGCATTTAGGTTTCTCCATTGGTAACCAGGGAAGTACCTTCCCATGTCACAGATACTAGAATATGGGGGTAGTTTTATATAGGTACCAGCTCAATCTCTCCATGTTCAATTAATGTGTGAGTGTTGTCTTCTGCAGTAGGATCTTGCTGTCAATATGTAAAGAGGATTCTAATGCCTTGGCAACAGAATCAATCACTTGGAATTTCCATGACACCCTTTTGGACAATAATACAATTATATAACTTCTAGACTCAGCACTAGAAGCTTCATTTATGTCAAGACACAGCAAGTATGGTTTACCTCTCCCTCATTATTTGTATGCCTCATTAGGATGGCTTCCTGTATTATAGGAAAGTTCCACACTCTAGGTTTACACTCTGCTCTTCATGTTCTACTCAAATTTATAGTTTTCTCTCCCCCTCAATCCCTTGATCAATCTCAACTCCCCTCCACCTTCCCACTTAAAACTCCTATTCTTGAATCCCTTGCCCAAGATCCTTCAATCCAGTCTACCCATAAAATCTATTCTATTTACCCTTCCCATGGAGATCTATGTGCTTCCCTAGTCCCTTCCTCTATGGCTAACCTCCCTGGGTATGCAGATTGTAGCTTTCTTATCATTTGTTTAATGGACGATAACCTGATATGTTCAGATACATGCCATACTTATCAGCCTGGGTTTGAATTACCTTACTCAGGATTATTTTTATAGTTCTATTCATGATTCTAGTTTTTTAAGAGGTGAAAATAGTTGTGTAAATAAATGTACAACAATTTCTTTACCCATTATTCTGTTGAGGGATATATAGGTTGTTTTCAACATCTAGATGTTATGGATAAAGCTTCAGTGAGCATGGGTGACCAAGTATTCCTGTAGCAGGATGAAGCATCCATTGTGTATATGTCCAGGAGTGGTACAGCTGTAACTTGAGTAGATGGATTTCCATCTTTCCGATGAACCACTATACTGATTTCCATAGTGGTTGTACAAGTTCGCACTCCACAAGCAATGGAGGAGTTTTCTCCTTATTCCTCATCCTGCACAGCATGAGCTGTCACCTCTGTAATTGGTCTTAGCTATTCTGATAGATGTAAATGGAATCTCAATGTAGTTTTGATTTGTGCTTCCCTGAAAGCTAAAGACGTTGATCACTTTTTTTAACTTTTTTTCATTCATTTGGTTTTCTCTGTTGAGAATTCTGTTTGGATCTGCATCCCATTTTTTTTTTTTTTTTTTTTTTTTTTTTTTTTGGTAATTGGATTGTTTGGGTTTTTGATATCTAGTTTCTCAAGTTCTTTACATATCTGAATATTAGACCTCCATCAGTTGTGCAGTTAGTAAAATGTTTTCACATTCTGCAGGCTGCTGCTGAGTCTTCATGACCACAGTCCTTTGCCTTACAGAAGCTTTTCCATTTCATGAAGTCCGATTTATTATTAATTTTAGTACACCTTTTTTTTTTTGTTACAGAAGTCTTCTCTTGTGCTGGTGAGTTCAAGATCATTCCTCACTTTTTCTATCAGGTTCAGCGTATCTGGTTTTATGTTGAGGCCTTTAATCCATTTGGACTTGAGTTGTATGGGTGGTAGGTGAGTATAGATTTGCATCCTTCTACAAACAGGCATTTGGGTTGAGAAAAAATGTTTGTTGAAGATGCTGCTTTTTCCAAGTTTGTATTGATGACTTCTTCACCAAAAATCAGGTGTCCATAGGTGTGTGGATATGTCTGGTCGACTGGATTCTCTACCTTTTAAATAACATAGAAAATGTCAGATAGGCAAAATGGATCCAAAGTTGGGCAGCAGAATCAGAGACAGCTCCTACTCCCACTGTTAGGGGACCCAGATGTTGCTACATGTGTGTAGGGGCTCTAGGCCCAGGCCATGCATGCTCTTTGGTTGGTAGTTCAGTCTCTGTGAAACCCCATGGACCCAGGTTAGCTCACACTGCAGGTTTTCTTGAAGTATCCTTGACCCTCAGGCTCTAGCCTTCCTCCCACTCTTCCATAAAACTCCCCGGGCCCTCAGCCTATTATTTGGTTGTGGGTAATTGCATCTGTTTGCATCAGCTGCTGTATAAAGAATCTCAGAAGACAGTTATGTTAGGTTCCTGCCTGCAAGCTTAGAAGAGTATTATTAACAGTAACAGGGGTTGACTCTGCATTTAAAGAAGCTTGTATTATTTTACAGATACATTTACAATGAGACAGGTTAACTCCTGGCAACACCCACCTTAGCTCAAGGAAGATGATGAGCATCAAAGAACCTCTTTATGGAGATAATTTCAAATGTTGCAAACAAGCCACTGGGTAAAATGTCCTCATTTTTGCCACAGACAGTATTCTGACTGAAAAAGGGAAAGCTTGGATGCAGGCTGAGTTGATGGCCAAACTCTGCCAACACAGGGTAAGCAAGTCCTCAATAGTTCCTGCCTCACAAATATGTCTATCAGATATGTTGGGCCAGAAGGCTGAAGACAATGGTCCAACATTACAGAGAATTTTGGATTACTGTTCAGGCAGCAAGCTGTCTCTATCATCTTCTCATTTGGGAAGCTGCTAACCTGCACTCCATGTATACTTAGGTAATCAATTTTATTTTTTCCCAAGTCTCTGATAGGTTGAAGACCAGATATTTTAATTTTACAATTAAGCTTAATTGTTTAGGGATTAAGATGTTTCTAGGTGTAGATAGATGGTTTAAGTTAATAATGATAATATATGATAGATATTGATTTACATTCAGAATTTTAGCCTCACCAAGATAGGAAAGATGTTTTCTTCAAAGCTGCCAAATAAAAATAGCCAAAACACTATGAATGTAACATTTATATAATTTCTGACTATTTCACAGTTCTTTTAATGTAGGTAATTTATTGTATATGTGTGTAATAAAATAAATGTATATGTAAAAATATTTTTAAAAATTGTACTAAAAATTTGTCATACAAAAAAAAGAGTAATGATAGGGGTTGGCTCTCTCCCATGAGATAGGTCTCAATTTGGGCCATTCATTGATTTGATATTCCCTAAACATGTGTTCTATCTCAATCCCTACATTTTTTGTAGGCAAGACAAATTTTGGGTCTAAGGTTTTGTGGGTTGATGGGTATCCCACTCTTTCCACTGAAAGTACCACCTGGTTACAGGAGGTGGTGATTAAGGCTTCCTAACACCTACTGCTGGGAGTCTTAGCTAAGATCACCCCCATAGACTCTCAGGAGCCTTCCTAGTGTCCCAGGGATGCTGCCCCCAACCAATTTCTGTTCTTTCTCCCAGTCCTCTCCCTTTTCCTACAACTGATTCCCCAAATCAGTTACCCTCCACCCAATTCCCTCCCTCCATTTATTTCAGATGTCTATTTTATATTTTCATCTGAATGAGATTCAAGCATCTTCCCTTAGGCCCTAGGCTTCTCTCTCTTCCCTCCCTCCCTTTCTCCCTCCCTCCCTCCCTCCCCCCCTCTCTCTCGGTGTGTGTGTGTGTTTGTGTGCATGTGTGTGTCCCTTTATTTGACTTTGGTGGCCTAGGATTATTTTTTCTTGCTGTTTTCATTGTTGTAGTTAACTTCCTTCTGTTGGAGTTTTTCTTTCAGCACCTCTGTAAGGCTGGATTTACAGATTAATATTGCTTATATTTGGCTTTATCATAGAATATCTTATTTTCATTTTGTCCTATTGGAAGTGTCCTTTGACTTTCATCTGTAGCAAAATGGATGAGATAAAAAAAAAAAGCCATCCTTAGTAAGGTAACAGATATACAGGAAGAAAAACATGGTATATACTCATTTAGAAGTGGACATTATCTGTTAAGTAATTGACAATCACACTACAGTACACAGACCCAAAGATGCTAAGTAACAAGGAGGGTTCAAGGGAGAAAAGATGGATCTCCCTAGGATGGGAAAATGAAAAGACTTTGAGCGTGCACAGGAGGCAGGTGAGGCTCGGAGCAGGGGGGATAAGACAGGAGTAGAAGAGATAGAAGGAAAAAATACTGGGAAAGATAACTGGAATTGGTGGGTCAATGTAACAACCTACTGCAGTGAAAAGTCCCTGGAATCTACAAGAGTCGTCCTAGTGATGGGGATATGGAACCCCAACTGGCTGCATCTATAATCACTAAAGACTCCAAGCATTAGGATTGGGATGTCAACCCAGCCACAAATCCTTCTACCTTAAAATGTCTTCCCTGAAAGATGTGTTCGAACAATGGTGGGGCAGAACTAGTGAGAGTGGTCAAAACATACCTGGTCCAACTTGTAGGCCATGCTACAAAAGAGGCCCATGCCCGACAATGCCTGGGTGGCCAAGAACCAGAGGTGGGTCAGCCCAAAGACCCAGGATGGAACCAAACGTGACTGGCAAAAATAAAGTTAATGGGGTGATTCCTAATGACATTCTGCTATACTAATAGATAGGTGCTTAGGCAATTGTCATCGGAGAGGCCTCATCCAGCAACCAATACAGAGACCTACAAGCAAATACCAGTCAGAGCCAGGGGAACCTTGCAGCAAGGGGGAGAAAAAGGATTGTAAGAGCCAGAGGAGGTGATACCATGAGGACACAGCCAACAGAATCAACTAAGCTGGGCTCATAAAGGCTCACAGAAACCAAGGCAACAAACACAGGCTCTGCATGGATATGAGTTCCTCTACATAAACCTTATGGTTGTGTAGCCTGGTGTTCTTGTGAGACTCCCAACAATAGGTCGGGGGGGGGGGGGAGTGCTTCCCTGACTTTTTTTTTTAAACCTGAGTTTGTAACCTTTTCCTTCTACTAGGTTGTCTCATTCAGACATGGTACGAGGTTTGTACTTCTCTTATAGTTTGTTAGGCCATATTTGGTAGATATTTCTGGGAGGCCTGCTTACTCTTTCTTCTTTCCTTCCTTCCTTTCTTTTCTTTTCTTCTTTCCTTTCTTTATTCCTTCTTTCCTTTCCTTTTCCTTTTTTTTCACTTCTTTTTTCTTTTCAAGACAGATTTTCTTTTTTTTTTTTTCCTATGCTTATGTAGGCTTTTTTATTCCTTTATATTCCATTCACATGTAATTGATTATTCAGAAGAATATAATTATCACATGCATGATGTTCAAAGTAAAATTCTCTGAGTAGTTCCATACAGGCAAACATACGTGTTAAAAAGTAGCATCAAGACAGAAGACAGGTTATGTGATATTTTGGGGGTAGGTGAAGAGTTGGGAGGTTCCTGAGTTTCTTTTCAGTTATTAATAAGTACTAAACTCAGATTTTCAATGAATAACCACTCTGGCTGTCCTGGAACTCCCATTGTAGTCACGGCTGGTCTCAAACTGATAGGGATCCACCTGACTCTTCCTCCTGAGTGCTGGGATTAAAGGTATATGCCACACACCTGGATTCTTTCTTCCTTTTTCTTTCTTTATCTTTCTTTCTTTTGTTCTTTCTTGCTGGCTGCCTGTTTGTCTTTTTGAAGGGGAGCAGAAGCAAAGTTGATCTTAGGAAGAGGGAAAATTGGGAGAGGGACTAAGAGGGGTGGAGGGAGAAAAAACTGTGGTCAGGATATAATGTATGAAATAAGAATAAAAAAATAAAAGCTAAAAAATAAAATAGCAACAAAACTATCTTATTATCTCCATTTATACTGGCTGAGAATATTGCTGGGTATAGTAGTCTACAGCCACAAATGTGGTCTCTGACAGTCTGCACACATCTGTGCAGGAACTTCTGGCATTTAGTCTCCCTTGAGGGAAGTGAGAAAGATTTATTGGTTACTTCTTTGTGTTATAATGAACAGGAAGTTTTTTATTTTAACATTGTTGATTATACTTTGGTGGCACTCACATAAATTCAGACTTAAATGTTTTATTGGAAGCCAGCAAAGAACAGATGAATCCAATATTTTTAAATGAGTTTGAACATAAAAATCAAACTTGGAAACTGGAGATTTAGCTCAATTGTCAAGGATATTAATATCTCTTCCAGAGAACTATGGTTTGGGTTCTAATACCTTTTTTGAGTGGTTCACAACCACATGTCACTCCAATAGTATGGATCTGATGCCCTCTCCTCGCCTCTGCAGCATCTATACACATGTGGTATACATACACACATCTAGATACACACAAATAAACATAAATTTAATTTTTTAAAAAATAAATCAGTCCCTGCTAAAAAAAAAATCTCCAATGTAACTCTTGCCTACGCCAGTACCTCGATCATGGAGTTCAGATCTTAAATGTTAAACCAGAGTCCATGTGTTAAATATTAAGTTCCAGCTTGGTGTTCTTAGAAGATATTGAAGACTTAAAGAAATAGGATCTCATGGGATACTTTCCAGGGGTTGGTGGCATGCTCCTGAAGAGGAAAGGGAGACCCCAATACTTATTCCTTTATTATTTCTATTTCTTGGTCATAAAGTGAATAGATTTTATTCTGCCACAAACTCTCTATCATGAAATCCTAAGCTATCATAAGCCAAGAAGCAACTGACCTAGCTAACAGTGAGCTGGAACCTCTAGACTACGTGGGCAGATGACCTTCCCCTGAATACTCTTAGTATCTCAACTGTTACAATGATACACTGACAAGATGCAGGCAGAAGTTGTTGGAGAATCATTTCATATGTTTTTTTTTTATTTGTTTTGTTTCATTTTTCCTTGCAGTCATATTCCCATGGTCTTTCTCTCACAGCAACTGAAAGAATTTTTGTTGAAAATTTTGTTGACCGGTGGAAAAGAAGTCTGTGAGGCAAAAACAGAGAAACTGTTAAAGTGGTCACTAGTCTACCAACAAAAGAACAGAGGATTAAGGAGTATATCTGCAATAAATAGGCACTTAGAATGCCCTTAGACAACCTCAGCAGATGACGATTTATTGACAATGGCTTCATCGTATTGTGTATGTGTGACTGAAATAAGACATAGCTTTCCAATCATTTCCAACACTTTCTCTTTTATTAAAAATAAAATAAATCACAATCACTGAAACCAAGCCAAAAAAACATTTTGATACTCCATAACTCTCCTATACTTCTTCAAGAAAATCTTCTGAAAATGTGTTTCTCCAAATCCATAAAGTATATTATGTGTTGCTCCCAATCTTTTCCATAGCTATAATCCAATTTTAGAACCTTGACTTTTCCACTTGGATTAATCATCATAAATGGGTCATATGTGTCACATTCTACTTCCTATACCACCTCTGTCTTACTGCCTCACTGAATTTCGACACAAATGTGTTTTTAATGTGTCTTCCTTTTAAAACTGCTGGTGAGGTTGGCGTGGTAGTGCATAGCTATTGATATATTCCCAGCAGTCAGGAAGAAGAAGCAGGAGGTCCATGATCTCAAAACCAGCTGAGACGATATAGCAAGACCTTGGGTCAATGAAATAAAATGTTGATTGGTATGCAGTACATCTTCAACTCCTTATAGGGTTTCTAACCTTAGCAGAAATCTGTGGACTCTTCACATAGAGGGAAATCATTTTTTTAATTAATTTATTCTTGTTACATCTCAATGGTTATCCCATCCCTTGTATCCTCCCATTCTTCCCTCCCTCCCATTTTCCCCTTACTCCCCTCCCCTATGCCTGTTCCTGAGGGGGATTTCCTCCTCCTTTATATACTCATAGGGTATCAAGTCTCTTCTTGGCTACCTGCTATCCTTCCTCTGAGTGCCACCAGGTCTCCCCCTCCAGGGGACATGGTCAAATGTGAGGCACCAGAGTACGTGTGCAGGGAAATCATTTTTTTTTTTTTAAAGAAAGGTATGAGGAATATAGAAGGCCTTGTGTATTTTGGCATTGTCTAGGTCATCACTTCCCTTCAGTACATGTTTGTCCCTCCTAAGCTCCTGTAAAGAGAACTGTCTATTGAGAGACAGGAGCAGACAGAGCCATGATCTTCTTCCCTTTAGCAAAGGACTTGGCTTCCTTAACTGTAAAACAACACAGAGATAATTTCCACTTTAACTGGCAGAACTTTTACATGTTAACTTGTACTTTGAAAACCTAAGAAGAGGGTTTAGGATACTTGTAAATGTTTTTCTAGGTACAGAATACTATGTTTCCAAACCACTTCTTAATATCTCCCAAATTCACATTTGACAAATGCTTAGATATGTCCCATTCACATTACAATTCAAATTACCCCCAGAATATGTGACTGGATGACAGATAGAAGGATAATGGATGTAATAAGGCATATAGTATTAAAAAAAAAAAAAACTCAGGGCCCCTGAAGCATGTGAACTCCACACAGATGCAGGCATCAGCTTCAAAAGGAAGGAGAGCTCATGACTCCATGAGACGGAAAACGGGAAGACATCATAAACACCTAATTCAAAGTGTCATTGACGCCTTGAGGACTCCTTCCTTTGAATCCTTACAAGATTTATATGAAACACAATCAAAATTGGATATTTGGGGAAGAGAAAATTGACCATATATGTATGTGTTAATATGATGTATTATTGATTCTGGAGTACATTGAGAACTTATTAATCATAAATGTAAAAACTACAGGTCTAAAGTACATCTGTCACCCATAAAATCACAGTGGATCTTATAAGGTTTAAATATTAATATTTAGAAGTAAATGTAAATTCATTCCAGAAAACTTCTATCAGAGTTATATGTCCTAATTTTTTTTGAATATTTTGCTTATTATTGCCCAAATCACTTATACTAAGAAGCATGCCTATAATTTTGAAAGTGAACACATCAATGAATTAAGTTGTATTTAAGCATTACTGAAATCAGACTCATAGCATTCTAAACTTTTACATTTGCATATTAAACCTAAGTAGAAAGAAAGAGGATGGTTATAGCACAGTGGTCCTTTGTTTGTTTTGTTAATTATCTAAAAATAAATACCAAAACAAACATTGGAGCACATGTTTTAATAATTTGTCAACAAGTTTAAGTTCAATGCTACTAAAGAACTGATGGCTCCAATCATTGTTAGACAAAAGTTCAACACAAAATATTCTAAAGTTCTGAACTCTCCACTTTAACAGAACCTGAATAATTTTGTGTAGTTTCATGTTTTACATTTCAGACATAAATCAGTCCTCATTCTATTCTCTTTCACTGTTCTAAAAATGGGAATATTTTGGTTAGAGGTGAGAGTGAGTTAGTCATGGTAACTGTTAACATATTCTCTCTGACCTATATTTCATTTTTTATAAAAATAAATGTGTGGGGTAAGAAAATTGACTATCTCATAGAAACAGGGATCTGTTCGCAACTGTATTTGCAGTTCAAAATTACTTTGAGAAAACTATAACACAGTTTGTTCATTCTTCCCAAATTGATACAGATGTTACTACAGTGTGGTCATTTCGGCTTTTCTGAGCCTATCAATAACTCTCTGCACATTTCTTTCTTGATTCCATAACAAAGTTCAAATCAGCTCTGCGATGCAGCAAACTACTATAATAGGAAATGGTTCTAATTAAGCACCACCCTGAAAGTGATGCTGTAAGCTTCACATTGTCATCTGTGGTTAAAAATACTTGCTTAAAAAAAAAAAAAAAAAAAACAGTCTGCAAGCCAAAGAGCTGCGACTGTGTATTTATAACAGCCCAGCATCATCACCGCTGTGCGAAATAATGTTTCATATTCTGCCCCTATTGACTTCCTTCTCTTTGTACAGTTTATAAAAATGTCCTTTGTTTGGTTCCAACCACATTATTTGTATCAGAGAAAAATCTTTGAAAGATAACAAAAACTGCTCTGTGGAAATCTCTTGGTTCTACATGAGACAGTGCTATAGATTGGTGGGCATTTGTCTCAGGTTCATTCAAGTATCTAGCTCTTGTACAGTGCAGAGAAGGAGAAATTCTGTAAGGAATGAAAGTCCAGGGACAGAGGTGGAGACATAGTAGGTAGAAAGACTTCTTGAGTGAGCATGGTGACCTGAGCTCAGATGCCCAGCACCATGGGGAAAAACGTGCTTGTGGCCACACAGACTTGTAACCTCAGTGCTGGCCATAGGGGTAGGGGCAGAGGATCATTTGTGTTTGCTGGCCTCATTCCTGGTTCCCTGAGAGACCTTGTCATATGGGAAAAAAGGAGAGAATGATAGATCAAAACAAGTGAAGTCTTCTCTGGCTTCCTCATGTACACACACGTCCACACACAGAGCACATTTGTGTGTTGTAACACACAAAACGTAGGCTCTGGGTCAGACACACACATCCTCACATATAGTACATACTTCACACACCACAGACATGGTGTCAAGCACACAAATTCCCCCATACAGCACATACAGAACCATAGGCATGGTTTCAGGCACACACAACCCCACACGTAGCACATACTTCACACACCACAGATATAGTGTCAAGCACACAAATTCCCTCACACAGCACATACAATATACACCACAGGAATGGTATCAGGTACACACATCTTCACACACAGAACATATAACACACACCACAGACACAGTGTCAGGCACACACATCCCCATACATAGCACATACAGCACACATCACAGGCATAGTATCTAGCATACACATCCTCACACATAGCACATACAACAGACATGGTGTCAGGCACCCAGATCACAACACACAGCACATACGATACTCACCACATACACAGTGTCTGGCACACACATCCCCACATAAAGCACATGCAGCACACACCATAAGCACATTGTTCAGTGGTGATACGAACTTTATGGAAAGAAAGTAGAAAAACCAACTGTTCATGGTATATAGGTGATATTTCATTTTAGATTATTTTAAAAAATAAATATTGTGACAAGATAAAAAAAAACTTTAAAAAGCAGAAACATAATAAAATTTAACACTGGTTATAGCAGAGACCTACACTTATAATCCTCTTACTAAAGGAAGCCATATTGTCTTTGGCAGCATTGATAGGTGTGGAATATATTATATTTCATTGGAAAGAGACGCAGATAAAAAGAAAGACCACATGATCTTTCTACAGGTGAAATATAATAGAAGTGAATCCAGAAAAGAGAGTATAAAAGTGGTTGCATCAAGCATAGCAAGGAGATAAGGACCAAAGGCTAAAAATTTCCAGTCAGACATGGAGATGTTTAAGATGTCTATTCTATATCTTAATGACTACAGTTAAAAATATGTTGTATTCTTAAAAACATTAAGTATATTTTTCTTGTCATTTATTCTGCATATCTCATTTCTGTGATATTTTGAGACTAAATTTGTATAACTGTATAGGTTAGAATTAATTTTAACATGAATATTTGCATTTCCTTCAAAGAAAAGATACCTCAAACAGTTAGAATTGCCAATAATCTTTCAAATGTATTTGTTCTTACTATGTGAATGGTGACTATGTGACACCTTCCATAAGTTGATTGATTCAATTGGGCACTACGCAACCCAAAAACATTTTAAACAACATAGTCTACATGAGGATAAATATATTTTAGTTGTTATTAAACATGTGTAAAATATCTTGAGGCTGAAAAAAGTAAATTTTGGAGTTATTCCAGAATGATCAAGAACATGAGTTATTCCAGAATGATCAAGTCTACATGAGGATAAATATATTTTAGTTGTTATTAAACATGTGTAAAATATCTTGAGGCTGAAAAAAGTAAATTTTGGAGTTATTCCAGAATGATCAAGAACATGAGTTATTCCAGAATGATCAAGAACATGAGTTATTCCAGAATGATCAAGAACATGAGTGAGTTATTCCAGAATGATCAAGAACACCAGATGTATGAAAGTCAAGGAAGGTTCTTTGCCAGCATCAGAAGAGGCATGGCTCTGCTGATACCCCGTTAGTGTGTGTGGCTGCGGTGTGTGTGTGTGTGTGTGTGTGTGTGTGTGTGTGTGTGTGTGTGTTTATGTGAATGTGTGGTATGTTTTTGTGTAAAGGTGTGCATGGTGTGTGCATTGAGTGTGTGTGTGTGTGTGTGTGTGAATGTATGTGATACGTGTGCATGAATGTGGGGTGTGTGTGCATAAAGGTGTGTGGTGTGTGTGTGTCTGTGGGTATGAATGCTCATGTGGATGTGTGTTGTGTGCACTTGTGGAGGAGTGCTTACGACATCAGAAGTCAATGAGTGTCTTCACCTTATTTTTTGAGACTGGATCTCTTACTGAGTTCCCACTTCAATAAGCAACTTATCAGATTCCACTAGACTGACTGACTAAAATTTCTCAATGCCTCCTTGTCCTAACCTTGCCAGCACTGGAGTCACAAATGTTTACTACTCATCCCACTGTTTACATTGGTCCTCAGAATCCAATCTCAGGTCTTACACAACCTCTACATTGACATCTTAATATCAGACTTTTAGTCCCTGCAATCCTGACAGAATACATGATACTTTAAGTCATCTGGTTTATTATATTTTATTATAACATCTCTAGAAAACTATCAAAAGAGTTTTCTTGCTTTGTTAAGACATTCCCATAGATAAAGAAAACAAAGAAACCATACCCAAGTCCTCGTAGTGTCAGCTGGGATTGTCATGTGGGAAAGACATGAGCATAGGATAGACACTTCTCATAGTTCAGGGTTTTATGCATCCTTCATGAACACTGCCCTGATGACCATGTGTACATTTCATTCCACAATTACAGGAAACTACCAAACCAAAAATAACAGAGAGATTTTTTAAAAAGCTGTTAAAAGGAAAGATTCGTTTTCCAGTTGCCATATGGACATGGTAGGAAATACCGCCACATTTCATTTTAAAGTTTACTTTTAATTGCTGTATGACTGAAAGAATGTTAACAGGGATTTTATATAAAATTGCCTATTCAGTGAAGTGTTACTTTTTAGAACTCAAATGGACAGGTCTCATTTCTCAAAAGGTTCTGTCATAATGAATAAATACAGCGCCTGGTCTCAACAATATCTCTGATACTAAGGGGCAAGATCCTAGGAGCTTGAATGGTAAATGTGGCACCCTATATAGATGAATCAAAACCACCATTTTTGGAATTAACCGTCACTAATTAACAGAATGTCAAAAATTATGACTCTACTCTCTAGATGTGAAGTTCATGCGATTATAATGATTCATGTCCAATGGAATATGGGAAATGAATGCATAACCAGATCCCACATATTTCAAACACATGATCATTGCTGTTGCATGGGCTGTTATTTGTCTTGTGAATATACTTTGGTGGAAAAGAGGAGAGGCTTATTATATAATCTTCAGAAATTTTTCAGTGGAAGTAATTGACTATCCAAATACTCAATATCTTTTCCCTTGAGGCAATACAAACATTTGTGTTTAGTTATTATATTCAAAATTATATAGTAGTATGAATTTTGTATCAAAATATCAAAGAAGTATGAAGCCTATGTAGAATACTTTTAAGAAAAGAAAATGTATATTATTTCTAGTAAAGGCATCTCTAGACTATTTTCACAAAGCTGACAGAAATAGCTCATGTGACTATGTACATTTACTCTAAAGAAATCAAGCCCTCTACTTCTTGAGAACCCAAAATTTAACATCAAATTTCACACTAATTAATTGTGAGAACACACATATTGATGGGATTCTATTTTTTCAGGAAAACAAAATATTTCTCATTTTCAAGGATGTATTTTTTCCTGAACCTATTAATTTGCCACAGTTCATCTTCTAACAAAATTAACATGACTTTTTGAAATTAAAAATTTCTAAACTTAAGTGATAATTGAGCAATCAGTTGAATTTATTAAATATATTCACAAATAAAAAGAAAATTACATTGAAAGATTATGAATGTCTTTTACTTTGGAATTTTCACTTTGTAACACATTATTCTCGGGTGCTATTCTGTATTTGTTCTGAGCTAATTTCAGAAAAAAAATCATCTGTCCATGTGTCTACAAATATCTGTAGGTGTGAAAATCTCATAAACAAAAGAAAAGGTTTCTATATCAAGCGCATAGCTTACTGTGAAATGCATTTTATCAGAAGATGAAAATAAAAATTTCCATCAAGTAGTTTTTGAAGTCATCTATTTGAAGCATTTGTTGTTTTTGAAATTAAAAAAAAAAACAGCCATTAAAGAAAACTCTGGAATTATTGGGTTCTCTGTTGCTGCATTTCTTTTTCTTTGCAGAAAACACACACACACACACACACACACACACACACACACACACACACACACACACACACACACACACACACTTTGTTCCTTTATTTTTTGGAAGGAAAACCGTCAAACTTCTGAAAGCAACTTCCTTACCCCACCACACTAAAAATGAAAATAACCAAGACTCAAAATATGTTTGCTTTACTTATAAAGCTAGTCAGTATTCATGTCCAGAGAATGAGAGTTACAGGAACTGCAGATGATTGTCCATGCCAAAGAAACTGTAGGAACCAAGGAAATCAGTAAGATTCCTTTCTCATTTTCCAATTTATCATTTTTTAAAATGCCCACTTTTGATCACAGCAGGTAAAACTAAACTCATTTCTGAATATTTACTCCTTCTGAGAAATAGACTGAGTAAAACTATTATGACTAAAGAGGGTAAAACAACAAATCAGTAAACTGATTTACAATTGAATGAACAACAATCACTTGAAGCAGGTGAACTTGATTTCAAGTTACAGCAAGAAAAAGAAAATAAAAATTCCTCAGATTCATAGTGCACAAGATTTTAACTCCTTTCATAATACCTTGCCACATTAGGTTGCTCAAGGTCAATTCATATGTTCTATGGTTATTTACTGCAGATTTTAACATTCCTTCAGGGGGACAGGAAGGAATCATAAAGCTGATTTAACTCACACAGAAGTAACAGGACTCAGGAAGCATCTCCACATGGTTATATGAATGGTAAACAATGGAAGAGAAAGAGGAGAGCCTTCTATGATGGAGCCGTGGTGCACCCATGCTGGAGTGGCCATTTCCATTCTGCAGCTGCCAGAGTCACTCTTCCTCTTGTAAATAATCAGAATAAACTCACTTGTTCACCAAGCTCGAGTTCTATCGGATCATTTCATTGACTTCCCGTTCTTCTGGTCCAGAGTGAATAGAAATGGAGTCCCCCAGGAAAGTGAAGCAGCATACTTAGAGCTTGTACATGGTTTGAGAGAACTCAATGTCACACTGGGTCACTTCCCTGTGAATCATTGGCCAGGATGCCCTAGAGACCCAGCACAACAAAGAGTTTATTGTCACTGCTACTGGATGCAGAACAGAACTAGAAGATAGGTTTCTGCAGCTAAAAACACAGCATGCATTGGTTTAGGAACATGTAACAATCCAAATGAAACTGAACCAGATGCTTCTTCTCTTAAAGACTGCTTTTCACAGTGCCAGGACAGTATATTTAAGCTACACAGGGATAATAGTTACTAATACTACTGCTCAGTTAAGAACTCAATGTAACACACTGTCACTGTGAGAGACAAATTTATGTTTTAAGTTTAAATTACTGTGCCATGTCTACCTATCATCTATCTATCTATCTATCATCTATCATCTCTCTCTATTTATCTATCTATAGATATATCAGATATTTATAACATATGTATAACACACACAAATAACACATATAACACACAGAGAAGATACATATATATCTCCTCTAATCTGTGAGTCTCTTGCCCAAGGAGAGATACTTCCTACGAGGCTGGAGGCTATTGTTCATATAAGATAACAAGCCACATGTTTGCTCATCAATAAACAAGTTTAGTTGATGCAGCACACTGGATATATTTGAGAATATGTAGGTGAGAGGTCTGTAGGTAGAAAGTAAATCAGGATATATTCTTACCTCTGATTGGATAAAGGTGGGAAATAAATGTGGTCTTATGGGTTTGCCTTCATAGGCATCTGGCCAATGTAGCTCATGGCCATTTTCTGGAAAACCCAGGATGGACCTGGTGGGAGTCTATAAGCTTGGCCAGTATTTAATTAAAGCTTTCTTCAAATGTGGTTCAAAATTGTGGTGGTTGTTTTATTCTTGCCTGTTTGGGATTAGCATCACTGTGCTAGGCAAGATATATCTCCAGTACAAAGATGGCATTCTGTTATGGGTGTAATCAATCACTTTCCACATGGATTTGAGACTACTTCTACAGAAGGAAACCTGTGTTTTTTACTTTGTTGCAAGGCATGAACTAGTGGCTGGACATAGGCATGAATAGGGAGGGTACTGCTTTTGCTAATTTTAACAGACATGGATTGACTATCAATTTGTCCTCTACTCATTTGTTCATATATGAACACATAATCGGTGCTGTCGCCTCAGTCGTGAAAGTAAGTTTTTTCCCATTGGTTAGTGACTGTGGAGGTTCATAACCAGCCAAACTTCTGAGAATAAGTGACTGCTATTGAGACATATCTTCTCAATTCTCAGTCCCAAATGGAGGAAAACAATCACACATCCAAGGCTTAGGGACCATCATAGAAGAAATGGCCAGAAAGAATGTTAGAGATTATTGGAAAGATGGAGGGTTATAGAGATGTTTCATCTATTTGAAAAGGAAGGAGAGTATCTCAAGAAGTTTATTAAACTCACAAGAAACTTACAAGATACTCACAAAAATGTACAATACTTGTGAGATGTCTTTCTAAGGTTGTACTAGCAGTAAACATTTTGTAGGAAGGAAGGAATGGGATTTCAAAGACACAGCTGCCTGAGTCAATCATGCTCCTGTTGACCCCATACTGTCTTAGCTAGGCCCAGTTTACTCATTGATTTGCAAACAGGACCTGGATGGTATCGTGTCTTTGTCTATCATTCTACCTGCACAAAGGAAACAGAAGTGCAATATCTATGGAAAGTAAATATAAATACAATTAACAGAGCCAGGTATGGTGGCACACACCTATAATTCCAGCACTATGGGAGGCAGGGGTAGGCAGAACCCTATAAGTTTGAGGCCAGCCTGGTCTACAAAGTGGGTCCAGGGCATCCAAGGCTACACAGAGAAACCCTGTCTCTAAAATCCCCAAAACAAAACAGCAAAAATGTTACCAGATGCAAAGACAAAACAACTCACAAAAAACTCCTACCAAGTTAGGGAAATCACTTGGAATGGAAGCTTCACACTGGATTTTAAACGTTCACTATAGAACCTGTTTTATGTACTTACTTTGCACCAAGAATGAAAAGCCCGTGACTGAGTTAGAGTCATAAAAACAGTTACTGCATATCCTCTTTCATAACTCATGCCCATTCCTGCATTCTGTCCTCGCTCATCTCTTAACCGTGAGCCTTTGTTTTTCTCCTTTCTACAGGTTAGACTGTATCCACATGAGCATTTGTTTACATCTATACATAGATTATTGATAGATTTAGTATGTAACAGAGAACATATGGGAGTTTTTCCTGAGATTTTGGGACCTTACATGATATTATACATTCTAACTTAATCCATTTCCCTGCATATTTGAATTTTTAAATAATATTATACATGTATGTATATACCTATATAGTTTCTTATGAGTGTTTGTGGCATTTTGCTTTATGATATTTCAAATTCAGCAATAGTAAGGAAACAACACTTCTTTCTGTAGAGAAAATAGCATTTGACACTGCATCAGCGGCAGTCATTCCTCTAAAAGTTATAATAGTTCAAAAAAATACAATTTCACACCTATATTATATGATCATTTCTGTCATAGTCTCCATTTAACCAAGAAAACCAGACCACAGTGGCAAGTACCAGGACGGCCAATGCCGCAGAGCTGATGATGTAATGGATGGACGGCCAATGCCTCAGAGCTGGTGTAACGGAAGGCCTAGAGGCATAATCAGACCGCTGTATGGAATGGAATGGTCAGTTGTTACTGACAAAGATTTCGCCCTCAAGTAATAAGACATATCCCTAATTAAATAAATATTATTGTGATAAGCTCCTAAAAATATTTTAACAAGCAGTTTACAGAGCAAAATTGGAAAATGTCTTGTGTCTAGACAGTGTTAATAGAAAGCGGGGATGGGAGATGGCAGCTTTAGCATTTGGCATAATGTGTAGCATTAGATAGCTTGAGGCTCTGATTAAAAGCAATCAGCTAGCCATGTAACTCCAACTATGTCCCCAAGCCATTTCTGGGCACTGCTTATTGCCTGGGTGATTTTACAATGTTGGTGAAATTATTTTATCAATATTTTCATACTTCCCTGCTGCTATAAGCAGGGGTTTCAGCCACTGAAGTCTAATTGGTCGTGTGTTCTTTTACGTACTAAGCAAGGATTCTATAAAAGAAAAACTGACAATTAGAAATTTTATCATGCTCAAGAACTATGTATGTACCCATTGCCAATATAATAAGAGCACAGCAATGAGTAAAACATGTCTGTTTATATTTTTATACAGTATTGGAAAAACAAGACAGAATTTACTCATATACAGCAAAGCCATTCTCAAATTGATCATAAAGCTCAGAATCCTTGGCTCCTTCAGTTGTAGTTTTAATTGCCCCCAAAGAGACACAGTTTACTTCCTTCTGCCAGGAGGAGAGATAACAGGTGTATACAAAATGACTCTAGTTTCAAAGGTTGAACAGTGTTGTGGGGTTTGTGCCTGGAGAAGTAAGACTAGTACTCATGCGCGTGTGCATGCGCGCGTGCACACACACACACACACACACACACACACACACACACACACACACACAGAGAGAGAGACAGACAGACAGACAGAGACACGGACACAGAGAGACAGAGAGAGAGACATAGACACAGACACAGACAGAGCAACATAGACAGAGAAAGAGAGAGAGAGAGGGAGAGACAGAGAGACAGAGAGACAGAAGAGACAGAGAGACACAGACACAGACACAGACAGAGCGACATAGACAGAGAAAGAGAGAGAGCGAGAGAGAGATTATCTGTACCATGATAGCATAGATCACTCCAGAGTAACAATGTCTAGACAAGTAGGTGGTTTCTGTTGGGTTTAGGGAAGCAGTGAATATGTTTACTTTAAAAGAATATAATGAAGTAAAATTGTACTTTATCAAGCAGAGTAGGCTGAAAGAGACAGAACAGGGAACATATGTAAAGAAACATGCATGCCTCTGTGTCTTATTTTACTTGATTCAATAAAATACAGGAAAGTCATGCTGTTCAAAGCATGTAATCTATAGGTCTGTAAATGTAAGAATTTAAAAAGTTAAAATTCAGTTTAAAATAAGCTTGTTACTTATTTCTCTTATCTCAATGGATTCCTTTGTAAATGAAGTTTTACGGTGTTTCATAAGGTGCCCCTACAATCTTATGAGTGAGGAAGAGGTGACAATAAGATTAGCGATGAAAGGTGACAAAGTTTGAAGTACGTTTGACCAAGCGCATGAGTGCTTTTTGTTTTGGTTTTGTCTTTGTGTTTGTTTTGTGTGGGTTTTCACTTTTTTTGTTTTGTTTTGTTTTTGCTGATTTAATGATCGTATTTGCCCCACTTCTCAGAAAATAAGATGACGTTACTTGATGACTTCTGTGAAATTCTTGACTATTATTACTGCTGGTGAAAAACATAAGGCAGAAGTCACCAAGTTCATCTTTCGTCTTAGTGCTTGCTTTAGGACCACAGTCAACACACAGTGGCCTGTAACCTGAAATATGTACATATAAGTATAGCGGTATGTACACAGAAGCTTATTTCCTATTTAGTAAAAAAAACTAATGGGGCTTTGGCTAAGAATTTTGATCCATCCTGGATTCTTCTTCCTCTTCCAGGTACTGCAGAACTCAGCTCTTGGAACAGTTGCTGTTCTTAGAGCACATAACTTATTCCAAGAGTGGTTGTCTCCTTATTTTTTAAGGCTCTTAAACAATTTACAGAATTCTTACTTTACCAGGCATTTACAAAAACTCATTGCATATATAAATTTTACAGGATTGTGTTAAGGCCTTTATTATCTCTCTTGTACTTTAAACAATGGGAATATTTCCCATGTGTGTTCCCTTTGAAACATTGAACCCTTTAACACCCCTATAATGTTGGCACTTCATCTATATAGCTTTCCTGGTATATCCTTATTTCATTGCTTAAAAAGCAACAACAACAACAACAACAATATTCTACCTGGCTATAGCAGATGTTAGCCTAACTGCCTCCACACTAAAAATATATACTACCTTCCATATCAACAATTATCCTTCTTCGAGTATTTTAATGATCATCTCTGGCCCAATGTACTTCACAGAGAAATTGAGTGAAATCCCACTTTAGTCATTGCAGGTCTTCTAATGTGGGCTACACTGGCACAGGAATAGTTTTAATTTTCAAAAGAGTAAAAGAACTCTATTTTAGAATCAACACTGAGAGAAAAATACAGGTGACCAAATTACTGGTCTTCTAAAATGTCATATAAAATGAAAGAGGACAAAGATAATGAGATGTATTTACCGCAGAACAGCTTGCACCACAGTTACAGATGCCTGACAGTATAGCTTACCATTCCTTGATACTTAATTATGAACTAAGAATCTGCACCATATACTTTAAAAGGGAGTTGATTTGCAGACTTACTGTAACTAAAGGCATTTGGCTTTAGGAAGCATACCTTCAGAGTCATCAGGAGAAAGATGACCTAGTCCTGCATGCAAAGTATAAGGAAGGAATGCAGGAAGGAAAGCTGGTTTTCACTGTAAGCATCTGTGGTAACAAGGTATATTGGATCCTAACACAGAAATGTAATTTAAAAGCTAGCTCCTGGGAAGTTGTGCATCTAGATTTCGACCCACTGGTTGTCATAAGAAAGCAACAGCTGCCCAGAGTTTTCCCCTCAGCAGCTTATCTTGGCTGAATCAATGCTCCATGTCAGATCTGAGCAGGGCTCAAAGGACGTTCTGAAACTAGGCACAGTAATTAAGGGTCTGGACACTGAGCATAGCATCCCCTGCTATTCCTGAACCCATTCTGTACCTATGCTGGTAACTGGGTTTATGCCATCATGGGCAAGGGTAAAAGAAATATCCTGCAGAGAGACTTGTAGATACTTTACTCATTGCTTGTTACTGATGGGGACAGACAGTAAAATGGTTGAGAGCATTTTACTCAATACACATCTCTGGAATCCTCAAGGAAAATGGCTGCCTGTGTTTCAGCATAAGGCACGTACAAATGCAATAAGTCACACAAGACAAGAGTTCATGAGGCCATCATGCAGATGACTCCAGAGAGACCTCCGGAAGAACTCCAGAAAGGTCTCTCTGCCCAAAGCACAACATAATCCTTCTCTCTGGATCCAGAATGGCAGATCTAGGAGAGTGGGCATAGATTGACACATAACATATGAGTGCAGGAGAAATAAATGTGCTGTAAAGGCCCTGCCAGTTCAGGTGGCTTTGACCTGACAGAAATCTTGTGAAAGCTGTTTGTATATCTACCATGTAGATTGCAAGGAAAAACAGAAAACAAGATAATTCTCTGAAAACTTGCAATTTAAATCCTCAAGGAGAAAAGAGAATAATTCTGAAAAAAGAATGGATTGCTACAACACAGGAATTTTGAAAGAACAAACATGCTTGACACAATATGATAATCATGAATTAATATGAATTAATATGTCACCTATTAAAACTTTATTAACATTTGAAAAGTAACCAAACACAAAAATGTTAATTTGAATTTATCATTTTTGACATTTAATTTTTTTAGTGTATATACTCTACTTATATAAAATGAAGTTCAAAGATATTAAAAGCCAAAATTAATGATACTCAAATATGAACACATTTCTATAAAATGTATACGTATTACATCTATTAAAATGAATCGGTTGTTTTATCTTCTGTTAATTGTACAAAACCATGGCTTCGATTGCCTGTTATCACATCTGTACATAATGTACTTTGGTCATATCTGCTCCCAATATTATCTTCTCTCCCTTCTCTCTTCTTCTTCAACTCTTTCAACTTTCATAACCAAGGTACGCATCTAAAGTTTACATTGTTAAGATATTGGAAATACATACTTGATGTAAATCTTTTAAGTATTTAGGTTTATAACACACACACACACACACACACACACACACCTCTCCATCCATGAACCAAGAAGGAAGTACATAAACAGTGACCTAACAACACTACAGAGGGCTCTACATGCCCAGTCTGAGACAGTAAGTGGGCATAAAGACAGCTCAGCTGCACCTGCCAAGATGAGTGTTTTCTAAACACAAGAGGACACTGAATTGTAGAAATCAACATTACAGAGACCATCTTTTGTGTCTTGGTTGAAATCTTACAACCAATCAACCATAGGAATAAGTGCATGAGGTCTCAGGCACTAAACAACAAGTAGAAACACAGCATTCTTTTGGACATGTTTCATAAGCAAAAGAAGAAAGGTGCAACATAAATATAAAAAATGGTTCATGGAAATTTCTAGTTGTGTAGTGAAAATTGAGTCATATTGAAAAGAAATCTGCAGGCAGATGCCAGCTCTTGGCAAGAACCCAACAATCACCTCTAAGTTTTGTTGCGGCTGCAATACTGGCCAATCACCTGCAGCAAGTGGGCTAGGACTTCATTGCTAGTCTCGCTCTCTGTCTTGCTTGTATCTGAAACAAGGCAAATTTGTAAGGGTATTATATCCTAGGACAATTAACTGAGGGAGAATCCCTCCCTCCGTATGGGAGACTTGCAGACATGGCCAATTCTAAACACAGTCCAAAGGTAAGGAGTAACAGGGAAGAGCAACACTACTTCTAGCCTGACTGCCTACTCCATGTAGTGGTGTTAAGTGCACCAGCTTTGCCACTGCCCTTAACTGATGTCAGTATTCATTGTCTTCAGCATTCTTTTTTTTTAATTTTTTATTAATTTATTCTTGTTACATCTCAACGGTTATCCCATCCCTTGTATCCTCCCATTCTTCCCTCGCTCCCATTTTCTCCTTATTCCCCTCCCCTATGACTGTTCCTGAGGGGGATTTCCTCCCCCTGTATATGCTCATAGGGTATCAAGTCTCTCCTTGGTAACCTGCTATCCTTCCTCTGAGTGCCACCAGGTCTCCCCCTCCAGGGGACATGGTCAAATGTGAGGCACCAGAGTTCATGTGAAAGTCATACCCCACTCTCCACTCAACTGTGGAGAATGTTCTGACCATTGGCTAGATCTGGGTAGGGGTTTAAAGTTTACCGCCTGTATTGTCCTTGGCTGGTGCCTTAGTTTGAGCGGAACCCCTGGGCCCAAATCTGCCTATCATAATGTTCTACTTGTAGGTTTCTATTACCCTTTGGATCCTTCTACTTTGCTATTCTCCCATACTTCTCTCATCTAGTCATTGTGTTTATACACACAATATTCTATCTTCATGCCTGTAATAGTTTTAAGATGTTTTCAATTACTAAAACACTTACAAGATGTAATCATTCTCAATTGTTTAGAAAATTCTAGATTGTAGTCGATAGGCAAAATGTCTGACTAATTCTAATTTATAGTTTACTGGCCACATTAATAGTATTTAAATGTTTACAAATATCCTTAATAAAATGTTTTTAAAATTTATACTCATAGCATAACTTATAGCAGTAGCTGTATTCTCTTTGGCAACAATTAAGAGTTTAGAATATTCAGGGGGTACGTGAAACATAGAGCATAAAAATTAGAATGTGTGTGCAGCCTGGGACTGATAGAGAAGTAAGTCATGCTTAAATATTCATCAGACCCGAAGAGCTGATGTGCTGTCCCAGAAAAGTAGCATGTCACTGCATCAAGATTTAGTTCAATCTTAGTTTTTCTAGCATCTTCTTATTGACACCTTCCTCAAATCTGATACACATGTAGCTGAGTTGACACTTATATCACTGAAAATATTCAAAACCTGCACTCAAATGATGTACAGTGTACTCGATGGCAGTGTGCTCTCTGTAGTTCTTAGACTTTATCACCGTGTGAGTCAAACAATTATATTGCACTTCTTGCTTCTAATGAAACACGTCTATTCATGATTTCTGTGAATACATGTATACAGGCAAATAAAAACATCACATTGTAGCTAATAAATATGTTTTAATATTATGTGTCGAAAAGAAATTCCAATAGAAGAAAATAACAGTGACTGTATTGAAAGAGTGCAGTACAAATATTTTACTAGATCATTTATAGTAACAGTATTTACTACTACTACTGCTGCTGTTGCTGCTTCTACTGCTACTATTACTACCATCACCACCACCACCATACATTAACACAATCTTTTATTGATATTATTTAAGGTATTTTCACATGGAAATCTTTATTTAAAATGTAACTACCTCTTAAATACAGATATAAGAATCCAGTCTTTTTCAATTTGTATTTTCTGTTATTAGAAATTATAGAGTGATAGGGTATCAAGAGAATATACAGGGAGAGGTAATCCCCCTCAGCAACAGTCATAGGGGAGGGGAATAATGGGAAATGGGTGGGTGGGTGGGGAGGGAGGAATGGGAGGATACAAGGGATGGGATAAACATTGAGATGTAACAAGAATAAATTAATTAAAAAAATTAATTATCAAAAAAAAAGATATTATAGAGTCAACTTGAGACATCATTTAAATGAATCCCATTTCTAGTAGAATATACTTGGCATCAACTTATTATTATAGTTATGCATTGCTTACAACTGGAGAAGGTTTCTGAGGAATGGGTCATCAGATTTCATCATTATGCAAGCATTACGAAATCAATTTGTACAATGTCTTAATGTATGAGATGTATAAAGGATGTTACTACATCACACACTGTGTGTAGAGAGAAGGAAATTAAAAGGTTAAGCTAAGTACAGAAAACAGAGCATGGTAAATACATAAACATGAACCATTTCCATGGCAAGTGCAGCCTGTGTTATTATAATGTATTAAGATGCCAAGGAGATCTGCACACCTGTAATTTCTGTGCTCCAGAGGCTGAGGCAGGATAATACCGAGTTTGAGGGTAGTCTGGATTACATGTAAAGTTCTAGGCCAGCCGGCCTGAGCTACGTATTGAATCAAGGCTAGATTATATAGCAAGATCTTTTATATAAATATAAAACAACAACACTGGAAGATTCTGTACTTATCCACATGCATGTGCATAGCTTTCTAAAGTACTGAAATTGGCTGTTCACAGTAGGACGCATGAGTGATGCAGTGCACTGGCACATCATGATAGAGCAGTGATGTCACCAGACAGGCAGAACTATTACACTATATCATAACATTATGGGCACACTGTCACATATGAGGTACATCACTAATTGCAATAATAATATTATGACATAATACAGTCTTAAATTTAGACTAGAGCTCTTAGTGATGTATTTTTTCTTTCTTTGTATATGTTGATTTTTTTCAGTGACATATTTTGTCTACATTTATATTTTGCCACAAAATCCTTGAGCTTTTTAATATTAGAGCTAGAATCCTTAACTATAGTTATCATTCATTATTTTTATTGCCAAAGCTAGAAAATTGGATATATCTTATCAGATCACAAAAAGCAATAGCCTTGAATATCTCATTAAGCTTGTGTTTTTCTGCATCTGACTATAAGACACCCTAAATAACAAGAGTTTTCTGTCTGATTAATTCTCCATGGAAAATGGAAGCCTGAAAACTCTTCTCTGTCCTTGTGTAAAAGAAAAATACTGGTAGTTTAAAATAATGAACATAATTTACTATAAAAGTACAACTGAAATTACTCATTAAAAGAATAAGGTAAGGCAGTTTTATAAACCTCTCTTTCAGCTGAATATTTACATCTACAAGAGCAAATATTCTTGTGATTTTTTCCTAGTTCATAAAATGGGTATACGATATCTTTGCCTAGCTTTAACAGCATAAGATAAATGTCTTAGGTTCATCAATGTTTTTGCTTATTCAGTAGTATGTCTGCTTTTAGGTATCTGGGGTATTTATGAGCCTGTCAAAGTTATATGAAGAACAGACCACGTGATAATTTCCTGCTAGTTGAATCATACTAGTACCATCACTGGAATAATCTTAATATAACATTGAATTTTTCTTCTATCTTAAGCATAATAGAAGACTGAAAGAAAGGCATGTGAGTACTATCGGAGGAAATTGGCTGATACAAATTCAAGTAATTGTTCACTGAAAAAATGAATCTTCCAAGAAGAGACTTGATACCCTATGAGCATATAAAGAGGGAGGAAGTCCCCCTCAGGAACAGTCATAGGGGAGGGAAATAAGGGGAAAGTGGGAGGGAGGGAAGAATGGGAGGATACAAGGGATGGGATAACCATTGGGATGTAACAAGAATAAATTAATAAAAAAAAGAAAAAATTAATCTTATGCAATGATGATCGAAAAATTTTCTGTGTTATTTGCTACAATTTAATGTGAAAATCTAATTTTGAGAGAAGATGTTTTGATTCCAAATCTCGTGCCTCCCAAATAAGTAATTTTGGAAAAGTCACCTCATCTCTCTAAGATTACATTTAACTACATGCAATGGAAGTGACAGTATAATTTAATTACCTAGAAAAATAAGTTCGGTAAGTTGCAAGAAGCTACATTGCTATAAAGCTATATTTACCAAAATGGTTATAGTAGCAGTTTGCGAATTGAGCAACAACAATTACTATTCTATATTGTTTATGAAATTAAAAACAATGGTGTTGGCATTTAAATTCCTGTGTACTTGCAAATCTGGCCTGAAGTCAGGAATAATAGTAGGGACATGGGAAATCCAAACATCCTTAAATGTCTGTCTTAAGGTCTAAGAGTGTAATTTAGGTCAGAAGTTTTGCTCTGGTATTCAAATATCTCCCAGAAGTCTTGAGTAAGTTCTAAGGGTGTCTTCCAGCACAGGCTCAGCATTAGATTTTGTATTTCTTACATATCAATTTTAGTAATGATATACATCTTCAAGCTAGTCTAATATGCTAAACAAATTAATGTAAATTTGCTCTCCAAAGGTTCTAAACAGTGTTGAGTTTTAATCTATGTCTCAATCACTTTAAGTAAGCTGTAATGTTATATCTCAGTTAACTTGAGTGATTACAAATTGTGTGAAGATGGTCTTATAGCTGTTTGTGAAATACAAGGCAATCTTACAACACAATTTCAGTAATGAAAATTGAACTAAAGAACTTAAGAAATGGAATTCACTAAAATTGCAAAGCAAGCCTGACTCAATCCCACTGCTGGGGCTATTCTGTGGAGACTGAACAGAAAAGATCCAGTAGCCTGTTTCCTTAAATGCCCTACTCTGCTGACTCCAGAAAACTGAAAGTTACTTCAAGTTGCCTACTTACGGTCCCGTCTTATTTCCTCTGTTACAAACTTCAGCCCAGATTACATGTGTATTGGTCTTAGTTCACAAAACTCCCTTTGTAATTGTTGTTTCCAAACCCTTGCACTCATTTGAGGGTTTGGGTTTCTTTTCTTTTCTTTTTTTTTTTTTTTTTTTTTTTTTTTTTTTTTGGTAAGGATTATTAATAAAACTTATTTAATTTTGATGAGTTTCCCTAGTGATCATTGTGAAGAGTCAGTGGTAACCCGATTCATAATCCTTCCTTTCTTGAACCAGCTCCTTATATTGGGACTATCTGGTACTTCAAAACCAAGTTCTTGACCATTATTATCTGGAGCTTGTCCTAGGATGCATGTTGAAAAACTTCCCAGGAAGAAACATGAGCTCCAGATTTTATGTAGTGATGCCTGTTTCTCGGTTCATCTACCACCCCACACACTGATTCTTCAAGAATATTTTGGGATTTATTTAAAACTGGATTTGTTTTCCTTGATGAAATCTACCTACTCTGCTCATGTCTCATTTCCTCCTAGTCGTTCATTCCTAAAACAGTTTCTGTTTCACAGATATATAATAAAAATCAAGGGATATGAGACAGTGATACTAGTTGGCGGATTCATTTACATAAATATTCAAAGTCTTTAAAAAATTTTTCTTAATATTGAAGAAACTAAAACAGAAGTCTTTTATACAATCAGAGGTTTAATTATCATTCAGAGGGGCAAAAAGAATAGACACCAGAAGTTGTTGAAGAGAAGGAACAGAAAGAGAGCCTACCATAGAGGTTCTCTGACAGACTCAACCCAGCAAAGGACCCAAGCAGATGCTGAGACTCACAGCCAAATTTCAGGGTAAAGTGTAGGGAGTCTTATGAAAAATTTGGGAGACAGGAGGGCCTGCCGGGAAGAGGAGCTCCACAAGGACAGTAGTGGAGCCAACAAATCCAGGCAGAGGAGGGGCTGCTGCAGAGACTGATGTACCAACCAAGGACCATAATCAGATGTAGTAGGTAGGCAGCACAGTATATTTTTGGTTCCCATGAATATGGGGAATAGAGACTACCACTGAAATGGAGCGTGGTGCCCACTCAAGGAGCACTTCCCTCTGACAGGCCGGCCTTCCAGGCCACAGAGGAAAAGGATACAGGCAATTCAGATAAGACTTGGTAGCCTGAGGTTAGATGTTAGGGAAGGAGGCCTCCTCCTTTCTGAAGACTAGTGGAGGGAGGAGGGGAGGTGAAAGAGAGGAAAGGTAGGACTGGAAAGGGACAAGGAATGGGGCTACAAGTGGGATATAAAGCGAACAAATTTTTAAAAATCAAAACAAATCATAAAAAATGAATAAATAAAAGTAACTTAAAGGCTCATACAAACTCACAGAGACTGAAGCAAAAAGGGCAGCCTACACTGAACTGCCAGGCCCTAAGCATATACATTATATCTTTCAGTTGAGTTGTTTAATGGGACCTTTCAGGGTGTGAATGATTTCTGTGCCCACCCTGAAGCTCTTTGCCATGGTGTTGCTTTGCCAGCCTCAATGTGATTTTTAAAAATCTTGTCATATTTTATTATGTTCCGTTTGGTTGTTGTTTCCTAGAAGTTTCTTCTTTTCTGATGAGAGACAGAAAAGGAGTGGATCTGCATGGGAGAAGAGATGGGGAGTGGAGGCTGTAATCAAAATACATTTCATGAGAAATTAATCTATTTCCAATAAACAATAAAGTAGCTGAAATCCTACTGTAATCATAAGTATGCAAAAAAATGTTCTTTAATCTGACAAATGTAGTACATGTAGTAAAAAGAAGTGATACTCTAAGCTTCATCAAAAATCAAAACTTTAATTTAATAAGGTTTTTTAAAATGATAACCTACAGAGTAGGTGTAATTTTCTTAACTGTATCTCAGATAAGATATTTGATCCAGAAAATACTGTTGAAAGATGTAAGACCATAACAACTGACAATCACTTAGTACCTTGTCCTGATGACACATACCTGTAATCTCAACATTAGAAAGACGTTAATGGGGAATAAGAGTTCAAGGGCATCTCTGGCCACATTGGAAGTTTGAGTCAGATCAGTGCTATACAAAAACCTGTCTCAAAAAAACATAAAACCGAAAAAAATAATGCCCTATGATAGAGTTGTGTAAAATAGTTATTAATATTTTCTATTACTACTTAATGATGATTGCTGCTATCATTTTCTAACCTGCTACCATATCAATAAAAGATACAGGTACCTGTTAGGTTTTTAATATACCTAAGCTCTGGAACTGGGCAGAAAATAACCCCCCTAGGTTATCTTTTACCTCCTAGCTTCACATCCCATGCCAACTGCTCCAATACTCAGTACCTGGGCTACTTCTCTTCCAATATCCTATAAATAACTGCACATGTTTCTGGGCTGTTCCTCTCCATCACTGATCCTAAGAGCAGGCTTCTCCATCACCGATCCTAAGAGCAGGCGTCTCCCGGCCACTACTATTGTTCGCACTTAACACACTGAAACTTGCTCTCTTCTCCTCTTCTCTGTCTCTCCTGTCTCTCTCACCCATGATCCTTTATTCCTCCTAGCCCATGACCCTTAGCCCTGCCTGCCACTCTTCTTCCCTGCCCAGGGACCTCAGGGAGCAAAACAATTATGGATCAAAGATAAAGAACAAGGCCACACTATAGCAAAATAATATTCATTTCAGTAAGAATATCAAAACACTTAAATAAACGCTTTAGAAAGTGATAAGAATGAGAAGCAACCAGAAATAGGTTGTGTCATGAGGTTTTAAGGAAATGTTAGTTTAAACTACAGCTCCATAACATAATTTCTGCATTCAAGCAGAAATTAAATTAATTGGAGCAACTGTTATTTACCTGCTATATCACTAATAATAAACATTATGTCCTACAATTTGAAAAGATGGTTTTAGCATTTCTTATAAAAAATTAACATATTTAGATAATGAACATACAATCTCACTCTAGGCTTTTTTCCCAGAAAACATAAAAGTATGTCTACAATACTATACATCAATCTTTATAGACACAGTAACAAAAATGCATATCCTAACACTTAAATAAAAATACAACAATAGCAATTAAGCATTTTACATCATTTTTATTTTTTAAAACTCAAAACAAGTGTATATTTTACCTTCAGAGCTCAATACCTTTCAGATATGACAAAATGCCAGTGTTCAGTGGATATATATGATTACTGACTAATGTATGAGACACCAAGGCTTTATAACCTCCTAGAAATATCCTAGATAATCATTATCACATGCCAGCTCCCTCCCCATAGGTAGCCATAAAACAGCCACTCATAAATGATTGATAAATCTATGTAATCTTCCAGATATATTATAAAGGCTGAAAATTCAGCTTCAAATTCTAAGCAATTCATTGTGAATGATCTTATTCAATAAGCCCCATGGTTGGTGATGCTCAAATACTTGACTATTGACATACATAGGGCATTGTGGTCAAGAAAAGTTATTCATGGAAACTCCAATAGAAAAGGAAATGTTATCATCATGAAAAAAAAAAAAAAAAAAAAAAAAAAGCGGAGGAGTTCCAAGATGGCAGCGCCTAACACACACTGTATCTGATCTGCAGCACAGAGACCAGGGACTAGAATGAGAACCATAAACTGAAAGAACTGGTGAACACTACGTGAGTGGGGTCCTTCACAGTGCAGATTGCAGGCGGGCCTGGCCCCGAATCAAACAACAACCCTCAGAGGTCCTGAACCAACTCCCCAGACTTTGGAACAGTACCCACCTGCTGCTACAGCCAGCTTCTATACACCAGGCTCAGTGTGTGGGACAGTGGATCACAGGAGCTCCTGGCCTGGGGAACTCTCAGGGAAACAGGTGAATCTGTCCTTGGACACCCCCACCTGCCCCACACCAGTCCACTGAGAGAACCCAAGCTATGGTGAACACAGTGCCCAGCAACAGCATGCGTGGTCAGGGTGGGTCCTGCCGGAGCCAGGCAGCAGGTCTCAGTGGACCGGGCCTGCAAAACTGAGCTGACACAACTCAGCCAGGTCAGTCTCCGTGGCACAGCAGGCACTCCCATGCTTGTGGGAGAAGCTGGATTGCCCTGAGGGGTATGGAAGAGGGCTGAATTGTGGCCACAACTCAGTGGGACTGAACTGCCAAAGGTGCACAATCTAGACTGGTCTGCTATCTAGACTGGTCCAGGAAGGATCCTGACTGCTGGCCACAGTGGCCTGAGCCTGGGCAATTGAGCAGCTAAAGCCTGGCAAGGAGCGTACCCACAGCCCAGCAGGGACTTCCACGCTTGTGGAAGAAGCTGGACTGCCCTGATGGTCTGGAAGGGGGTCTGAATTGCGGCCACAACCCAGTGGGGCTGAAGTGCCAAAGGTGCACAATCTAGACTGGTCCACTATATAGACTGTTCCAGGCAGGAACCTGACTGCAGGCCACAGCAGTCCTGGCCTGGGCAACTGGGCAGTTAAACTTGGGCTGGCAGGTCTCCACAGCCCGGCAGTGTCTCCCACACACTTGGGAGAGGCTGGACTGCCCCGAGGGGTCAGGACAAGAATATTAAACAGTGGTCCCCAACACACCTGGTCTGAATCCCCTCAGTAGTGTGAACAGAATCAGGCAAAAGCCTATCTCTAGTTGACCCAGCCAGGAGATTAAGGTGTAGAGCAAAGTCTCCTGGAGCAGATACAAGGTCACATGCCAGTTCCAGAGAACTCCCAGAGAAGAACCTTCCCAAAGGCAAGGACATGTCACCTATAATCACTCACCAACTATCTACTCTCAACGACTAGTGAAGGACACCAGAAGCTAACACCCAACATCATACATAGCAAGATGACTAAAGAATAGCGTAAGAGTGCAAACAACAAAAACCAAAACAACTCGGTGTCTCCAGATCCCAGCTATCCCAAAGAAAGTAACCCTGAGAAATAAAACATATTCAAAATGCAAGAGAATAATCAAATTCTTTGTAATGAAGATAATAATGGAGGAAATGAGTAAAATCTGTAATCAAATGCAGGAAGGCACAGCCAAACAGGTGAAAGACATAAAAGAGGCCTATAGAGAGGCACTGGAAAAAATTCACAAAATAGAAACACCCAGATGAAGAAAGTCAACAAAATAGTTCAAGATCTGAAGATGAAAATGGAAACAGTGATAAAGGCACACAGAGAAGAAAAACAGGATCAAGAGGCCCTAGAGAAGAAAGCAAGCAACAGAGATGTGACCTTCTCTAACAAAATCCAAGAAATGGAGGAACGAATCTCAGGACTTGACGATACAATTGTAGAACTCGAAACAACCATCAAAGAAATTGCTAATCTGAAAAATTCCAGACACAAAACATCCAAGAAATCAAGGACACATGAAAAGGTGAAATCTGAGAATAATAGGCATTGAGGAATGAGAAGATGCCAGACTCTAAAGCCCAGAAAATATCTTCAAAAAATCATAGAAGAAATTGTCCCCAATTTAAAGAAGCAGATGTATATACACATACAAGAGGCCTACAGAACACCAAATAGAATAGACTAGAAAAGAAAATCTTCCCGACACTTAATAATAAAAACATAAATATACAGAACAAAGAAAACATATTAAAAGCAGCAAGAGAAAAAGGCAAAGTAACATACAATGGCAAACCTATTAGAATTACACGTGACTTCTCAGCAGAGACCATAAAAGCCAGAAGAGCCTGGACAGAGGTCCTGCAAACCCTAAGAGACCACAGATGATAGGTCAGACTACTACTCCAAGGGAAAATATCAATAACCATTGATGGAGGAAACAAAATATTCCATGACAAAAACAAATTCAAACAGAACCTTTCCACTTATCTGGCTTTACAGAAGTTAGTAGAAGGAAACCTCAACCCCAAAGAGACATATTATAACCAAAACTACATAGGAAATATGTAACTACAACATCACAAAAACACAACCACACAAATTCCCTACTGGGACCAACATCAAAAATTAAGGGACATAACAGTCACTGGTCATTAATATCTCTCAACATCAATGGTCTCAATTCTCCAATAAAAAACACAGGCTAACTGAATGGATGCATAAACAAGATCCAACATTCTTCTGCGTTCAAGAAACATATCTCACCCACAAGGACAGACATTCCCTCAGGGTAAAAGGCTGAAAAAATATTCCAGGAAAACGGTCAAAAGAGGCAAGCTGGTGTAGCCATTTTAATATATAATAGAATAGATTTTCAGTCAAAATTAATCAAAAGGGATAAAGAAGGACACTTCGTACTCATCAAGGGTAAAATCAACCAAGATGTCATCACAATTCTGAGCATCTATGCTCCAAATGCAAGGGCACCCACATTTGTAAAAGAACTATTAAAAAAGCTTAGACCACACATACACATCAATCGCCACACATAAATATGGGAGACTTCAACACCCCAATTTCACTGAAGGATAGGTCATTGAAACAGAAACTAAGCCAAGAAATAACTTCATTAGCAAACATCATGAATCAAATGGATCTAACAGATATTTACAGAACTTTTCACCCAAACACAGAGGACGATACCTAATTCTCACCACCCCATGGAACCTTCTACAAATTTGATCACATAGTAGGTCACAAAGCAAGACTCAACAGATACCAGAAGATTGAAATAATACCTTGTATACTGTCAGATCACCATGGCCTAAGACTGGACTTCAACAACAACAGAAATAACAAAAACCCTACACAAAAATGGAAACTAAACAACTCTCTACTTAATGACACCTGGGTCAGGGAAAAAATAATGAAAGAAATTAAGGACTTCCTGAAATTCAATGATAATGAAGGAACAACATATCCAAATTTGTGGGACACACAAAAAGTGTCACTAAGAGGAAAATTCATAACACTAAGTATCTTTAGAAAGAAATTGTAAACATCCCACATAAGCAAACTAACAACATACCTGGAAGCCCTAGAAAAAAAAAAGAAGCAGAAACACCCAAGAGGAGTAGACATCTGGAAATAATCAAACTCAGGGCAGAAATAAATATATTAGAAACAAAGAGAACAATGCAAAAAATTTACAAAACCAGGAGTTGGTTCTTTGAGAAAATCAACAAGATAGACAAACTGTTAGCCAAACTAACGAAAAGACAGGGAGACACTATCCAAATGAACAAAATCAGAAAAGAAACGGGAGACATAACAACATACACTGAAGAAATACAATCATATGATCCTACTTTAAAGGCATATATGCCACAAAATCTAAAAATCTAAGGGAAATGGATAATTTTCTTGATCAATTCCACTTGCCAAAATTGAATCAAGAGCAGATAAACAAATTAAATAGTCCTATTTCTCCTATAGAAATAAAAGTAACCATTGATAGTCTCCCAACCAAAAAAAGCGAAGGCCAGTTGGTTTCAGTGCAGAATTCTACCAGACCTTCAAAGAAGAGCTAATACCAATACTCTTCAAGCTACTCCAAGAGATAGAAATGGATGGAACATTACCAAATTCATTCTATGAGGCCACAGTCATGTGGATACGTAAACCCACAAAGACCCATCAAAAAAAATTTCAGACCAATTTCTCTTATAAACATTGACACAAAAATACTCAATAAAATATTCACAAAATGATTACAAGAACATATCAAAGATATAATTCACCATGACCAAGAAGGCTTCATTCCAGGTATGCAGGGATGGTTTAGTATATGGAAATCCATCAATGTAATCCACCATATAAAAAACCTGAAAGAAAATAACCACATGACCATCTCCTTAGAGACAAAAAAAAAGCATTTGACAAAAACAAAAAACAAAAAAAACACCCTTTTATTTTTAAAGTTTAGGAGAGATCTGGAATACAAGGTACATACCTAAACATAATAAAAGCTATATACAGCAAGCCAATAGCCAACATCAAATTAAATGGAGAGATAATCAAGGAAATTCTTCTATAATTGGGGAACACGCAAGGCTTCTGACTTTCGCCATAACTCTTCAATATAGTTCTTGAAGTTCTAGCCAAAGCAATAAGACAACAAAAGGAGATCAAGTGGATCCAAATGGAAAAGGAGTAAGAGATATTATCCCTATTTGCACATATGATCGTGTACATAAGTGATGCCCACAATTCAACCAGAGAACTCCTACAGCCAATAAACACCTTCAGCAAAATGGCTGGATACAAAATTAACTCAAAAACTAAGTAGCCTTCCTTTATACAACTAATAATCATACAGAAGAAGTTAGGAGCACTATACCCTTCACTATAGTCATAAGCAATATAAAATATCTAGGAGTAACTCTAACCAAGCAAGTGAAGGACTTGTTTGAAAAAAAACTTTAAATCTCTGAAGAAAAAGATTGAAGATGACATGAGAAGATGGAAGGATCACCCTTGTTCGTGGATTGGAAGAATTAACATTGTGAAAATGACCATCTTACCAAAAGCAATTTACAGATTCAATGCAATCCCTATCAAACTACATACACAATATTTTAAAGACAATGAAAGATCAATTCTGAACTTCATATGGAAAAACAAAAACCCCAGAATAGCTAAACCAATCCTATACAATAAAAGATCCTCCAGAAGAATCTCCATATCTGATCTCAAGCTGTACTATAAAGCAACAATAATTAAAACAGCATGGTATTGGCACAGCAATAGGCTGGTTGATCAATGGAATTGAATCATAGACCCAGATATGATTCCACATACATATGGTCTCTTGGTTTTTGACAAAGAAGCCAAATCTATTCAATAAAAAAGGATAGCATCTTCAGCAAATGGTGCTGGTCTAACTGGATGTCTACATGTAGAAAAATACAATTAGACTCATATTTATCACCCGCACAAAAATCAAGTCCAAGTGGATTAAAGACCTCTACATAAAACCAGAGACACTAAATCAGTTAGAAGAAAAAGTGGGGAAGAGCCTGAAACACATTGGCACAGAAGATAACTTCCTAAATAGAACACTAAGAGCTCAGGCCTTAAGGTCAACAATTAATAAATGGGACCTCATGAGGCTGAGAAGCTTCTGTAAGGCAGGAGACACTGTCAACAGAACAAAGCGACAGCCTACAGACTGGGAAAATGTCTTCACCAATTCTATATCTGACAAAGGTCTAATATCCAAAATATATAAAGAACTCAAGAAATTAAACACCACCAAACCAAATACTACAATTAAGAAATAGGGCTCAGAACTAAACCAAGACTTCTCAATGGAGGAATATTGAATGGCTGTGGAACACTTAAAGAAACACCCAACATCTTTAATCATCAGAGAAATGCAAATCAAAATAACACTGAAATTCCATCTTACACCCAACAGACTTACTAAGATCAAAAACTCAAGTGACACCACATGCTGGTGAGGATGTGGAGAAAGAGGAACACTCCTTCCTTGCTGGTGGGAATACAAACTTGTACAACCACTTTCTAAATCTATCTGGGGCTTTCTCAGAAAACTGGGAATAAGGCTTCCTCAAAACCCAGCTAATCCACTCCTTGAAATATACCCAGAAAACGCTCCACCACACAACAAGGACATATGCTCTACCATGTTCTTAGCAGCTATATTTGTAATAGTCAGAACCTGGAAACAGCCTAAATGTCCCTCACTTGAAGAGTGCATAAAAAAACTGTGCTACATTTACACTATGAAATACTACTCAGCTATTAAAAACAAGGATATCCAGAAATTTGTGGACAAATGGATGGAACTAGAAATGATCATGCTGAGTGAGTTTACCCAGACACAGAAAGACTCACATTGTATATACGCACTTATATTGAACACTAGCCCAAAAGGCACACACCATGAATGTCTTCACTTACCAGGAGATTTGGAAAAATGTGAAGACACCTTACTGAGACTCTAGGTACAGAAATATAGGAGATGGGGAAATAAATAGAAAGACCCAGAGGGCACTAGAATCCGACATGAAGAACATTGTGACAGCTGGATTGGGACCCAGGGGGTTCTGATCAAACTATTTCACTAATCAAGGACAATACAAGTAGTAAACATTAAATTCCTACTCAGATCTACCCAATGGACAGGACATTCTCCACAGTTATGTGGAGAGTGGGGACTGACTCTGACATGAACTGTGGTGCCCCATATATGACCATCTCCCCTTGGTGGGGAGGCCTGATGGCACTCAGAGAAAGAATAAGCAGGCTACCAAGATGAGACTTGATAGCCTATGACCATATAGTGGGGGAGGAGATCCACCTCAGTCATAGACCTAGGGTAGGTGAATAAGGTGAAAATGGGAGGGAGGGAGGAATGAGAGATATAAATGATGGGATAGCAATTGAGTTGTAATCGGATAAACTAATAAAATCAATTAATTAATTAATTAATTAAAATTTTAAAAGCATTGCAGAAAATCTGTGAATCAAGTGGGAACAATTCCATTTAACATGACTTCTTTATACTGACTTAGGAAAATATAATAAAATACTAATTCTGTCATATAATGTTTTTTATAAGTTAAACCTATGATCTCACAAGCTCCACTGTAGGTTACTAGCCAGTTAGTCTTCAAACTAAATGGTTTCTGTTTCTTTGTTTTATAACATTAACATAGACTTCCTGGGACCTTATTAGAAAAGGGCCTTACAAACGCTGGAGAGTAAGTTTATAGTCATCATACTTCACCAAATTTTACTTTGATCCAGTCTCTACAACCTCAGGAGTATATTCCTTCCATCAGACCATAGGTGACTTAGGTAAGAATCCCCAGTCATTTCCCAGGAAATGACGTCTGAAATCAGACAATTTACTCCATATTTTTTCATGTACAAATGGCTACTTAATAACATTTTTGATTAAAAACTGTTCAACGGACTTCAGCAATATCTACTCAAAATTTATATAATATAGATAATAAGAAACCATGCTTTAATTTGAATAGTAACTCAGTACTAGATGGTTATTTTTCTCTATGTTGATTTAAGGTTCTAGGTGGCTGAAATGCTGACATCTCCTTCACTATTGCTTCATTAACATACCTGTCACTCATTGCATCATAACTTAATTAATAGCTGGCTTTCATGTATTTATTAGCCATAATTTGGTCAAAACATACAATGAAATTAAATGTGAACTATTTCTAATTTTCCATAAATGTTATTTTTCTCCTCTATATAATCACTTGGTTACTTATGTATTTTATTTAGACACTAAGTGACAAATGCTACAGGAGACCAGAGACCTGTTAGATATCACATGATATCTAACATTGGCATTTTCTCCATCCAAAATGTGGGGTACCTACCAGAGTTCAACTTTGTAATCAAGAATTTATTGAACTGCGTTAGTCATGGCACCTGATTTTCATAAACCCTGTAAGAGCCTTTCTGCTCCATGCTCATCTAGTCTAGATATATTTCAAGTTCCTTATTATCATTTCTCTATCTCACACCAGACAACTATTGTAGAAGCAACCCTATATTTAAGGCAAGTAGATTTCTGGATTTTTCTAATGCTAGAATGCATTTTTGTCTCAAAAATCTATATAGTGTAACTACTTGAACAGAGATATGTTATCTTTCTTCAAAGATAATTTCTGATGCGCTAGTAATATCTTTGTTAGTCCACCATTTCCCTCTTTTGCAGATATTTAAATATCCAATAATTAAAAATGTTTAAATGGCTGATATTTGACTGTTATTCATATTTTATCTATAAAAGTGTGCTTCAGCACACATATTTTATGCATTCATAATTCTTTTCATATTTCTCAAGATACCACTCCCTCAAAGCAGGAACTATACATTTCCATAATTGAGAGATAGACTAGGAGCCGTAGTTATTTCATTTTAGCATTTGTGCCCTATCAAGTATATTCACAAAACTGATTTTCAAAACATAAAATGTCCTTTTAAGTAGAAGGCTATGGCATGTCCATGAAATGATTGTCACTATAACTATTTCAGGTATTTTAATGGTGACTTCTGGCTTAAAGTTAACGTATGTTTCCCTAAGTCTCTTCAGTATCTGTTTTCACTTCTGAAATAGTGTTCTCCAAGATCCTAAATTACACCTTTGCTCCAGATAATGCAAGAAATTCTCAGAAAAAAAAAACTCAGGAAATAATTTGTGTTCAAATCTAAATGTCTATTGATGTGACAAAATTCAAGTCCAGTATAGATTTGTGTTGAACACTTGACAGGTGGGTCTGTTCTGCAGCCCTGACTGAAGGATGACTGAAGAAGAGATGGAAAATAGAATATCAGCCAAAGAATATAATAAGCCAAAGGGTGCCATAGCTTCAAAAGTCAAATGCCTCATTGCCAGTGCTCTAAGGAGAAAAAAGTCATAAACTACTCTAATCTTTCATCAACTACAAGTATTCCTATTTGCTTATATTTTTAAATTTTTAATTAATTTATTCAGATTATAACTCAATTGTTATCCTATCACTTGTATTCTCCTGTTCTGCCCTCCCTCCCACTTTTACCCTACTCTCCTCCCCTAGGTCTATGGCTGAGGTGTACCTCTGTCCCCACTATATGGTCATAGGCTATCAAGTCTCATCTTAGTATCCTGACTATTCCTTCTCTGAGTGCCACCGGGCCTCCCCATCAAGGGGAACTGGTTAAATATGGAGCACCAGAGTTCATGGCCAAGTCAGTCCCCACTCTCCACACAACTGTGAAGAGTGTCCTGTCCATTGGCTAGATCAGAGTAGGAGTTCAATGTTTACTGTTTATATTGCCCTTGGTTTATGCAGTATTTGAGCAAAACCCCTGGACCCAGATCCACCCATCATAATGTTCTTTTTGTAGGTTTCTAGGACCTTCTGGAACATTCTATTTCCCCATTCTCCTACATTTCTCTCACCTCGAGTTACAGTAGGATGTCCTCACATCTGTCTCAGTCTCCTGGTAATTGAAGACTTCCATGGGACGTGCCTTTTGGACTAGTGTCCAATTCAAAGTGAGTATATACCATGTGAGTCTTTCTATTTCTGGGGGTAACTCACTCAGTATGATATTTTTTTGTTCCATCTATTTGTCACAAATTTTGGGATTTCCTTGGTTTTAATAGCTGAGTAGTATTCTATGGTGTAAACGTACCACAGTTTCTTTATACATTCTTCAACTAAGGGGCATTTAGGCTGTTTCCATGTTCTGGCTATTACAAATAAGGCTGCTATGAACATGGTTGAGCATATGTGCTTGTTGTGTGGTGGAACATCTTCTGGGTATCTTCCAAGGAGTAGAATAACTGGGTCTTGAGGAAGCCCTATTCCCAGTTTTCTGAGAAAGCCCCAGATAAATTTAGAAAGTGGTTGTACAAGTTTGCATTCCCATCAGCAAGGAAGGAGTGTTCTTCTTTCTTACATCCTCACCAGCATGTGGTGTCACTTGAGTTTTTGATCTTAGTAAGTCTGTTGGGTATAAAATGGAATCTCATAATTGTTTTGATTTGCATTGCTCTGATGATTAAAAATGTTGAGCATTTCTTCAAGTGTTTCTCAGCCATTTGATATTCCGCTGTTGAGAATTTCCTGTTTAGTTCTGAGCCACAGTTCTCTATTGGGATATTTGGTTTGGTGGTGCTTAATTTCTTGAGTTTATATATTTTGGATACAAGACCTTTGTCAGATGGAGGGTTGGTGAAGCTCTTTTCCCAGTCTGTAGGCTGTCACTTTGTTCTGTTGACAGTGTCTCCTGCCTTACAGAAGCTTCTCAGCCTCATGAGGTCCCATTTATTAATTGTTAACCTTAAGGCCTGGACTCTTAGTGTTCTACTCAGGAAGTTGTCTTCTGTGTCAATGTGCCGGGCTCTTCCCTACTTTTTCTTCTTACTGATTTAGTGTCTCTGGTTTTATGTAAAGGTCTTTAATCCACTTGGACTTGATTTTTGTGCAGGTGATAAATATAGGTCTAATTGTATTTTTCTACATGTAGACATCCAGTTAGACCAGCACCATTTGCTGAAGATGCTAATGTTTTTCCATTGAATAGATTTGGCTTCTTTGTCAAAAACCAAGAGGCCATATGTGTGTGGAATCATTTCTGGGTCTACAATTCGATTCCATTGATCAACCAGCCTATTGCTGTGCCAGTACCATGATGTTTTAATTGTTGTTGCTCTATAGTACAGCTTGAGATTGGGTATAGAGATTCTTCTGGAGGATCTTTTATTGTATAGGATTGGTTTAGCTATTCTGGGGTTTTTGTTTTTCCATATGAAGTTCAGAATTGATCTTTCAATGTCTTTTAAATTTTTTTTGTATGTATTTTGGTATGAATTGTATTGAATCTGTAAATTGTTTTTTGTAAGATTGCCATTTTTCTATGTTAATTGTCCCAATGCATGAAAAAGGAAGATCTTTCCATCTTCTGATGTCATCTTCAATCTCTTTCTTCAGACTTTGAAGGTTTTTTTAAACAAGGCTTTCACTTGCTTAATTAGAGTTTCTCCTAGATATTTTATATTGCTTGTGGCTAATGTGAGGGGTTTAGTTTTCCTAATTTCTTCCTCTGTATGTTTGTCATTTGTAAATTGGAAGGATACTTACATTTTTTAGTTAATTTTGCGCCCAGCCATTTTGCTGAAGGTGTTTATCAGCTATAGGAGTTCTCTGGTGGAATTTTGGGTTTCACTTATGTACATTATCTAATCATCTGCAAATAGGGATAATTTGACTTCTTCCTTTCCCATTTTGATTCTTTGATCTCCTTTTGTTGTCTTATTGCTCTGAGTAGAACTCCAACACCTATCTTGAGGAGATATGGAGAAAGTGAGCAGCCTAGCCTGTACCCCGATTTAAGAGGAATTTGCCTGAGTATCTCTCCATTTAATTTGATGTTGGCTACTGGCTTGCTGTATATAACCTTTATTATGTTTAGCTATGTACCTTGTATCCCTACTCTCTCCCTATCTGCTTATTTAAACTTACTGGCATGGCTGTTCTCTGATTTGTAAGCCGTCCTACCACTTACCTAATACTAACTTTGCAGCTTTCCCTTTATGGCATCATTTATACTTCATTTTGATAAATAGTTTTTATTGTCAGAATGAGAATTTTAAGCAGAAATCATTTTAGTATTGAGATTTTAATCTGGTTGTATGTAGATTCAGGTTTGCTAAGAATCTTAACTAGGAGTGCCACAGATTATACCCTCTAATTGTTAACTGTATACACCAAAGAGAATCTTAACCTTGACTTAACAGAATCCTTGAAAGCACACACACACACACACACACACACACACACACACACACAGCGCAGCATGTGGTAAAGGTGGGGAAAGTCATGCTTAAGGGTCTCCTTAACACTCATTTGTTAAGCAAAAACTTCGCTTTCTGAGAAGAAGCAACTTGCCTAATTTCCCAACCAAAGCCACTTATAAATAAATCAATCAGCATCCGTGAATAAACTAAGTCATCCATGCGTTTAGGGTTCTAGGCTACCTGAAAACAAACATTTAATTTTGGATTACTCTTGCACAAAGTGGAAATAACAGTGAATTATTTTGAGCGTGACACTGCCAACCAACATTGACATTTGGAGCCCAGTTGCTGAGTGGCTTCACTCTCTAGGCTAAATAATCATCTTCATCATTCATTTTAAATGAACAGTGACATGTCATTAATTAGCATTAATCAGGAAATTACCACATAATCACAGAGCGAATGGTGGCCCACGCATGCCTCATTAGACTGCTATAGCTTTAGACATGAACTGCAAAGTTAGACTCACAATTTTGAGAATTTTAGAAGAATGCTCATTTTTTAAAAAATCTTACACAATCTGAGGAATTTTTTTAATCTTGAAGTAAATTTTTTAAGATAAATGAAATATTAAATTTACCTATAACCTTGACTATTTTTATAAAAATTGAGATTTTTTTTTACAGCCAAAGAAATATAAAAGCCTGTATCACATATAAGAAAAATAAATAAATAAATATGCCATGTACTATTTTATTAACTATATCTGTAGCAAAAGAAAGAAAATATTGATACACAGTAATGTTAATTAAAATGTCAATATACCCATCAACTTTTTCTTCTGATGATTTTAATGAAAGATAGCCTACAAAAATAAAAATGAGATAAACACATGGCCCCTTCAAATTTTGAACAATATACTATCTCGGCAGACATTTGTTTGAAAGTATCTTAACTGAAATAAAAATTAATTGACAATGGTAACAAAAATATATTTCCATAAAAAGAGTAAAATTGTTGAAAATTTTATTTCACCCACCACTGAGAATGTGACAACTAGAAACCTGTTATTTAACCCTTCTTCTAAGCAGTTCCTTGGTAAAATAAACAAAGGTGTTTGTCCTGAATGAGGAAATACTTGAATGTGTAGAGTATTTATATCACTTAAAAACTCATAGATAAAATGGCTATCTAATAACAAGAACATATTAATTTAATTTATCTGTATGTATTTTATATGCCTATAGCTATTAACATTTTTTATTAAATTAATTTATTCAGATTACACCTCAATTGTTACCCCTCACTTATTTCCTCCCATTCCTTCCTCCCACCGTCTTTCACCCTATTCCCTTCCATAGGTCTGTGACAAAAGGAGACATCCTCCACAATCATATGGTCACAGCCTATCAGGTCTCAACCTGGTAGCCTGCTTATTCTTTCTCTGAGTGCTACCAGGCCCCCCCACCAGGTGAAGTAGTCAATAAGGGCACCAGGGTTCATGTCAGGGTCAGTCTCCACTCTCCACACACCTTTGGAGAATGTCCTGTCCATTGGCTAGATCTGAGTAGGGGTTCAATATTTACTGCATGTATTGTCCTTGGTTGGTGTAGTAGCTTGATCAGAGTCCCTTGGGTACAGATCTACCCATCATGATGTTCTTCTTCTAGGTTTCTAGGACCCTCTGGATAATTATATGTCCCTATTCTCTCATACCTCTCTCACCTAGGATCCTAATAGGAGGTCCCCACATCTATCCCAATCTCCTGGTAAGTGCAGACTTTCAGGTTACATCCCTGTTGGACTAGTGTCCAGTTATAATCAGAATATACCATATGAGTCTTTCTGAGTCTGGGTTACCTCATTCAGTATGATCATTTCTAGTTCCACCCATTTGCCCATAAATTTCAGGATTTTCTTGTTTTTAATAGCTGAGTAGTATTCTATAGTGTAAATATACCAGTTTCTTTATCCATTCTTCAACTGAGGGATATTTAGATTGTTTCCAGGTTCTCACTATTACGAATAAGGCTACTATGAACATGGTTGAGCATATGTCCATGTTGTATGTGGAGCACATTCTGGGTATATTGCAAGCAGTGGTATAGCTGAGTCTTGAGGTATTCTGAGAGAGCCAGATAGATTTCCAAAGTGGTTGTACAAGTTTACACTCCCACCAGTAATGAAGGAGTGTTCCCCTATCTCCAAATCTTTACCAGCATGTGCTGTCACTTGAGATTTTTATCTTGACCATTCAGATGAGTGTAAGATGGAATGTCAGAGTCATTTTGATTTACATTTCTCTTATGACTAAGAATGTTGGGCATTTCTTTAAGTGTTTGTCAGCCATTTGATATTCCTCAGTTGAGAATTCTGTTTAATTCTTAGCCCCATTTCTTGACTGAGTTATTGATTTTTGTGCTGTTTAATTTCTTGAGTTATTTATATATTTTGGATATTAGGCCTTTGTCAGATATAGGATTGGTGAAGATCTTTCCCATTCTGTATGTTGTTGCTTTGTTCTGTTGACAAGGTCTTCTATCTTACAGAAGCTTCTCAGCCTCATGAGGGTCCCATTTATTAATTGTTGAACTAAAGGCCTACAATATTGGAGTTCTGTCCAGGAAATTGTCTCCTGTGCCAATAAGTCCCAGGCTCTTCCCCACTTTTTCTTCTAACCGCTTTAGTGTCTATGGTTTTATGTTGAAGTCTTTAATCCACTTGGACTTGAGTTTTTGTGCAAGGTGATAAATATGGGTCTAATTATATTTTTCAACATGTAGATATACAGTTAGGCAAGCACCATTTGTTGAAGATGCTATCCTTTTTCCATTGAATAGATTTGGCTTCTTTGTCAAAATCAAGTGACCATATGTGTATGGGTTTATTTTTGTGTCTTTGATTCAATTCCATTGATCAACCAGCCTATTGCTGTCCCAGTACCATGTTGTTTTAATTACTGTTGCTCTATAGTACAGCTTGAGATCAGATATGAAGATTCCTCTGGAGTATCTTTAATGTACAGCATTGTTTTATCTACTGTATGTTTTTTGTTTTTCCATATGAAATTGAGAATTGATCTTTTAATCTTTTGTAGGTATTTTGATAGGGATTGCATTGAATCTGTAAATTGCTTTTGGTAATATGGCCATTTTTTCTGTTAATTCTCCTGATCCATGAACAAGGAAGATCTTTCCATCTTCTGATGTCATCTTCAATCTCTTTATTCAGAGATTTGACGTTTTTTTTTTTTTTTTCAAACAAGTCTTCCACTGGCTTGGTTAGAGTTACTCCTAGATATTTTATATTGCTTGTGGGTATCGAGAAAGGTGTACTTTTCCTAATTTCTTTCTCTGCATGATTATCATTTGTATATAGGAAGGTTACTGATTTTTTTTTAAGTTAATTTTGTATCCAGCCATTTTGCTGAAGGTGTTTATCAGCTGTAGGAGTTCTCTGGTGGAATTTTGGGGGTCACTTGTGTAAACTATCATATCATGTGCAAATAGGGATAATTTCTCTTACTCCTTTCCCATTTGGGTCCCTAGATCTCCTTTTTTGTCTTATTTTCTAGCTAGAACATCAAGAACTATATTGAAGAGATATGGAGAAATTTGGCAGCCTAGCCTGTTTCTCACTTTAAGAGGAATTTCCTTGAGTATCTCGCCATTTAATTTGATGTTGGCTATTGGCTTGTTGTATATAGCCTTTGTTATGTTTAGGTATGTGCCTTTTATCCCCAATCTCTCTGAAACTTTAAACATGAAAGGGCATTGGATTTAGTCAAATGCTTTTTCTGCATGTAAGGACATGATCCTATGGTTTTCTTTCTTTCAGTTTGTTTATATGGTAGATTACATTGATGGATTTCCAAACATTAAACTATCCCTATATGCCTAGAACAAAGCCTACCTGGTCATGGTAAATGATATCTTTGACGTGTATTTGTATTTGGTTTCAAGTATTTTATTTTGTATTTTTGCATCAGTGTTCATAAGAGAAATTGATCTGAAATTCCATTTCTTTGTTGGATCTTTGCGAGGTTTAGGTATCAAAGTGACTGTGGCCTCATAGAATGAGTTTGTTATTCCAGCCATTTCTATCTTTTGGAGCAGTTTGAAGAGTAATGCTATAAGCTCTTCTTTGAAGTTCTGGTAGAATTCTGTGCTGAAACCATTTACCCCTGACCTTCTTTTGGTTGGGAGATGATTAATGACTGCTTCTTTTTTTGTAGGAAAAATAGGACTATTACTTTTCTTTTTGTTTAACTTATCTTGATTCAAGTTTGGCAAGTGTAATTGATCAAGAAAATGGTCCATTTTCCTTAGATTTTCACATTTTGTGGCATACATATTTTTGAAATAGGATCTTGTGATTCTTTGTATTTCTTCAGGGTCTGTTGTTAAGTCTTCCTTTTCATTTCTAATTTTGTCAATTTGAGTAGTGTCTCTCTGCCTTTTATTTAGTTTGGCTAACAGTTTGTCTTTCTTGTTGATTTTCTCAAGGAATCAGCTCCTGGTTTTGTTGATTCTTTGAATTGTTGTCTTTGTTTCTAATTTACTGATTTCTGTCCTGAGTTTGATTATTTTTTGAAATCTACTCCTCTTGGGTGTTTCTGCTCCTTTGTTCCCCTAGGGTTTCCTGTTGTGTCATTAAGTTGCTTACATGGGATGTTGCCAATTTCTTTATAAAATCACTTAGAACTGTGAATTTTCCTCTTAGTACTGCTTTCAATATGTCCCACAAATTTGGGTATGTTGTTCCTTTATCTTCATTTAATTTCAGGAAGTACTTAATTTCTTTCTTTATTTCTTCCCTGACCAAGGTGTCATTAAGTAGAGAGTTGTTTAGTTTCCATGTAATTCTAGGTTTTTGTTATTTCTGTTTTTTTTTGAAGTCCAGATTTAGACCATGGTGAATTAGACAGGATACAAGGTATTATTTCAATCTTCTTCTATCTGTTGAGGCTTGCTTTTTGACCTCCTCTATGATCAATTTTGGAGAAGGTTCCATGGGGTGGTGAGAAGAAGGTATAATCCCTTGTGTTTGTGTAAAAAGTTCTGTAGATATATGTTAGATTCATTTGATCCATGGTATTGGTTAGTGTCATTATTTCTCTGTTTAGTTTCTATTTCAATGACTTATCTTTTGGTGAAAGTAGTGTGTTGAAGTCTCCCACTATTAATGTTTAGGAATTGATGTGTGGTTTAAGCTTTGTTAATAGTTCTTTTACAAATGTGAGTCCCGTGTGTTGGGAGTATAGATGTTCAGAATTATGAAGTCCTCTTGGTTGATTTTAACTTTGTTGAGTTTGAAGTGTCCTTCCTCATCTCTTTTGAGTAATTTTGGTTGAAAAATCTATTTTGTTTGATATTAAAATGGCTACACCTGCTTGCTTCTTGTGACCATTTGCTTGGAATATTTTTTTCCAACCTTTTACCCTGAGGTAATGCCTATCGTTATGGGTGAGATGTGTTTCTTGAATGCAGAAGAATGTTGTATCTTCTTTATGCCTCCATTCAGTTTGTCTGTGTCTTTTTATTGGAGAATTGAGACCGTTGATGTTGAGAGATATTAATGACCAGTGACTGTTAAGAGTCTTAATTTTGATGTTGTTTCTAATTGAGCTTTTCTGTAGTTGTGTTTTTGCCATGGTATAGTTATTTATTTCCTGAGTAGTTTTGGTTGTAGCTTGACCCTTTGGGATGGAGTTTTCCTTCTAGTACCTTCTGTAAAGCTGGATTTGTGGATAGGTACTGTTTGAATTTGGTTTTGTCATGGAATATTTTGTTTTCTCCATCAATGGTTATTGATAGTTTTTCTGGGTAAAGTAGTCTGGCCTGGCATCTCTGGTCTCTTAGGGTTTGCAGGATCTCTGTCCAGGCCCTTCTGGCTTTGATGGTCTCTGCTGAGATGTTGGGTGTATCTGATAGGTTTGTCCTTAAATGTTATTTGGCCCTTTTCCGTTGCAGCTTTTAATTTTTTTCTTTGTTCTGTATGTTTTGTGTTTTGATTATTATGTGATGGGCAGTTTTTCTTTTCTGGTCATTTCTATTTGGTGTTCTGTAGGCCTCTTGTATGTTTATAGGCATCTCTTTCTTTAGATTGGGGAAGTTTTCTTCTATGATTTTGTTGAGATTAGTTTCTGGGCCTTGGAGTCTGATATCTTCTCTTTCTTCAATGCTTATTATCCTCAGATTTCTTCTTTTTATGGTGTCCTTAATTTCTTGGATGTTTTGTGTCAGGAGTTTTCCAGATTTGGCATTTTCTTTAATGGTTGCTTTAAGATCTGTGATTGTATCTTCTAGACCAGAGATTCGTTCTTCCATCTCTTGGATTCTGTTAGAAAAGCTCACCTCTATGTTGCTTGCCTTCTTCTCTGAGGTCTCAAGTTCTCATTTTTCTACTGTCTATGTGTTTATCATTAAATCCATTTTCATCTTCAGATCTTGAACTGATTTTTTTATTTCTTTCATCTGATTGTTTGTATATTCCTGAGTTTCTTCCATTGCCTTTTTATAGGTCTTTAGAGCTTGAACCGTTTTATTTATTTCTTTCATCTGGTTGTTTGCATTTTCCTGAAATTTTTCCAGTTCCACTCTATGTGCTTCTTTTATGTCTCTTAACTGTTTGTCTGCGTCTTCCTGCATTTGATTACTAATTTTATTTGTTTACTCCATTATCATCCTCATTACTAAGGATTTGAGGTCATTTTCTTGTATTTCCATTGTATCTGAGTTCTCTGGGTTGTTTTCTTTGGGATAGCTAGAAACTGGAGACGCCATGTTGTTTTGGTTTTTTTTTTTTTTTTTTTTTGCATATGCTTTCATGCTGTCCTTTAGACATCTTGCTGTCTCTGTTTTTGTTGGGTAGCTTCCAGCATTGGATGGAGGGAGTCTGATGATAGATTCACTTGTTTTCTCACGATTTCCATAGGCTGGAAGCTCTGATGCTTCACTGGTATGGATGGCAGGAGGCTATCCCTGTCATTTTGACTCTCACAGCCAGTGATCCTCAGCTCCCCTGCACTGTGGGTCTTGCAATCATTCCGGTATCCACAGCCTTCTGAGTCCCCTGCCAAGTCCAACCAGGGACACTGGGCCTGAACCATGCACCGAGCTCAGCTAGATTCTCAGGGCCCAAACCCTCTGCTGAGCTCAGCTAGTGATTCTGGGCCCAAAATGCATACAGGGTTCAGCCATAATTTTTGGGCTGGGACTGCGCACCAAGCTCAGCTAGGGGCTTTTGGTCCAAAGTGTGTACTGTGGTCAGTTATTGACTCAGGGCCCGAACTGTCCACCAAGCTCAGCCAGGAATTCTCGATTCAAACTGCGCACTGTGTCCAACCAGAGTCTTAGAGCCGGGACTGTGCCAAAAGCTCAGCTAGAGTCTCTGGGCCCAATTTGCCTGCCAAGCACAGTTAGGGACTCTGGCCCCAAACTGCAAGCCGAGCTCCACCCGAGTCTCCAGAGCGGAATTGTGCACCGAGCTCAGCAAGGGACTCTAGACCCACACTGCGCTCTGAGTTCATCCAGGACTCCGGGCCTAAACTGCTTGGAGAGTCCAGTCAGAGTCTTAGGGCTGCCGAGCCTGTGCGCAAAGCTCAGCTAGAGTCTCTGGACCCAATCTTCCCAGCAAGTCAAGCTAGAGACTCTGGGCTGAATCTGCATGCTGACCTCAGCCTGTGTCAGTGCCCCAGAACTGCCCGCTGAGCTGAGCTAGTGTCTCCGGCAGAACTGCTCGCTGAGCTGAGCTAGCACCTCTGGTGGAACTGAGGGCTCCGCCCAGCCTGTGTCACAGCAGGGGAGCTGTGGGTGCACTGAGTTATTGCCTCAGGCAGAATTGCTTCCTGAGCTGAGTCGAGCCAGCATCTCCACAGCACTGCACACTAAGCTGAACCTGGGACTGTGAGGCTGAACTGTCCGCCGAGTCCAGTTTGAGTCTCAAGACACCACGCAACCCAAATCCTACCCAGAGTCCCCTCTCCTGCAGCAACTCCCACTGGCCACCACACCAATCGCCTCCACCAGAAGGCTCTGAGCTGCAAACCTCAGCCACCGCCGCTGCTGAGGCTGCTGCCTCTGCCACTGCTGCTCCTCCTGTGTGCAGGGGCATGCAGGTCCTCCGCACCCTGGTCCCTCTGAACTGTGGAGCACTCCTGCTCCACTGTGGGGACCTCTGTGTTCCTGGCTCAGAAATCTGTGCGATTCCCTGAATTGTTCACTGGAGCTTCCAAACACGGTCCACACTGCTCACCGCCATCTTGGATCTTGGGGAAATTTTCTTCTATGATTTTGTTGAAAATATTATCAGGGCCTTGGAGACAGGTATCCTCTCCATCCTCAATGCCTATTATCCTCCATTTTCACCTTTTCATGGTGTCGTTGTTTTTTTGTTTGTTTGTTTGTTTGTTTGTTTGTTTGTTTCAGGAATTTTTCAGATTTAGCAATTTCTTTGATGGTTGCTTCAAGTTCTATGGTTATATCTTCTAGTGCTGAGATTTGTTCCTCCATCTTTTTGATTGTTTTAGAGAAGTTCCCTCTTTGTTACTTGATTTCTTTTCTAAGTTCTCTCATTCCCACCTTTCTTCTCTCTGTGCCTTTATCAGTTTCCATTTTCATCTTCAGATCTTGAGTTGTTTTATTGATTTCCTTCATCTGATTGTATTTTCATGAATTTATTCAAGTGCTTCTCTGTAGTCCTGTTTTATGTCTTCACCCTGTTTGGCTGTATTTTCTGCAGTTGTTTACAGATTTTTTTCATTTTCTCCATTATCATCTTCATTACTAAGTATCTGAGATCATTTTCTTGTATTTCAATTGTGTTTGAGTTTTCAGGATTGCTTTCTATGGGATAGCTGTGATCTGGAGATGCTATATTGTTTTGGGTTTTGTTGTTCATGTTTTTTTATGCTGGCCTTTAGTCATCTTGCTGTCTGTGGTGTTGAGAGATAGTTTCTGCTGTCTTTCACTGGTTGTTGAGAGTGGGAGTGGATGTTGGTGCGTAATTATAAGTCAAGGGCTCTTGCCTGTGGGGATCAGGGAACTCTTCACTGGAATAGGCAGGTGATATGGTTTTGGCTTCAGTAGACTTTGATCCACACCATGGGCTCCCCACTGGGTCAGCAGTGGTTGGTGCTGGTGCTCTGCAGCCCCAGAATCAGTTCAAGGTAGTGTAAATAAAGCTGCTTAACCTGCCTTTGGCTGAGCTTTGAATATCCTGCCCTCAGGCCTTGGGGATTTGGGTTCTAGGCTCAGATCTCCCTAGAGTGCCTGAACCCCGTGCTGGGATCTAGTAGTTGTTTATGGGTCTTCCTGATCTATCCATGTAATAGGGCCAGAGTTCTGCCTACCAGGGAGAGAGCAGCTATTGCCTTCTGATTGTGATTGACTGGCTAGCTTTCTGCACTATCCTCTAAGTCCTGCCCAGCCCCTCCTAAGAACATGGGAGGCCCTACTAGGCTGTGGAACCTGGCTAGGCTGGGTCAATTCTGACTAATTGTAAAAGAACAGTTTGCTGGGGCCTGTAGCTAAGTTCCTGCCTGGTCCCAAGTCCACAGCTATCTGGGCCCCCGGTGGCACCTGGGCTTTCTGTGGACTGGCACAGGGTAAGTGTGAGAGTTATGAGGATAGGTCCACCCATTTCCCTGAAATTTCCCCAGGCTAAGAGCTCTGGTGCTTCACTTCCCTGAGTTCAATACCATATACCGAGTTCATGCTGTAAAAGAAGGCTACAGTTCAGAGTTTACAGGTAGGTTCTGGTTCAGAATCTGGGCACTGGGCTATCATCCTCCATGGGCAATTGGATGACTGGAAGCCAGACTCACCTGTGGTCTGCACTGTGCGGACCCCTCTCACCCAATGATCTTCAGTTCTTGTGGTCTGTGAATCCCAGTGGGGTCCCTTGTCTCCTCCCTGTAGATCAGATCAGTGAGTTTTCGGTGCTACCATCTTGGAACCCTCTGCTATTAACTTTTAAGAAACCATTAGATTGAAGTGATCATTGTAACATTAAGAAAAGATATTGAAAATAATTCTATCATTTTCAAAGTTTTATATAATTCAACTAATATACACGAACAGACTAAATAGGATAGCTTGTATTAGACTCCAGAAGCCAGACACGGTGGCACATGCCTTTAATCCCAGCACTCAGGAGGTGGAGGCAGGAAGATCTCTATGAGTTCGAGGCCAGCCTGGTCTACAAAATGAATCCAAATCAGCCAACACTACACAGAGAAAGCCTGTCTTAAAGGAAAAAAAGTGTTCAGAAATTGGATAAACTATGAAGTGACAACAATCTTTTGTAAGACGTCAGTCCCTCATGTGGCTTCTAAGAGCTTCAGCATACGTAGTTTAATAACTTTTACTACAGTGAAGATAAGACCTATTAAAATGCCAGACTCACACTCTTCATTAGGTTCCCTGATCTAACAAAGTTGATGGGACAGTCACTGCACTGGCCTGGTTCCCACATGTGGTTTAGTCATAGCACATGGAATTGTGGGCTTTGATCTTTCTAAAACCTACTTCATTAGGGCTTCTTTAAGGCCTCTACCTCCCTTCCAACCCACCCACCATAGATAGGAGAGAAGGAAGATTAATAGGAACAGGAGAGTTAGACCATTTTAGACTCAGTTCCTTGGGGTTGATTCCACTCTTCATCATCAGGGTTCCCACACACCCATAAAAAAAAACCCAGCAATTCAGCAAAGGATTGCAGCCACAGAAGCAGAAACTTTGAAGTGTTTTCTGGAGCATTTCCTCCTTTCCTATCTTTTGTAATGGTAAGGTATATGCTCTGCATTTGTATGTTGTTAGTGTGTGATCTACTTTTTAATTTTGCTTTGTTTTCATTGTTTATTTGTTTGATATTTATTTATTTATTTACTTTTTTATACTGATTACCATATAGCTAAGAGGTTGCCATGAGACTCAGAAGAGACTTTGAGCTTCGGTTGAAGATACGTTGGACTTTTGTTAAACAGTCTTATGACTGAAAAGCCTATGGGAACTATTGAATTTGGACTGAATGTATTTTATGTTATGAGTTGGCTACAAGCCTTTGGGGGTCTAGGACTTTAATGTGGTGGTTTTTAAAGAGCATGGCTCTCCATAAGCTCATATATACAAATGCTTAGTCATCAGCGAGTGACACTACTTAGAAGGATTAGAAGGTATGGCCTTGTTGAAGAAAGTGTGTTACTGGGGGTGGATTTTAAGGTTTCAGAAGTCAAAGCAAGACCAGTGTCTCTCTCTTCCAATGCAAAATCCTCAATCACTTCTTCAGCACCATGTCTGCATCCATGCTGCCATGCTTCCTGCCACTAAAATGAACTAAACTTTTGAAACTGTAAGCAAGCCCCAAATAAATGCTCTCTTTTATTAGAGTTTCCATGGTCATGTTGCATATTTTCACATCAATAGAACACTGACTAAGACGATGGCCCTTTCCACAGCTGCTTTCTTCATGACCACCAGCAGAGACTCTCTCTTCATCCTTCTATGGTGGCAGCTGACATAATGTAATAACACCACCAAGTCATAACATGACACATGAAACAATACAACATATCACAACACAATGCATTAAAACATATCACAACAGCATATGTGTCACAAAACACAACACAGCGCAGTCATCTCACCAATTTGCCCATTCTTTTGATGAAAAATAAACTACAAGTTCTATCTGCATTTAAGGAAAGAAGCCTGTCTGTCCCGTCCACCACGTAAAGACAAAATGGCTGCTAAAGGGGAAGAACAAAATGAAAGCAACTTCTGGTATTCTTAATGCAACATTTCTTCAAGACCAGGAATTTCTACTTTGGAGATTTTTACAGATAATTTCTGTCTTGTGAGGCTTCAGGAAGTCCCTTGGTAAACTTTGATATAGCTGGGATGAGTCATGCAGTGACTAGTTTTTGCGCTAATAAATATTAAATTCAGCATGCCCCTGCTGTGGTAATCAGAGTCTTTGGGATTGTTAAATTAGCATTCATTATAAGAGTAAGTGCATTCTCCACTTGCTCTGGTTCTCCACCTCAGGGATCCCATAAGTCATTGCGTAGCAGAAATTTACTATATAGCACAGAGTATGACTGATAGCTTCCTATCATAGAAAGATAACACCAAGGAGACCAACTGATTTCTTAACAGCTTCGATTGTTAGGAAAGCAATCTCTGAATGAATAGGCTTTAATTTATGATCAGTTAATTGAATGATAGAATCAGTCTGTTTTCAAATGTTAAACATATTTAAATGAATCACATTTGAACATGAGTTAATATTAAAGCCATGTTTGCATTTTTGGCTCAACTTCTAAAATGTAAGGCATTCTGACCAGACACTATCACCTTTGAAGTCTAAAGAATGACACTGAAAACTGGAAAAGGCCACCTGCTTTGAATTGACTAGCTGGCATTTAAGCTGTTCATTTTCTCTTCTCAGAAATCACTCAAATAATGTAAAAGAGAGTTCTGGTTCACCCAGACTCCTCAAAGGTTGAGTACCAAACGTGTAATTTGTAACTGATGGTTTAAAATACTATTTACTATGGATAGATTAGCCTAAACACAAGCTTAATTTTAAAATTTGATGAAAAATTCCTAAGAATGAAACACAAGGCCTTATTCATTCTGTGGTTACTGGATCTTATTCTAAACTCCCATGTTTATAGAAGACACAATTGCTTTAATGTATGAGGGTGAAAGATTTATTTTTCAGAATGTTTTACCTTTTTTAAAATCAGCATTTCATTTAGTAGTAAATATTTCCTGTAATAACTTCCTCTATGTCAACTACCTAATGTGTATGACTATGAGTTCAAGAGGATGTTTATAAAGGAAAATATTCCCTTTTTATTTGACATTATAAATACCAGAAACACAAGAGAGACAAAATAGCTCAGTAAGTACACATACTTGTTGTGAAAATGTGATGATTGAGTTTTGAACCCTGGAATCCACATAAAGGTAGGAGAGACTCAATCACAAAAAGGTGTCTTATCATTTCATCTGCCCAAATGTGACATGACATGCACATGCACGCACACACACACACACACACACACACACACACACACACACACACACACACACCATTACCATCATCATCATTATAGCAATAACAATAAAAACAATACTAATAGGTTTTCTTTTGAGTGAGGATCAATAGTAAAGAAAAAAGATGTAATGTCAATGCCAAGAGAAAACAATATCCTTAACAATATAGCTTTGATAGTTTTTGGATTACAATATCAGAGAAAATGTGTTCATAGTCCCCAGCAGACAGAGCTGGCTTACTCTGCCTGGTGAGGGCTGTCTACTCAGAGGCACCATTACAGATACCCTGAAATGACCCAAAAGAACCTAAAGGCTACTGAATTGCATGTAAATTTAGCAAGAAGATTTTTCTGTTGAGTTTTGTTTCCATTCATAAGCAATTTTGAGAAAAAGTGCTGATTTAATGATGAGATTTTGTTAGATCATCAGCATCCATTAAAGTAATGTTTGTTGATCACTTAGTGAGACCAGGAAATAAGAGAAATTTAAATGGGCTGCCCCTGAAATTTCCCAGAAGCTGAACATAATAAAATAATCATGGCAAAAAACAAAAAGACAAAAAAATATAAGTTTAAATAAATACATCAAATAAAAGAGAGAAACTTTCTTAGTGTAAAATGATGGTAGGACACACAGAAATTATCTGGATAGGAAAACTTTTAGAACTAAGTTCTTGATGCTTTGAAGGAATCAAAATACAAAGTTTAGCTTCTGTAGATGTACCAGGACACTGTTCACAAAGCCATGCAATGGAATTAGTTTAAGTGTCTATCATCAGATGGAGAGCTAAGAAAAATATGGTGTGCACACGCAATCAACTATCATCAACCAGAAAGAGGAAAGTCATAACATTTTCTAGAAAAATGTAAAAATTGACATCATCATGCTAAGTAAAATAACTTAGAAAAATCACAGTTTTGTCTCTTTTAGCAAATCTAGGAGGAAAAAGGTAGAATGGAAAGATGGGCAAAGAAGATGGGGATAGTGGAGCTTATGTTTACTGAATCTTTCATTTGCCAAATGTAATTGTCTCAGGGGCTTACTACTTCCATCTGCTAACCTACACCTGGTTCTGAAAGCTTCTAGTCTCTGCAAATCTAAACTAGGCCTAGAATGGTTTTAGCCTTTGAGACTCACTGCTGAAAAAGCTCACCCTTTCTAGATCTTTCTGAACTCTGCTGACTGGTTCAAATAGGCTCTTTTGCCTCAAATTTCTCTCCAGCTTGTTCTGTCTTCACCTGTGTCTAGCTTGTTTTTGTTTTTTTGTTTTGTTTTGTTTTCTCTCTCTCTCTCTCTCTCTCTCTCTCTCTCTCTCTCTCTCTCTCTCTCTCTCTCTCTCTCTCTCTCTCTCTCTCTCTCTGCAACCTGTCTCCTTACAACTGTTCCATAAAACTGATTGCCCTTTTCCTCTGTGCTTCTCTCCCAAGGTGCTTCTCTTTCCTCTTTTCTCCTGAGAATTGAGAACATGCTATTCTGTCAAATCTTCTCTAATTTGTCACTTTGTCCACCTCTCAATTAGACATCACTTTCAAGTATGACTGTTTTGTCCATAAATTAATTTTAACTTCATTGTTTGGGATTAAAGGCATGTACTAAGGGTGTATAGAGGGTGTCTGAATCACAACCAGATCACATAGACATAGAAGGTCTTTGGATTTGATCAGAATAGCCATGTTGCTGGGTTAAAATTCCTCTATATTTATGAGGGATTTAATATGGTCCAAGTACACTATAGGCATCTTATGAAAATATATGCATATACACTTATAAAATCTCCAAGTGAAACTCATATATAGTATAATTTATGTATAGTAATATAAATTTGCATTAAAAGATTTAGAGTTTTGTAGAACAAGAAATATAAGAAAGAATAAATGCAAGCTTTAAATAAATAACTTTTTATTAAGGGGTATAAGAGTAGACAGGAAATTCTAATCTCTCTCAAGGTGAATTGCTTCTCCAATGAGCTTGCCAGGAAATGGATTGTAAATGATTCCATTTGGACAAGACATAGGAACAGAGCATTCTCATGATGGGTTCAAGTGACGTTCACAAACATAAACCCCATGGGCCTGGGAACACGGTGGCTCTACTGTCATTCAAAAACTCTGGACATGATCACTCCTTTCCCTTCCAAGTTTCTTTGTTGTCAACTGGAAATCATTCCAGCATGGCATCTCAGTTTCTGTGTATCAGCAGATAAATGGCAGCATTTGCAGATGAGGGCCAGTGGGGGTGAGAACATGCAAGCTGTTCTGGATTTAGATTAGATGCATTGTACATCTCTTAAAAAATTATGACTCTAGGAAACACTTACTTGAACATACCTATAACTATACCTCTTCATAGTTTAAAATATTAATTTTGATGAATTTAGGTTCATTTTGTTTAACATGTATTACTTCGTGCCTAGCTCAAACATTTTATAACACTGTGCTTAGTCTTTTCTCCTTCATGCATGACATTGCCATTCCTTATTCCTCTCATCCACATGCAATGAAATCCTGGTGTGCTCTTACCACTGCTGTTTTAACCAGGTATCTTTTAGATCCATCAAAATCAAGACAAATAATGTTATCCTAATTTGTCTTCATTCATTCTTTCTTGGACATTTTTCTTTGTATTGTGTAGATTAAATTTTAAACCAGGTTATTTCTTCCTCCTTAAAAAAATTCCTTTACAGGGGAGATATGCTATTGGCTATTTCACAGTACTTTATGATTCGGGGAAATTTAATATATAAGTATTTGTCTTTCATTGTTGCTTTCAGAATTCTAGGTGGATGAGGTTCTTTCAGTATTTATTTCACTCTAACTTATGACTTGCATGGTTCTGGCAAGGCTGATGCTGTGATTATCCTTTTTTGTCTTCTAGAGATTAGGTGATTTGATTCTTCAACAGTTGTTATCAAGATTTTTCTTTTTATCTTTCATTTCATTAATTTTGAATAAGATATATCCAAATCTTTCTTTTACATACCTCAAGTTCTATGGACTTTCCTGGATCTGTGGCTTACCACCCATTCCCAGTATTAGAAAACTCTCAACCATTGCTATTTTAAATATTTCCCCCATTGTGACCTCTTTTCATCAGACAGTCTGATTATTAATGTCACACTTTTCAGATTGTCCTAGAGTTTCTTGATGATCCACTTTCCAGTGTCCCTCTAAACATCATGAATTATTTTTGTCTGTGCTACAGTGAGAACTGTGTAGGTGACATATCTTCAAGTGCCCTAGCTCCTTATTAAAAATGTCCTACAGATGAGTCCATCAAAGCCATTCCACATTACTCTAATGGTTTTTTTATTTGTTTGTTGTGTTTTGTTTCTAGCATTTAGTTTTCATTTCTCTCTCTTTTTTTCTTAACATCCATTTATTTAATGCATGGGGTGGGGAGGTCAAGGACAGCATGAGGGATTCCATTAGCCCTTCTACCACCTGTGTTCTGGGAACTGAACACTGAACTATCTTTCTGACTTCTGATTCTCTTTTGGTTGTCACCTTCTTAACATTGCAAACCTAGGAACAAGATAGCAAAGAAACCCTGGACAACGAAAATCCCAAGTATTACCTACAAAGCAAATCATATGTTCAAAACGATTAATTAGCTCTCTCACTTAGGCAAGCCAGAGGTCACTAGGATTCAGAAAGTACTCCATTCCTAAGGACAACAAATTTCTCAGAAAGTAATTTCTCCTAGGTGATGGACATTCATTATTGTTCAGGGTGGCTTATTGTGGTAGCCCTGGTCAACTACAGATTCATTTATTCCTATCTCACTTATTGATATTACCTCTAAAATCACACACTATTCATCACACAGTCAGTCTATATTTATTTATATGTGTATGTTACAGAATAGCTACAAATGGTTGATAAAGATTCAAGGTGGTTCAAGGACCTTCAAGGAAGACCAAAAGGCTGAAACTGAGGACTGACATGGCTGTAAAAGTCTCTGTATTAATAATAGTGAACAATACAGAAAAGAAGATAGAGACTTGTAGTAATGTTAACTTCTGGCCTTCGTTCAAACTAATTTCATTGTTAGAGTTGAGTCATAGGAAGAAGATGAAAAAGAATGGGATTGCATGGGATGAACGGAAGAAAGGAGGATGGCAGATACAGAGAAGCAAACAAAAGTATGGACCACCAGAAGTTTAATAGATGATTTCAACAAAGATGAATTAAAGCCTGAGATAGTCAGGAATTTCATGTCTATTGGTCCTTAATGCATTCACTATTTGGTAAGATGATAGGCCAGTGAGAGCCATTGAGATCACAGTGCTAGGTGTCCATCTGTGAGGCAGAGAGATACACTTTCCTTTATAGGTGTAAATGATAAGTTCATGGATTTAGTTTTAATGATATTATTTAAAAGTCTTCTGTATGTACAGTATCTGTTTACCCTGATAAACTTGGGGTGGTACCCTTCCTTCCACTCAGGTGCATAGTCATCGTCTGTCTTCAAAATGAAGTTAAAATGTACTGGTACAACAAACCCTTTCAGCACAAAGAGCAGCCTAAAGTACTCACAGTGTTATATGATATGGCGTAACATCACCCAGTTTTAATAGTTCAAGAGAATTCTCATTCTCTGGCTGCTTCCTTCTCCCTTGCCTATCTGAGAAACAAGTACAATTACTTCTTACTTTACTATGATAAATTGGCAGGCATTTGGAGGATAATCTGAAAAACCATTGAGAAAACTATCACTTTGAATGGAATGCACACTACTCCCTGGTTTTTCTTATTATCCATGTACTCTGTATAAAACCTGAAGAAATGTGCTTCCTACCTGCCCCTGAGGACTGATGTTGGCTCTGTCTGTCTGTGTTTTTCTCCAGACTCCTAGGTTGCTTGTGACATCTGTGTTCTCACATATTCAAGAAATATAGTTTTAAGAATCTTCAGTCTTGCCCTCATTCTCAGATGAGGTGATGACATCATCCAAAGCCCTTATAAGATGGAGTCAAATCTGGATGGATTTATGCTTAGGAAAAAAATACTTGAATATTAAAAAGTTATGAGAAATTTTAAAATTAATAAAGAATGCATAAATTTAAATTATATTTCTCCCTTAATGTGGTCAGAAAGATTCTTAATATTTAAAACATAATAATATGCTTCTTCCACAAGTCTGTGATGTTCCATCTCATTCTGACATAGAGAACACTAGCTGCTGTCCTATGAAATTTCCTTTCTCCCTCCAAGTGGACAAAACTGAATTTACCTAATCTCCAAGACTGTCACATGTAGTTTTTCCCGCTAATACAAAAACTACCTGGGAAAACAGTATTTTGACTTCTAGATTCTGTTGAAGTGGTCTAGAATCTTTATTCTTATATGCATTGATTAAGCTCTATTATAATTGCCCCAACCCTGACCTTGCAGCTGTAACTCTTCATGTTATTGTCTAGAACCACTGACAATTAGGTAGATATGTGGCACCTAGACACATTGAACCTAACTCCCGGAGGGTGATCCTAACTGTGTAAGTCTCATGTGGTAATGATTCTGAGCATTACAACTGTAGGCCAAATCATTTAATCAATGTGCCACAAGGTTGGCAGTCATAATGAAGTCTGCAAATCACTGCACCATCTCTGCCTACAGAGGTGAAGTTCATTTTACTGGAAAACTTGAAGGGTAGTGGATTGTTATGCCATGAGCGTGACATTGTCCTTCACAGATTCATGTGTTTGAACACTTGGTTCACAGCTAGTGGTGACACTTTAAAAATTGTGTACTAATCAGGAAATGGAGCCTTGCTGGAAAGATTGAGCCACTGGGGTGGGATTTGAGGTTTTATAGCCCATGCATGCTTCCTGTCTGCTTCTAACTTCTGGGGAGGTAGAGAGTTCCAACTGCACGCTCCTGCCACCCTGGAATAACCACCAGATTTCCTCTCCATAGTGGATTGTATTTTCTAAATCTATAAGTCAAAATGATCCTTTAGTCTCCTAAGTATCTTTTTGTCCAGTGTTTTAGTATTTGATAAGCAATAAGAAAAGTAAGAAACACATTGATTATATTCAGTTTCTTTCTTCCTTCCTTCCTCCTTCCTTCCTTCTCTCCTTCCTTCCTTCCTTCCTCTCTCATCCTCCTCCTTCCCTCTCTCCATCCCTCCATCTCTCTCTCTCTCTCTCTCTCTCTCTCTCTCTCTCTATATATATATATATATATATATATATATATATATATATATGTCACTGTGTGTACAAAAACATGTAGGTACATTGCTTAGAGAGGCTAGAGTAGGTTGCTAGATACTCCATAATTGTAGTCACAGGTGGTTGTCAGCCATGTGTCTACCTGTTGCTGGTTCTACACTATAGTCTAGTACTCTTCAAGCTTTCCAATTAAATGAAGGTCACCTCCGTATTCAGGGATGGTACAGGGACTCACAGACTTCATGTGGGTCCTGGGAACTGCACTCACTTCCTCTGCAAGATCAGCAAACTGCCAATCCAACTTTCCAGACTCTATCTTGGTTTTCATTTATATATATATACATTTTTATTATAATTTATTTACATTACATCTTGATTGTAATCACCTCACTCTTATCTTCCTGATCTCACTTTCCCTCCCTTTTATGTTCTATTCCCCTCCCCTAGACCTCTGACAGGTGGGGTCCTCCTCACCTATGATCTGACCACAACCTATCAGGTCTCATCTGGATAGCCTGCATCTCTTACCTCTGTGTTCTCACAGGGTCTTTCCACCAAGAGGCAGTGATCAAATTGTGGGCACCAGAATTCATGTCAGAGGCAGTTCCCTATTTTCCCCTCTTCTTCTCCATGTGGAGACTGAACTGTCCATCAACTACATATGGGGGTCTCAGATAACTGCTTACAATGTCCTTGTTTGACACATCAGATTATGCAGACCCTCTGAGTCCAGATCCACCAACCTTGATAGGCTCCTTGTGGAGCTCCTGACAACACCCCCTCACACCTTCCATGTCCCATCTTTTCCGTACAACGTGCAGCTTTTAATCAAGAGTCCAGCTTTGAGTCTCATTATCTGTTCCCATCACTGCTGGGTAGAGTCTCTCAGAGGACATCTATGCTGGGCTAATATCCATTTAAAGGTGAGCATATATCATGGATGGCTTTCTAGGTCTGGGTTACCTCACTCGGGATGATCTTTTCTAGTTCTACCCATTTGCCTGGAAATATCAAATTTTCCTTATTTTGATATCTGAATGGTATTTAATTGTATAAATCTACCATAGTTTCTTTATCCATTCTTCTGTTGAGGGAAATCTAGGTTGTTTCCAGATACAGGTTACTACAAATAATGCCGCTATGAATATAGTTGAGCAAATGTCCTTGTCGTATGGTGGAACATCTTTGAGGGATATGCCCAGGACTGGTATACCTGGGTCTTTAGGTAGCACAATTCCAAATTTTATGAGAAAGAGTTATATTGATTTCTAAAATGGTTGTACAAGTTTGCACTCCCACCACCAATGAAGGAATATTCACCTTTCTCCACATCCTTGCCAGTATGTGGTGTCACTTGAGTGTTTGATCTTAGCCATGTTGGTGTAAGATGGAATCTCAAAGTCATTTTGATTTGCATTTCCCAATGACTAAGGACATTGAGCATTTAAGTGCTTTGCATCCATTCAATATTCCTCTGTTGAGAATTCTCTGGGTTATTTGGTTTGGTGGTGTTTACTTTCTTAACTTCCTTAGGGTTGGTGAAGATTTTTTTCCCAGTCTGTAGGCTGTCCTTTTGTTCTGTTGACAGTGTTCTTTGCCTTACAAAAGCTGCTCAATTTTTTAGGTCCCATTTATTAATTGCTGACCTGAGAGCCTGAGTTGTTGGTGTTCTGTTCAGGAAGTTGTTTTCTGGGTCAATGAGTTCAAGGCTCTTGCCCACTTTTTCTCTAACAGAGTTAGTGTGTCAGGTTTTATGTTGAGGTCTTTAATCCACTGGACTTGAATTTTGTGGACAGTGAGAAATATGGATCTATTTCCATTTTTCTACATGTATACATTCAGTTAGACCAACACCATTCTTTGAAGATGCTATCTGTTTTCCATTGTGTGGATTAGGCTTCTCTGTCAAAAATCAAGTGTCCATAGGTGTGTGAGTTTATTTTTGAGTCTTCAATTCAGTTCCATTAATCAACTGGCCTACTTCTATGCCAGTACCATGCTGTTCTTTATTACTGTTGCTCTATAGTACAACATGAGATTCGGGATGGAAGAGCTTTTATTGTACCGGATTGTTTTTAGCTATTCTGGCTTTTTTTGTTTGTTTGTTTTTCCACATGAAGTTTAGAATAGATCTTTCAAGTTCTGTACAGAATTGTGTGGGAATTTTGATGGGAATTACATTGACTCTATAGATTGCTTTTGGTAAAATGTTTGGTAACATGTTTACTATGTTGACTCTTCAGATCCATGAGCCTGGGAGATCTTTCCATCTTTTGATATCCTCTTCAATTTCTTTCTTCAGAGACTTCAAGTTTTTTTCATAAAGGTCTCTTACTTTCTTGGTTAGAGTTACATAAAAATACTTTATATTATTTGTTGCTTCTGTGAAGGGCATGGTTTCCCTAATTTTTTCAGCCTATTTGTCATTTGTGTACAGGAGGGATACTGATTTTTTGAGTTGATTTTGGATCCAGCAATTTTTTTGAGGTTTTGATCAGCTGTAGGAGTTCCTTGGTAGAATTTTTGGGGTCATTTATGTATACTATCAAATCATCTTCAAATCCTTTCCAATTTGTATCCCCTTAAACTCCTTTAGTTGTCTTATTGCTATAGCCAAGACTTCAAGAACTATATTGAAAAGATATAGAGAGCATGGACAGCCTTGTCTTGTCCCTGATTTCAATGAAATTGATTTAACTTTCTCTCCATTTCTTTGATGTTGGCTATAGTTTTGCTGTATATTGCCTTTATTATGTTTGTGCATGTGCCTGTATCCCTGCTTTCTCCAAGACTTTAAATATGAGTGGGTATTGGACTTCATCAAATGCTTTTTTGGCTACTAAATAGATGATCATGTGGGTTTTTTTCAGTTTCCTTATATGATAGATTAGATTGATGCATTTCCATATATAAAAACATCTTTACATGCCTGGGATGAAGCTTAACTTGGTCACAGTGAATGATATTTTTGATGTGCTCTTAGATTCAGTTTGTGAGGATTTTATTGAGTGTTCCTTCATCTATGTTCATAAGAGAAATTAGTCTGAAATTCTCTTTCTTTTTGGGGGTCTTTGTGTGGTTTAGGTATCAAGGTGACTGTGGCCTCATAAAGTGAATTTAGTAACGTTCCCTCTGATTCTATTTTCCGGAATATTTTGTAAAGAATAAGTATTAGCTCTATTTTGAAAGTCTGGTGAAATTCTGTGCTGAATCCATCTAACTTTAGTTAGTCAAACTAACTAAAAGACAGAGGGAGAGTATTCAAACCAACAGAATCAGAAATGAAGAATGAGACATAAGTACAGACACAAAGGAAATCATTAGGTCCTAATTCATTAGACTATATGCCACAAAATTTGACAATCTAAATGAAATGAACAATTTTCAAAATAGCTACCAATTGCCAAAATTGAATCAAGATTAAGTAAACAAACTATCTTTGTTTTCAATAAACCATTTCAAATGATCAATGTATCCAATGAAGTTGAAATTAATAATTAGTAATGGTTCAACATGTGGCTGAATTATATTTTCCCACTGTACTAAAAATGACTGTTTCTGTTCAGAGGTTTATCCCAGCATTTACAGTCTATAATGTTACTTTTATCTCCAATTTCTGCAATGCTAGTTACTTAACAACATATAAAATAAGTGCCCATCCCATGTACAACTTGTATAAGTTGTCCTTGGCACAGGAAAATTAAAGATTGAAGTCAAGTAATGTCCATTTCTTTAGTGTTCTAGATACATTATGATGTGTATTTCAATATTTTCCCACTTTTCAAGTTTTTCAGAAAAATAGGTTGAAAATATTTATTCCCCTAAATATTACATCCTACGTTTTCAGTAGAGATTAATGTCTTTAAAGTTTTGAGAGGCTAAATGTCTTTATTTATAATAGCTATACTCTTAACTAAGAAGAAATATAAGTATAAATAAAGCACTTCAGTATATATAATAGATGAGTTGTAATTTGCATCTAATATAATAGTTTACAATAATTTTATTAAATCCCAATTTCAAATTTTTCATGAATAAGTGAAAAAATTACTCAACTGGACTAATATAAGACTCTGACACATATGGGGAAACAGACATGAAGACTGGCATGAGTCTGAAGTGTGATTCCTGAGACCAGTCAATGGTGGGTATGAAATAGGGTCTCTGGTCTAGCTTTGACCTAGATATACCCTACAAAATCTCAGTATCACATTTGTCACCTCTGAAAAATAAAGCTGTATCCTTATTATCTTCTTAGTAATGATATACATTAAAAAAAAAGCTTGATTATGACCTTGGCTTAAATTACCCTTTTAGTGTACTTTAAGATGCAATGGTACATTTTACTAAGCATGCCATAGTCTCAAAACAATTACATTATCCTTTATAGTTACACAAAAGGAAGGATGAGGATTTAATTTTAATTTTCAACAAATAGATTGACAGAATTAAATAACAGAATATTTAAAAATAGCTATCTTTTTAAGTTTTGCCATGTGTTAGCATTAGAGAGAAGACATTTTGTATAAAATAAAGGAACCATGCAGTCATACTAATGTCAATGTCCTAGTTGTTATATGTGTTTCACACTATAATGAACAGATACTGTCCTGGGATGCCTTGCAATGTAAGCACAGAGAAATAAGAAATTCCTACTATGTGTATTTATTTATTGCTTTAAATATTTTTTTCTGAATTTCATCTTACTGTAATACACTGAAATACTTATATACAAATATATATATATATATATATATATATATATATATATATATATATATATATCTTGGGGGAAATTAGTATGTTCCTAGATCTTAGTGAAATGCAATAAAATAACATAAATAGCTAAAAAAATGTTACTTCAAGGTTTGACACTGATATCTCTCGTTTTAGACATTCATGAACAGAGTCTTGCCCTCCACAGCACAACATGGGTGGGCAGTAGACATACAGAGCCCTGCAAGTCTCCACGAAATGCAGCATTAGAGGAGAAAGACACCCAGAGGCTTGTCCTCTAGGGCACGGTACAGGTGGACAGAGGACACACAGAGTCCCACCTGCCACACAAAGCAGCATGGTGGAGGAAGACATGCAAAGGACCAGTGACTGTCCACTGTCATGCCATGCAGTGCAGCTGAGGAGAGACTCCTGCAGACCTGCCTGCTGTCACATGCCTCAGGCAGGCTGTAGACAAACAGAGATGTCCCTGTCACCATATAGTTTGGGTGGGGAAATAAGTCCACAGACATGCTCCCCTGCAGCCATGCCACAGGGGCAGGCTGTGGACACCTAGAGGGCCACTTGTCAGACCCGTGGTCGGCCTGCAGTGGGAGCCACAAACATGTGCAAGTTTGTGGTGAACAGATGGGAGAGAAAGAGAAATAAAACAGTTTGAGCATTATTAAAAGAGATGGAACTAGAGACACATGGAAGGAAAGGAACAGCCTGTTGTGAGTGGCCAGCTCTGCTGTCTGAGGCCATGGTAAAGTCCCAGCCTGTATGCCGCTGAGGGCCACGTCTGGATCCATGGCTATGCAGAGGTAAGGGTCAGTGTCAATGTCTGTGGCTCATATAGAACATGGGATGTCCCTGGTCTGGGCAGCCACCAGGGACCACTTGAATGTCCAGTGCTGCCCCTCACTAGCTGCAGCATTCTGTAGATCTGGTCTCATCTCTTACCAGAGGCAGCAATGCAGTTCTTGCACCTTGCTCATTGTGCACAGTGAAGCTGACCCTGGTGGCAAGGGCATAGGTAAGGTGGCCCTAATGGCGTGAGTGTGGCAGCGCCGACCCTGCCTGATACCCTCCCTGCCTCACCCCTTGACACCTCCAACAGTCTGGAAAGCTGGCCCTATAGTCATGCCTTCTGCAGCACTCAGGGGACCAGGCCCTGCTCCTTGCCTGGACTGCACAGCAGAGCTGGGCCTGTTAATAAAACTGCAGGTGGATCATCCCCAATGGAGAGAGCATGGGTTTACTGGCCCAGCCACTCTTCTACAGTGAGGTGGCACAGGCTCTGAGGTGATGCCCTCCTCTACCTTGACCTTGCTGCTTGTGAGGCAGTTGACAGAGCTGGCTATAGGGTCTTGTTATGAAACTCACAAAGAATCAATAAAAAGTTTTTTAAAGTCCATGAAGCATGTTGAATCTTTTTGTATTGTTTGCATATTTATGCTTTCAGGACTCTGTATTGGACAACAATAACGGGCATATGTACATATTTTTGCATACATACATACACACATACATACATAAGCATACACAAAGATGTATACACACATGCAGGCACACACACGTAATCAAAGTATAAAAGGCTATTAGTTTGAGAGGGCATGGGAGGGGTTGGAGGGAAAAAAGAAGGAATTGGTAATTACATTTTAATTAAAAATTAATTTAAAAAAATTTTATAATGCAAAATAAAATAGGCAACAGTAGGAAAATAAAAATAAAAACAAGTTAAAATGAAATTAAAAAGCACATTTATATATAATCTATATTTAAATTATTAGGTGACTGTGTGTGTGTGTACGTGTGTGTGTGTGTGTATAACAAATGTGTTTCCATTTGTTTTAAGACTGGATCTCCCTGTACAGTCTAAGCTGGCCTTGACCTCACACTTTTGGTCATTCTTATTCATCTGCTGGAATGTGAGATTACAGAAATACGCCATCATACGCCTTTGTTGTTGACACTTTTAGCAATGTCTGTATGTGTTGTGTATGTGTGGTCCTTCAAATTGAACTCATGGCATTTTATAGACTAGGCAAACACATGTCTACTTAGTTATATCTCCAGCTATATCTGTGTCATTTGTTAGGAGAATTGGTGCTTATTTTAGCTACATATTTTTAATTCTATACCTAAATAAGTGCCATTCCTTTTTAACATGGATGGTATTAAAAGCAGGAAACAGATAAAGGTCATGGTTTTAATATCATTTCTTCTTTGACTTCCTTGCCTTTGCACCAAGGGATTGTGTCTATGAGATGATCTCCACGTAAAAGTCATCAAGAAACCTGCATAGCACTACATCAGTTAAATAGATGCTCAGAGTACAATCATATATTTAAGGAGCTTGTAGGAAGGAATCCAAAAACTATAGGAGAAAAGATAATTGAAATCTGAAACTTTCTTATCTATAATAGAATGGTGATTATTATTTCATTTACTGTTGAACCTTACTGCTGTAATTAAACTGGAGTGAAAGATAAATTCAAGATAAATTTTAAAAATTATTTCCATTCTTTAAATAAAACAACTAATAAAAATCATGTGTAAATAAAACATTAATTTCAATGGTTGGTCTTTGTTCTTTATTCTAAAAATTAATTTTCTATCAAATTACCCACAGCAGCAATTTTCATATCTCCAAAGCAATCTTCCATCATTTTTTTCTGTTTATTGCTGCTAAATGTATGTTTGTACTTTTTACATTAACATAAAGTCAAAAATAGATTTTTATCACCCATATAAATTTTATAGTTTCAGTTCTCTATTTCATATCCATAGTGTGTTCAAGACTGCCTCACTTCCTTCTGCTGTGCTGATGAAAATAAAACTTAATTATTCCTCCTAATTTAGAAATCCATAATCAAAATTTTATGGGCCCTATTACCACCTTTGAACCTTGGCCAAATAAAATCAGTCTATCTCCCAACAGCTCATCAGCCAATCTGTGGTGAACTGGTTGAATTAACAACTCTGACTTTTTACACATCTCATAGGCAGACTCACACCAGCTGTTAATGGCATCCACATTAATTCTGTATCTGTTTATTTGATTTGCTTGGCCAGTAGGTCAATGGCAAACTTAACTGGAGAAAGTCTTTGTTTATGTCCTAATTTCATCTCTGTTGTGATATTTTATATCTTCGCAAAAAGGAACTTAGGGGAAAATGGATTAATTTGGTTTACAATGTGGGGTATAGTTCATGATTTTAGGGCTATCTCAGCCACAGGAGCTTGAAGGAACTAGTAATAGTTAAACCTGCAGTCAAGAGCAAAGAGAAAAAAAAATCATACATGCCTCTTGCTTGCTTCCTTTCTGCTTTCTTTATTTCTCTACTCTTATGCAGCTCAGAAGCCCCTGCCTAGGGCATAATGCGGCCCACAGTGGACTGAGAATTCTCACATTGATTCACTTAATTAATGTAACCTTCCGCAGACATGTCCATAGGCCAACTCACTGTTGACATCTCTCATTGAGATTATCTTCCTGGGTGACTACAAAGCTATTATTTATCACTGTTTCTCTCCTAGTTGGACCTCTGACACCATTATGAGAACATGCTGAGGGGAGGCTGATAGTGAGATAGGAGAAACACAAAGATGGATAGAAACTGATCTAAGTCAAGGGATTCCCTCATCAGATCATCCAACCCTGAAAATGACAGAAAAAAAAAAGGTAGCTTAATCATCCAAATTAAGCTCAGATTAGTAAGCATGTTGAGCCAACAAATAAAATCATAAGCATTAACAACTTTAACCCAGTATATTTTGGGACTAGAAGAACAGAAAATAGACAGCCGGAACAGAGGCATTTTATGGAAATAAAGCATATTATATATTGTAGAAGAAAAATTGTGGTACAAGTCATAATTCAACCTAGATTAAAGATTATGGTAGTAGAACCATATCAGTCTGAGAAGTTATAAAGAAAGACCAACACTGTTACTAAGTACAGTTGTATGCAATGTTTCATGAGTATATTCAACAAAAATAATTCTGAGCAATGTTAAAAAGAAACCTCTAAATTCAGTATAGTCAAAGTTCACATCAAACCCAATTTAATGTAGGCTGCGCAGACTTTTAAAATTACAGAATTCCTACTGGGACTCTGGGTGAGAGAAGTATGGGAGACTGGGGAAATAGAAGGATCCAGAGGGTCCTAGAGACCTATAAGAAGAACGTGATGAGCGGATCTGGACCCAGGGGAGTCTACTCAAACTGCTGTACCAAACAAGGACAATACGTGCAATAAACATTGAACCCTTGTTCAGATCTAGCCAATGGACAGGACATTCTCCACAGTTGTGTGGAGAGTGGGGACTGACTCTGACATGAACTCTGGTGACCCATATTTGACCACTTCTTCTTGGTGGGGAGGCCTGGTAGCACTCAGAGAAAGAATAAGCAGGCTACCCAAGAGGAGACCTGATAAGCTGTGACCATATGGTGGGGCAGGAGGTCCCCTTCAGTCACAGACCTAGGGGAAGGGAATAGTGTGAAAGAGGGTGGGAGGGAGTAACGGCAGGATACAAGTGATGGGATAACAATTGAGATGTAATCTGAATAAATTAATTAAATAAAAAAGATAAAATAAAATTACAAACAAAACCTATGTATTTGTTCCTCATAATTATCCTGACAACTAACTCTTAATAGTATGATTATCTTATTTCTGTTTTTAATGTTTATCCTTCAGGTTTCACTACTGTATCTTCCTTGAATAAGACACCAATTCATCACTTTTTCATCAAAATACAAGTTAAGTTTTTAATATTTCTGCATTTGATGTTTTATTCTCTTATTTATGATTATTTTCTTTATAGTTACTTTGAGCTTTGAAAAAGGCTTATATTATTTCTTCACTTAGAAATGACTAAGTATCATTTTTCTTTGCATTTCCAAAGTATGTGCTTCCTAGCCCTTTAGAGTTTGTTTATAGAGAGATGTGGACATGTTTTGCTCTGTGACCTATGGGAGCCCTAAAATGCTGTTAGCAGAGCCTAAGAAGATATTCCAGGGAGGATTCAAATGCCAAGAGAAATGTAGACATTGAAGTCTCTGCTACTGAGGTTTGGAGGGAGCAGAAGCCCTATCAGGAACTGAAGTGCAGACAGTCTATGCTCTATTCTGGCAAAGAATCTCTCTGCCTTCTGCCTGTGTCTTGAGAATCGAGGCAATCCAAATTCAAAATCAATAAACTAACTTGTTTGATGAGGAAAATTCAGGGCTTTTATAAGTAGAATAAGTTCATTTTCACATTCTAAGATGGCTATACATTTATAAAGGTCAAGTGCAGAACACTGTGGTTTGAATGTGAAATATCCACATCAGCCCATGTGTTCATGTATTTGTTCTCAAAAACAAGGTCCCAATCTTGGTTGGTTGTGAAACAGTCGGGAACTGAAGCCTAATTGGAGAAAATGGCTCACTGGGTAGCCTTGATGTTTGGTAGCTAAGTTCTATTTCCTATTGGACTGATGTATTTTGATGCTAACTAATAAAAGGCCATCACACCTTGGCAGGGCAAATGGGATAGGTGTGGCTAAGGTTCCAGATCTTGGGGATACAGAGATAATCTTGGGAAGAAGAGAGACTGGAGGAGAAGAGAGGAGAAGAAGACCAGCATGGCTTAAGTGGAGAAGAAGCACATAGCTGGCATGGATGGAGGATCTAGCCCAGATGAAGAGCATTAGCAAGTATTTGGGATTATGGATGGGAGGTAGCTTGATAGAAATTATTAGAAGCAGATGGCATGGGATTGAGGCAGGGATCCCATACCTGTCCTCTATGGGCAGTAGTTTACGGGATTGATATCTGCCCCGCCCCAGGTTAACTAAGGCTATTTTTAAATATAACAGATGTCTTTGTCTTGATTGATTGATAGCGTGTTAGAAAATACTGGCATAATAATATTAGCCTAATGATAGATATTATTAGGCCATACTGGTAATTTAACAACTTCCTGTCTTTCCTCTGCTTCCTTGTTACAGATGCAATGTGACCAGTCATCTCAAGTTCCTGTTGTCATGCCTTCCTTCCACTCTTACACTGGAATTCCTCAAACTTTAAGCCAAAAACACCCTACCTTCCTTCCTGAAGTGGCTGCTGGTCAAGCGTTTCTTCACAGCAGCTAAAATGGCATTTAATCTAATATCCAACTATAAAGTTGATGATATATATTTAAAACTGTTCAATTAATTAATTTTCTTTTTATATGTGTATTTTATTATTTTGAGTCTTACATATGACAAAGATGAACTGATGTCTTCTACTAGGATTATGTTGCTACCTATTTTTATATTATTCACGGCTTTTGTCTTATAAATAAAACATTAGGTCATCTTTTTGGTGAACAAGGATTTTCATATTTCTTTTTATTTCCAAAACTTTTATTGTAAATATTTGCATAATGACATAATGGGTGTCACCAACATTATTGTATTGAGATTTTGTTTTACTAATATGACATATATCTTTACTTTTGGTTGCCCATGCTTTTCTACACTTTACTTATATGCTTGGGATCAATTCAGTCAGCACTCTATTGTCTCCTATTTCTGTAAAGCAGAGCACTGTGGACGAATAGGAGGATGAAAGGACCAAGAGGGTTCAGGAGCCCCACAAGGAGACCATCAAGACTGGTGGATCTAGACCCACAGGGGACTGCACAAACTGTTGTACCAACCAAGAAGAATGTATACAGTAAACCTAGACCCCCCCACCGTTCAGATATAGCCAATGGACAGCTCATTCTCCACAGTTGTGGCAAGAGTGGGCATTGCCTCTGACATGAACTCTGGTACTCCTAATTTAATCATTTCTCCTTGGTGTGGATGCCTTGTGGCACACAGAAGAAGAGGAAGAGGAAATTGGCTATCTGGATGAGTCCTGATAGGCTGGGTTTACAGTGGGAGAGAAGGTCCCCTTCTGCCAGAGGTCTAGGGGAGAGGAATAGGATGAAAGAGGGAGGCAGGGTGGAAACAGGAAGATACAAATAAGGGGATGACAATTGGGATGCAATCTGAATAAAATATAAGAAAAAAAAGGAGAAAAGGGATTACAGATGTAAACAGAATCCTCAACAGAGGAATCTTAAATGGCTGAGAAGCACATAAAGAAATGTTCAATCCCGGAAATGCAAATCAAAATGACTCTGAGATCAAATCTCAAGTGACAGCACATGGAAGCAAGGATGTGGAAAAAGTAAAGCACTCCTCCAGTCCTGATGGGAGTACAAACTTGTACATCCACTTTGAAAATCACTATGGTGCTTTGACAGAAAAATGGGAATAGTTCTACCTCAAGACCTACACCACTCCTGGACATATACCCAAAAGATGATAGACCATACAATAAGGGCATTTGCTCAACTATGTTCATAGCAGTGTTATATGTAATAGCCATAATCTGGAAACAACCTAGATGTCCCTCAACTGAAGAATGGATAATGATACTATGGTGTATTTATACAATAGAATATTACTCAGCCATTAAAAACAAGGAAATCATGAAGTTCGCAGGCAAGTGGATACATATCAAAGAGGACCCAAGGGTGGATGCTTGCATCTCATTCAGAAGGGAAAAATAGAATAGACAGAGGTAGTGGTTGAAGAAAAGGAAAAAGGTAAGAGAATGATCCCAGAGAGAAATAAGGTGGAAATAAGACCTGGAGAGAGAGGAGGTGGTGTTGGGAGACAGAAGACCTCCAAAGGAAAGAGGTACTGTGGGTAGAGGGACACCTCTGTTACAATCTGGAGACTTAAGTCAGGGTAGGCTCCTGGGAGGATATAAGGTAGAGTCTATCTGGGACTCCTAGTAACAGAGGTCGTGGAGACTGAATGAGGATACTCTAACTAGACAAGACTCCTAGTGGAGGGAGGAGAAACCCAACACACCCACAAAACCTTTGATCTAAAACTTACCCTGCCCACAAGACCTATATGGATAAAGATAGAACAGATGGAGCAAAGACTGAGAGATTGTCCAACCAATGCTTGGCCCAACCCAAGACCCACCACGTGGAAGAGAGTAAACTCCTGTCAGGAGCCTAGCCAAGTTATCCTCTGAGAGGCTCCACTAAGCTGTGGTTCATAATGGATCTTGAAACTCACAGCCTAACTTTGGACAAAGTATAGGGAGTCTAGTGAAAAAGTTTGGGGGAGGGGATAGAAGGACCTAGTAGTGACAAGATCTCCACAAGCTGGCCAACAGAACCAACTAACCAGGACCTAGAGGAGCCTGTGGAGTTTGAATCACCAACCAAGGACCATGAATGGAACGGAACTAGGTCCTTTACATAGATGTAGCTGATGGGCAGCTGAGACTTCATGTGGGTCCACTAGTAAAGGGAGTAGGCCCTGTCTCTAACATGGATTCTGTTGCCTGCCTTTGACATTTCTTGTTCTTACTATGCACTCTGCTTCCTTAACAGCTTTTTCATTCCCAAGCAGCACCGTGCCCTTCATTCAAGCTGATCCTTCCTTCCAAGGACTGAAACACCACAATTACCACAATAAAATGACCAGTTTAAGCATGTTAAATATTATTTTAAGCAAGTATTATGGTATAAATTAATGCTACCGTATTTTATGAGGTTTGAACCTTACTACTGTTCCTCAATTCTTTCTTATGTAAGGCGGAAGAAATCCTGAGTGCCATGAGAATGAGTAGAATCGTTATTCTTTGTCCTTTATTATCTTTCCATATGAGAGTCAGTACACTCTACAATACTGCATGAGGGCTTGAAGGGGCAGACAGAGTTCAATAAGTTCACACTAATATACCAAGAGGATAAACCTATCACAAGTCTTTCCACAAAGGTTCATTTCTCAATGAATCTCACTTGCTACTCTCTCCCACATAATCATAAGAATCTGTTTTTGGACTAGGGATTATTGTTTCTCAACAGACAAAGTACATACAGCAAAGTAAAAATGGAAAACAAAATAATCTTAGTCCTAGTCTTAAAAGGGAAAAATACCTCATGCTATGAACTGTAAAGAATTTCCATACTGCTCCCACACACAATTTTTCAAGAGCCTTTTTTCAATGTTAGCTTACAAATAAGACAAGGAACCTTGTTTAAAGGTGTAAATGTTCAAGTCACTACCAGAAGCAGCTATTTTTCCTTGGATAAAGTTGTTAATATCTCAGTCTTCTTAAGTGTGAAGTGTCTGTCTACTCTTTAGAATTAGTCTTTAGCCACCACAAAGATTTTTAGCAAGTACAATTTGAAGAAGTGGAAATTTTCTAAAAATGAAATGGTGCCTTCTTTCTTTTTAAAACCATAGGGTTTTAAAAGGCTCAGAGAACAGAATAAAAAGAAAGTTTCAGAAAAATATGAACGTAACAAATAAATAGTTTTGAAGTATTCAAAAACTTTTCCATTCTGTTACTGACACTAAATTACAAATCATTCCCTAGTTTTCCAGGAAAGCACTGAGAAGGCTTTTTACAATCACTGAATTGCTTAAGGAAGGCAGGGGAGGTCGTTGGGCTAGGCGATTGGTTGTTTGAAAAAAAAAAAAATAGCTTTATGCAATCTGGGTTTTCACTTATCATATTATAATTTCTACTGCTCTTTAGACACTTAAATTTTCACATTCTATCATGTTATAAGACAGTATCTACCATCTGTTTTTTCTGCTTTAGTATGCTTGAAGAAAGCAAGAGGAGCCCAATTGTATTAGATAAAAAACACTCACGTGAAGCCAGGTATGGTGGGAATCACCTTTAATCCCAGCAATCAGGAGGCAGAGTTCAAAGCTCTCTGATCTACAGAGCAAGTTCCAGTATGGCCAGGTCTACAGAGAGATCCTATCTCTAAAAAACAAAATCATGTCCTTCTCTTGGTCTGAGGAGAGGAAAAATGAAGAGAGCCAGCCAGTAAAGTGGATATAGCTAAACATTAGTCACAGATTTACAGAACAACTTGCCCAGCTAAATGGGATATCACGCTGGAAGGCAGCCAGCCCATCCCTAAGTAGGTACCAGGGAAGTCCATCATCCAAAGAACATCAGGGAAATGGTCCTCTAGAGCACAACCACCACAAACTCGTTAGACACAACGGCCGTCTTAACTCTGTAGATATTACCAACAGATACTTTGTCTTCTTGAATATTTTCCTGAATAGTTTCTCTACCTCCCACATTTCTTAGTAAAGTTAAGGCAGCATCTATTTGCCACTCAGGCTTAATAGTGCTGTATCAGACAGGATTACTGCATAATTATCAAATCACAGCACTGTCTGTGAGTTGTGTGGGTCACATAGAAATGAAGGAATCATAGACAAAAAATGAGGGGGAAACCCACAAATATACACTGAAACTAAGCATTCTGTTTTTCATGTATTTAAGCTATAATATCTCTCTCCTTAATTTGGGTGTAGCAGCTGTTCTTGTCTGAAATGCAGGTTCACCCCAGTTTGTTAACTGGGCTCAAACATTCCTGCACTCTGCTTTTTCAGCCTCACTCAAAGTGTCTAAAGGGAAATGGGAACCCTTCCTCTATGTTCCTCTTTCATCATTTGTTCTCCTTGATTTCCCTACTGAAGGCGTTTTCTCTACCACTAAACATATATCCATGCCACCCCTGTTTCCATTCAGCTATAAAATGCATCTATGCTTCTCTCCTCTACCCGTTTCTACCTTGAAGCAGAAGGGAGCCACAAATCCTCAGAGGTGACGATGATTTGGGAGGAAGCCGCTTTCTAGTCATCCACACTGTCTCATTGGAGCCTCATTGTTCATGGCTGTCACTAACTACACAGGACACAACTGCTGAAGAAAATAACTTAATTAACCAAACCATTCTTCTCCACAGAGTATGGCCCTTATCTTTCAAAACTCAGAGCAAAATGATTTGCCAAAACTCCAGCCAATTTGCCAATGTAAAAATATCTCTCTAGAACCTTTAAACCAAGATACATTGTTTTTCCACAGTTGTTAATTCTCCTATGAAACACATGATGCATTTTGTAAATTGCCTGCTTGCAACTCCTTCTTTGAAGGAGCCTCTCCCTCATTCTCAAGCATGATTAGCCCTTGCGCATGTATCCAGCAAGTTCTCTGACTAAGGACGTCTCATTCTGCTGGTGGTGGTCAGGCTCAAGCTAGCTTGATAATGAACAATGTGCACAATTAACAATTAGGGGTCAAGACAAAAATGACTTTGGATGCCTGCTTCTTCCCTATCAATTGCACAGAATTTTGATAAACCTAAAATTGAAAATTCTCCAAGAGATCTGGATGGTACTTTTTATTTTTGACACGAAACTCTCCAGTATAGCAGATCATGAGTTCATATTCTGCCTGAAGTCATCCTCAGGAACTGTAGTGCTTGCTTTCTTAAGGGAGTGCTCTCCTCACAACATAAAGAAAAGTTTCATGTCTTAGGTGCAGGCAATAATCTATAGGCTCTATTATATTTTTTTTATTTTTAATTTTATTTTATTGATTTTTACTTATTCCAGCTCAATGGTTATCCCATCCCTGTATCCTCCCATTCTTCCCTCCCTCCCATTTTTCCCCTTACTCCCCTCCCCTACGACTGTGACTGAGGGAGACCTGGTGGCACTCAGAGGAAGGATAGCAGGCTACCAAGAAGAGACTTGATACTCTATTATATCTTTTAAAAATCCCAATCAGCTAGATTGTTTTCACTGTATGACCCTTTGTCATGAATTATCTGTAGGAAATAAATATTTGCCAAATTTATAATGTGGCAATTGAAGAACCTCAGGAGTTTTTAATGTTCAGAGGCAAAAATAATGTTTTCTTTTGGTTAAAAGATTATTTTTAATTGTGTTAAAAACAAAACAATGGAAACAGCAGGTTAAAATTATATTTGAATTAAATGTATGAAAGCATAATATTATATTTATTGAAACTTTTTCAAAACTGTTTGCTATTTGTGAGGAAAAAAATCCATACAGAATATCAGTAACATATGGAGAAAATGAAGTGGCACTGCCATTAGCTTGTATGTACTGGTTGTTCTTGAAAAATACACATACACATGTGCATGTGTACATTCATGCACACACACACACGTGCACACACACACACACACACACGCGCACGCGCGCATGCATGCACACACTTTACAGGATCCATAAATCACAATTGCCACGAAGGTTGCCATAGTATACAATGTAGCCAGAATCTGAGGTTCTTTTGCTGCCTTATCATGAAGAAAAATAGTGTTTTCATTTTTTCTTAATGAAGTTACATTTATCATTTTCCCATTCTCTTTTCTTTCTGCTCTCAGTACACTACTGTCATCTTTGGAGTTGATGCCAATGAGCTTGATTTTTTTTTTCTTAAGTCAAGACTCTCAACTAAGTGAGATGAATGAAATCAATATTCTTCCCTTCACAGGTGAAATGAGTTTCGTAACATGTGTAGTATTAGGCCTTCCTCTCCTTTTCCCCTTTGCACTGCAATCCATCAAGGCACTGCTCTCGGCATCTCAATGAACATCTTAATATGAGATTTCAAGGGACAGTTCTTCCTAAACGTAATGAAATGTTTCAGTCTTTGTTCTCAAAAGCCCACGTCTAGATCTATGTGCTTTGCTCCTTGATGAGAATTCATTCCTACTGTTTTTGCACAGTCTTTAGCATTCACGAGTGATTAGTCAGGTCCCAGGGTTCATGAAATATCTGATCTCTACACAAAAACCTGAATGCTATTCAATTCTGAGAAACTGCTTTGAAAAAAAAAATTGTTCAGATAGGTAATTTTGTATTCCAGGCCACGAGGTTCACAGTTCTGCTCTATGTCATAAAGCGTCTGCTTATAATTACTCATAAGGCTTCTTATTTTAATTCAAAAATTCCTTGCACAGTAGTAATTCTTAGAGGTAAAAGTAACTTGATCAGATTGGCTGTTAATGAACTTAGGCATTTAAATTGTGTGTATTTTTAAAACATTTTCCAGTAATATAAATCATTATTAAGTTATTCTCTCTACTTTGCGGTTGTACTGTATCATATGTTAAGATATAAAATAATTTAAAGATATAATAAAATATAGAGTTCCATTAAGAAAATACTAATTTATGATGGCAATGGTGATGTTATTTCATTTTATTTTTCACACATATCTTTCACGTTTTAGCACTAGTAAAACAAGTTTAATTTAGTGTTTACCAGAAGGAAATAGAGGAGTCATATGACAGAGATTTTTATATAGACTAATATGCATGTATTTTCAGTGGGGGGGATCAAACCCAAAGTCTTAATCATCATGGTTCGTAAGTAATCTATCATTGAGCTCCATTTAAAGCATTAATACAAGTGTTTGGACTAAGAATTTGGAAATATTTTGCATCAAATTAATAAGTATAAGTAAATGCAAAACATCAAATTACAGGCTATTTATATCCCCATTACAGAACAAGAGGTTCTATACTTGTTTTTCCACGTATAGAAGATGACAGTAGAGACAGAGTGGTAGAGAAAGAATTAATGAATGCTGTCAGTTATGATCTATGCCCTTCCAACAAATGTTGTGTTTGACCTTGATATAAGCTACTTGGAGAAAGCAAAACGCTGTTGAAAGAAACAGCAATGATGAAGTAGTTGGTAAAATCCATGTTCAGCCTGCCTTGGATAAAGATTTGAGTAATTTGAGAAGAGTTGTAAAATGGACATAAGGGGACAGACATGGTATGCAAATCGATTTTTTATCATGCTTGATGGCTCGGGGCATGCCTGGGTGCCTCAGACTCTAGTGTCTCTTGCGGAGGTCAGTGTGTGTGTACACTGCCTTACTAGTCACCCACTACAGACTGGGAAAGAAGGGGAATGTAAGGTACCAGAGCTCATCTCCAAGGTGTGGTGTGGATGACTCAGCCTTCAGATGACAGATACTTAGAGAAAAAAAATAACTGAAAGGAAGAAATATGGTTTTGATTCTTGATTTTATAGGTTTCGCCTCATGATCAGCTAGGATTGTCCGTCTTTGGCCTGTGGCGAGGTATAGGTTAAGCATGATGGCAGAGAGGGAGCAGAAGCAAAGCTGCTCACCTCACAACAGTGGGAAGCAGGGAGAGGGAGAAAGAAGAGATGAGGCCATGGGAGGAAGTGGAAAGATGCAAAATAATACATCTGAGAATTCCTTCCCCAAAGACCTCAACGAGCATCTTCTAATCTAAAGGCCCTAACTTTTCTGCCACTTCTCACTAATCCCAGCAGTTCAGGTCTGAACTTTTAACACATGAACCTTTGGGGCTTTTAGCATCCAGGCCATGGCAGATAATTCCTGCAAACAGAACCAAGGAACCAACAAACGCTGCAATTTTCTATTCTATTCTTCCTCACACTTGCCACTACCCATTAAAGCTGAAGGCATGCAGGAAATAGTGTGCAATAGTGAGCCAATAGTGAGATTGCAGCACCCTCCTCCTAAAAACCTATTTGAAAGGTACAAAATGCAATCAAGGTCAATAAAACAAGGAAAGAATCCATCAATACATTGTTTCACAATAAACTCCAAAAATCATAGCAGAGAGAGAAGGTATACAACTCAGGAATTAATTTAATTTAAAACCTGGTATAAATAGGTTACTTTCAAAAGAGATATAAAGAATAAACATTGGTAACTGCTTATAAAGATTTACATACCCAGAGTACTGGTTAGCTATAACAGCAACGGAGAGGTACCTGCCTTTTTTTTTTTTTTTTTTTTTCTGCCCTTTAGTCTCTCATAAGTATATCAGTTTTCTAGAAAATAGCTGAAACCCAGAGTTATACCTACAATTGAACTCTGAAAAGCTAATTTAGAGCTTTCATACATATCTGTGCTGAAAATGTATAGAAGTTAATTAATGTGATCCGAAGAACTCCCCTTTCTCTTTTGAGCTGTCTATATTTAAGCAAAAAGTTATTTTTATTTTTTACCTTTACAGTTTCAGTTACCTTAATGATTATCTTCATTAATTTTCAAATATATTGAAGTTTGGGTATAATATATAAAAATATAATTAATATTAATTCATTTTCTCAAATATAATGATAGAAATAGGCATGTAAGAGGAACTCTTATAGTTATTCAGTTATTTTATTTTTTTATTATACATGGGTACTATGTAGGGCCAGTTTCATAAAGTATACAATTTTCATAATGCATTTTGAGGGATTCAATAATTTCATAATTGATAATTTTATAATTACTAAAAACTAATACTTTGGTTTTTCTGATGTAAGCTTATTGGTCTCAAATTCAGTACATGACACAACCTGGGTCTGTACCTGTGATCCAATGCCTCTAGTTCTAGAGTGCTAAAATTTCAGTCATTTATCACTCTTTCAAGCTGAAATAATTAATTGTTTTGTGTCCATTTTATGGTATTTTCATAAAGAAATTATCCCAGATCCACTAACATCTGGAGCTAATTAGAAGTTAAACCTGCAGGTCTTTAAGGAAAATGCCAGGGTCTTCACGTTGCCATGTAGAAGGGGTCCTTGTGCATAAAGATAAGCACTGGAAAAGCTAAGAAAGTTAAACGCACAGATTGTTTCTTCAAAGGAAGATGTCTGTCTGTCTTCCACCTAGAATGCTGGGAAAGGAGGTAGCTTACAGCCTGGTGATCCTTTACTATCTGTGGAGGCAGGCTTCACCCGAGTCCCCCAGAATATTCATTTGTCTATCTCAGATTTTCTTTCCTGAATCTTGAGCATTGCTTCTCAGTACAATATTTATCACTTTCCACAAACTAAAGTCCAAATGGATTAAAGATCTCAACCTAAAACCAGAAACACTAAATCTGTTAGAAAGAACTCATTGACACAGGAGACAAATTCCTGAACAGAATGCCAATAGCTCAGGCTTTAAGATCAACAATTAATAAATGGAACCTCATGAAACTGAAAAGCTTCTGTAAAGCAAAGAACACTATCAACAGAACAGGATGACAGCCTATAGACTGTGAAAATATTTCATCAACCTGACATCCAACAAATATCCAAAATATATAATGATCTCAAGAAAGTAAATACCATCAAACCAAATAATTCAATTAAAAATTGGGCTACAGAACTAAACAGGGAATTCTCAACAGAGGTATATTGAATGGTCAAGAAACACTTAAAGAAATGCTCAGCGTCCCTAGTCATCAGGGAAATGCGAACCAAAATGATTCTGAGATTCCCTTTTACACCTATCAGAATGTCTAAGTTAAAAAAATTCAAATGACAGCACATGCTGGCAAGGATGTGGAGAAAGCAGAACATTCCTCTGTTGCTGGTGGCGGGGAAAACTTGCACAACCACTTTGGAAACGAGTCTGACACTATCTCAGAAAATTGGGAATAGCTCTACCTCAATACCTAGCCATACCATTCCTGGGCATACACCCAAAAAATGTTCCACCATATATCCAGGACCCTTCTTCAACTGCATTCATAGCAGCTTTATTCATAATAGTCAGAATCTGGAAACAACCTACAAGTCCCTCACCCGAAGAATGGATAAAGAAACTGTGGTCCATTTACACAATGGAATACTACTCAGCTACTTAAAACAAGGAAATCTTGAAACTTACAGGCAAATGGATGGAACTAGAAAAGATCACCCTGAGTGAGGTAACCCACACCCAGAAAGACAGGTATGGACTATGCTCACTTAAAAGCGGATATTAGCCAAAAATATAGGATAACCACACTAAAATACACAGACCTAAAGAAAATAAATAACAAGGAGGGCCCTAGGGAGAATGTTTAATTCTCATTCAGAAGGAGAAATAGAATAGACACTGGAAGCAGGTGAAGAGAAGGAACAGGAAGGGAGCCTAGCATAGAGGTCCTCTGAGAGACTCCACCCCGCAGGAGATCCAAGCAGATTCTGAGACTCACAGCCAATCTCCTGAATAGAGAGTACAGGGTGTCTTATGGAAGAGAAGGGGAATAGAGGAACCTGGAAGTGTCAGGAGCTCCACAAGGAGACCAAGGAAGCAAAAAAATCCAGGGGGAGGGGGGAGGTGCAGAGGTGCACAAACCAAGGGTGATGCATTTTGTGGACCTAGACCATCTGCTCATAAGTGGTAGATAAGCAGCACAGTGTCCTTGTGGGTCCTATAATACATGAAGTAGGGACTACTTCTGACATAGATCTGTGCGGAGGGCTCCCTTTTCTGAAGACTAGGGGAGGAGAAAGAGGACATATGAGGGAGGGAGGGTTGGAATTGGGAGGTGACAAGGGAGGGGTTACAATTAGGATGCAAAGTGAACAAATTAAAAAGTTCTTAAAAATTCTTATGAGAGATGTCACTTGTAGTTTTCAACAGCCTAAGTAGCTTCTTTGCTATCTTAGATTCAGGGCAATCCTAACTCCCACAGGCATTATGTTTACCTCAGTCATTCTCCCTAGACTCTTATCTTAACTACCCTGTTTCTGAGTCAACAGCACCCATCTTTATGAAAGAAGCCAAGTCTATTTTGTAAAGAGTTTCGATGTAAACATATCTTAAGTTTTTTTAGGGACATAGGACTGAATCAATTGTCATCAGAAAGTTTTTTTCTGAAATTGTGTTGTGCCTAAATATGTCTAAAATAAACCACAGGTGCCAGATTCCAGAAGTTTTAGCCAGTGATGGCTAACTAAATCATATTGAACCAAAATGAATTTTTGCCTCTCCTCAGATTGCTCTTCTGCCAGTGGTGTAACTTGCAGGAACACACACACACACACACACACAGTACCACAGTAGAGATGACAATGTGTTCACTGTGTCGTATATCCAGTAAGGTCTGTGCAATAGTCAAACAGCTCATGGAGCAGTATGTGGTGCTAGAAAATGATGCAGCCACCACAAATACTAAGGAGATGCATGTAGTTACTTAGCTGCATAGAGGATTTCTACGCTACACACTGATGTCATGGTACTACTTACTTGGTAGAAAACTCAGAGAGAATAGAAATCAATATTGTCTTTCAACTGTGACTTTACTTCATTAACTTCACTAAAGGTACACACTTCAACTTATATAAACCTCACACTCCTTTTTTTTATTAATTTATTCTTGTTACATCTCAATGGTTATCCCATCCCTTGTATCCTCCCATTCTTCCCTCCCTCCCATTTTCCCCTTACTCCCCTCCCCTGTGACTGTTCCTGAGGGGGATTACCTCCCCCTGTATATGCTCATAGGGTATCAAGTCTCTTCTTGGTAACCTGCTATCCTTCCTCTGAGTGCCACTAGGTCTCCCCCTCCAGGGGACATGGTCAAATGTGAGGCACCAGAGTACGTGAGAAAGTCATATCCCACTCTCCACTCAACTGTGGAGAATGTTCTGACCATTGGCTAGATCTGGGTAGGGGTTTAAAGTTTGCCGCCTGCATTGTCCTTGGCTGGTGCCTTAGTTTGAGTGGGACCCCTGGGCCCAAATCTGCCTATCATAATGTTCTACTTGTAGGTATCTAGGACCCTCTGGATCCTTCTACTTTGCTATCCTTATATAATCTTTTTATCATTCATCACACTTTAGGAGAACAATAATAAAATTTTAAAATAAGATTGCGTTAGAAACCAAAAGGATTTATTTGAAACCTAGAATGTAGTTTCATTGACTTGTACTACAGCTTTTAGAGAACTTAAAAGGAATACCTTAATTTAATTATTTTAGAGAAATCCAATTTTTAATAAAATAGGAGACTAAAAATTAATAGATTAATTTCATAACCATTTTCACGTTTTTACCAATGTTACAATGTTTTAATGGATTATTCTTCCTATCCTAACTTTACTGCTGCCTTTTACTGTCTCTCCACATCCATCTCAACTTCCTAACCATAGCTTGATTTCAGTCCTTGCTCTTGTCTTTCCTCTGTATCCCAGTTACAAATAACAATAGGTTATGTCAGCATTTGATGAACGCATTCTACCAGCCCTCCTTTGGTTATTTAACAATACAGCAGTTGAAGGTTAGGAGGAGGGTGTTTTTGTACATTTGTTTGTTTTGTTTATCACTAGCAACCAGCATAAAGCAATAACAGCAAGTTGGTGGAGGGGTGGATGAAAATCTACACTGATTTCCAGAAAGAAGGCACCCAACTCTCTTCAGTATGAAGGTAGAAAAAAGGGAATGTATTTCCCCACTCCTAACTTCATTCTGCTGCTGCATGACACTAATGCCTCTGCTTGGATGACTGCCAAATTTTCAACTAAAAAAAACCTTGTAGCATTTGGACAACTTGCTCACTATTTCTGCTGTTACCAGCTATATATTTATAACTACTCCCACCTATGGTTACTCATACCTGAAAGTCTCCTCTCCCCTGTAGGAAGAGAAGTGCCATATAAAAGCCATGAATAGCTCCTGCACAGGAGGCCCACACATCACTGCTGTTGCTATATTTCTAGTGATTCTTGTGAAATTCCAGCATATTATACGAATTATCAAAACCAAGATTAATATACAACAGGAAGTAGCCCTTGACATGACTGCCAATAAAGTTTGGGAGCAAAGAAAACAGACATGGCCCTTACTGGGAATGTGGTAGAGAGTGGGATTATCAGTATGTAAAACCCATATTAGAGCAAGATTGTGCTATAGTTCTTGACCCCACAGAAAATGGAAAGGATGGAAAGCACAGGCAAGCTCTGTCCGGTGGTCTACACCATATGCTCCAAGAAGGCCTAGAGTAAGATAAAATGATTAAGGCTCATGGGAGCGTATACCTTGAACAACACACCAAGACCATGGCTCCATGGGGATAACATGGGTATAGCCAAGAAGTGAAATGCCTATCAGTGTTTTCTGTTAATGTATAGTACATATGCCTTAAATAAAGCAATAAATTGCAAAAAAGGCTTGGAGTAAGGTAGATACAGAATAGGAAATAAGCATTTATGATAGAGGGTACATGCACAATTTCCTTTGTTGTGTGTTTCCGGGTGCCAACAGAACAGACTGGAAAACTGAGACACTCTGGAACACATTAGTAAGTGATTTCCCCACATCATATATGAACGAAGGGAACACTTGTCATTCTCTCTGCTGCCTTGATGCAGTCCCCAAATGAGAAACAGCCAGGCAATTTTAGTGTTTGGGGCAGAGTAATTACATTGGTGATGGGTGATTTATCTTGTAGTACTTATTGACCTTCATATGGCAAACAATTACTAAGAATAGTCAGTAGCTTCGATAGTAGCAATCAGACAGCATACAGACTCACACATGTACACATCTGTCAATGGATTTTACCCTTATAGAGTGGTCCCGTATATTATTTTCTCAGCTTTTAAAAGTCTAACAAAACTGGTAAGTGTATATTCAACAACACAGTTTGTTAATTTTTTTTTCTTCTCTGGGCTACCATTACTGTTTTTACTTCACACTGTTCTCTAAGAGAGTATTTCCTATATATTCTTCTAGACACCCCCTCACTCTTACAAATATGCTAATGCATTTTCTGTTCCCAATTACTCCATTATTGGCATCTGCAACATTAATTCTACCATTTTCTTTGACATTTCTATAGCATTTAACATTACTCTCCCGTTCTACATTCTTAAAACCTATTTTTTTTTCTGTGCCCATCACAGCTCATTCTTAGAACCAACCATCGTATCTCCTGCTGTCTAAACTCAACATATCCTCCTGTTAGTCACTTTGTTTGTGCAACCTCATCTACCCTATTCCTAAAATGACTACTCAAAACGTCATATCACAGAAAACAGTTAAATGGAAGAAAGTTTTCACATGTTGGCTCACTCAAATGTTACTTACTTTTCAGTTATTCATATAACCTATATAGTTGTTATAAAAGTTGTTGATAATAATGTCTGTATTTACTAAAGCATGAGAAAATAGTAATGCAAACAATAGTTCCTCCAGGCTGTGAGAGCAGGAGAGTCTCTGATTCTTGGCCCTGCTCTTAGGACTTTTTTCTTCTTGTTGGGTTGCCATGTCCAACTTCAATATAAAATTTTTGTTTCATCTTACTGTATTTAAATTGGCTGTGTTTGGGTTGTCATCCCTTAGAGGGAAGGACATGTGGTGAGAACCTGGGAAAGGTGGACAGGACTATATAGCCAGGATATAAAGATATATAAGAAAAGAATCTATTTTCAATGTTTAAAAAAAACCCAAAACTTTGATATGGCTGTAATTTAAAATATTTTCTTATCCTTTAAAATCACTAAAAAATTTTAAAGCATTATATAAACCCAATGCTACAGGCTTTAAAATAACCCCAGAAACAGTATTGTTTGGTATTAGAAGATCTCCCAAAGAACATGCAGATAAGATGGCACCAGGGGAATTGCTCCCAAGAGAGCAAGTACAGTCACTGTGAGACGGGCAAAATGGTCAGGATTATGTGGAAACATGTGTGTTAATACGGGTATTAAACAGAGAACCTCAAATGGAGGGAAGATAGTAAATGTCTCTAATAAATCTCGGAATGAGGAAAAATATATAATAATTTAGGAAAACAGTGCTTCCACCTTAGTTGACTATAATGGAAAACGTTTATTCTTATTCTATAGTAACTATATTTAGAAGATTGCAAAAGACACTATGGATTAAAATTGAACAGATAGATTTTCATGCCAACAATGCTCTCTGCTTTGCTTTTTTTTCAATTAAGTTAAAAATCAAAAGTCTTATAGTAAAGCTCACACTTGTTCAACTTGTTTTCTTTTTTTGAAAAATGCAGCTTATTAAGCCACAATGGTCAATTTTAGTCTGAGTAGATGAGGCTGAGTATGGTGTAAATTGTTCTGTAAATGCTGTCCCCTACATTATGAAAGGCCTATTGTGCAGACTTCGGGGGAATAGTTTTAACTAGCAAGAATCATGATATTGAATAAGAATCATATCTGTGTGATGATTGTCACAAATGGGCAGAACACGTTGAGATGGGTGATTTATGCTTCTGTTTCAATGTAGAGCATCTTTCTCATAGAAACACTTTGTGTGTGTGTGTGTGTGTGTGTGTGTGTGTGTGTGTGTGTGTGTGTGTGTTTAGTGAGATTTAACAAAATCATCTGCTCTAGTGTTCACAGATAACAGAACACATTATAAAACACAAAATATAAAATCAAAATCATGCAATAACAGCATGTTCTGTTGATATGAGTGTAGAGGGAATCACAACTATTCTCTTGTTAAATATTAGAATGCAAGAAAAAAATTGAAAAAATATTTTAAAGTTTATTGCAGTTCTATAAAATGTAAGTGTGCCTTGCAGAATGATATACTGTTAAGTCCATCACTAGTCAGCAATGTTTGTGAATTATCATCAATAAATATTCATAGTATATAACCTGGAGAACAGTAAAGTGAATGCATATGTAAAAGTTCCAGGAAACCACAAGAAATGTTAAAGTATTCATCTCTGAAGTTTTTATCATAATAATCTGTGCATTTGGAAAATTGCCCTTCATTTTCCAATCCAGGGATGAACCTGGATTTTTGGCTCTATCTTCTCATCTCTAAAATAAATGGTCCTTTTAAAAAAATTAGTAATAATGTGATTCAGTAAGAAGTGCAGAACATTATGTATTTGAATGCTTGGGGATTAACACATCATGCTCAGAAAAAAATAAATAAACAAATGTGAATGCTAAAAAGGGAAGAGAATTTTTGGGTTGGTCTGAAACTTCACATGCAGAAATTGAGAATTCACACAATGGTTAAAATCTAGAGACAAGTAAGCCAAGCATGTGACAATACAACATAGCAGAAATTCAAATGAGAAAAGAATTTACTATTGAAAATTTTTGTGGAAAAAAGGTACTAACAGGAATTTAGAAACTATGAATCTGAGAATAAAGATGTTTTTCCTTGGATATTTCTAAAATCATATCAGTATCCACTATGACAATGAAATCCAGAGAATAATAGAGAACATCCTATTTTATTTGATTAAATTAAGATGCTGTCATTCTTTTTTCCCTTTTTCTATTTTTTAAATTTATTTATTTAATTTATTCAGACTACATATCAATTGTTATCCCATCCCTTGTATCCTCCTGTTCCTCCCTCCTTCCTACTTTCAACCTATTCCCCTCCCCTATGTCTGTGACGGAGGGAAACTTCCTCCCCCATGATATGATCATAGGCTATCAAGTCTCATATTGGTAGCCTGCTTATCCTTTCTCTGAATGCCACCAGGCCTCCCCACCAAGGTGAAATATTCAAATATAGGTCACCAGACTTCATGTCAACTGTAGAGAATGTCCTGCCCATTGGCTAGATCTGAGTAGGGGTTCAATATTTACTGCACATATTGTCCTTGGTTGGTACAGTAGTTTGAGCAGGACCTCTGGGTCCTGATGTTCTTCTTGTAGGTTTCTAGAACCCTCTAGATCCTTCTGTTTCCCCATTCTCCCATACTTCTCTCACCTAGGGTCCCATTAGGATGTTCTCACATTTATCCCAATCTCCTGGTAGGTGAAGACTTTCATGGGACATGCCTCTTGGGCTAGTGTCCAATTATAAGTGAGTAGATACCATGTGAGTCTTTCTGATTTGGGTTAACTCACTCAGTATGATCATTTCTAGTTCCATCCACTTGTCAACAAATTTTGGGATTTCCTTGCTTTTAATAGCTGAGTAGTATTCTATAGTGTAAATGCATCACAGTTTCTTTATCCATTCTTCTCAACAGAGGAATATTGAATGGCTGAGAAATGCCTAATGTCTTTCGTCATCAGGGAAATGCAAATCAAAATGACTCTAAGATTCCATCTTACACCCATCAGAATGGCTAAGATCAAAAACTCAAGTGGCAGCAAATGCTGGCATGGATGTGGAGAAAGGGGAACACTTCTTCATTACTGGTGGGTATGCAAACTTGTACAGACACTTTGGAAATCTATCTGGTGCTATCTCAGAAAACTGGGAATAGGACTTCCTCAAGACCCAGCTATTCCACTCCTTGGAATATACCCAGAAGATGCTCCACCACACAACAAGGACATATGCTCAACCATGTTCATAATGGCCTTATTCATAATACCCAGAACCTGGAAACAACCTAAATGTCCCTCAGCTGTCTTATTCTTAGCTAGTGTTCTGTTGCTGTTGGGACCACTGCATCCCTTACCAAAGGAAAGTATTTAATTAGGACTTGCTTATGGTTTCAGAGGTTTAATCCATTACCCTCACAGCAGGGAGCAAGGCAACACACAGGGTGACATGGTAGCTGATAGTTCTGCATCCAGACCTGCTGGCTGCAGGAAGAGAAAAACACTGGGTCTGGCTTGAGATTTTGAAACACCAAAGCTCACTCCCAGTAATACAAGTCCTTCTATAAGGCCACACCTCCAAATCTCTGTCAAGTAAAGACACTCCTAGTACCCACGCATTCAAATTTATAACCTATGTGGGCACATGAATATATGACATCTTTTCAACAGATAAGATGCTACAACATTAGCTAGCCAAGAGAAAGGGAACAGATTCTATTATGGCCAGAAATTAGTGGAAATGGGAAATAATCATGTGTGATTGAGCTTGGGTTGGCATGGTATTCCTATGAGTGGGAAACTCAAGCCCTCAGATGGTTCTTTTATATTTGTCAGTCAGGATTTAAGATCTCCCTGCAATTATCTTTCAGTGGAAGTCTCCTGGTTGCTTAGCAACTGGTAGTATGCCTCCACATCAAAGAGCAGTGTTAGGAAGGTGTTCCACCACTTTGCAAATAGAATGACAGATGCTTAAGAGTTAAGAAAAAGGCTATTTTGAGGCAGAGGCCAGAAATGAGCTTGGCCTTTTCTTGTTTGCAGAATGTAAACTGGTGTACTTCATATGGAATTTCTTTCATTCTTTCAAATAATTTTAAAATTATCTTGGATCCAAAAGGCAAATTCTCTGCATATGAACTTCTCTGTAAGGTTTTCTGCTTATTATGAGTTGTGTTAATAATTTTTGTCATTCAAAACAACATTCTGAAGCAAGCGCCGGCCCTTCCAAGCCATTTTGCCTACAGACACAAAGGGGATAAGCTGAGGGCACAGTCAAATCACATTAGGGATTCTGTCCACTGGAATCCCACTTCATCACACTTTCAACCCCACACCCTTTTTGGATGTTTCAAAGGCCTTCTATAGAGGAACCCTATGTGTGACTGGGATTCACATTCAAAGACTTTAATGCCAGCATGGAAGTTGTAATCAGCTATGTGTTGCCATACTGAAACATGCCTTTGATGTATACTTTATAAACAGCTGCTTGAGCTAAAGGATTATGGTGGCTATCTCAGAAGCAAGCTCTTCAACCCACGAGTCCTACCAGAGTAAATGCCGTAGATGCCTGAATGAATGGAGGGGTTTTCCCCTATGGATTTGATGATATTATCTATTTTGCTCCACAGCATACCTTCCACTTTCCTGGCAATTTTCAGAGGGTTCTCTTTAGCAATCTGGTGGGTAAAGTAAGACACAACTTCTTAATTTTAGCTAACTGAGAGGAAGAATAATTAGTCACCACCATTTGTCTTTCTCCTAGTGCCTTGGCCATAAGCAAAGTGGCTAAGCCAACTGACAGAGCTCCATGCTCAAAAACCTATTCTCTCCAAGACATTCCACCTTGAGAGCAGACATAGATTCCCTAGAAAGTGGCTCCTTTAGAACACACTCCTCAAGCATGAAGCTTATAGCAGAAGTGAACTCTACATTTGTAAGACCAACAGAGGCTCCCAACATTTAGTGGTGTGGTACAGAAGACGGACAACTACAAATTGCATTGGATGATCTTGCAGAGTTCATCTTTTCTTGGAGAACACTGGTCTCTATGGCAACTCAAGCACCACTTGAGCTTGTTTCATAGATTGTGTAGTTCTCCAGGCAAAGGTCCATGGCCATGTGCACCACCAGAGAGAGGTTCTAGAGCCTAGCTGAGGCCACCTTGTTGCTTTCTTATTCTTAGATGTTGGCTAGACATGGTAGTGGTTCTGTGGATGTTTATAACTTGATTAGTATATTTTGATCATTGTTTAGAAAACTAAGCCCAATTTGGTAAAGTAAGCTTGGAAAGACCATGTTTTTTTTTTCAGTAAACTACAGTCTGTTTATGTGTTTGAAAATTAAAGCATAAACCAGGTGCAGTGGCACACGCTTGTAATCCTAGCACTTAAAGAGGCAGAGGTAGGCAGATCTCTGTGAGTCTGAGGCCAACCTGGTCTACAAAGTGAGCCCAGGGCAGCCAAGACAAGACAGAGAAATCCTGTCTTGAAAAAACAAAAATGAAAAAATAGAGAAAGAAAGAAAATGAAGGCATAGCAGTTAATGGTTATAAGCTGAAATATATTAAGGATTTACAAGGAACTTGATTGCACATAAGTTCTTATCAGTATGTAGCATGAAATTATAAAGAAAATGCAGAGGGGGTTATTCCTAAGACTTACCAATAAAATACTTCAATTGTTGAATGCAAGTATGAAGCTCATAGTGGTGGATGGTAGAAGTGGGGGAAATTGTTGTGGTGGATATGGAATTACTATGTATTCAAGTGCCAATTGCTTGTCCCTTGAGGACTTTACTGTTCTACAAGCAAATTCTCACATACACCAAGTGATTCTGCATAACCTTGCCTCCCAAGTTATCCCTTATTGGCAAATAAATTGTCTATACCTGGACTAGGCAAAAGAGAAGTAGATAGATCTGAGGTTTGCAGGCTTGGAGGGCAGAAGAATCACAAGGAGGGAGAGGACTGGGAGGAAGAAGAAAGGAGAAGGTCTCCATGGGTTAGCATGAACAAGATGCACATGGCCAGGAGGAGCTTGCTCTAAGGATTGACATGATGGGGAGAAGAAGTTCAAATGAAGCATGTGTAAGCATTTAAGGAAAGTTTGGATGGGATGTGTGGCTGGGAGATAACAAAGTAGTTTAGGGGATTAAGATCTTTGTAACCCCTGTGTTTAAGGCATATTAAAAATCTAGCATGTTTCTCTGTCATTTGTTTCCTTAATAGTGGGAAAAATAATAGCTGAAGCATTTAATAATAAGAAGAAGCAATATTGAACACTAATAATTCTATAACAGAAAACACTGCAACAGGGTTTTCAGTCTTAAGTGGGTAACCAGGGATGTTCAGTGGGTCAAAAAGTAGCCTATATGAGGAAAGATGATGAGATAGACATCAGCTGCACTCATCCTCCAGAAATGTTGATGCTGATGAATACATAAAAGGTAGAACAAACAAAATCACAGACTCTGTGATTGGAGTGGTGAAGATGCCTGCCCAGCTCCCAATATTGAGTTTTCTGATTTATGCCTTCATGAATAACATAAAGAAATATATCTTTGTGGTGGTTGATTTGAAATTATATAAAAGTTGGTTGTGTAGAAAGATTTAGACAATCTTGGAAATTTATACACAGAAGAAATATTTCAAAAGGAAATGGCAAAAAATTTAGATGAGAGAGAAACCTCATTTTAGAAAAAAAAAAATGGTTACAACTTTGCAATTCTGGTTACAACGAAAAGCTAATATTTGAGGTAGTGACTAAAGGAAGCATATATCTGAGGTTTATAGTTTAATGTCAGCCAACTACTCAAAAACAAAAGTCCCAACGGTGCCCTAGAATGTGGGTGAAGTTCATCTTAAGAGGAGAAACAATAGTCATCAGAGATTGATTGAGCAGCCTAGCCAAATGGCAAAATTCAGCAAGCACACAACAGGCCTGTCCCCCTGTCCTCCAGCAGTGAGTTCCTGTAACTACTGCTGGGTCCAAACTGATGTCTCCCGAGAGTTGTTCTCTCGACTTTCTCTGAGTTTTCATGAACCTGAAATGAAGCAGCTTCAATAAGTGTAAAATTCCAATAAAGTAATTTTTGCATTTAGAATTATACTTTATGTTTTTTAAAAGTTTTCTTTGAGGAGAAAAGAGAAACTATATTTGAATATTAAAAATTCCACCAGGTAACATGGAGAAACTGCACATTTCGGGAACTTAAAAAGGTTAATTTCTTCCTTTTTTAAGTCAAATTTGAATAATGACAAAGTCAGCAAATTAAACTTATCTCTAATAAAAGAGTAAAAAGTGTTCTTAATACTACATTAAATAATATAACATTAAGCTAATGTCAGTCCTGAAACATTAATGGAGATACATATGTGTAATACATTTAGTTTCTCCTTTTTAAATATTTTAACTCATGTCATCAACTAAAATTGTATGGATCACCAAGGCTATTTTAACTTGCTAACTTCCCGAAGGGACATAAGGATCATCTCTAGTCTAAAAGAGCGGATGTCAATTTAAATTAAGAATAGGATGCATCTATGTACTATTCTAAAAGTGTGAAAAATTCTGGTGAAAAGTAATTACATTCTAAGTGCATTTGAATTAACCCTCTAAATTTAAAATGGAACAAAAATAATGAAAGCTTATTATATGCTCTAATGAATACAGTTTTACTCCCTGCTGTTTGGAAATGGATCTTAGCTCATGCCAAAAAAGTAGATTTTCTGCTGTCCTGCATCAAGAAGAGAAAGATTAATGCCCTATATGCTTTTGAAGATAACAGAGATCCCTTACCACAAGAATTCCCCACCTGTGCTAACTGGCAGTTAGTCATGAGTTAGCGAATAAGTCACCCCATCTCAATACTTCTCTCCGGTCCTCCTCTTGCTTTGGTCATTTCAAGCAATGATAAACTTCTCTACTAGCTGTATCATTGAGTCTTGAACAATGAAATACTAAATTTCTATTATCTAAGCAACATTGACATGGTTTCCGGAGAGAAGATAACCATTTCCTTTTTCTTCTAAATGGATACTTTAAACAAGACCATGGTAGTGAGTCATGTTGGGACATGCAGGAAAGGCAACAATTCCAGTTTTGGAGAACAACTACTCAGACAGCTTCCTAGGTCCCTGGTTCTCAAGAAAGAAGATATGCCACACACTGACCTACTTATGGACTCTTAAAAAACAAACCTCTGTGCTTTTTCTGTACTTACTTGCTGTGAATTGAAACATTCCTTCCCGGAAGGGAGAGATTCCTGACACCCAGGAAGCTAAGGAAACAGAGGATAAGGAAGCTCACCAAATTGAAAAGACTTGGGAAGCCCAGCTACAAGGCACATACCAAAGTGTATACAATTAACAGATAATTTTAAGGGAGTGGCGATTCTGTAGTGGAACTGTCTGACATCTGGTGTGCGAGCTGGAAGCCTTTAGATGCCATGAGTGGTGATGGCGAATGCTGGGCTGGGCCTCTCACTGATTAACAGCCTTTGAGTCACTTTTGCTTGAGGATCCCATGTCATGGTCTCTAAATAACTCCAGAAAACTCCACGCTAGACTTGGGTCAGTCAGGTGCTTCCTTCTGCCATGGGTGTTCTATCCAGAATGAATCTGTTCACAATTCCCATAAGAAAAAAATGACATAACACAATTGCAAATAGAATTGTATTCTCCCCGAAGAGCTACAGTTCTCTAGATTTACTGTCATATTAAACTAATGTTGTGTACTTGGCATAAATAGGAACTTAATAACAAAGGATATTTCTTTTTCACTTTTCTAGATGGTATAAAGCATTTTTTAAATCAGTAACAGAGAAACAATGTACAGTTCACTCATCATCTTACAAAGAGCAACTCTACAAAAGAAAAAAAATCCAAAGAAACAGTTCCGTATATGAACAAATTCTGGAGAATTTTACTCACATAATAAACATGGCTTTTCATAAAAGCAAGTTCTCTCTGGTTCCAGAAACTAACTTCAAGTAGATGAGGTAATAGCATAGCTGAGACTACTAATGTTCTGGGGCTACATCTGTGGCTTTTTTTTTCACCCAGTAAACATAATAAAGTCATGTGAGTAGGTTTTGGTAAAGAGAATTCCTCTTTCCTTCATCTCATCAGCCTGTGAGAACTTAAATGCCCCAAAGTCCATCTGTGAAATGGAAAACAACCAAGTGGACACTGTGGAACACCATTGAGATCACTTGCAAGTATTGATAACAGCTCTTAGCAGAACACGCTTTAAGCATGTTCTTCCTCAGGAATAGCTTGCACCTAAAAATTGTTTAGTGCAAATGTATAAAGCCCAAGCCCTCCTTTCCCAGTGTAAGGCAGCCAACATCTTGCATAAGGAAAGTTGTGACCCTCACCTGTGTCACAGTGGCAACAGAACCATGTCAGCAATGCAGATGTTAAATGCACCAAGAACACTGTATTTGAACTCTAAGATACCACTCATCACAAAGAGAATTCTTTGAAAATAGTGAAGAATTGCCAGGTGTTTCAATAACATCTATTTCAAATTGGCATACTAATAGGAGAAACCTAATAACTCACAATTCTACCTGTTGTGCAAATCTGTCATTGTAGTCGTAATCTTTGAGTAATTATGAATAAAACTGTTACTTACATTTCAGCTGTAACAGTACCTCTGGCTACTTTAGTTGGGTTCCTGGACCTACCACTCTTCTCTACTCTAATTCCTTCAATTCCCCCACACTAGGAAGGCAAGAGAGAAGGCAAAAGGAGAGAATGGGCACAAATCTCTTTCTACTACTTCCTGCTGATTAGGGCCATTAAGTTCTTTGGGACAAGTCTAATCTTTGTCATCAGAATAATAACACGAGCAATCCAGCAAGCAGTAATTCAGCAATAGCAAAAGCAGCATCAGAAACCAATAACAACGGGAGGAGGAGCAGCCACCAGAGCTCCTCTGGGGCTCTAGCATCATATACCCTCTGAAGAGTTCTCTGAGTTCCAAGTGTAAACTATCATCAGCTGGCAAACTTATTTCAAGCAGTTGTTGCAGAAAATACTGACATAAAGTTCGATAATTTAATGTTCCCTATAGAAACATTTTCCAATGATATCTCTTCCCTGGACCACTATTATTATAAGCAAGTCCTGCTCATGCAAGGGAATTATGAAAAAGCAATCTTTTAAATCAGTTACTATCATAGGCCATCACCTATATTGTCCATGAAGACAAAGGACCATGAACGACATCTGGTTATTTTGTAACATTGAATTTTTAAGAATAGGTTCAATTACTCTATTTGCCATAATTAAATCGGTTACCATCCATATCCTCATTTCTTTTTAATAACAAACACAGGGCTAGGAGGCTCTTCTATACGTTGAGGCTTCAGCTGTTTCTGTACCAGCTGCTCAAGTGCCTGCAATTTTTCCTTAGTTAAGGGCCATTGATCCACTCATACAGGTTTGTCAGTCAGCCATTTTAAGGGTAGAGCCATTGGTATGTCAGCAGCGGCCCCTTTTTTAAATTTGGAATCTCAATCCCTGTGACGTGCTATGTTTGGACAATGGGCACATCCTGTGAGTGTTTTGATAACACATATCAACATCTTCTTCAAGACTATTTACCATGCCCCCCCCAATTTCATCATGAACTGTTTCTAGGATTGCAAGAATGTTAATTTTAGTACTCCATTGTTATAAAAGACCCCTTTGCCATAAATTTATGGATATGTTAGCCACATAAGTTCTCAACTTCCATTTGCCCTTCTGGTTCCACATATTTGTTCTATTTGAGATAATTTAGCAATTCCATAAACTGTGTATAAACCTTCTGAAGTACCCATTATGAATTCCAGGGTTTTTAGGAAATGATAGTAACTTCAGCTTCTGTACCCACCAAGTGTTCCATTTCAACATCATTCTCTTGTGATTATAATTTTCATCTCTGATTATTAACCACTGTTTGCCAGAAAACATGTTTTCCAGTATTCCCAAATTCCCCTGTTCTTTCTATTGGAGCTGAGCAATTCTATCTTTGCGTCCAGTTTTTTTTTTTCCATATGCTATAGTTTTATTTTTTCCTTGAAATACCCATCTATAATACCTGGTTGCACCATAAATCCTTGGGAAGTTAATCCACTTCACAAGATCACCCTTATTGTCCTTGAAGACAAGGGACCATGACAGCCATTGGTTATTTTGGAACACTGAATTTTTAAGAATAGGATAAGAGGTTTATCTGTGGCCAAATCTAGAGCATCATTGACTTCAATAGCATGCATGAGAGTAACAATACTCACTGACTTCAGTAGCATGCATGAGAGTAACAATACTCAGTTGCGGGTTTTATGCCTGATTGTTATATCCTGGCTGACCAGAGGGAAATGGTTCATATTTTTAGCTGGGAGGCCTTGAGCTGAAAGTCTTAGACCCCCAATTTCATTTCCTGATAACAGTTAAAGATAACCTTGGACATCTCTCTTAGACCTGTATTCATTTGTCCAATAATATCCTTTGATATGGAGTCTACAAACCCTGGGAAGGCTAAGGATTCCTCCTGAAAATCCATTGCTACCAGACTCAGTAAATTAAAAAAAAAATAGTTTCCACATACATTTCCACAACATTCTTTTGAGGTTGTAACAGAGACTGAGAGGAAGAGAAGTGAATAGAGAGCTTGTAAGGAAAGCACAAACTGCAGAAAAATGTGCTAGAAGCAAATGCTTAAGAAAAATGAAAAATGCTTTTTCTAGCAGGCAAATGCATCTCCATGAGAACTTCTTATGGAGCCAAAATAAATTGCAAATGATTAGCATTAAACATCACTCAAGATTATAATGGCCATCAGTCATAACTGATAGCTTCCTGCAGTCAGCATCCTCACCGGCTATATAAAGATCTTTTGTTATTTGCTTTTAGAATATATCACACATTTTCTTCAGTTTAAATGTGGATGTTTAAGCCAACATAGTCAAGGTGACTTTAAATTTTGTTTTGGTTTTGTTTTAAATTCTCTGTACTTACCTTAAACTCCATGTTTAAATTTTTTTTTATTTTATATTACTTGAAAAATGGGAAAAGATTATGAAAGGCAACTGGTGAACTTTATGATAATCCATATTCTTGCAATACCTGACAGTGCCATTTTTCACACAGTGTAGTAGTGTGTGAATTCTGCACCATTTCCCTTTTCATCACAAGTATGTAATTGTTTCTTCTGAGAACAGCACTGTAACTCATATATCGATTATAAGGCAGTGAATATCTCAAATGCCTGGAACAAGTGTTTCAGAAATAAACAAGTTAGATTCATTCATTTATTCAGCTATACTAAAACATTTTGAGGAATGACTAAGGTTTGGGGGGACTGGCGCGTTTGCATGCTGTCTATGTTTGATTCAGTGATTCTGACATGCAGGGCTCTGGGTGAATTGTGAGTCCCAGGGGTGCAGCCTCAGTTGCTTACATGTAAGTGATGTGTTTATAACCACATAAATTTCTTTTGTAAGGAGTGGCTGCAGTGGGGCTTACTCAAAGCCGTCATATTTCACGTGAAACAATATAGAGCATTAGAAATGAGTTGAGACTAAAAATGAACCAAAGTAAGTACTTCTGAGTTGTCAGAAGATGAAGGATACAAAAACATCAAAGAAAGTGGAAATAAAAATGAGAGAAAGAGGAAAAGAACAAAAAGGAGAAAGATTTTATGTCCAAAAGTAACTCAGCGACTCCAGAAGACACTAACAGGTGATTGAGGAAGACAGCAAGCAAACAGGCGAGCTCCCTCTAATTTTGCACGGAGTTAGTGGGTAAAATAACCTCCCTCAACTCATAAAAATATGCTTACTATTATCTTCTCTGTGTATAAATATTTAATTATATTTGTAGGTAGCACCTAAATATTTAACGTTTCTCAAATTTCCCTTCTGTAGCTTATATATGATTATAGAACACTACAGAGTTCAAAATAAAAAGCAGTATCAAAAATTCTATTTCCATGAATTAAATTGCACAGTCCAGACTATACAGTACTTCGTTTTTATGCCAACATTATAGTTCCAGAGCCATCTATTTGTGAGACCTAACAGTGCTCCAGCATTTAACAAGTTAATTCTTTTCTACTTTCTAGCTTGCAGACATCTGCTCTTTATAGAGACAGTTGTACATCCTGGGCAGCCTGGAGTCAATACAGGAGACCATCCTTTGAAATTAACTAGGAAATGACTCTGTGATATGATCCCACCATGAATGAAAGATGAGTAGAGTTTCTTCCACCTCACTCCTTCTCTGTTACTCTTTCACTAGTCTAACTACTCTTCTGTTCTCTTTTTTAAAAAAACAGTCTCTCTGGAAAAATCTCAATACAATCTTTCTGATTCCTCTTCTAAGATTAAGTTGCTCAGGGTCTGCACACATCTCAGGTAATGATATAAGATAAACACCTGCGGCATGCCATGGGAGTATGAGTTTTCATACATGCACCTGAGAGCAAAACTTATGTTGGAGAGGATGTGGTGGCTTGCACCATATCTCTGACATCTGGGTCATATCGAGGAGATTGCTCTTATAAGAATTATGTGGTAATCTGGCAATTGTGGAATATGACAAAGGCTCTGGAGAAAGAAAGTAACAGATCCAGGAAAATTCAGCAAAAATTTAAGTCAAGAAGGAAAGCCAAGAACGTCTTTGCCAGTTTTTAAAAAATCTCTTACCCTCTGTAGCTGGAGAGCTGATGATGCTTTAACAGAAATTAGGACCTCATGTAAACAGTAACAAAATGTCTCGGCATCACAGTAGTCCTAGGCTATATTAAAGATAAGAGTAAAGTGTGTGCCAAAAATCTGAACTGTGAAGATTAGGGTAGACATATGAAGGCACATATTTTTTAATAGTTTGCATGAGGGGAAAAATCACCAACCTGCTTTTCTGGCATTAAGAAACATCTAGATGAAGTTGAAGACTGTGAAATTGTAATACGCACAATCTCTTCACCTGTTCTGGGACATTTGGATTCCATAAAAAATGGATTATCGGATTGAACCAGTTCAGAGATTTTGCTATGTTGATGAAATACAAAGTGGAGAGGATTGTGAAGGATGCTTTTAGGTGCAGTAAGCCATGGGTCTAAAGCATCCAAAGTAAAAGAAGATAGAGAGAAGAGATGGGTGCAAGATATAAAGTTATACTCATGATGATCAGAAAGACTACTTGAATTTATCAGTAATTATAAAACTTTCCAACATGAAGATGTAAGAAAACCGGTCAGCATAGTGCCTGAAACTCTGTCTTGCCTCTAAGATATGTGTGCACACTAAACTGGGCTATCAAAACATTCTCAAAGTTATAAGTTCCAGAATAAGAATAGTACCATTAGACTCCTCACACGTCACACATTCTCACAGTTCCATGTATCCTTCACTGCTGTAGAAGTTTAAACAGAGATCACAGTTTGTATTCTATTTGTTAAGACAGGGCCCCATGTAGCCCAGGCTAGCCTTGAACTGAGTCTGTATGAGTGTGTATATGTGTATGTTGGTGTGTGTACATTTATGTGTGCATGTGTATGTTTGCATATCTGTATATCATTTTACAGGGTATAATTGCATATCTAAACATAGACTTGAACTCACTCTATAGATTAGTCTTTAAATTCATAATGTTCTCTCCTCAGCATCTTTGATTCTGATATTACCATTATATTACATTGTCCTGTGCTGCCATGCCTAGGCAGCACTTACAAGTATTTCATGTAAATTAAGCTGTTTGTTTCCTCTGATGTCACTATGATTTCAAATGATATAACTATTATTTCTCCTAAATTATATATTTGATATATCTCCTTAATACCTAAGAAAAATCTTTCAAAACATGTCACAGACTTGGATCAAGTCCTTATCTCTAACTACACACGCTCCAACACTTAGAGAAAAATCATTGATTGGATTTAATCTAAACACATATAGGTTTATTTCTAGAACTTCTGAAAATGTGTTATATAAACTAAGCAAATCCACAACTCTTTCAAGCTTGAATATTCCATGTCTAAACTGAAGTCAACAATAAATCTTCCATGGTTATCGTTAAGACTTATAGCTCTTGCAGAAAAAAGTCTTCCATTTCACATTGTTCCAGACTGTTAAACAATACTTGTGACAATACTAATTGTAGCCTGTATAAATATACAAAGTTGTTCCTCAGTTAAATGCTAAAAAGTAATTGAAATACATTCTTTTATAACTTCCAATGATTGAGAAACAGAAATTTTGAGTAAATCATACATTTTTGAGTTACAAAATATTATAACATTGTATTACATACATTGTTTCAAAAAATAAACACAAAATACATTAAATAGTCAGTCTTCTGAAATGACTTTTAGCTACTTCAGTAATCACACATCATACAAAGTGCTGCATCAAGATGGCACTTAAAGCTACCACAGGAAAGAAGGATTTGTTAATGTTTTTGTTCACAGGTAAAGTTGGTATGTGTCAGTTTCTTTAAAAAAAATAAAAATAAAGGCTCATAAGACACAATTAATCAGCCTTTATTGTCACTATGGAAACAGGGACCATCATATCTTCAAATATAAAATTTTCAGTGAATAAGCAATTTGTAAGTGAAAATGATAAATTCAGGGGAGAAGTTAGCTATGCTAACATATGCTAATATAGCCACAAGCTCCTCCAGTACCTGGGGGTTGCTTCTGTATGTCACTGCTTACACTTGTACCAGTGCATAGCAGGTGGATGATAAATATTGATTGAGCATGTGACTGATACAAAAGGTAGACTAACATATACTTATCATATTTTCATGCCTTGAACACACCTTGCATAAGACTATCCTATGCTAAATACATCCTGTCAAGTCTCGGCAGCCGGGGTACTTGCCAGGGTACTTGCCTAATGAATTAAGAACACAGCTCATTTACTAGCACGCTTTGTATTTATGTATGTTTATATAAGCCACAATCATGATTATCACAAATTAGTTATTGTTTCACAGTCTGGAGCAGGATGAAATGGAAGATGATCTGTTTTACAAATGTCTGGCTGTGTTCCAAGAAAACGCTTAGAAAATTACAGCAGATGAATTATCTGGCTCATAATGGGAAGTGTTGCCGATCAGCCCCACCACGGTCCTCTTTATCACAACAGAATGAAAGCGAAATACCTACAATCTTCAAAACCGTCAGCCTTGGGAGATTGCCATCTTGAGCTAATTAGCAGAACCCACTTTTTCATCACATCACATTGACAAAGCTGCAGTCAGGCCTTGCTTTTCATCCTAGTAATCTAGGGAGTTTGCAGAGAAGAAACCTGGACCCCGGTTAGAAAAGCCGCTTCACCTGCAAGGCTTAGATTTAGAATACATGCATCCTTCCATAGAAATATCACAACTCTAGCTCAATTTTTAGGTGACACACGGAGTCTGAGAAGTAAATAAATCCTGTCACAGCACACAGGTAGTACATAGTAGGATGACAACGCCTAATGGGTCCATTCCCCCTCAATACACGAACTTGTTATAAGGCCAAGTATGGGTTCTCAGATTTTAATTCTTAATTTTTTTTTCTGGAGATCATCAACAATTCAAGTGGAAAATAATCCTGATCATTCCGTCCGCATTGATGGGCACATATATTTATAGCCATAAGAAAAATGAGAATGCATTTTTTTAAAATGTAGCCTGTTTGGGAAGGGTTAGAATTTTCCATGGAAGGTCAGTTATACTTGGCAAACTTTCATCCTCTGCTTGTCTAGCTGTTGAGTTAAGAGTCTCAATTGGTTAGAAAGCTGAATTAGTAGTTGAGGGTAGAGGCTGGCTGACCCCTCATGGTGACTTACAGTTCCCAGGGGAGGTTTAATGCCCAGTAGCTTACAGAGATGGCTTTATGTCAAATGTTATCTAGAAATCACAGAAAACAATTAGCCACACTCAACTTAATTTACCACACAACTCTATATACTCCTACTTTCTGTTTCAGAATTGGGTAGAGTACAATTTTTCCTTTTGCAGTATAATTGTGCCTTGCATGATGATATATGTGCCTTTTCTTAGTATTACCAGGAAATACCAGGAGAGCAGTGGAAATTCCCTGCTCCTTAGGAAAGTGCAGCCTCCAACCCACCATGCTTTTCAAAAGACCATCCACTTATCTAGTTATTGAGGCTATAAAGAGAATATGGAACATACCTATTTGGATTTAATCTCCCCTTTAAAGCCTCTTGTCCCCAATATACCTGCATTGTCGGCTCATCTTCATGGACTGGTTGTTGAGACAGACTCAGTGGCTGAGAAAAACAAAACAAAACTTTTGATTGTTCATCTTAGCCAGTGATAGGGTGGAATGATGTTCAATTTAAGATGGAAACATTTAAAAATTTATTTTCATTAATTTCTAATGCAGCATCCTGGTGACCATTACGTTAGCACAAGCTTTGGGTGCTGCCATATGTTATCAATTTATGATAAATAACTATTACCACTTTTCTAGTAGTATACATGCTATTTAAGTGCCATTAAATTTTTAAATTTTCAAAAATATTAGCATTTTCAAAATATAGCTACTAACTTTTTTTGGAAGGAATACAATTCTGTTTTCTCTAACAACAATTAAGTACAGGAATTTTCTGGGAACTGAAATGCAAGGATAAATAAGATAGAGTTGCTATGTTTTTAAGAGACAGACAGCTAAAAAAAAAAAAAAAAAAAAAAAAAAAAAAAAAAAAAAACCCACTTAATAACAGAGTTTCCAGCAAAGTCAAAAATATAGTTTGTTCCAAGGGCAGTGGAATACAGAAGATAAATTAGTTGTTTCTGCTTGGAAAGTCAGGAGGAAAAAACAGCATTAAGTGGTTGGAGTTGAGCCTTGAAGGCTGATCAGGATCCTGCCTGACAGACAAGAAGACATTGCAGATAACAGTGAAAAGAACCCTCCCCCATTCACCTTTGCCCCCATAGCATTCTGCTCTTGTTGCATTCTCCTGCACGGATCCTCTTTAACGAAGTGATCTGCAATCCCATCTCTCTACTCTCCAGAGATTTGGAAATTTTATTATTACATTAATTTTTGAAGATTTTGATGACAGCTAATGTTAGCCAAGATTAATTTCTAGTGTTGAATCCTGATGAACACTAGTTTTAGCACAAGCTCCAGGTACTGCCTTGTGTGTGAATATGTGAACAAGCACTTACTTATGGTAGACAAACACCAAAAGACAAGAGAGAGAGAGAGAGGGAGAGAGAGAAGAGAGATGGAGAGAGAGAGAGAGAGAGAGAGAGAGAGAGAGAGAGAGAGAAGAAAAGAAAAACAAAAAGAAAAGAAAAGAAATTCCACCTACATCTAGCTTAGTGAAACCATGAATGCAATTGGGGCTGCTTAACATGACATGGATAGGCAGCTACAGCAACAGTAAAGAGCAGCCCCACCACTGCTGAGCATTTACACAGTCTCAAGGAGGAAATAACCCACTTGCATTTCCTGTTCTATTAGTGTATTCCACTGGATACATTAATGGGTCTAATCTGTGCACTCCTATAGGTACATAGTTGCTTTAGCTGTAATATCACGACCACCACGCCATGGCCAGAAAACAGCATTCCATGTCTCATCTTTTCCTTTTATTCTTTCTGACCCACTGCTGTGCTGTGTTTTCAGCCTTATTTGGGGTATGGGGTGGTTAAGGAGGTCCCATCCAGGGTTGAAAATTCAGCATTTATTTCAGTACTCTGACCAGTTAGAACTTGCCACAACTTAAAGGATCAATGATCAAAAGCATAAATATAAATGTTTACAATACACTATGACAGACACATCAAATTAAGTCAGCAAAAGAGAGGGGTTTGGCTCCTCATTAAAACCTATGACCTTACCAGTAAAGCGGGTTTGTCCCGGCTTACAGCGCCAGATATGAGTTCCTACCTACCTGTGGGTTAAGTCCAGAGGGAAAGAAAATGGGTGAATGCACAACAGCTGTTCCACAATTGCACTACTAGTGCCATAACGTACCCTACATGTTGGTGGTACAGCAGGCTGGGCCACATGCAAGCAGGACTGTTGGTCAAGAAGCAGCCAGAGTAGCACATCCCAGGAGTACAAAAGCTACCCAGCAGGGGAGAAGCTTCCAGGTCAGCTCCAGATTGATTTTTCAGGTGTAACAACAAAAGTGTGCCTGTAGCTATAATCTCTTACTGACGGCAATATCGTGTGTTACATGTGGGGGCTCAGAGACTGCCTCACCAAAAAACTCATAAGGAAGTAACCACATTTGCCACTAGGGTTTTAATTCAGTTGTATGCTAACCTAATTTATATACCTGTAAAAATCCTGAAGATCTATCAGTACCTTTCTTACTGAGGGCTACACAAAGTGACTAACATCCCACACCAGTTTCACGCTCCATATTGAATTAACTTTTACCTGAAACTTCAGGAAATATTCTCATGACATACAATGATCTGAACAACAAACACCACTCTTTTTAAGTATATTTATTATGTTTACAGTGTTCTGCCTGCATGTATGCCTACTGGCCAAAAGACACCAAATCTCATTACAGATGGTTGGGAGCCACCATGTGGTGGCTGGGAATTGAACTCCGTATCTCTGGAAGAGCAGCCAGTGCTCTCAACCTCTGAGCCATCTCTCTAGATCCCGAAACACCATTCTCGCATTCCTGATTGTCTCAGAAATGCCTGCTGCCCATCTAAAGTCTTTTACCATTATGAGAACACCAAACATTGATAATCAAGGGTCAGCAATGGCTCATATGAGCCAGGCTATCGGGATTGATTTCCTTCAAATTAGCTCAGATTGTATAGCCTTTGTCTTAAGAGGGATGGGTAGTTACAGTCAGTTTCTCCGCTTTGGCAGCACACAGACTGAACCCACCTACCCTGTGTCCCCAGATTCACTATCCAAACTATGAGAAGCTCTTTCATTTTTTTCTGTAAAATCTTTTCCATACACAAAAGTTCAGAAGCAAAATACTCTCTTACTTCCATAGTTTCCTGCTGGGTCATTAATAAGGCTCCGTCTGCATGCTTAACTGTGGATTCTATCTTTTTTTTAAATGGTGGTTTGAAAAGCATGTTTTATTTTATTTATTTATTTTTTTAGGGTCTTTTAAAAAATATTTTATTAATTTATTCTTGTTACATCTCAATGGTTATCCCATCCCTTGTATCCTCCCATTCTTTCTTCCCTCCCATTTTCCCCTTATTCCCCTATCTTAAAGTGAAACCCGAAGTGTATCGGCTGTCACATCTACCTTTTTCTCCTTGTTCTGTTTTTCTTACTGTTTGATTCTTCCAGTGGACTCTAAGGTTTTATGTCCCAAGAGAAATTGTTTAGCACATATCAAATTTAGATCATTTTCCCCTTCGATTCCCTAGCCATACGAAATGGAAACCCAACATTTCCATCTCATTCTCCCTCTTTTTCCCTACCTTTCCTGACGATTTTGAGATTACTAGTCTTTTTCTGACTGTGATTCCTTCCTTAGATGGGCAAGTTCTTTCAGAAATGCATCAATATGTCTTATTCCATAGCCTGCTTATGACCCTGCCACATACAGGGTGTTCTTATACCCATGTGGTGGGCTCAAGTCATCAAGGAGGAATGACACTCCATACCCGATGGAAGAAGATAGTTACCCTGAAATTCTCTCCAAAAACCTTCCTGGTGCTCCTCACTAGCTTTATTTACTTGTCTTATGCATAGCAGTGGCATTTCCATTATTATCACAGCAAGAAGGCATTGCAAAGCACACCACAGGGAAGTATAGCCTCGTTGAGATGGCCACCATGACGATTCTATGCACAGATAGATGGTTTACCCTTACCCTTAGTTGCATATCTCATTGGCCATCACGCTCCCATGCCGAGTACATGGAGAAGGGTGGCTATAATGAGGTGGCCACAGCCATGGTTTTTGGTTTAAAAGAATTTAACATTATTTTTTCTATTGCATTTTAGGAACTGAAGCCCCAGGCATGTATTTTTTGAAGTGTCATTTGCCTTAAGACTTAAGATGGTCTTAATACTAAATAAATAAATGGTAATAATTACAGTAATTTTTTAAATTTTTGAGACAGAGTTTTTCTATGTAATCTTGGCTATCCTGGAACTCACTCTGTAGACCAGGCTGACCTCGAACTTACAGAGACCCCTGCTTCTGCCTCTCAAGTACTGGGATTAAAAGTGTGCACCATCACCCCTGGCAATTACAATAATTTTTAAAGAATATATTGCATTAAATGTTCTATCAAAAGTTAGAATTTCACCATTCAATATAAGAGATGTAGATTAATATTGAATAATATCCCAATTTTAGATAAATTGTAATCAGTTTATTATGTACATACTTTCTCTAAGTAAAAATAGATTGACATTTTAATTATCTTTGCTTCTTTGTTATATCCTGACAATATTATTAATAATTAACTGTTACAAAATTAGTTTTCTCAGTAGATATTTATTAAGAAAGATCAATTATATCTTAATACTCCAACATCATCTCATGGACTTATGTTACTAGTTTTTCTATTACTATGATAGTGGATTGTTTTTTGCTTGTAAATTAGGAAGAAAAAGTAAAAACATTCCAATGTAAAAGTTACTTAGAAAATATATTACTTAAATAGAAGATATGATTTTGTGTTTCACATTTTTCTAAATTCAAAACAAATTTGAATTTCAGACTAAAAGCATATGTCCAAATAGTATCCCTCTCCCAATGAAAAAATTCTCAGAGTAAAAGTACAATGTAATTGATTTTACAACTCTAAGTGCTAAGTGTTCTTGTCATCATTGACTCACTTATCTTTTTAAAATACATCTCTATTTTTAAATGTAATCAAAGATGAGTATTGTATCAGTAAATTAATGTTTCATGATATAATAGACTAATTGAAAGCATTTTTCTTTTACTTCCCATGTCAATCAAAGATGTCAAGATAAATGTAACATACATAGGTAAGTAGATAAGGCAGACAATGGGTAGAATTTCATCAGAATAAAATTAATAATAATTGAGACAAAAATAACAATACATTAAAATCATAAGTGAATGCAGCTATTCTAAAAAGTCTTACAATTGAGATAATTTCAATATTCTGTTGACTATAACATCTACATATTGTATACATAAATATATGTACGTATATATAAATAAATGTTTTTCTTGATTAATTACCTAATTATATCCACGAATATACAGAATATTGCCAATTATTACTCTATTCTACATTCATAAAAACTTAGTGTTTCCATCTCTTATCAAAACAAAGTAATTATAAAAAACATTATTGGGAGTTTTCAGGGTGGATCAGAAGATAAAGAAACTCCAACTCATGCCTGGAAACTTGAGTTTGATACCTGAAGTGTACCTAAAGGTAGAAGAGAACTGAATCTGTAGAACTGTGCTCTGCTTACCACATACACACTTCCACACACACACACACGACTAATAATAATAGTAAAGACTCACATGGCTGACTTCCAGAAGTTAAAATTCTGTTTCTTAACTTCTATATTTAATTTTTTATTAATATTTTATTTTAAGAACTTATACATTTTAACTTTTTAAAAATTTAAGTAATCTAATTTTGTGTTTGCATGTTTTTTACAGGTATGTATGTGCACCAATTGTGTGCCCGGAGCCTTTGGAGGCCAGAAGGGGCCATTTTACCCCTGAAACTAGAGTTGTAGATAGTTGTGAGCATCTGCATAAGTGATGGGTACTGAACCCACGTCTTGATAAGAAAATAATGCTTTCAACCATGGAGCCACTTCTCTAGCCAAAAGAACTTGTAAATAAAAAATATCACACATTGAAATTATCCAGATCCAAAGTCCATATGTGACGATGAATTTTTGTGGAGTTAAAATAGTCGTTATGAAGTTGTGGACCTTCATATTTTATTTTTGCATTTTCACTATCAAATCTATTGTTACTCTTGATCCAGAACCAAAAAATGAAGAATCCCTGCGTGAGTTAAAAGCACAATAACAATTAGCTTTATATTCTCTTTCACTACTCAAGTGTCCATTACCTCCATTCAGACTCTCTTCATCAGTTAATATTTGTTATTTGTTGTTCTCCTTTGCACATTATACTATAATGCATTATTATTTCACACACACACACACACACACACACACACACACACACACGGTGGGAGGGCTAGAAGCAGCTCGTAACTACCTATGAAGGACAGCATGAAGATTTTTCTTTCTGAGATTGTGTGACTTTGTTTAATATTATGCATTATCAGTCCATCTGTTTTTCTGAGAATTTTTTCAATTCATCTTTTAGATATGAATGCTACTCCACCTCATATATGTATCAAATTTTCATTATTCATTCATCTGTCAATAGACAACAAGGCTGGTTCCATTTCGTTGCTATAGTGAATGAAGCTGCAATAAGCACAGATGCGTAAATATATCTATGGAAGGGTACTTGTCTATACAATCTTATAAGGTTGTGATCTTCATATGCTTGCCTTGCCCCCACATTCCTATATTGAGATCTTCCACCACTGAGATAACAGGAAAATGAGGGCCCTTAAAGAGCTGATTAAGTAATGAGAGCAGAGAGAGAGTAATGATTTTACTAAGAGCTCTGCAATTAGTGAACACTTCCATCGCGTTGTTGATATGGCAAGTCACTGCATAAGACACTAGATCTGCCTGGCCTTGATCTTGAAATTCAAAGACTCCAAACTGTGATGGCTAAAGGTTTATTGTCTATAAACTGCTTAGTCTGTGACAATTTAGAGATTCACAAATGGACAAAGAGACCATGACCACCAAATGAATGAAATAAGGGAGATGCCTGAGCCAACATTAACAGGAATGAAATAGGGACACGAACAGATGGACATTCTTGCTCCACAATTCTCTCTAAGACTAAACTATGAAGAAGACACCAACTTGGGTCTGGCTTTCTACCCACGCCCTGTACTCCAATGACTCTGACACTGTAATCCTTTGAAACACAAATAAGGATATAAGAAAAAATATTTTTCTTATACATTCATTTTTAAACCTTCAACATGTTAGGCCATTTTTGCCTCTTATTTTGAAAGTGAATGGTGATACCTCGTGTATCAGCCAGATCACCTAACGAACTCTGCAGACAGCGGGAAAGCAAAAGTTTAGCTGACTTAGGAAGAGGACACTCAGTATGATAGTGTTTGTCTCACACAAATGAGGCCCTGCCATGGATCCTCAGCAGTGAAAACAGTAACAACAATAATCATAATTAATAAGTAAAGGAAAACATGTCAAACCATGAAAAACTGGAAGTTCTGCCCTTTTATTCTTATCACAGTCATTCCTCCAACCCAAGGCTAAGTGACCAAGCCCTGTGCACCAGCCACACAATTGAATTAGAGATCTCTGTCGATGAAGAATGGCATTCTCACTTAAGCAAGTTGAGAAGGAAGTCATATCCACACATGAGAACTCTAGACTATTTAACCATTATGAAGGGTAATAAACAAACCTACCAAAATAAGCAATACAGAAAAAGGAAAAATATTATCATATAAGAGAAAAGAGAAAATTGTATAAGCATGACCAAGGGCACACATTTTAAAGATATGAACTGTGAATAACATATTAGATGTAGTCCAGAATTTTGAGGTGCTTTGGCCAACAGAAGATGAAAACTGACAGAATAGCCACATCTCTCTGAAACACCTTACGGGTAGATCATGTTTGTTCAAAATGTAACATATCAAAAACTAAGGTTTTCTTTCTGCTCCCAAACAAGAAAGCTCTCCCGGTTCCCCTGTTGCTATTTAGCCCAATATCCTACCCAGCTCCCGAGGTTTGCTGGCTGGAGGTTATTATCATCAGCTGTGGTTAATTATATTGAAAGCTCCTAGGGGAGCAGTATATTTCTTTTGTGCCTCCTACACATGACAGCAGCATATTGCTCATGCTTTATAAATGTCCCTATAATTGATAACAAGTTATCTCCCACTGAGCCATGAGGAACAAATACTCCAGACTAGAGCACCTTTTTTCTTTCTTTCTTTCTTTTTGTATTGTTTTTTTTGGGGGGGGGTTGTTTTTGTTTTAAGAGATAGGGTTTTTCTGTTTAGCCTTGGCTATCCTGGACTCACTTTGTAGACCTGGCTGGCCTTAAACACAGAGTGATTCACCACCTCTTCCTCCCGAGTGCTGGGATTAAAGGCATGCGCCACCACACCCAACCTAGAGAACCTTTTAATGGTTGCCTATGATATCAATATTGAGAGATCCATCCTTAGAAGCCTGTTTAGAATTTAACAAGACTAAGTTGTATCTTACCCAAAGTTTTTTACAGAGCCTTTTTTGAGTTATCAAGTTTGGCTCATATTTCTGTTAGTGTCCAATGCCACAGATGATCCTGCAATTTGGAGTGGGCCTGAAGAGAAAACTAGGCACCGATAGTTCATTATTTATTGTGTGTGCTAAATGCTTATTTCTCAGCACTGAAATGTTCTTTGCCCACACAAAAAGATAATCTTTTGGTTACTCTGTTTTCTTTGTCCTCTGTGTTAGTGTCAGCTCAAAATGAATGAGAGAGCTCAGAGAGAACACAAGCCATGCATTGCTATTGTTGAAATGGAAATGCAGCTGTTTCACACCTGTAGCTAACTAGCATCTTTTTTTTTTTTTTTTTTTTTTTTTTTTTTTTTTTTTTTTTTTTGCTAACTAGCATCTTATTCTCTGCTGAGACCCTAATAATCTTGTGGATGTGTAGCTTTGATCCTCTAGGCAGGAACTATGTAAACATTAGCACTGCTCTGAAGAAACAGTTTTATTTTATGTATTTTTTTCGTGAGACATTACACTGAATATATCACATGAGTTCTTTGGATTGATGAGGTGGATCAGCAGATAAAAGTGCTCGACACTCAAGCCTGGAAACCTGAGTTCGATACCCAGAATCTGCACAAAGATAGAAGATGAGAACCAACTTCGTAAAGGTTGTCCTCTGACCTCATCACACACTCCATGTCACAACGATCTCCCACAATAGTAGTAATTATTACCTTAAAAGGATCACTTCCCCATCCTTCCATGGCTTGTATGATCAGGAACAAATATTTATAATTTGTAGTCATCAGTAGTTTTTCTGTTTTGCTACAATGGATAAAGTAAAATTACCCATTACTTCAGTAATAATAATTCACTCTAACTAAATGATGCATCATACAGTTATTGCATTTCTCAAATACAAAAACTGAAGCTTTTGCCAAACAAATCAGGGGGTAGCAAGATTTTTCAGTGTTAAGAGTGCTCATTGCTCTTTCAGGAGAGCCGTGGTCAGTTTCCAGCCGCCATGTTGGGCTGCTCACAAGCATCTCTAAATCTAGCCCCCTTCAGGTGAGGTTATAGCCTCTTCTGACCTTGGTGGGTACCCGCACTGATGTGCACATACCACATATGCATGCACATATTTCAAAATAAAATAATCTTTTTTCTTTCTTTTTATTTATTTGTTCATTCATTTTACATTCTGTTGGTAACCTATCCCTCCTCAACTCCCAGTCCCATCCTCCTCCCTTTCTCTCTTCCTCCTCCCTTATTCCTTAGAAAAGAGGACACCCCCTACCTACCCACCCCAGGTCACCAAGTCACATCATGACTGAGCATGTCCTCTTCTGCTGTGGCCTAGCAAGACAGTCCCACCAGGGGAAAGTAATAAAATAGCTGGCAAGAGAGTCCATGCCAGAGAGAGCAGCTGCTTCCCTCAGTAGAGGACCCACATGAACACTGAGCTACCCGTGGGGTACATCTTTATATAAGTCATAGGTCCAGTCCATGCAAGGTCCTTGGTTAGTACTTTACTCTCAGCAGGTCCTTCTTGGTCCTGATCAGTTAGTTTTGTTGCTCTTGTGAAGTTTCTGTCACATCTAGGTCCTTTTCTTCTTTCCTCCCCCTCACCCCCCCCCCCGTTTTACATTTGACTCCCCATGCTTCGTCCAATGTTTGACTTTGAATCTCAGCATCTGTTTCAAGGCACTGCTAGGTGGAGCCTCTCAGGGGACAACTCTGTTAGGTTCCTGTCTGCAAGCACTGTAGAGTATCCTAAAAAGTGTCAGGGGTTGGTTCTCTCCCATGGCATGTGTCTTGGGTTGGGCCAGACATTGGTAGGAAATTCCCTCAGTCTCCACTCTATCTGCTCTATCTTTCTCTCTGCACATTTTGGAGGTAGGATGAATTTTGAGTTTAAGTTTTTGTGGGTTGGTTGATATTCCCCTCCCTCTACGGGAAGACTTGTCTGGTTAGAGGGTGTCCTCTTCGGGCTCTATGACCCCTGCTACTAAGAGTCTCTGTTAATTTCATTCTTTCTCTATTTAGTTTCTGCCTCAATGATATTTTCATTGATGAAAGTGGGTTATTGAAGTCTCCATCTATTAATAAGTGGGGTTCAGTGTGTGATTTAGGCTTTAGTACTGTTTGTTTATGAATGTGGGGGCCCTGGCATTTGGGGAATATATGTACAGAATGGACATATCATCTTGGTTTATTTTTCCTCTGATGAGGATGAAATGTCCTTCCCCATCTCTTTTTATTAGTTTTGGTTGAAAGTCTACTTTATTAGATACAAAAATGGCTACTCCAGCATGCTTCTTTTGTCCATTTGCTTGAAAAACGTTTTCCCAGCTCTTTACTCTGAGATAAAACCTATCTTTATTGCTGAGGCATGTTTCTTGTATGCAGCAGAATTATGGGTCCTGTTTTTGCATCCATTGTTTTATTCTATGTCTTTTTACTGGGGAACTGAGGCCATTGATATTGAGAGATACTAATGACCAGTGGTTGTTAATTCCTGTTATTTTGGTGTTGGTGGTGAGAGAGAGAGAAAGGGAGGGGGAGGAGGAAGAGTGTGTGTGTGTTCCCTTTCTTTTGGTTTTGCAGATGTGGGGTTATTTATTTCCTGTGTTTTCCTGGGTATAGTTAGCATCTTTGGATTGGAGTTTTCTTTCTAATATCTTTTCTAGGGATGGATTTGTGGATAGGTATTGTTTAAACTTGGTTTTGTCATAGAATATCTTGTTTTGTCCATCAATGGTGATTGAAAGTTTTTGGTGGGTATAGTAGTCAAGGCTGATATCAGTGATCTCCTAGTGTCTGCATGTCATCTGCCCAGGCTTTCTGGCTTTTATAGTCTCTGTTGAGAAGTCAGATATAATTATGAAAGGTTTGCCTATATATGTAACTTGGCCTTTTTCTTTTGTAGCTTTACACATTCTTTGTTCTATATATTTAGTATTTCGATTATTATGTGGAGGGACCATTTTATTTTTCTGGCCCAATCTATTTGGTGTTCTGTAAGCCTTTTGTATATTTATAGGCATCTCTTTTTATAGCTTAGGGAAGTTTTCTTCTATGATTTTGTTAAGAATATTTTCTGGGCCTTGGAGCTGGGAGCTGTCTCTTTCTTCTATTTCTATGAGTCTTAGGTTTGGTCTTTTCATAGTGTTCCAGATTTCTTAGATGTCTGTGTCAAGAACATTTTAGATTCAATATTTTCTTTTACTGATGTATCAGTTTCTTCAATTGTACCTTCTATACCTGAGATTCTCTCTTCCATATCTTGTATCCAGTTGGAGATGCTTTTGTCTGTAGTTTCTGTTCTCTTCTCTAGGTTTTTCACGCAAGATTGCTTTAGATTGTGTTGTTTTTATTGCTTGTATTTCCATTTTTTGATCTTGAATAATTTTATTCATTTCCTTCTTCCATTTGGTTGTATTTTCCTGTATCTATTTAATGGGATTATTGAATTCCTTAATCTGTTTGAATGTATTTTCCTGTATTTCTTTGATGGATTTATTTTCCTCTTTCAGTACCTCTATCATTTCCATAACATATTTAAGGTCATTTTCTTGCCCTTCAGATGTGTTAGGGTGTGCTGAAGTAGGATGGCTGGGTTCGGGAGACATCACATGGGCATGAATTTTGTTGTTTTTGTTCTTACACGGACCCATAATTCTCTGGTTGACCCTTGTGTTTGTGAGTCTGTTGGTGCCTAATGGGAGTAGGCCTCTAGGATTGTAGGTAGAACTTATTGTCCTGTGTGGTAGCAGACCTCTGGTTTTCCTGGATGATAGAAAGCTTCTTGAGGGAAACTGGTAGTCTCTGATGGCTTCTGATCTCTGAGATTGCACTTAGAGATGAGGTCCAGAAATGGGGCATGTGGGGAGCTGTTGGACCCTGATGATTGTCTGTCTCTGCTGTCCCCTAATGATTGATGCTGTTCCCTGGTGGGAGTTGCAGATGGAGCTGGGGTCCAGGAAATGGAACATGCCCAGGAGATGGAGAGTGGAGCAAGCTGGGGGCGGGATGTTTAATGGAATTTTATCTTCGACTAAATGCAAACAAATACAGAATATATATATTTCAACTATAAAATATATGTATGCTTCTACACTACACAAGACAAACATTTATTTCTATCATGAGTTTCAGCCACTCAATACATAAGAAATAAATAGGATAAATCAACAGAATGCATACATGAAGTCCTTGATAGAAAACATTTATCTCTTTGGGTTGTGACAAGATCGTCTGGATCTGTTTATACTTTTTGTTCCTGCTGTTATTAAAGACAGGATTTTACTATGGAACTGAGCCTGGCTCACACTCATGATGTTCCTGCATGAACTTCCTAAATTATGGAATGACAGATATGTACTACTATACCTGGCCTTGAACCAATAACTTCAAAGAAAAACATTATGGGCTCACTATAAATTAATGTTAAAAAGAATCATCCAAACTAATGGTAAACCTCAGACTAACTTTTAATAATATATCAAAATATTTTTCATGTTTCAAGTAAAGAGGATTCCTGTAAAGAACAAATTCATCTGTCATAAATTGTATTTGTATGTCAACCCCTCAAAATAGTAAATACTAGAGCACATTAACTATCTACCAGACAGTGATATAAGTAATTCTACAATTTGTAGCATTGTGACCCTCACATTAATTTCTTTTTATGATGAGGAAACTAACACTTTCCCAAGTGACCTAGCCAAGGCCACAATGCCTTCTACATGACAGAAATTGGATAAAGACATGGGCAGTCTGGCTTTCCTGCTGAGCCTCTTATCCTCTACACTCTATATTAAATTGAACAGTGTGTTTTCTCTTAAATGACAAATCCTGGCCCTAGTGTTATGTTGATTGGAGAGAAATGTCTCCTAACCCTAACCCAAACCCTAACCTGTCCTTTGGCAGTTGTAGTTGACAATAGTAAATTATTGTCCTCCAATCAGCTTAAACTGCTATTTTAATGAGAAGAAAATATTAAAAATAAATTACAGCATTTGAATTTGGATTTTCTGATCATATTTTCACTTGTTAATAACCTATGCTTCAACTTTCTCGATGCTGTTGAACTACGATCATAAAACTGTCCTACTCTACTCACATTTGAAAAGAGGACTCTAGGTGAGAGAAGCATGGGAGAATGGTAAATAGAAGGACCCAGAAGGTCCTAGAAACCTACAAGAAGAACATTATGATAATCAGATCTGGGCCCAGGAGTCCTGCTGAAACTATGACACCAGCCAAGGACAATACGTGCAGTAAACATTCCAACCCCTACCCAGATCTACCCAATGGACAGGACATTGTCCACAGTTGAGTGGAGAGTGAGATATGACTTTCACACGAACTCTGGTGCCCCATATTTGACCATGTCCCCTGGATGGGGAGGCCTGGTGACACTCAGAGGAAGGATACGAGGTTACCAAAAAGAGACTTGATACCCTATGAGCATATACAGGGGGATGAGGTCCCCCTCAGTCACAGTCATAGTGGAGTGGAGTAGGGGGAAAATGGGAGGGATGGAGGAATGGGAGGATACAAGAGATGGGATAACAAATGAGATGTAATATGAATAAATTAATAAAATATATTTTAAAAAAAGAAAAGAGGACTGTGCATGAGTAGGGACAGAGTACTGCTCTTCTCTGGATGGTGCCTAAAAACTGTAGCTTTGTTTACATTCAACTAGATGTAAGTACAAACAAGTGCTCAATTTCACATTGCTTTGTTGGTTTCTCAATAATTTACATGTGGGAGCTCAAACTTAACTAGCTTGTCCTTAATATTTTCAACGTAATCCCACAATAATTTAGATAGTAGCAGCTAGAAAGTGAAACTTCACGTGAATTACAGTGAAATAATTTATATGACATAGCAAAAGGTTTATAAAAAGGAAATTAATTCATTTTAAAGGACAGAATAATTTCATCAGATTTTGCAAAAGATTTTTGACAAAATCTGTGTGCAATATCTCTCTACATTACCTTATTTTGCTTAGAGGTAAATGACAGAAACTAAAGAAAACCTGGTATCTTCCCAGTTGCTAAGTCAACTCCTCAACATGTCATTATAGATTAGGCAGTTAATACAATTCTGTATTTGCAATTCATTTCATATTTCATTGTTCTCTAGCTAGTACTAATATTATTTGAGTAGTTTTGATGTAGATGACAAAGGAATGTTCCTACATTGTTGTCAGTGTAAATAAAACTGAGGGAAGAGGCTCTGAAGATTCATGGCTATTACATATAAGTCTCAATGTTTCAATGTTTTCAATAAGTAATTTTCATGGAAATATTGTAATTAAATGCTTTAATTTTGGTCACATAAGTTAAAGGCTTTATATAGATGCAAAATATATGAAGGTTCCCTGGTTATTTTTACTTAAATAAGAATGATTTGCCTTCTAAAACTTAACAGTAACACTAAAATTTTGGGAGGATAGTGAGGAGATGAAAATGTTCAAATTATATTATATTCCATTTTCTTTTTTTTTTTAATTTTTTATTTTTTTTATTAATTTATTCTTGTTACATCTCAATGTTTATCCCATCCCTTGTACCCTCCCATTCTTCCCTCCCCCCCCCCATTTTCTCATTATTCCCCTCCCCTATGACTGTTCCTGAGGGGGATTACCTCCTCCTGTACAACAGGTTATATTCCATTTTCAACAAATTAGTAAAATATTTTTGAGATTGTGTCTCAGTATAGTTAATGTTAATTTACTGGGAAAATATTTAAGACTATTAGTACGAGGCACTTAGAATATGCTATGATAAAAATTACATCATTGCTTTTTTAAGTCAGAAACTGCCTTTATGTTTTTAAAAAGTTTTTAACCCTTTCATTGGTTTAGAAAATATAACCTACTTGATTCCCTGTTACACAGGCTTAATCCATTCTCCACAGTGAAGGGCAAAGATTTCAGCCATAACACATTCGGTTCCACTGGCGTCCGTATAAAATATTGTTTACACTCCAGGACTATTGCTCCCGGAAATGATTGATGGAGCCCCTACTTCTGCTGCTTCTTCCATAGAGAAGTAGAAAGTCTTTTCTGTCCAACCACGGGCACTTTCAGCCCCTTGCTTTATCTCTATGGCACAGAAGCATGCAAGATTGGATTTTAGACTTTGAATATAGAAAATAATAAAAAATCTTTGAAAGGGACTCTTTAAAAGTTCACTTGGGAACTTTTGTCAAGCTCTGAGTCATCTCTCTTTCCTCAGAATTCTTTGTTAAAAATGAAATGAAAAGCAGAGCCTAAGCTACATAGTGTAATCGGCATATAACTTCAAATATGACTCGGTGCTACTGAGCTGAACACTGTGATTGCAATTATAACACCACATTGCTTCATGCATAAATTATTCAAATTCAGGCAATAGATTATTCAAACATTATCTCCAAGAAGCACTTCTGAAAGCTCACTAACAATTATCCTGCAACCCTTCGCTAACAAAGGCCATACAATTAAAAGCTTAATGTATTTCACAGACCCTGAATTGGTGGACAACATTGTTTTAACACAATCCAATTTTTAACTATAAATTACTACTTAAAATTTCCCTTTTTTTCATATCTTAAAAAGTTAACATTTTTTAGATGAAGAAAAAGCTGAAAGTACGTCTTACTCTTCAAATTGGACATATATACTTCAAAGACTCACTTCTTTCATAAAAATATGGAAATGTGAATTTTTTGAAAAGAGACTCTCAATTATTATTAAAATTCTAGTAAAATGTCAGCTTTGTAAGATGTTCCCTGCCATGCTGCATAAAATGTACTTTCTCATAAGAAGCTAAATTAAACATTAGGATAACTTCACATGAATCCGGTAGTCAATCATTTGGACCTGACTTCTATGCCTGTCGTCAGAGCCCTGACTCTGGATCATTGCTCAGGCTGTGAAATTTGTGAATTGGCCTTTTAAGGGCTGTTCAATTCCTGACTTGTCTGACATTCTCATTCCCTCTGATGCCTTCAGGGAGCACTGCCTCAGCCAGTCAGTATGCTTTGCTCAGTGATCTCCTGATCTGCCATGAATACCACCCTCACTCTGATTTAGTACTTATGATTTAAAAGAAAAAGGTCCATCATCTCCTTCGCTGTTTTACCTCTAGATGAAGAGGTTATTCTTCAGGTTTTGGTACATATACAGACTGCTCTTTCTTCCTCCTTCCACCGTGGCCCCACCCTTTACTCTGAATGCTATGTTGGCTCAGAGTGGGCCATGTACTCAGGCAGGTGAACTGCCAAACTTTGATTAAGACTAAGTTGCTTGGCCTAAAATAAAACATAGGGTTACAAAGACAATTTTATCTGATACTTTTTTATTTAAAACACAAAGATTTCCTTGTCTTGGCCACATGCAGATGACTCAATGTCCTATTGTCTTTCTATCCATCATCTGTATTGTTTACCCTTGGGTGGAGTGAATTTGTCACTGTGTGGTACATGTGAAGAATAGAGCCTCACACTTTGTTTTCAACCCACCACTTCCTGCGACACTGAGAGTTTGAATGCATAGGCAACCTCAGAGCACTGTGATTCCGTCAGCGTGGGATATAAACATGATGTGTGTTACAGTGTGAAGCTCTGTCTGTAAGTCTGCATTTATATAGTCCTACCACTCCACAAAGACTTTGAACATGGTTCATAAAGGATGCTAAAAATTTTGTTTCGACCTTTGGATCAGAAAGACCTAAACTCTCGGTGGTTCTATAGAATTTTAAAAGAGAAGCAAAGTTATTTAAGAGACGCAAAACTACAAAACTATAATAAAAGGGTGTATTCTTATGGCAGTAAGTCTATGAACTAACGATTTATAAAAATGCCTCCCACTGACCTCCTCAAGGAGACCCTGCTTTACTCAGATTTACTAGTATGTATTATTCTTCCCCATTGAAGGAAGCTTGGAATACAAGTTGATGAGATAAGGGCAGGAGGGAAAAAAACTAAAAATGGTAGTTGTAATTGCATAGCTAATAGTGTAAAGCTGCAGCCTTAATTCATCCTGATGTAATCCTCTACCACAAAGAAAGAGGGAGATGAATGGTAAAGATGTACTAAAAACTGGTTGCTTCACAGGTAGGGATGAAGACAAAATGATTGGTAAGATTATTGCTGCCAGCAAACAAAAATTCATGTATCTATGACTTTCTGAGAATTAAGGGAAAGCAGCAAATATCTTTCCATCTTTCCTTTGTAACTGAGATAATCAAATCACTACAGAAATCTTTCATGTTAAAACTACATATTTATCCTAAAAATCATATGTATTCTTATTCAAACTCACTAAGTTCAAAAGAACTAGATTGTGCTTTAAAGACATAAATAGCATTAATTTTTCTTCTTTCAACTCTCTTGTAGAATAAAGTGATTAGAATTTGGATTTGCATTAATGAATAATTTAGGAGTTCTGAGGAAGACACTAATTGTTGATGGAGCAACCTCTGCTTTAAAAAAAAGAAAGAAAGAAAGAAAGAAAGAAAGAAAGAAAGAAGCTCATTTAAATACAGGGAGTGTCACAGGTGCTGCTGCAGTCTAGGGAGAGCAAGCTGATTTTTCACTCCAGAAGTTCCACAATTCAATGCTGCCCTCATTTAGAGAAACAATTACAGGCAATAAAATTGCTTTATTTACCAAAGGGCCGTCTTCTGAGAAGCACGAGGCTTTCAGCTGAGCAGTAAGGGCATAACAGACCACACTGGATACAGACATAAAGAAAAATGGATGGAGGGATTGCAGAGAGGTTCACTCAAGAGCTGTGGCTGAATCTTGTACTGTAAATTAGGCACAGGGGCCACATCACTACATACCAAGCTGAACTATGCTGCACATTCCTGTGTTACACTCGGTAATGAACCCATGACCTCTAAAGGGCAGCGATGATCACTCTGCTAATAATAAACAAGATCTGGTCAGTTCGTGTTTACTGAAAGTCTACTGCGAGGAAAGAGCAGAGTGTAAAAATCTCTAGGTTTCAAGAATGATGAGACTACAGCTCTGCTTAGAGTAAAAGAAATATGTGTTAGACCAAAATGGAAGGAACATAGCAATGAATCTTCCAGGGTCTGTGTCTGGAAATGCAAGTGATGATTCTCACAGACCTACTGTGATTTGATGCTGCGTGACAATCCTGTGAAAATGGTATTATCCTATAAGCTAAGGTAATCTGTTATAACAGTATCTGTCATGTCTATAAGGAAGACTCTCATTAATTGGATATTTTCATATACATCTAAGATGAGTGATTTCCTAGGCGAATTAAAAGAATAATTTAAAGTTTAGACACAAAACAAAATAAAATTATTAAAGCCATATTTAATAAAGAAAAATAGAATCCTGCTAAAGTAGATATTAACTAAGCAACAAAATATTTGGGTCATGGATACAATTGTCTGTATTTTACCCATCTTTAGTAAAACCAAATGCTTTTAAAATCAGGGAGAAAAAGCTTTCTATACTTACACAAAATGCTAAACTATGTTAAAATACCTGCACTAGCTTTACATGTTCCAAAGAACATTTGTTTCAAAGTTATTTAGTATATGTATTTCATCTATACATCCATTTGAGTACATGCTGAAACAGATTTTTGCCTATGTTATTCTCTCAGCACAGTTACTGTTGTGTGAGTAAAAGTTATTAATCTATGAGCTCCTCATATGATTCTATTCAGTTTGTGTTCTTTTTTTTATTAATTTATTCTTGTTACATCTCAATGGTTGTCCCATCCCTTGTATCCTCCCATTCTTCCCTCCCTCCTGCTTTCCCCTTACTCCCCTCCCCTATGACTGTGCCTGAGGGGGATTTCCTCTCCCTGTATATGCTCATAGGGTATCAAGTCTCTTCTTGGTAACCTGCTGTCCTTCCTCTGAGTGCCACCAGGTCTCCCCATCCAGGGGACATGGTCAAATATGAGGCACCAGAGTTCATGAGAAAGCTATATCCCACTCTCTACTCAACTGTGGAGAATGTTCTGTCCATTGGCTAGATCTGGGTAGGGGTTTAAAGTTTATGGCCTGTATTGTCCTTGGCTGGTGCCATAGTTTGAGCGGGACCCCTGGGCCCAAATCTGCCCATCATAATGTTCTTCTTTTATATATTCATCCCATCTGAAATTCTCAAACTTTCAATTGCTTACTCAGTATCTTGCCAGATTATTTTACTTTAACCAAATAGTCAGGCAGACTAAATAGTTTCTTAAAAGAAGGTTTACCTTCTGGATTTTGATTCTCAAAAGGAAGGGGGACAAGCTTTAGATTTCAATCCTAAACTATACCTTAGAAATAAAGTTAGATCTGGAGGAAAATGATTGGTTGGGGAATGCCTTAGAACGCCTGAAATTTGCCTTCGTCCTCAGTTGATCATTAAAGAGACAGTGTTGGGTAGATGCAATTGTATGTACTGTAAGGAAAGAGCCACCCACCCATGCATGTACCAGTGGTTGAGACATGACTACAAGTAATTCATGGAAAATGCCCACCAGCTCAACCTTAGACTCTGAATGAGGCCTGCATGTGAGTGCTGGGCTTCCCAGCATGGCTTCTGTCTGGGTTAGGCCTGAGTGGACACACATTTCCTCAGCATCCATGGGTACACTTGCCATGGCTGTTATCTGGGAGTCTCAGACTCTGGGAACAAGGGATCTTTGCTTGAAAGTCTCTGGGGACTTCATAACTCAAACATTCAGAGTGAAAGTTTACACTGATGCTATGGAGTCAAAGGACAGATCAGAGAAGAGGAAGTTTCTGTTTTCCTGTATAGAACATAGCCTGGCCTGTCTCTAGAAACTACATGCCCACAAAGACTTTTGATGGGAAACTTCCCAAAAGTGTAGATAATTAAGCAAGTGTCTATGATAAATTGAACAACAGTTGTGTGCTTAAAGTGTCAAAGGTTCTTCAGATTCAGTAAAGCAGGACTGGCTTCTATCATTGTTATCTGACAATGCTCATAACAACTACAACTTATTTGACAGTCTGATGCAGAAAATTAAAAAAAAAATAAGAGCTCATCATTAATTTCTTTCATAATCTCTCACAATAGTTGCATATTGTTGCTCCAATGCCAATGGCTACATTATTCCTCCCATACATCTCACCCCAGCACTAACCTTATTGATTATATTATATTTCACATGTAATTAATTACCTTTCAGGGTACTTTCTGATTTGAAGTTTACATATCTGTCCTTCATAAGACCTGTCCTAATGATTTGCCTGTCTGGATCACTCTTGGTCACGAAACTGTCTACAATGTTCAAATCACATTTTGTCATTTACAATGTTTTCTGTTATTATTCTCTATATATGCTCACGTCATAAATCTGAAGTTTTCACACCTGGAAACATCATAAACAGATATAAAATGACTCAATTAACTGAATGGAGTCATCAAAGGGCGATAGGAAATAGGCTAAAATGTAAGGCTGTTTCAAAGGTGTCTAGTTTATTACGATCCAAATTAATACAGAATACCTCAGTAAATAAATATTGAATTTAATTTCTCCTTAGCATCTTAGCAAACTGTATCAATCAAAATTATCTAGAGCAACTGACAAGATGAATATATAGTCAAAAGAAAATGTGTTCAGTTGGCTTTCATGATATAGGGCTACATCATCCAACAATAGCTGTCTGCATATAGGAGAGGTTGAGAATTGGTAATGGTTGGGTTCTGAAGGTTTGGTATATGAGCAGTACCAATACATCACTGAAGGCTTAGAGAATTCCTAGAAACCCGGTGGCCTTCACTCCATGTTGTAATACCAAAGAAACTGGGTTTCAGTGAAGGATGGCTGCAGCAGTAGCAGCAACAGAGTACATGCACTTGCCAGCAAGGGGTGACAGTGAGCAGGGAAAGCAATGCTGCCTGTCCCTCAGACCTCTTCTTATGAGGGCCCCCAGAAGATACTGCCCACCATAGAAAATTGTAGGCGAGCATCCCTCACTCAGCACTTCCAGGAAATACCATATGATCCCCACAAAGCATATCCCTTAATCTTTTCTAATCTAGTCAGTTTGACAACCAAGATTAACCATAATAAGAATTCAATACTGTAAAAATGTAAATACAAAATATATAGCCTGGCTAAGTAATTCAAATTTGCAATGTGCTTCTAATTTCTGATTCAATTCTAATTTTCTAATTTAATATTTTACAAAGACTTATTTATAGAATTTTAGAAATTAATATAGATTCTTTCTTTAAAAGCACTATTTATAGGAATACATTTTGAAAGTGAAAAAGAACACAATGGCCTTTGTGTGTTTAAATAATTGATATTGTCAAAGGTCTTCAGAGTCATTAAGACAGGAGTGGCTTCCACCAATTGGGGACATTATGTCAAACTATGGACCTCTGGGTAGAATTTCCTTCCTCAATTCTATTGCTTTTCTTCTGTTATTGGATATTTTAGGCAATTTTGACAGGAAACTTCAGACTTGGACTATTTTATTGAGAAGTTTTTATTTCCCATGGGATAATCGTTTTTTTAGGAAACAAATTAGAGAACATTTCTAAATTTTGTTTTCACTCTTCACCTAGGGAGATCTCAACTTCCCACTAAGCTCCCGGGACATTTTCTGTTAGACTCCTGCTGACTCTACAGTGCAAGAAAGAATCCCTGACATTTAACAAGTACCTTAGAATAGGTGTCTGGATCAGAAAAAGATTACTTTTTCTCTCTGTGCTTTCTCATTTCATGCTACACCTTTCACTAAGCGCCTAAAGCACTTGGCTCGTCCCCTACAGCCGCACATCTCTGTGATCTGCTCGGAGCTAACCCATAGAAACCCTTTAAACTGCTCTCTGGGTAGTGGAATATTAGTGTAAGTAGAAAAAAAGGAGAGAACGAGGGAGAGTATTGAGGAAAACAATCTAAATATTTGCTGCATCAAAATACTCAATTAGCTGGAAAAAAAAAATCAGTCGGCTGATTACATCATAAAGATTTATAAAACTAATTAGAATATGATTATAAATATTTTCCTTTTAGATAAAGTTTCATTCTAAGTATAAATGTGGGTTTTATATAGATTTTCATTACATACAGACAGTGTCTGAGAGAACTTCCTCCACACTCCCTTTAGTACATCGCCACTTTTCCTTACGTGGTGACTGTGTTATTGCTGTTTAAGAAAGGAACTCAATTCACAGGTACCTTTGGTCACAGGCACTCACTATGTTACAGTTATTCTTGTGTCAGAAGAATAAAGCTGCACAGCCCCTGTGGTGGTAGAATCAGGACTGGGGAAAATTCCACTGGCTAGCCCATGTTCTCCCTGTGAGCCTGCCATTTGTTAGAAGTCATCCTCTGAGGCCTGTTTTATGGATTATTATTCGTGATGATATATGTGCATGTAAACTTTGCATTTTATCACATGCTTTGTTTTGAGTTTAATTTGTGTTTTAGTGCTGAACCACAAAACTTAAACACTATTTTCTGGTGTTAAAATGATTCACCATTTCAGTCCAAAGATTCTGAATCATAAAACACTGTCTTCGTTTCTTTTCCTGTTGGTGTGATAAAATACTCTAGGAACAGTAATTGGAAGGAAGGGTTTATTTGTGCTCACAGTATTAAGAGAGAGGGAACTCATAGAGGCAGGAGTTTGAAGAAACCGGTCACCTTACATTCTGTTATTAGAAAGCAGAAAGTGACGAATCCTCCTGCTCAGCTCAATTGTCGTTTACTCCTGGGCCCAGGGCACGAAATGATGCTCTTCATTTTTAAGGTGGGTCTTCCTGGCTTGTTAACAGCTTAAGGGACCCCTTCAGGAGCAGCTCACTCTGATGTAGGCAATCTTGCACCAAGGTGCCTTCCCAAGTGACCCCACATTCTTCCACCTTGATAACTGAAATGAAGTATAACAAACTGGAACTCACATTTTGTTCTCTCTTTTTTTTACTTTTAATTTTTTATTAATTTATTCTTGTTATCCCATCCCTTGTATCCTCCCATTCTTCCCTCCCTCCCATTTTCCCCTTACTCCCCTCCCCTATGGCTGTTCCTGAGGGGGACCTCCTCCCCCTGTATATGCTCATAGGGTATCAAGTCTCTTCTTGGTAACCTGCTGTCCTTTCTCTGAGTGCCACCAGGCCTCCCCATCCAGGGGACATGGTCAAATATGAGGCACCAGAGTTTGTGTGAAAGTCATACCCCACTCTCCACTCAATTGTGGAGAATGTTCTGCCCATTGGCTAGATCTGGGTAGGGGTTTAAAGTTTACCTCCTGTATTGTCTTTGGCTGGTTCCTTAGTTTGAGCGGGACCCCTGGGCCCAGATCTGCCTATCATAATGTTCTACTTGTAGGTTTCTAGGACCCTCTGGATCCTTCTACTTTGCTATTCTTCCAAGCTTCTCTCATCTAGAGTCCCAATAGGATGTCCTCCCCTCTGTCCAAGTTTCCTGTTCTCTTTTAGTGTCGAACTCTCAGTACTCTACTATGGCCAGAGCCATTTAGTTTTAAGTTTTTGATATTACTACTTAGTGTTTTATAGAGTTTTTCCTTACTGTGGTAAGAATCATTACAGTTGCAGTCCTACAGGTTTAAGCAGACAATACAACAGTGCAGACTGCAGTCATGACTACAGCACACGTCTAGAACTTCGCATTTTGCTTCCATGACTCTTTATGCTCACTCATTGCTAACTTTCCTTTTAGTCCTCTTCCAAGATTTCAGCCCTTCCCACTTTACTCTGATTGCAGACATCTACTTACACAAGATATCTCAGTGAAGACAGGCACTGCCCAACACACATTCACCCCAGTGTATTCCATATCCACCCATACTATGGTACTGATGGCTCTTCCTTCTTTATATTGGCCTTGGGTTCCACCGTATGCACCTTTTCAGTTGCACTTTTAGACAAAATATGTGTGTGATTTATATAATACATCAACATATATATATATATATATATATATATATATATATATATATATCAGACAATATCAAAATAGTCACTGAGCTTTGTATCTGTAGGAAAGCATTATCTTAGAAAACACAATCTTCACAGTAGAAAATCACTGTAAAGTACACCATGTAGACTGTTTAAAAGATGAAAGTATGTAAGGCACTCTAAGTTAATACTTGTAAATAAATTATTGTCATTTATAGTAGTTAAGATCATATCCACACCATTTCTTTACTTCATTCTACTCCAAAAATGCATTATGGAAACCTCTCTAACTCAATTGGTCGTGTTCTAGTTTATTATTTTTAATAATGACTTAATATCCTTGTAGTTTATATAGCCATTCCTCTCCTGACATGTACATTTTTTGTTTCCAGCATTTTCTTTCCGTCTCTGAAGACTTTTTTTTATTGAGTTTTATTTTTAAAATAAAATCACCTTTTATAAAGTGATGATAAATCTTTATTTTTGTGTGGTTTGTGTTTGATTTTTGAGACAGGCTCCCACTCTGTAGCCAGACCTTTCATGTAATCTGGCTTGGAATTCATTACGGCCTCCACCAACTAAAGCTGTTCCATTTGATTGATAGACAAATCCTAGTTCTGAAATGTTCAAAGATGAATTAATAAACCAAACATTGTTAAAGAATAAAAATATGCTACAAATATGCAAAACACAATAACATCGAGCACTCCATACTCATAAATAAAAAAGAGATATTGACCTTTTTGAGAATGGCAAAACCCTAGTACCCAGATCTAGCCAAGGGAAAGAACATTCTCCAGTTACGTGGAGAGTGGGGTCTGACTTTCACACAAACTCTGGTGCCCCGTATTTGGCCATGTCCCCTTGATAGGGAGGCCCAGTGTCATTTGGAGGAAGGATAGCAGACTACCAAGAAGAAACTTGATACCTTAGCATCATATTCAGGGGGAAGAGGTCCCCCTCAGTCACAGTCATAGGGAACAGGAATGGGGTGAAAGCGGGAGGGGATGGGATAGCAAATGAGATGTAATATGAAATATTTTATTTTTCAATAAAAAATGTGTAAAAAAATAAAATAAGGTAGATTTTGGCATTCAAAAAAAGAATAAAACTGAACATCACAGAAGAAAAAAGAATGACAAAACCAAAAAATATATTTAATGATAAAAATATAAAAAAGACATAAATTTTAAAACCCTAAAACGATATTAAAATAAATATAATCTGGAGGCTAGAGAGATGGCTTAGCAGTTGAAACCATACTCCTGCTCTTTCAAAGGGCCCAAGTTGGGTCCCCTGCACCTACATCAGGCAGCTCACAACTACTTACAACTCCAAGTTCAGGAAAATTAGATGTCTTTGGCCTTTATGGTCGTATGAATATGTGCACATACATACACATAGACACACATACATACACATGTAATGAAAATAGCTTCCACTTCCTTGTCAGTGGTAGCTCTAGTCTTGCTTTGGCCCTTCTGCCTTATGACTACCATGAAGAATAAAGTTTCTCACTGTAAAATTCCCCTGCTAGCTTGGAGCATCTAGACCAGGTTCCTTGAAGCCTTTGCAGAGTACATGGTTAAATCCTACAACAGTTCTATCTGAACATTGTGGTAGAATCACGGTCCCTGTAACACACCTTCTCCTTTGCTTCAAATAGCCATCCATCAAACACATCCAAGTGCACTTAGATCCTCATGGCCAACATCTGGAATTAAGCAAGATACAGTACCTCAGTTATAGAATCATTTCATTTATGTTGAAAAGCAGTTACAGAAACAGTCCTGCTTTTATGTCTGTTGCAGACAAAAAATTTGCTCAAAAGTATTTTGAACTTCATAAGTAAATGAAATCATATGCCTGAGAATAGCACTTTAAAAAACGAGTTAAGAGGCAGCATGAAGGGGTCTCTGTAGTGATGGAGCCTCCCAGCATTTTCATCACAGTGGTCCAGTATATGAGACTTTATTTGTGATGATGTTGCATGGAGCTAAGTGCACATGTGCACGCACAGACCAGTAAAAGTAGGAAGCCTGAGTCAGATGTGTCTGTTACACCAATGCCAGTATTCTGCATATAATGTTATACCACAATTATACAAAATTCCTCTATCAGTGAACTGTACAAAGATATCTCTGTATTACTTCTTGTAATGTTACGTGAGCTTTAAATTAAACTAAAAATTTGAATTAAAATATTAAGTAAATCAAGGTCTATAAGGAAGTTTATATCATTTGAATGCATAGTTTATTCAAAACCTGTGAACATAAGCAATAGAACTGTGAAAATAGACATATCAGTATACTAAAGTATGATATTCAAAGCTATATTCAATTATTTATTATTAACCATATATGTTTGTACAGATTTCCAAATCCAATGTTCTTGCTTAGATCACTGAATACTACTGAAAATTTACAGCAGGGCATATACAACACATCATCTGTCCTTGTCTTGCAGTATTTTCAGTATAATTAGATGATATATATGATAGGTTTCAAAAAACAGTAAGCAACATTTGTTCCATCAGAATAATGTAAATTATATTATTAGAATTCATATATTATGTTTAAATTATGCTTCTTAAATGAAAATTTATATTTTACATATGTTTGGTAGAAATAAAATCCAAGCTTTTAGTTAAACAGTAGAAAAACATGTTTAATTTTTTTTTAAAACAGAAATATTTGCTGGTAATGTGCAAAGTAAAGGCAAATGTCTCAATCAAAGTACCATATATCCCTCCTAAGAGGACAAAGGAAGGTTCACTATAAGGGCAAGGTGTCATTCTTTTGATCACCACTGCAGAGTTTTGGATAAATTCTACATCTAATGTCCCTTTTCAAAGACTGCCTTAGCTTCAGGAAGTAAGTTTCTTGTTCTGCTGTTTTACCATTAATCTCCATTTCTTTAATTATTTTTCAGCTGGTCTCCTTAATCCTCTTAATTATAGCTTCTTCAAACTTTACCCCTTTGTACTCGATTTGCACTATAATCAGATCATTTCATTATCAATTATCTGTAAAATTAGGTCTTAAATTATTTTTGGTTTTTTAATAACTTACTGTTCACACCCATCAACCTTTTTAAATCAAAGGTAGTATTTTTAGGTACATTTCATATTCTCCTTTCCAGGGCTATTAATCAAAGCCATACTGAGTCTTTTCTCACAAATGGCTGTGATATACCCACCTCTTTTCAGAGTCAGCACTCACTGTTCTCTTTCTTTCCTTTTTCTCTTTTCTGCCTTCTTTCTCATCCTTCCTTTTGTCCCCTCCCTCCCTCCCTGTCTCCCTCCCTCCTTCCCTTTCTTTCTTCCTTCTTTCCTTCTTTCTTCCTTGATTATGTTCTTTCCTTTTTGCTCTATTTATTTGTACCACAAAAACCACTCTTTTAGCTCAGGTCACTATGGATATGTTAAGGCTAACTATGCCGGATGTGATGATGAAATATTGCAGAGACCTAATATTGAGGTATCAGTCTTAGCAATGTTTTTATTTTCAATTTTAACAGATTTCTAAATGGTGAGATCTTTTAAGTCATTGGAGACTTTCAGTATATACAAATATGCTGTCAATGGGGTCATATACTCTATGTTCTCCCAGACAGTTTAGAATAAATTGCTCATTGAATGAATGAAAAATCAGATATCTAACACTTTCTAGGAAATGACTTAGATTTTAAGGAAGTTAAAAGTGTTGACTAAGCTGTGTGCCATTGCATACACCTGTAATTCCAGCACTCAGGAGGCAGGGGCAGAAGCCAGAAGCCAGGCTGGTCTACAAAATGAGTCCATGAGAGCCAAGGTTACACAGAGAAACCCTGTCTCAAAAAACAAAAGTGTTAACCAAATACATTTTGCCCATCACATACACTAACTCCCAATTGTAAGCAAAGGCACAGTGAACCCCCTAAACTAGACTGTGTGAGTAATCTCTCAAGGTGTGTGTGGGGGGGGGGCGGAGAATAATAGCTGGTAGGAAAATCTTTGTCATTTTTATGGAGACAGTTAGCTGAGTAAGGCTATGTAAGCCAGAACAGTCTGCAATTTAGCAGGGGGTGGCTTTGAACTGTTGCAGGCTGTTAGCCGGGTGGACAAAGACAAGAATGACTTTTCTTGACAAACAGAAACCTCCTTCACAAGATTCCTGGGGAATGCTGAGTTTAGGCTTTATTTTTACTTACTCAACAGTGGCTATTTGGAGGGTGGGTGCTGCTTTGGAACTAACACCAAATAGCTGTTGTTTGAGTAAACAACTTATCTCTATTATGTGGGAAAAGTTGAGCAACAAACAGTTACACTTCCTAGAGTCGTACAGCAAATAGAGATTATAGCAACCACAGAAATCTGGACATTTCCTTGCCTGATCCTATATAGCTTGGATCTAGAAACCTGACTACAGCAGTGAGGACATGAAGAAAGAACATCCAAAAAAGCTGGGAACAGTTTGGCTTCACCTCCTCCAATGGAGCGCACCTACTGTTAGCAGTCAGGCATATCTGTGGCTAGCTAACAGAGACTTGACAATGGGACAGCAGGCAGCTCTGAGGCCACTCCAGAAACTCAAAAACACTAGAACACGTCATCACTAGCAGCCAGAAAGCAAAAGTCCCCTAAGCCACATGTGCCCTTTCAGCACATGCATGGGGTCCTCTTATAAGGGGACTTGTCCCCATCTCCCGTGCCTTCTCCACTCTTGTACCCCCAGAGATAGTTTCTGTAAACCCCTCCCCCCCAATAAACTTCTCACATGGATCTGCCACTTGGCATGATTTCTAAACTCTCCCGCCCCGTAAATCCTAACACCTACCTATTCTACAACCCAGAACCTCAGTGTTGTTTACTGGGTATTGCACAGAGGGAAGATGGTGAGCAAGCTCAGTCTGAAAAAAAAACGTCCTGAAGAAGGAGGTTGTGGTTGCTGCTTGTACCCACTGATCAATGATTCATAAACACTGATACTTACACACACTGTCCACATTCACACTTGATTCAGAGGGAGGCTTTGCCGTTCCCCTGACCCTCGCTCATGCGTAAGGAGAAGGCTGTACCATTCTCACAGGTCTGAGGCACTGGGTCCTTAATGCGGCTGTGCCCAGGTCAAATACTTCACGTCTACTCCCCACATGTCGCGTTCTTTATGCATTCATTCGGGCTTCCTTGGTTCCACCATCTTTGCTCCATCTTGACATTGTGCCTCATCAGTTTGAAACACATTGCATGAAATCCTGAGCTCTCAGTCTTTGGGGGAAATATAAAGACATGCCAGTAAATAAACCCCAGTCTTTGGAGGAACTAGAAATTAATAATAATAATAATAATAATAATAATAATAATAATAATAATAATAATAATAACAACAACAACAATAATAATAATAACAATAATAATAACAACAACAACAACAATAAAGACAAAACAATGAATAAACAGAAATAAATGAAAAGACATAATAATAAATAAACATCTATACTAAATTGTAGATTCAGTCTGAGGGTGTCTGTTTTAACTCCTGGCATTTCTCAGCTGTCAACCTTCTTCAAATTTGCCTCTATTGAAAGAATCACCTGGTACAAGTTCATCTTCATCACTAGGGTCTCACAGTCAGTGGCCGTTTCACAGGGAGGCCGATTCTGAGAGTCATTCGAGGTTTGCGGCCTTGTGTGGAATTTCTGTGAAACTTCATGATCTCCGTCTGCTTGATTTTGTCCTCCCCCCGTCATCCCAGAGGTGTTAGTCCCTAAAGCACCGTTTACTACACATCTGATGTTTTAGTCTTTGTCTCATATGGAGCAGTCTGACCTATATAATACATGCTAAACTCTATTTCAGGCCCCACTTCCTGGGAATCTTGGTCTAACATATGCTGCAAATTAAGCAAAATTTTAGTCTGCCAAGGGCTAAGAACAGAAATTCGGTAGCTTCTAATGGGGAAATTCTATTGTAATGCAGAGGGGAGAAAGAAACATACCTGTTACAGTTTTAAACTTCAAGCAAGAAAATAAAATCTGTCCAGTTTCCATTCCAGAAACATGGACCTTGGAGAGAGTATCTTATGTTAATTGAGGGGGGTAAACCTGCACACTGTGTGTGGCACTATGACCTAGCTGAGATCCTGGAATGCATAAATGGACAAGGAAAAGTGATTAGAAACACGGATTCATTCCTTTCTGTTTTCCAAATGTATATAGAATGTGTGACCTTCTGCTTGAAGCTCATGTTATCTTTCCTTTCCCGCCATGATGGGCAATGACCTTAAGTTGTGAGCCAGAATAAAGCCTTTCTCCCCTAGTTGTTTCTGTCAGAGTGTTTTATAATAAGAGCAAGAAAAGAAACTGAGACAATAGCTCTACGTAAATTACCACTGCTGCAGTCACTCAGATATCCCAAATGCTGAGATTGCAGCACAAAACAGTTGTCCCTCCTACACAGAGAGACAGGAGCCATCAGCACTATGGCTGTGAGCATAACATGAACCCATATTTTATCTACAGAAAAATCCATCAGTTTCCCAATCCCAAGAATCTGAGTTGTCTTTCTAGAATTTCTTGAGTGCCACAGCAACTGAGCAGAAAGAAGCATCAGAATAGCTATGTGTATTTATCATGTTGGGAAAGCATTTTGTGCTGATTAAACTTTTTCCTAATCATTTCTTAATGGTTTTGATTCACCTTCGTATCTTAAATTCATTGTAAATGTTGTCTTGTATAACAACCTGGACCAAAGGCAATTATCAAATAAAATAATAGCATTCCAAAACATAACACAGGTCATAATGGTTCCAGATCACCGAGAAAAATGAAATATGGAATTGTGTACATCTTTACATATTTTATTCATAATCACCACATAATCCCTTCTCACTCAAGAGATTAGGTCAATTATTTTTTACTTAAGTCAAACTACCTGAGTTGAAAAGAACATTTGTCATAATTATTTTTAAAGTCCGTGTAAGATTAACCAATTTCAGCTGCCATTTTATGGCAAAAATTCAGAGCTAGCCTTGTACTCTCACATTATTCTTCTAAACATAACTAAACCTTCCTAATTTTGGCACTCTCCTTACTTACTTTGGTTTAGTGATGCCAAGAGCTCTTTTGTGAAGTTGTGATCTCAAGTGCAGGATTAATATGGGAGCAGAGCCCACACACTCAGCTTGAAGTCAGTGAACTGTTAACTGGCAAACAAAAAAGTCCATAAAGGTTGGAGAGCCTGAATTAATCATTTTATTATGTGCTTTTGTGTTTGATGGATGTTCTGTTTTGTTTCTGTTTCATTTTGTTTTTTCATACCCAAACAAAACCCATGTGTGGTCAAGTTTAAAACTCTTTCGCTGGAACATTTATGGGCTGTCGGTAGCTCAATGATTTCTCATATATTGGGTTTGGATCAATGTGTAGCACTTTATTGTCATTTGATTAGATTTTTTCAGGCCCCACTCAAAAGAAAATTATATGTGATCTGAAATAACATTGATATTCTCTTAATTATAATTAAAAGAAAAACAATTCTATGACTTTCCAAAATCCTACCTATAAAGCAATTTTAATGTGTAGGACATTTGCCTAAATGCATGAGAAAAAATTCCTTGTAGCTGTCTCTGGGGTCTGAACTTCCTTCAATGTAAAATACTGATGTGTTTGTTAAAACTCAAAGGGATTGAGTGTAATTTGCATATGATAGCTTTGTTTCTCATGGTAATTGAGTCTAGGAAAATAAAAGAATGTGGTCTCAGACAACCTAGGTATTTTAATTAATAAGAGATATGAAAAGGAAAATAATGTTTGACTATTGAACTGCCATACAAAGAAAAATCAACAAACAGATTAATTGAAAAAGTTATTCAAGGCACTTTGGGGACTTAGTTTGGGAGAAAGAAGAAAGGCATGATTGACATTTTTGCCTTTTAGCTAATTGCTTTGAAACTGTATTCATATTACACAGCCTTATTGTTTTTCTGGGGATCATAAGGAAGTCTTCAGCATCTCACCCGGGTGGGAAACAGTGTAATATAAGCTAAAATATAATGAAGTATCTGTTTATATTATTATAATAATTCTATAAGTAGGTTTGATATCCAGATTGGTGATATGCTGATATTCTCAAATACTAATGAACATTTAGAAGTTGAAACAAACAAAATGAAAACTCCAAAGCCGAGGAGAAGTGGGGCTAGACGAAAACAAGTTCTGATGACATTAGAGATTAATTACAAAGCAGAAATCAGCTGTGTTTACTAAGTGTGCCAGAGGAAAAAATTAATAACTAATGCTTCATTTGAAACAAGAAGCAAGAAAATTAATAAACCTGATTGCTAGTAAGCAGCACAATGAAGTCTGACGAAGATGTGCATCTTATTGTTTCCACTTCCTAACAAGGGGACTTGGAGAATACCACATTTGTTGATCTTCAGTTTCTTCAATAAGACAAGGCAAACACTAATATCCCTCACACAGATATAAGTTGAGGTCAAAACTTTGATAGAATATATAGGGCATAAAAAATAATCTCAGTAGAACATAAATGTGTACTAAACATCATGTAAAGTATTTCAAGATAAGTACCTTAAGAGACTTTTCTGAGTTCCTGATTATCTAATTTTATTGATTTGATATATAAATATTGTCAAAGCATGCCACTAAATACAGATGATGATAAATATATTTTTATGAAATCTAGGATGGCACCCACCTCTGGTTTTACTGAGAGTAAAAGTTTGAGTGGTTTATTCATTTGCTTGTTGACTGCTTGATTGTTGTTGCTACTGCTGCTGCTGCAGCTGCTGCCACCATTTGCGGGAATGATGAGTAACTTAGGAGCCATGTAGTAAGTATATGTATATTTCATTGAGTATTCATCTAGCATGTGTTTGAGACTATTAACGATACAGATGATTGTAGCAACAACTCTATATAGCTTCTCCCTTTAGTGTCACTCAATCGTCTAGAGATAAAGTACGGTTTAACACAGGCCATGAATCAATAACTTCAAATAGACACAAACAAGACCTGTGTCCTAGTCATCGCATGTGCCAACAGACTTCTTCCTAGTTTTAAGATGGAGGCAGCCTATCAGTTACTCCTACCATGTTATTTCTATTTGAGGACTCATGTTTCAAAGTCTTTAGCAACCAGTTTCAGACTGCCCCTGGTTAGCTAAAGCAAACCGCATAGTGTTATGTTATATCAGAGCACACATACACTGGCTCAGCACTCTCGTTTTCTTTTATTCTTCTCTAATCTGTCCTATAGTGATTTTATTTATTATACTTAAATTAATGAAGTTCTTGAGATAGACATTTTCAGAATCCTAGTTTCACTTTCTTATTATAATAATGCACTGACTAAAAGCAAATTAGAGAGGAAATGGTTTATTTCAGCTTCCACTTCCAGGTCAAAACATGCGTAATGGAAGTCAGGGCAAGAACTCAAAAAGAAAACATGAAGAGATGCTGCTTACTGCTTCCATCACTGGCTCATGCTTAGCTAGTCTTTTTACACAGCTCAGACCCACCTGCCCAGGGGCGGTCCCAACCATAATGGTCTAGGACTTCATATCTTAATTAGCCATAAGGACAACGCTACATAAGCAAGTCTTCAATTGAAGTTCCCCCTTAGAAAGTGACTTTACATCAATGTTCATAAGAGAAATTGGTCTGAAATTCTCTTTCTCTGTCTTTGTGAGGTTTAGGTATCAATGTGACTATGGCCTCATAGAAGAAGGAGAGCATGCTACCAAGAAGAGACTTGATACCCAACGAGCATATACAGGCAGAAGAGGTCCCCCTCAGTCACAGTCATAGGGGAAAGGAGTAAGGGGAAAATGGGAGGGAGGGAGGAATGGGAGGATACAAGGGATGGAATAACAATTGAGATGTAATATGAATAAATTAAAAAAACATATTTAAAAATAAAATAAAATCCTATAGAAAGCAGTATTTGAATAAAAATTGTAAACAAAACCTGTGCCTTACCATCAATGTACCACCTTTAGGCAAAAGCTATGAACTATTAAAAGAGAGAATTAAAAGAAAGAATTTTTTTAACATCATTGTCTTTAGACTTTGCTACAATAGTTTTAGTTTTTCTTATTTTGTCTATTGTTTGCTTGTTTGTTGTTTGTTTGGTAGTGCTGGATTTGAATCCACAGTAAGGGTGTTCTCTGCTACTAAGCTACCAACCAACCCTATGGCATATTTTTATTATTTGTCAATTTATCTAAATGTTTTATGTACCTTTATCATTTAGACAGTATCTATACACCTGGTATGTGGAGGTAACAAGAAAATGAATATATGATTTTACTCCATCTACAGTAAAAAAAAAAAGTTTTAAGTAATTTACCTAACTAGGACACTTTGTTAGTATTGAGTGTTGGAAGTAAAGGACCATATTGGGAATCTTACCATGAAATAACATCTGGTATAAAAAGTGAAAGGACATAGATACATATCCAATATGCCATGCAAAGAAAAGTCATCAATCCGAAGCAGGTGGAAGTCTAGACACTGAACATCTACTCTGAATCACTAACAAGAGAAAGAAAAGGACCTCGTGGCTACCTGAAACTCCACCTTATGTAAGAGAAGTTCTTTAAGCATCCTGTGTGAACTCTGTTTTGGGAAGTAATGGGACTATGGTGAGCTAAACAAAACCGTTCACTCTGTGTACTTTTGGCAGTGGTCATTACTGATTAAACTCCAGTATTCGTATGCTGCTGAGTTCTAATTCCAGCCTGTTAGTGATTAGCATGCATTCTGTAGCAATTGGAGCTCAATTGATTGATAATCATCCACAACTGAATGATTATAATGGTTAGATATATTCTGCTTCCTGTATCTAAATGAATACATACAGTATGTTTAGTATTGCATATGTACAAACAGTAGATTCACAATTAGAATCATGTTGTCATAAAATTTTGTGGTAATACTTTTTAAGCATTAGCTCCTGTGACATAACTCTAGGATAGGATTCTTTTGTTTCAGTATGTCAACTTTAAAAAAATACATTGGGAAGTAATATTGTTTTCAGTTAATTAAAAAACTAATATACCTCATTCCTAAATAATAAGTATCTTCTTTTCCCTACACAAAAGATTGCATCTATTTACAATATTATCTATTATACTATCATAAGTACTGATATCCATAATAATAATGAATTGTAGTTATTTAGAGATTTGTAAGGAAAAAATGTGTTTTCCAGAAATCAAATTTAGGTTCTAATATTGACACTTGATATCATTTAATTGTTTCAGAGAACTCACTATACCTAAAAGCCTAATGCATGGAAGTCCACTATTGTAGTGGTTAAAACAGGAATGTCCTCTACAGCTTTAAGCTTTTGAGTAATTGTTCCCCAGTCGCTCCAGCCTTTGGACAGGTTGAGAAGGTGTGGCCTTGCTATAGGAAGTATGTTACTGAGAGCAGAGTTTGAGTTTTAAAGCTTCAATCTTTTCGAACTCACTCTTGCTTCTTTGTACTCATGGTCCAAGATGTAAACTCTTGACTGACGACTCCTGTCACCACCATGCCTGCCACTGTTGCTATGCCACTGTTGCTATGCCACTGTTGTTATGCCACTGTTGCCACACCACTGTTCGTGTTATGGGCTCTCACACTCTAGAACCGAAGCCCAAATAATTGTATCTTCTAAACAGTTCCTCCATCATGCTGTTCTATCAAAAACAATGAAGGAATGATTAAAACAACCCTCAAGTCTGTGTAGACAGTTATCCAACAGTTATGCATCAACACTCTCCACCGAGCTGCAGCCCTGCACTTCCAAGTTCTTACTGAGCATGTTACCTTCAAGTCACAAACTGACACCTTAAGGTTATGTCCCAAACTGTATCACCTCCTCCACAAAATCTGTCCCTTAATCTATTTCCCCAGACCTAATATATCCTCCTTGCTCAAAATAATATATTATTTGACACATGCTTTTTTCTGCATCTACTGAATAGAGGTGCAAGCTCTACATGTTGCTCTTTATCAGTGGCTCTTATTTCAGTTACCTTGTCATGCCATTCTTAACACCAATAGCCTCATAAAACCTCATTTCGTGTCTAGTTTGCAAAAATGAACGTATATGGGCCTTTGCTTTTATTTTCCCCCTCTTTCTAATCGTTTCTGAACACAGCTGCTTCATCCGTCTTTCTAAAGATGCTGTCATATCATTCTCCTTACTCAAAAATGCCATTGCTCATTAAATACAGATCATACACCTTCTCCTGTTTATCATCGTCTCTATGATTGAACCACAATCATTCTCCAATCTCCTCATGCCAACTTATCAAACTCACTTATTGATTTTGTGTTCAATGTTTTAGCTGTAGGATCCTTTTTTGAGAACATCATTTGAGCCCCCTCAGAAAGAACCGTATGTAAAGGATTTCTGTTAGAGTGTGTATCCAAGTAGCACCTACTCTGATGAGTTTCTTTTATTAGAAAAATTAAGCAACCCGCAAATGCTCTAAAGCTACTGTGTTGGTTGTTATACAACTCAGACACACTCACAGCTAAATTACATTGTTGCCAGTAGATAATGGCGTTCAGGGGCCAAGTCCAGGAAGAATGCAGATGCTCTCTTCCTATGTCAGGAAATCAGACATAGGTCCATGAAATAATGGCAAGAGTCGGGACAGCTTGTTAGTAGATAGCACATATTCAGGAGTGAGGAAACTGGCCTGAGCAAAAAAGACCTTCAGCAATTAAAGCAGCAACACTGTAGGAAAGTATGGAGCTTTTGGTAAATCCCACATTCTTTGTGCATATTGTGGGAGCCGTTTGTATAGCATAGGTTTATGGCATGTGTTCTCTTACATGTGGTTGTTCCACATACAACTTCATACATGGTACATCTCATTAGGACCTTAAATATCCATCAGGCATAAGTGATTATAGGATTCTAAAAAAGCAAAACAAACAAACAAACAAAAAAACAAAAACAAAAACAAAAAACAAAACAAAAAAACCATAAGTCACTTTCTAGTGTGCCTCTGAATCTGGAAAGAAAGCTTGATTTAGTTAGCTTCAGATGAAGCAATTTCTACCCTTCCTTTTGCAACTGGTTTCTTTCATGTGCTAGTTTTGCAGGCTTTTCTCAAAGCTTGCCCAGACCTCACTTTCTGTCCTACCTTGCTGTGTCCATGTCAACAGGGGTTTGCCTTATGCGATAGGCATTTGTGCTCTTTGTTCTTGATAAGTTTTACATTTCTTTTTCTATGACCCCAAATTTCCTTTTATCTATGACTCATCTTTTTTTAAACTCTGTAAAGACAAATGCATTTCTGTAATGAAGCATTGCAAACAAACTGCCCCATAGACCCTTCATGGCACTCTGTTCAAACTGAAGTTCATTTCTCAGCCCAGAGAACAGCCATTGTTCTATTCTGACTACACTTTTGGTCTGGCCTGGTTATCTCAGGCTGCTCGTCCTTAGCATGCCTCTTCTCCATGCAAAAACATAACTCTCAGAAAAAAAGATATCTTATTCTGGAGCCACATCTGAATTACCATGGTCCAGTCATGCAAACTCCATTTAGTCCAAATTCCATGTTCCAAATGTGGTGGCTGCTTCATGATGTTTTTAAAGAGATGTGAAAGTAACAATAAAAGCCCATTAACTAAACTCTCCTATCAAGAGAAAAGAGTTTCTGGAGCAGGTAGAGAATATTCCAGTCTGGGAGTTTCGATCATCCAGGCAAAGAACCAGCCATAGGAAGGCTGGATCACATTAAGCCTTGCTAAAGAAAAAGGCTGAACACATTCTCTTTAACGAGGCCCTGTATTTTTCCTTCCAGGAATTCTTGCACCCGAGCCCTCTCCCCAGCCTGCTGAAGAGCCATCATGTTCAGATGGGCCTATCCAATGTTCTGAATCTTAACTCAGAAAGAGTAACGTTTTCTGTCTGTCTCTTTCTTTCAGATATGGTCCAGGATGAATACAAGCTTTTCCTGATACTATGGGCTCCCTGACTCTTTCTTAAAGGCTCTTGTTCCTGCTGTGTGGCTGCATGCTGCCATGTGTGACCTCCATGCTGCCCTAAGTGGCACGGCTATCTATCCCTTCTCCTCTCCATTGTCTGTGCCTCTTCCCCCAAATGGCAGTGCTGATGGCAACATCCTGAATGGGACTCTGGCTATCAAAACACAAGGATCTTTATAGGATAAATAGAAACCTAACTTCAACACTCTTATTGAAGCTTACCATTTAGGTTTCAGTATACTAGGACCTTGCTAGGTCTGCCCTAAATGGTCAGCTACCTCAGGCAAAGGCATCTACTTCTAGGCCTGTCCAAATAGCTTGTATCAGCTGAAAAACTCCCACTCTGATGACTGTGATTAAAAATAAATAAATCTGTTTGCTTTTCTACCATTTTGCTTCTCTCTGCCACTGGAGAGGTAGACCTAGCAGTCTAATCCCCAATAAACCTTTCTTTCTACTCACAGGGTGGTCTCATTCAGTGGTTTTTACAGTGCCCTGACATTATCCTCCACTGGGCCACAGCCTGGCCTGAGCTGGTTTTCTCTTGAAGTCAAATAAAGTTGTCCCCAAGCTTCTCTTTTGGTCTATTTTGAAACTTTCTTGTTCATGAGACAAGAAAGCCCAAGAGGGAACACCAATTTCCCCTATATCAGTAGCAGAACCGGGAAAGTCAAATACATTGGTGAGAAGCTAACTGTATTCTCCAGGTGCATTCTGACCACATTCTTGCCTTTGGGTTGGTAGGAACGAGAGCTGCATCTGTACATTCCACAGGATTTACTTAATAATCACAAAAACATTAAGAGGTGTAACTGGTGGGTATTAAGGGGGATAGAAGTGGGCCACTGTACTTAGCTCTGGGATTGAATCATTTCAGATTCTCCATGCCACTGAAGTTCAAGTCCACTAGCCTTACAGAAAGTCCAATTTAAGGTGAGTCTTCCTGGAGCTTTCTTCCACACTCTAGCACCTCTCAAAGGTCCTATCCCCTATTTAAACACCAACATTGACTAGTCCCTTTCGGTATCTGATGAGGAAATCCATCAAACTCAGTTCCTTTGTCTGAAGTTCCTTTCATTTGGTCTCCAAACATTTTCTACATGCTTGGAAACTCATGCTCACCTCGTTGCAGGGTAGCCAAACCACTGGACACAAGACCTGAGCACCTTGGGCCAGCCACACCACTTTCCTCCCAAAGAAAGGCAGCTGTTTGCGAGGCCGCCCAAAAGAGCTTTGTTCTAGCAGACATTTCTGAATCCTAACCGTTGTTCAATCCCTTTCAAGCCTCTCATCTCTGTGGTATTTCATGACTGCCCCTCCTAACACCAAATAACCTTTTTCTAAAATACAAATCATATAACAGATTTCTTAAATGAAGTTTTGATTTACTGCTTTTGGGGAAAATTTTTCATAAAAAAGAAAAAGACTAAATTGTCAGTATGGAAAATGAAAGTGGGTATTATTAACCTTGCTTTTTCAGCATTTGCTTTAGATACTGGTCACTTCAAGTACTTTCTTTTCTTGGCATGAATATAAATCATCTTGAGGAGTAAATTTAACAGCTTTATGGCTTGGGAATGTCTTTCTCAATGGCCTGGGAACTATGTCTCTGAAGTGTATGTATCAAGGGAGATGAGGTATATTTCTCAAGTAAGTTGAAGGTCCATTTGCCTTTAAGATGTAAATTTCTGGGCTGCAGAAATGGTTTAGGGATGAAGAGTGCTTCTTGCTCTTCCAAAGGAACTGAGTTTGTTTCCCAGCATTCACATGAGGGAGAGTACAACACCTGTTACTTTATTTACAAAGCATTTGCTACACTTTCCTGGCTCCCCGTCTCTCTCTCTCTCTCTCTCTCTCTCTCTCTCTCTCTCTCTCTCTCTCTCTCTCTCTCTCTCTCTCTCTCTCTCTCTCTCTCTCTCACACACACACACACACACACACACACACACACACACGTGTGTGTGCCACTCATATCATATATATATATATATATGCACATGTATAAAAGTAACTCTTAAAAACAAAAACTGGTGCAAATTTTGGCAGGATTAAGATTTAGTTTAGAGATTTGCATAATCACATTATTCTGCTGATTGCTGTCCAGTTTTGTTCAGCAGCCTTTGTTGAATGTGCTGCCTTTTCTCCTAAGTATGTTTCCAATACCTTTGTCAAAAATTAGGTAGCCATAGCTGTGAAGTTCTATTTCCAGGTCCTCTATTCTGTTCCAGATGTTTATATTTCCCATTTGGTGCCAGTAGCAATCTGCCTTTGTCCTTATTGTTTTGCAGTACTAGGAGAGGATAAGAAGACAGATAAATTATGAGGGCATATTAAGTGGAACGGGGGCCTTTCTGAGCCAAATCAAGCATCTTTCCAGCAAATAAGGAAGAATTGCAATGCAGTTAGTCGCTGCTGATGGTCATTTTTCCTTCTTAGCCATAGCCCTGTAATTTTCGGACTCTAGTAGACACTCCACTTATAGGAAAAACAGGTGAACTTTAGTGAAACCCATTATGCAAACCTAAGGGCTTCTCCTTCAGCCTTATCACATAGTTCCATCCAATCCACCTTCAGAGCCCTCTCTTATCTTGGTTATCAAAAATAATTTCAAAAAGGTTTCTTAGCTATTTTTGAAGTTTCTGGAGTTTGTAGGCATGCCCACATAGGCTCATATACTTGAATACTTTGTCATTACAGTTGGAACTATTTGAGGAAAATTAGGAATGAGAGGTGTGTCTTTGTTGGATTAGTTGTGGTTTTCTTCCAGGAAGTAGATTCTGAGGTTTTAAAAGTCATATCAAACCTAGGTGCGCTCTCCTCCCTTTCTCTCTCTCTCTCTCTCTCTCTCTCTCTCTCTCTCTGTGTGTGTGTGTGTGTATGTGTGTGTGTGTGTGTGTGTGTGTGTGTGTGTGTGTGTATTTTGTAGATGTAGCTCTCAGCTAATGCTCCAGTACCTGCCTTCATGCTGAAATGATCCTTGCCAGGATGCCAGGGTGAAAATGGACTACACCTCTGAAGCTATGAGCAAGCCTCACTGAATGATTTCCTTCATATAATTACCTTGGTTTTGCTGTTTATTCCCAGCAATTAAACAGTGACTAAGGCAACTACATTGGGTTTTGTATTTCCATATGAATTTTAGTTTTTCTTTAGTTCTATGAAGAATGACTTAAGAAATTGGGTGGATATTGTGTTGAACTTATAGATTACCTTGGTATTATTCCCAGTGTTAATTCTGCTGATCCAAAAATGTTGCAGTCTCTCAAGTCCTTGATGTCTTATTCAATATTTTTCAGTGTCATAAGTTTTCATTTGTAGAAGTCATTAACATTCTTTACCAGGCTTATTTCTTGATATTTTGAACTATTATAGAAGAAATAGTTCTAATTTCCTCCTCATAAAGTTTATTATTGACATCTTGAATAGCTGCTGATTCTCATGTTATTTTATATCATCTATTATGTTGAGGTTTTTTTTTTTTCCTATTCTTAGTTTCTTCGGGGCTTTTATAATGAGAACATGTAGAATTCTGTAGAATTTTTGTCTCTACAAGATGGCTGGATAATTTCTGTCCTTGGGTTGATTTATATAGTACACCACATTCATCAAATTGCATGTATGACACTAGTTTTGTATCTTTGGGAGAAATTGAACTTGGTCATGGTATACGATCTTCTTAATGTTATTTTGAATTCAGTTTACAAGTAATGTGTTGAGAAGTTTTACATCAATTTTCTTTGGGGAACTTAGTCTGTGGTTTTCTTTTTGTGTAGTGCTGTTACCTAGGTTTGATATCAAGTACATACTGACTTTTTAGACTTACTTTAATAGTGTATTTTTCCCTTCTACTTTGTAGAACAGCTCGAGAATTATTTGCATTTTCTCTTCTTTAAAAGTTTGGTAGAATTCATCAGTGAATCCACCAAACTATGGATTCTTGTTGTTGTTGTTGTTATTGTTGTTGTTGTCTTCGTGATTAGAAGATTTTTAATCTCATTGCTAGTGTCTTTGTAAAATTGTCTATAAATTCTGAATTTAATTTTGGCAAACCATCTGAGATTAGAAATTATCCACCTTTTTTCAGGTGGCTCAGCTTTTTTAGAGTATAAACATTCAAAGCGTTTGATGATCTTTTTGGTTTTCACTGGTCTATCTTGTCACCCTCCCTTGACCTCTCTAATGGATCAAAGACTTTAATTTAAAACTTGAAATGTTGAAACTACTACAGAAAAAAATTAAAAATACTTTAAAATATAGGTGCAAGCAAGACGTTTCTGAATAGGATTCTAATAGTGCAAGGCACCATCTTAAGAACTAAAGTGAATCTAGGATACAAGAGATGGGATAACCATTGAGATGTAACAAGAATAAATTAATAAAAAAATTTTTTTAAAAAAGGAAAAAAGGAAAAAAAAGAACTAAAGTGAAACTGAAAAACTTCAACTCATAAAATCCTTCAGACAGGTAGGTGAAGGGGTAGGGCCAGCGAAAGAATGAAAGAAGAACTTTGATGACAATATTTCAGACAAGACTAGAATACACAAAGAACTGGTAAAAAAAATCACACACACACACACACACACACACACACACACACACACCTATGGAAGGGTGTGGAGGGAAGAATGAAAAAAGGAAAAATGATGTAACTATATTATAATCTCAAAAAATGAAAGAAATTTTTCTTTAAAAAATGAAATGGGCACATATTTTACATATCAGTTGAAGTGTTTTTAAAGTAAATTAAAGTTGTCTGTGCTTTGAATTTAACTAGAGATGACTTGAGAGCTCACAAAAACTTAGCATGATGTGTCATCTGACGTCATCAATGATCTTTGAATCCAGAGTCAGGCTTAGGAGCTCCTCCCTGTCAATCTAGCCTCCTGTTGATGAGTTCAACAGGCCTCAGGACTTTGACTGTTACCTTTATAGCAACACTTCCAGCTTAAATCCTACTTCTAGTAGCAGAGGTAGTGGAGACTGAAGAAGACATCCTCTAATTAGAAAGGATTCCTGGTAGAAGGAGGAGGACGCCAACCCACCAAAAAGCTTCAACCCAAAATTTACCCTGCCTACAAGAAGTGCAGTGATAAAGATAGAGAGGAGAATGTCCTGTCCATTGGCTAGATCTGGGTAGGGGTTTAAAGTTTACTGCCTGTATTGTCCTTGGCTGGTGCCATAATTTGAGAGGGACCCCTGGGCCCAAATCTGCCTATCATAATGTTCTACTTGTAGGTTTCTAGGACCTTCTGGATCCTTCTACTTTGCTATTCTCCCATGCTTCTCTCATCTAGAGTCCCAATAGGATGTCCTCCCCTCTGTCCCAGTTTCCTGGTAAGTGAAGACTTTCATGGGATATGCCCCTTGGGCTAGTGTGCAGATATAAGTGAGTATATACCACTTGAGTCTTTCTGCTTCTGGATTAACTCATTCATTATGATCAGTGGAAAGTGGAGTCTGATTTTCACACCAACTCTGGTGCCTCATATTTGATCACGTTCCCTGGATGGGGAGGCCTGGTGGCACTCAGAGGAAGGCTAGCAGGCTACCAAGAAGAGACTTGATACCCTATGAACATATACAGTGGGAAGAGGACCCCCTCAGTCACAGTCATAGGGGAGGGGAGTAGGGGGAAAATGGGAGTGAGAGGGGAATGGGAGGATACAAGGGATAGGATAACCATTGAGATGTAATATTAATAAATTAATAAAATAAAATTTTTTAAAAAGATAGAGGGGAGATAGAGGGAATGTCCAACCAATGCCTGACCCAGCCTGAGACCCACCTTATGGAAGAGAGACAACCCTTATTAATGTTATTCTCCTGTGGTCATACTGTTCACAAAGAGACTAGACCCAGAAGTGGATCAAAAAATATACTGACACTCACATCCAAACATTGGGAGAAGTGTAGGGAATCTTGTAGAAAGTAGGGGCAAGGATAGAAGGATCTGGCTGTGACAGGAGCTCCACAAGAAGATGAACAGAGCCACCTAACCAGGGGGCTGGCATAGACTGAACCATAACCAAAGACCATGCATAGACTGGACCTAGGCCCCCTATATACATATAGTCAGTGGGCAGCTCAGACTTCATGTGGGTCCCCTAGTAAGGGGAACAGGGGCTGTCTTTTACATGGACTCTGTTGCCTGTTTTGTTTGTTTGTTTGTTTGTTTACTCCCCTCTGGTGGGGCTGCCTCACCAGGCCACAGCAAAAGAGGACATGCTCAGTCCTGATGCAATGTGACTTGATGAACTGGGGTGGGTGGGGAGGAGGGTGGGGTTCCCCCTTTTATGAAAAACAGGAGTGGGGAGAGGGGGAAGAGAGATGGAAGGGTGAGACCAGGAGGAGAGGAGGGAGAGAGCCATGATTGGGATGGAAAGTAAATAAGTAAATTAATAATTTAAAAAACCCTCTGCCTGGAGCTATCCTCTATCCTCAGGTATTACTCATCATCTGATGTCTCCATAGTCTAGAAGTATTGCTCAACGAAGTCATATAGACAAATCCTACTTGGCACCAATGACCGTGCATCACTGCTACTGGTATCTTCTGTATCGCTCTAGAATGTCCTATTGGAATAATACATTAAATAATCACTCACAAACATCTGAGATGTTAAGTGGAAATGTTAGCTGCTTCATAGGTATCTTAAACATACAATGCTAGTAGTCAAGTCCATTGGTCAGTAATCATTGTTTATCCCAAGTGTTTAGCTCAGTGTCTCACATGCAGTAAAAAGTCATTTAAATCTTTGTACTGATTGAGCTTGTATCTTCTAAATTCACATCAAACCAAACATTTCAGAAAAACAACATTATTTCACCTCATTCAGTGCCAATTATTACTGTGCATAAGTTCTGAGACTATAAGCATAGTGATTAATACTTGCACTAATGTGTTTGATTAATATAATTTTATCTCTGACAGAAGTATACACAAATACTTGGTGGTAATTTCACATGGAAGACTTTGCCACATGCCATGGCAAAGTGTCTGTCAACCATCAAAACCTCTATTAAATTTTCACAAGCCATGTAATGATCTGCAGTCAAAGGAATTGATTGTGGAATTAATCTTTTCCCTAGCACAGGAGCAGCAAAACATACTATGCTAGGTAACCCAACTCGTCCTGCTCCTTCTGTGCTCCATGGTGTTGTTCCCCTTTTCTTCTCTACTGATTCCCTTAGGAAAAGGTGACAAGAAAGATGGTAAGACCATCATTTGCAGATGCAGAGACAGTTTACTCTATTGAACCTAAGTGATATCTTGCCTGTATCACTAAGGTTGTACTATGTGTGAAACTGAGGTGCAGGAAAGCCCATAAGCATGGGAAAGGATGTGGTATATTCAATGTGAGATCAAGAGTTATGATTAAAATAGAAACAAACAAACAAAGCATCATTATAGACAGGGCATCTAAAGTTGAGTCAGGACAAGGATAGAGTCAAAGCCCAGGCAAGGCGAAGAGAGCTGGTTAGAGTCACTGCTCTCATTTTGACTATGAGCATCCTATATGTCAGATTATTGTTGAAAGTATTCTACATGCATCCCCTGCCCATCAGTTGTCACAAGACTGCTACAAACTCGATATGATCTGCCTTCCAGGTTCATGCACAAATATTCTAAGATATAAGTTAAGCTGTTTACCTCCAGTTAGAGTTCTTTTTCTTTAAATATAACCTCTGCATATCAGCTTGGCAATTGGCATGATGTCTGTACTCAAAATTGTCAACAGAAGACTTGTACAAACAGAACAGATTAGAAAAGGTGTGAAGACCTAAAAGATACAAAATGTAATTACCCAAGTAAAAAACAAAAATAGGAAATCAGTAACTTTTTTTTTTGGAAAAACAAAATGGAAACTTCTCTTCCTAGCTGAGAATAATACATGGAAGCAAGCTGCGTGTGTGCCATGCTGTCTCTACAGATGCCTTCTATCTCAGTGCACACAGGGAACTTTTGGTTTCCAGCTGCTATTTCTGCATGATTCTGATTGGCGTTCTCCTTGTGTCTGAAATCTCCTGTGTGGAAACATATTAAACAATAAACCTTAAAGCTGATGTTTCTGGTCATGTGATGATGTCCATATAATGAAAACAAATGCATGTGTATGAGACAGGGTTGCCTCATCTTGTCGTTGCTCCTCTCTAAGTTTAAAGTTGTACAGATACACATGACACTAGAACCAACTTCAGCAGTAAACTCATCTCCATATTAGGCCATTGTTGTCAACTTTGTCCAAGAATCTTTCCATATTTAGCAATGAATTAAGAGACCACATGCCAGTCACCTAGATGTTAATAAGTAATAAGGAATACTCAGCAATATGCACAATAGTTTTTTTCCTAATTATTACTCTCTGTCATGGCAATTCAGTAAAAAATAAAAATAAGCTTTGGCCAAAAAAAAAAAAAAAAAAAAAAAAGGACAAATCAAGTTATAGTCACACCCACAACCCCCCACAGAGAGAGGGGGGGATTGCTGAGCAGAATGTGTATCAGTCAAGGACCCAAACATTAAAATCCATAATCATTACAGGGAAATAATAGATATATTTTTTAAATGCTTCTTTCAGTCCAATATTATCTATAACAGTTTCAAGGCCTGCAATAAATACCACGTTGGTTTATAAAGTTCTTACTGAAAGGTAATAAAAATAATTCTTAGAATACATAAATAAAACATTAAACATAAACACACAAATTTATAAAATTTAAGAGATAATGAAAGCATGGCAACACTTGCAGTTTTGTGTAATGCATGGATCAAATATGTCTCCATATTAAACTTGTGAAATTGAAGATTAATATGTTTTTGCTAAAGCAATATCTGAACTCTGGGCAATTGTTGGACACTCAAAGAAATAGCCAATTTAAAATATTCACCCAAAGCACTGTACTTCATGTGTAATTCTGAGGTTGTCAGATTCAATTGTAAGCATTTTAATTGGAATTTTTCGTATTTCAGTTAGCTTTATACTAAGATGCCATATGGTTTTATATTATTAACAATAGCACCATTTC